>NC_066585.1:196556247-197186747 GCF_024323335.1 Lathyrus oleraceus
TATGGGGTGTAACCGAGTTGGAACTCGATGAGATCACGGTTTCACATTGCCATTAGGACAGATTTTCCTTTGTGCGTAATTACCTCTTTTCAGGAATTGCTTCCTTTGTATTGCTCAGTTTGAGCCACACTTTTTCCAATCAATAAAATGCATATTCAGTCAAATAATGTTGTTTTTTGTTTTCATTACCGCTTTGATTGTAAAAACATCCGTTTATTTTGATAAAGAATCTTTGCATTTCGAAACATGGAGATCCCTTCCAATGCATGTTTATAAGATTGAAAACTTGAAATCTTATTTGGAAGGTTGAGTGACTCAGGTGTTGAAATCTTGGCACGCCTGGGGCACGTTTTTGTCTAACGATCTCTTTTGCAGGTGCTGTTAGATTATTTTTGCTCACTTGCAGGTTGCGATGTGAGGTTTTTGACAAAAAGATCCCCGTGGAGTCCACTCAGGGACCAGGGATTGAAGAATGGTGAAAAGACGGCGGAAAACATGCGACGATCCTGAATATTAATCAAGAAGACTCTTCAAAGTCTGAGGACTGGAAAGTTTGTATGAATCCAGGGCGTTCGATCTCCGTGGAGTACGGAGAAGGTGAGAATACAAGATAATGAACCAGAAAAGTCCAGACGAGTCCGGGAGCTCTCAAAAGTGGAAAGCTGACACCGGATTTAGATGTTGAATACCAGGGTCCGACGAGTCGACGGGTGTTCCTTGCCCGAATTTCCTCATCTTCCCAAGCAGAGTCGGGATGGTTACCTCCCCAGCAGATTCAAGGTCTGTATTTCCCCTAGCAGGGTTGGAGGTTACTGTTTCCCCAATGGAGGTGTCCGTTGCTGGCATTTCCCCCAGCAAGTCAGAGACTGTTGTTTTCCCCGCAGAGTGCGGTGGTGGTTTCTTTCCCAGCGAGATTCCTAGGCGGGTCGGGTGTAGAGGAGGTTATCCCTAGTGAGGGTGGCCTATTTCCCAGCAGCGGTGCTATTCCCCAACAGGGTGGAGGTTGGAGCGACAACGAGTTCCTCAGCAGAGTGCCTCGAGCTCCCCAGAAGAGTCCCTTGAGGGGGATGCTTTTTATGCATTCATCATGTAGATAAGCATAGCATATTGCATAGCTAATTGCGTAGCATTTCCATGATTATGGAGCATTACGCTAAAAAATCATCATCATGCATCAGCATTGCAAGCATAAGCTAGTCTCAAGCCGTGGTTACTGTTTGAGAGGTGGTTTCGCCAGAAGGTGAAGATGTTACTCCGAGAAGTTTGGCATCGTGATTTTGAATCAACAGGTATTCCCCAGTAGTGCGATATTGGAGGAAGGGTTGCTGTCGTGCGGAGATGGAAATGATAATCAAAGAAGTTTCAGGGTCCAAAAAGAAAAGTAAAGAGAGAAAAATCCCCAGCTGAGCGCAAATTGTTCGTTTGCTAGGGTTGAATAAAGGATAGCAGGCTCATGGCTTGTTATCCCCAGCAGGGGTCGTTCGCACGCGTGTCGCCTCATTTATCACTGTCCCTTATTTATGCCGATGCTGACAGGCATGACATTTTTCGAGTATTCAGACCGTTGTGGCACTCAGGCCAGCTTCCAATTTTCAGATCAAAGAGGTTTCTGGTGTTCAAACCGAGGTGGGTATTCAGACCAGAGTTTCCGATTTTCAGATCGAAGAGTTTTTCCGGTGTTCAGGCCGAGGTGGGTATTCAGACCAGAGTTTCTGATTTTCAAATCGAAGAGGTTTCCGGTGTTCAGGCCGAGGTGGGTATTCAGACCAGAGTTTCCGATTTTCAGATCGAAGACGTTTTCGGTGTTCAGGCCGAGGTGGGTATTCAGGCCAGTTTCCGATTTTCAGATCAAAGAGGTTTCCGGTGTTCAAGCCGAGGTGGGTATTCAAACCAGAGTTTCCTATTTTCATATCGAAGAAGCTTCCGAAGTTCAGATCGATGCAGCTTGTGGCACTCAGGCCAGTTTTTCCGGTGTTCCGGCCGAGGTGGGTATTCAGACCAGATTTTCCGATTTTCAGATCGAAGAAGTTTCCGACGATCAGGTTGAAGTACTTGTGGCATTCAGGCCAATCTCCCGGTATCCAGACCGAAGTGGTATCCAGACTGAAGTGGCATTCAGGCCAGTTTTTCGGGCATTCAGGCCAATCTCCCGGTGTTCAGACCGACATCAATGCTCTCATACTATGATGCTCAGTATTCAGACTAACGAGCGGCATTCAGGCCATGGTGGTTCCTGTGTTACCATTTATTTTGGTATCCAGGTCAACATTCCTTTTCGGTATTCAAGCCGAATTTCTCCGTACCAGACAGATTCTTCTTTTGAGTTTGTTTCCCTGCCGATTCTGACAGGCATTGTTAATTATTTCCCATCAGAGCGTAAATTGTTCGTCTGTTCTGGGTATTCAATCATTCTTCACCCTGATCATCTGAAAGTCGAGGCTATTCATATCGACAGGTTCGCAGTGGATTGAATAGGGGCAGCTGTAACACCTCAAAATTTGCCCTCCTCTTCTTGGGACTAGCTTAGCATATTGCATTTCATTTTTTAGGACATTAGGCATTTGCATATTGCATATCAGGTGAGAACAAGCAAGTCATCCTCTAAAAGTCTTTCTCAGAAGATAGAGAGGTTAAGAGGTTCAAGCCTGAGGGTCTCATGCATTGATCACTAGCCATTTGAGGGTTTGTGTTTCAATTAGGGTTTCTTGGTCCTTCAAGGAGTTTGAGTCTTATCTTATTGGCAAGGGTACATCATCATCATCATGGTTATGTCATCCTCAAGGGGCTCATTGTTCATGCTCAGATTCTTTGGGATTAGGGTTTTGACCTCTGGTCAACCCTAATCAGTTGCATTCTACCAGTCAGGGTTCCTCAAGGAGATGGGGTTTATTTGCTTGTATGAGGATCATATGATTATTATGTGAAGCTTACAAGAGCTAGGGGTTCATTTTGGAGCAAATTCCTCAAGTGGTTAAGGCTCAGGCCGATCAGGGCACTTCTAGGTCATCTGTCAACCAGAAAGTCAACAGAAAGTCAACTGAGGGCTAGGAGGTGGAGAAATGAGCTTCAACATCTCATTCATGTTCAAAAGAGGCTTATTAATCATGTGAAATGTGTATCTTGAAGAATTGGAGGTCAGTTCTAAAGTTTCCAAAAGTGGAAAGTGACCTGTAATTGAAAGTTTCCAAAAATGGAAAGTTTTTGGTTCAAATTCGACTTGATCTTACATCATCAAAGAAGCTTCAAATGAAATTTTGTCCAACATCAAAGTTGAAGATCTTTCTCTCCCATTTCCAAAAAGTCCAAGATCAAGAGCATCTGATGTGTGGTTGAGGAGATATGGTCAAATCATTGTCAAGTGTGCATGGGATTTCAAGAGGGCATAACTTTTGTTTCATAACTCCAAATTTGGTGCCTCTTTTTCTAAAACTCTTCTCTTGACATGAACTTTCCAAATCATTCATCACATTTCATAAAACCTCATCACATAATCATGTGATTTTTCAAGCCATTTTTGGAGGGAAAATCATAAATTTAAAATTGGTGCATCATGAGAACTTTTTGCCATTGCCAATGTGTTTAAAAAATGATTTTGAGTGACTTTGATCAAGCACATGGCACTGTTCACGTCCATTTACTACATGCACCATGCAAATTTTCAATTTTTGCCATACACCTTTTTTTTGCTTAACTTCAACTAAACCTTGCTTAATTTTAATTAAAATAGGATTAGCACATGGTATATATACTAAATCATAAAAGAATTTCAAGAGGTTAATCACAATTTACACATTTTCTAGATCTAGAATTTTCTCTTCCCTCCAAATTTTTCTCTCATTGGAATTCAAATTTTCTCCACACAACCACACATTTTCTTGATAGATTCATCATCTGCATGGAATTTGGAGCATGAATCAGTCATTTTTTGTGGAAATTGGTGAAGAATTGTGCATACTCCATACATGAACATGAAGATGGAAATGGCAAATTAATCAAGATCTAGTTTGTTTCAAGCTTCAATTTCAACTTTAGACTTCATAACATCAATATAGGAGTAATTCTGGAGCTTGCAAGGCCTTGAACACGCTGCTGCCATTGATTGATCTTCAAGAGGTTGGAAATTCGAATTTCATAAATCTTGATTTTATGTACATAGACTTGTAGATCCTTGCATGCTGGTTATTCTGATATAAATTTCACGAAATTTGGATGAAAAACGAAGAAGTTATGTTGATTTAAAGTTTAGATCTAGAAACTTATTTCCTTTGATCCAGAATATAGATGATGAATTAGGCTTAGCTTTTATGATATTTGGAATGTACTCATCAAGACCTTTCCAACGGTATATAGTTTGTAAAATTTTGAAAAAAAAAAAGTTACAGCTCCGCCGTGTACACGGTCGGAGAAGACGAGCGGAACTACTGTTCCGGCGTCTGGTGTGGCGGATAAGGTTATGTAGCGAAACGCTGCATTAGATGCTGTAGCAAGAACCTTGGCCGAGCGGGTTGAAGTCTGGGCCTGGTGCGCTTTGAACCTCTAAGTCTCATGTTCGATTCCCAGGCGCAGTAATTCTCTAGTTTTTATAAAAAAATTTCACATTAACCAAAACGACGTCGTTTTGGTAGGCGCCTCCCTCCTCACTTCGATTCCTGCTGACACCGCTTTTTCAAATTGCTCAACCTTTTCTCTTTTCCCTCCATTTCATCATGTTTTGTTCATTTATTTCAAATATTTTCTTCCAACTTCAAAAAATCACCAAAAATTGAAAATGATTCCAATTAATTCCCAATTTTTTTCTACATTTTCATGTGTTTGTCTACTATTTTATGGTGTTGATTTTTGGATTTTATCATTTCTGGAATTTGAATTGTGATTGATTCTTTGGACCTGTATGCAAATATGATATTGCTTCATTCATTCTAATGTGAAATGCTTGATTTTAATCCAATGAACTTGAAATTTTACATGCTGATTCTAGACACATTGATGGATGTTTTGGTTTTGGTTTGGTATTTTTCTCATTCACCATTTCTGTTTTATGCTTGTGTTAACATGGTGTGACAATTTGTGTCACACATTTGATTGTCCAACTTGTGCAATTTAATTTCCATGCCAAATGAACTTGGATGCTTCTGATATTTTGTATGATGATCATGTTAGATGTGTTTAATACTCATGAATTTTTCCAAAATTATTTGAATCATTTCTGTTTTGATTTGAAATTTTCATTCATGATGTCCATATATGAGCCTTGAAATTGCCTTTGACTTCTTTTGATCATGAAATGCCTTTGATGATTGATTTTGATGTGAGACTTTTTAGGACATGTTGATATGTGCTTGAAGTTGCAATGTGTTGAATTTCAGCTCCTGTTTTAATTTTTTTCTTCACCTTTGACCCTAGGCTTTGACCTAGTGGTTTGTTGCTTACATGTGAGCTTTGAATTTCAGGATCTAGCATCCAAGTTCCATGGTTGATGATGCTTCATCATTCGGATGTTGATATTTGCTTTTGATTGCTAACACTTGCTGTTTTGTAGGTTGATGATAACTCATTTGAGTTTGCCTTATGGATTTTGTGTTGTACATTGGGATTGTCTGTTGGTTATTAACTGTTGTCTGTTTGTCTAGATTTTGTACTGATTGGTTTAGATGTTTCGACAGGTACCTAAGTTGCTTTAAGTTCATTTGAACTTTGCTTTGCTAGCTTGTGGTTGACATACCACTGAGGTATAATTCCTTGATCTTCATGTAGTCTGGAAGACCTGTCATGTTACTTTGGCAGGCTCCTGTCTGAAGCCCTCCTTAAGAGGCAATGTTTGTGGATGTTTAATTTTGTACCAAGCAGGTAAAGTCCTCTTAAGAGGCAATTGGCAGATAAAAGGGATGTGCAATCCATCCCCTGCTATTCAGTTGTGTCATTAACTTTGCTCACACCATGTGTTGATGCATTGTGAATAAGAACCCAAAATCTTGTTGTGTCAGTCATTTGTGGAGAAGAGTTCCTACATTCTGAACTCCCACACTTTCTATTTGATTCAAGCTTTCCCAGGCCAGGGATAAGAGCTGTGAGGTATTACCCTCACCTCCCATTTCATCTGCTTCACCCTAACTCTCAATGTTAGGGTTAAGAGCTAAAAACACCCCATTCCAATTGGCTTATTTCTGCAGCCTAGCCTTGTATGAGCCCAATTGTTTGTATATAGTGTGTGTGCTTGCTTTATTGTGCTTGTATTTGTTTGATTGTGCTATTTAGGATAGCTTGCTTCCTGTGCAAGTTAGGATAGAAACCTCAACCTAGGGCCATTGTGGATTACATGATAACTATTAGGCTCGAGTCAGGCTCCCTTCTAGTTTGTCATTTCCCAGTCTCTGGTTTGGATAGAAGTTCTTTCCCTGTTCAGGGGAACTACGTCTCCCTGATCCTCATACCAGATAAGGTACGTAGGCAGGGGATCGTGCGAGATCTCTCCGGGCACCTTTTCCTTTTTGTGTGTGTTTGCTTGACAACTAGCAGGCTCGAGTACCAGACTCCCTGTTAGCTTGTTTGTTCAACTTTATCGTTGCTTTTGACGACTCAGCGTCCGGTTAACCTCTTGTTTGCTTGGAGTCTGACGTAAGTCCAGCGATTGGCAGTCGGTTTCCTGTGTTTGTTTGTGTGGAGTCTGACGTAAGTCCAGCGATTGGCAGTTGGTTTCCTGTGTTTGTTTGTGTGCTTGGAGTCTGACGTAAGTCCAGCGAGTGGCAGTCGGTTTCCTCGTTTGTGTTTGTTGTTTGGAGTCGGACGTAAGGCCAGCCATTGGCAGTCTGTTTCCATTTGCGTGTTTCTTTTGACGTCTCAGCGTCTGTGCGTGTGTTTTGTTTCGGCGTGCGTGAGCCGAACTACGGTAGCTCTGATTCTCATTCCAGATGAGATACGTAGGCATGGGATACGATATCCTAGCGAGCCCGTTCCCCATTTCCCCGAACTACGTTAAACTCTGATGTTTGATTCTGACAAACTACGTAGGACCAGGATGCGACATCCTGCCGAGTCCGCTTCCGTCTCCTTCCACCTGTGTTTTATTCCAGTGTGTGTGCATTCTTTGAGCAGTTCTAGCAGCCTTGTTCTATCTTTCTGAGCGTGGATCCCGTCGAGTACGACGGACGTGAGGGGTGCTAATACCTTCCCCTTGCGTAACCAACTCCCGATCCTTGCATCTCCGGTCGTAAGACCATTTCCTTTCAAGGTTTACTTCGAGCGTTTCCTTTCCCTCTTTTGGGATAAATAACGCACGGTGGCGGCTCTGTTTGTTTGTTTTTCCTGCCGGTTGTTTTTCGCGGATGCGACAGAAAGGAAGAACACAAATGGTGAAAGACTAGGTTGCATTGTGGAAAATGAATTCGGGGGTGACTTTTGTTTGGACTCAATACATCACTTGAGGACAAGCAATGAGACAAGTTTGGGGTTGTGATCGGTCACCATTTCCATTGAATTCCCACCGTTAATCCGACATATTTTCATCACTTTGGTAAGATTTATGGTTGTTTTTAGTTGCTTCGGAGTCATTTATCATGTTTTGTTGGTTTGGTATCGCATTGCATTCGATTACAAGTTTATATCAAAAAGATCTCGTTTATGCTTCGTTTGGTAGTGTCATTGTTACAGGCCATTGCACAGGTTTAAAAGCAATAATGGTGAAGTTATGGATACCCAGAAAGGCAAAAAATATGAAGAAACAGCAGGTCAACACGGGCACCCGTGTGCCACAACACTGCCGTGTTGTTGATCAGGAAGAGCAAAATGGGAGAAGAAAAACAGAGATCAACACGGGCACCCGTGTGGTGACACACGACTGTGTTGTTTAAAACAGTGCATTAACATGGGCACCCGTGTGCCACACCACTGCCCGTGTTGTTGGACAGCAGTTCAACACGGGCACCCGTGTGCCACAACACTGCCCGTGTTGTTGGACAGGCAGAAAAACAGAGAGTTAACACGGGCACCCGTGTGTAGGAACACGGCCCGTGTTGATGCCCCTGTAACTTAATTTGAAAATAATCATTTTGGAGAGCACACACGGGCACCCGTGTGTACACACACGACCCGTGTTGTTAGGCGCGGCTTGGAAACTTAAACTTTTGCTTCGTGAACCTATTCTGCTCATTAAGGGTAGTTTGGACCTTTTGCTTGGAGGAGATTCATCTGAAGCTATTAGAAGGCTTGGAAGGGAAAGGAGAAAACACTTTTGGTCGTACGAAAGAAAACACTGCACAAGAGAGATAGTTATTCCGGAGGATTCGAAGACGGCGAGATTCAAGGGCTTCGACCATTGAAGATCAAAATCTCCTAGTTCTTTGTAATGTTTAATCTCAATACTATGCTTTTTTTGAATACTATGAGAGGCTAAACCCCCTATGTTAGGGGGGTGGTCCTGATTTGATCATATGTTATGAATTTGAACAAATGATTTTCTTATTGCTATGTTACTTATTTCAATTCAATTGTGTGATGTTATTATGCTTTTGTATCGGACAAATACAAATTGATCTATGACTATCAATAACAGGATTGTGATTGTTAGGGTTTTCACAGACTTAGGTTTATGATTGCATCATCTAGGACTAGTAACTTTTGTAAACCACCGCAAACCTTGATATTATTTATGATTAAAACCAATGATTAATTGAATGGATATTTGAGTAAGAATTGGTAGTTTAATAGTTTCTTCCTTAAGGACTTAAGGAAGAACATTCTGAGGTTAGGTAATTGAATGTTTTATATGTATTAAGGAAATCTTGACTGAATTCATAACTGGTTAAATCAACCACTTCCCCTAGCATATTTTATATTAATCAGTTATATTTTACTGTCTGTTGTGTTTATTGTTAGAATTCCAAAACAACCAAACCATTATCTTTTTGTTCTGATAGAATCAAAGTAAAATAAGTATTTCCTACGCAATCCTTGAGATCTATACTTGGAGATAAAACTCCTTATTACTACATCGGTAAAAATAGTACACTTGCTATTTTTCCGATCAAGTACCTAGGACACTTTTGGTGCTAACAACTTCCCTCTGTGTAACCAACCCCCTTACCTGTAATCTCTGGCCTTTTATTAGTTTTGATTTGAAAACTTCTTACTTTTGGGTTTTGTTCGTACTTTTTCCCTTTTCCCTTGGAAACAATAAAAGCGCGGTGGCGAATCTTATTATTTGATCTCTAGCTTATCCATAGCTTGATGATCATGAATTTACCGCTACAGAAATTAAGTGGCGACTCTGAAGGAGAAGGGTGATCCAAAACGCAGCGAAATTTAAAATTTCTCCTTTAATGATCCTTACGAATGGGCATGATCAGTGATAGAATCGTTACCTCTTGTGGCGATTATAACCTTCGATGCAGATCTACAGAGAGATCACGAACGTTGAACAATGACAATGCCTCTACTCAGTCCACACGAACGGATTCCTTCAATCTCAGTGCTAGCTGCTACGAATGAAGGCTTTGAGTGAGAGAGAGAGGGAGAGAAACGAAATTGCAACTACTACAATGCTTCTACACAAGGATTCTATTTATAGAACCACTTGTGTGGGCTGCAAGCTAAAAATCCCACTCAAGTGTATATGGCCAATATCTTATAATATGCCAAAATCACTTAAGCGCATGGTACCTTACCATATTTCGTATTCTACTTAAGTACACCGTACCTTACGATGTTCTATAATTCACTTAAGGGCACCGTACATTACGGTATTCCTTAATTACTCTATCTCTCATCAATTCGTTCTTTGTGTGTGACCCTATAGGTTTTCGCGGCATTGGCAATTATATTAAATCACGTATTTAACATAATAAACAGTGAGCGGTATCTAGCAACGCACCGCTGCTACCCAAGACACAAAAATGTCATGTGATCTGACAAATCCTTCTATGATAATAATTATATGTATAATTACCCTTTTGCCCTTATGTCTATATTGAACACAAGGCATAAACCGTGTCATCCTTGTCCAGTTCAATATTGGGCTCATAGACATGTATCCTGTTACGCAGGATGGGCAAATTCCATCTAGGTCACTCATGTCCTTTAGCATGCTTCGTGGAGTACCCATCAACTCTCTTTATGGTCATCCAGTTACGGACAACGTTTGATCAGCAATAAGGCACTCGACACTACATCTAGGGTCCACAGTGGTTTCAGGTCGAATGGTGGTATACACCATTATCACCATGAGAATAACTTATGACACTTTGCATAACATTCTATATAGTATTCTCATAGCGGGTCAATCCAGTATAAATATTGCTCTTAATATTCATACCTATGTTTAAGACTTGATAACTCCTTATCCATGATCCAAGAGATGTGATCATCAGTCTATAAACATAATAGTCTTCATGCTTTAATGTTATCCCACTTCACAATAAAGCTCGACTACGGATACTTTAAGAATAATGTCCTTATGTTTAATGTGATCTCATGATTAAGTCATACTTGATACATTAAACGGACTAGCTATTCTAGGGACTTTATTAAACAAATATAATAAAGAAAAAGCCTTTTATTATTAATAAATAATTTGATACAAGTACCAAAAGTATTGGCCTCTAGGGCTTGCACCAACAATCTCCCACTAGCACTAGAGCCAATCAGGCATACCCCTAATGCCCATAGATCTAGTATGGCCATCATGCTTCTGCTGCGCAAGAGGCTTTGTCAGTGGGTCATCAATATTATCAAGTGTAGGTACTCTGTATATTTTCACATCTTCTCTATCTATTATCTCTCGAATGAGGTGATAACGCCTATGTGTTTGGATCGTTGTTGAGATCTAGGCTCCTTAGCTTGTGCGATAGCACCATTGTTATCACAATAGAGACCAATGGGATCCACAATGCTAGGAACTATGTCAAGTTCACTAATGAACGTTTTGATCCAAACAGCGTCCTTTATTGCACTTGAGGCAGCAATATACTCGACCTCGGTTGTAGAATCAGCAATTGTATCTTGCTTTGAACTTTTCCAGCTCACAGCGCCACCCTTTAAGTAAAAACACATAACCATTGGAATCATGCATATTAAAGCGTGCCAGCACTTTGTTTATGTATGTACTCTGACTTAGGCCAAGCAGTTTTGTGATCTATCTCTATAGATTCTGATTCCTAATATACAGGCTGCTTCACCTAGGTCCTTCATAGAAAAGCATTTCCCCAACCAAGACTTTACTTGTTGTAGGGTAGGGACATTGTTTCCAATGAGTAATATGTCATATACATATAATACCAGGAAGACGATCATGCACCCATTAACCTTCTTATAGACACAAGGCTCATCTTCGTTCTTGATGAATCCATATTGTTTTACCGTTTCATCAAAACGAAGATTCCAACTTCTGGAAGCTTGCTTCAATCCATAGATTGAACTTTGTAACTTACATATCTTTTGGGCTTCTTCTGGTATGTCAAATCCTTCAGGCTGTGTCATGTACACATCCTCAAGAAGATTCCCATTAAGGAAAGCAGTTTTGACATCCATCTGCCATATTTCATAATCATGATATGTAGCGATAGCAAGTAAAATCCGAACAGATTTAAGCATTGCAACTGGTGAAAAGGTTTCATCATAGTCAACCCCATGAATTTGTTTATATCCTTTTGCAACCAGTCTTGCCTTATAGGTATGTACTTTACCATCCATGTAAATCTTCTTTTTGAAGACCCACTTGCATCCTATAGGGTTAACTCCTACAGGAGGCTCTACCAAGGTCCAAACTTGGTTTGTGTACATGGAATCCATTTCAGATTTCATGGCTTCTAGCCACTTCTCAGACTCGGGACCAGTTATGACCTCTTTGTATGTCATAGGTTCATCTTGATCCATGAGTAATACATCACCTTGATCAGTTATGAGATATCCATATCTCTTAGGTTGGTGACGTATCCTGCTTGACCTACGTTGGTCTTGTTCTACTTGAGCAGGTTGCTCTTCCACAACTACTTGTGTTTCCTGCTCTAATTCCTCCATAGGTGTATCAATGCTTTGTGATTCTTGAATTTCTTCAATCTTTACTTTCCTCCCACTGATTCCATTGGAAATAAAATCCTTTTCCAGGAAAACTCCAGTTCGAGCGACAAACACTTTTCCCTCAGAAGGATTGTAGAAGTAATACCCTCTTGTTTCTTTAGGATACCCCACAAATAAGCATTTGTCAGATTTGGGCTCAATCTTAGTTGACACTTGTCGTTTCACATAAACTTCGCAACCCCAAATCTTCATGTAAGACATATGTGGTTTCTTACCACTCCATATCTCATATGGTGTCTTCTCAACCTTTTTGGATGGAACACGGTTAAGTGTGTAAGCTTTTGTCAATAGTGCATGTCCTCAAAAGGAGTTTGGAAGATCGGTGTGACTCATCATGGATCGGACCATGTCCAATAGGGTTCAATTTCTTCTCTCAGATACACCATTCCATTGGGGTGTTCCAGGAGGAGTAAGTTGGGATAAGATCCCACACTCTTTCAGATGGTCATCAAACTCTAGGCTTAAATACTCACCACCTCGATCTGATCGAATAGTTTTAATATTCTTACCTAGTTGGTTTTAACTCGTTAGGTTTCATCCTTTTAGTATTAATGTTATAAATAGGCATTTCGAGATCAAGGACATATAATCCACTACTCATTTGTGTAGTAGCATAGAATATATCATTCAAATAAATTGAGCAACAATTGTTCTTTATTATAAATGAAAAACCAAACTTGTCCGAACAAGAAATGGAAATAATATTCCTGCTAATTGCAGGTACATAATAACAGTTCTCTAACTGAATTATTAAACCACTAGGTAAAGTCAATACATAACTTCCTACGGCTAAAGCAGTAACCTTTGCTCCATTGCCAACTCGTAGGTCAACTTCACCTTTTGCCAAATCTCTACTCCTTTTCAGCCTCTGCACATTTGTACAAATGTGAGAACCGCATTGTAGGTGTTTAATTGGCTGCATTATATGGTAAAACACTAGCTGGATTCTAATGTCTTGACTGATGTCATGACATGGTGTGTATGTGTGACTGCATTGTAGGTTAGAATATCTAACTGTACTCTGATGTCTTGACTGATGTCATGACACACTTAAGTAGTTACTGCAGGATTAGCTAATACAGGATTTATTGAATGTCAAACTGAATGTTGTGACATTCATCCCTGTCAGCAGATACTAAGGAATAGAACAGCTGGTGTTCTGTTAGAACTTAGTATTTATTTCCAGTCTGGTTATCAAGGAAATACCAGACCTGGCATAAGGCCTACTGACTGAATGTCAAACTGGATGTTATGACATTCATCATTGACAGCATATACTGAACAATAGACAGAGTGGTGTTCTGCTATACTTCAGCATGTTTCTTAGTTTGTTCTTCAAGAGGATAACAGAACTGACTTAAGGCCAAATGTGTAAATGTCAAATTGGATACTTTGACATTTATTAATGTAAGTTGTTACTGTAGTATGGTCATTTTGGTCATATACAAGTCAGCAAAATTGAACAGTCTGTTTTCTGGAAAAACAGACTTAGCCTATGATCCTTGATGTCAAGCTGAATATCGTGACATTCATTCCTGACAGCATATGCTATATTGTAGGTTGTTCAGTTTTCTGTTTCAGCTTTTTCTCAGGCTATTCTTCAGGGATTCAACAGCTGAGAGAAAATCCAGGAAATCAACAACCAAGCTACATTTAATGAACCTAACAAATAGCCTATTTGTTAGTAACCTAGATGTGGAATTCAGGGGAACTCGCGTGACCTTAAATTCAGGAGAATACAAGTGCAAAGGCCCAAGTACTGCAATATAAAAGGAAGTCGTTCCTTCATTCAGAACTGGGGATTTGAGGCGTGAAGATTTAGTGTGTCCATCATACTTCACTGCTGTATTTTTGTGAGTCTTGTATTAGACATATCTTGTAATCCAAGCCATTATCACGTAGATGATTGCTTTGGCATAGGGTGTTCATTGAGTTGTAAGTGTTGTGTCGCTCAAAGCTTTTAACCGTGAGTGCTATGTATCTTGATTAAAGCTATTAAGCACAATCAAGAGTTGTTTGAAGTGTGACTTCAAAATTGTCTTTAATATTGATTAAAGGTAGTAATCACTGAGGTGATTGAGGGGGAATGAGTAGGAACTCTGATCTTAGAGTAAGATTGAAATTGCATTGGGTAGGGATTAAGTGAAGAGTTGTAAACGGGTGAGTTTAGCTTTGAATTAATATTACTGATAGTGGATTTCCTCCCTGGCTTGGTAGCCCCCAGATGTAGGTCATGTTGGACTGAACTGGGTAAACAATTACTTGTGTTATTTACTGCACTTACTTTTAAGTTCTGCATAATTCTTGTCTGTGCAGAATTGGATGTCATAACAACCCGTGTGACATTTAAAGTCTGATAACTAGAATTTCAATTAGCATCAGAGCAGGCACCCTGCCTGTTAATTTCTGGGTGAGATCTAGGGAAGTTACTTTCTAGTACCATGGACAAGGATATAGGACACTCAAATAGACCACCCATGTTGGATGGCTCTAACTATGATGACTGGAAGCCTCGTATGATAGCCTTCTTAAGGTCTCTAGATAGTAAAGTCTGGAGAGCTGTCAACAAAGGATGGGAACATCCAAGAAAGACAGGTGAAGATGGAGTCAGTGTGCAGATTCCTGAAGAAGACTAGGACAAGGAGCAAGAGGCATTAGCTCTTGGAAATTCCAAGGCCTTGAATGCATTGTTCAATGGAATCAGTAAGAACATCTTCAGGCTGGTGCACCACTGTGAACTAGCTAAGGAAGTTTGGGATACCCTCAAGGTAACTCATGAAGGTACTTCCAAGGTGAAGATGTCCAAACTTCAGATGCTGACCACCAAGTTTGAAAATCTGAGGATGAAAGAGGATGAGACTATTCATGACTTTCACATGAATATTCTTGAAATTGCAAACACCTCTGGTGGACTAGGTGAGAAAATGGCTGAAGAGAAACTTGTAAGAAAGATTCTCAGGTCCTTGCCTAAGAGATTTGCTATGAAGGTCACAACCATAGAGGAGGCGCAGGACATCTGCAATATGAAGGTGGATGAGCTAATTGGTTCTCTCCAAACCTTTGAAATGGGCTTGTGTGAGAATGCTGAAAAGAAGAACAAAAGTGTAGCTTTTGTATCTAATGCTGAAGAGGAGTCAGAAGCAGGATACACTGGAGGTGATGAAAGCATATCAGAAGCCTTAGCCATGCTTGGGAGACAGTTCAACAAGTTCGTGAAGAAGATTGATCAAAGAGGTAGATCTAATGTCAAGAACATCCCGTATGACATTAAGAAAAGATAAACTTCTGAATAGAAGTTCAACCACGGCAAGGGAATCCAGTGTCATGGTTGTGAAGGGTATGGACACGTCAGAGCTGAATGCCCTACTTACCTCAAAATGCAAAATAAGGGGCTAGCTATCACATGGTCTGAAGGAGATTCTGAAAGTGAACCTGAAGGAGAATCTGCTAAACACGTCACTGCACTAACCAGTGTTTGTGCCACTGATAATGACTCAAGTGCAGATGAACTGACCTTTGATGAACTTGCTGCAGCTTATAAGAAGCTGTGTGTCACCAGTGCATAAGTACGTGTACAAGGAGAAAAGCAGAAGAAACTCATCAAGGAGCTGGAAGATGAGAGACTGAAGCATCTGACGGCCATAAAGGATCTAAATGGTGAGATAACCCTGCTGACCTCCAAGCTGAATCAGATGACTAAATCCATCAGAATGATGAATGAAGGAACTGACACCCTGGAAGAGATCCTAAAGGTAGGACAGAAGTCTGGAACCACATCTGGTTTAGGCTTTGGGAAAAGATCCTCAACTGAATGCAAACGCCCAAAGGCTAAAGTTCAGAAATCCAAAGGGAAGTCACATTCAATGTCTCAACATCGGGGAACCAGGATGACTAATCATCAGAAGAGGAAATTCCAAAAATGGAAATGTCACCACTGTGGTAGGCTTGGGCATATAAAAGCCTTCTGCTACAGGCTTCATGGTTACCCGAACCAAGTCCCTCATGTCAGACCTAAGCATAAGACATTTAGGCACCATGTCTCCAACAAGAAGCGACAATGGTATGCTAGGTTAGCCCACACAGCTCTAAGAGCTTCTACCAAAGAAGACTGGTACTTTGACAGTGGATGCTCAAGACATATGACTGGTATGGAAAATCTATTGGCAGATATCCAACCTCACACTACCAGCTATGTGACCTTTGGTGATGGTGCTAAAGGAAAAATAAAAGGTGTGGGTAAGCTGGACTGCTTTGGAGTTCCAAAACTGAATAATGTGTTGTTAGTACGAGGACTAACTGCAAACCTCATCAGCATAAGCCAGCTGTGTGATCAAGGGTTCTATGTTCAGTTTACTAAGGAGCTATGTATTGTGATGAATGGTGACAATCAGGAAGTTATGAGAGGATCTAGGTCCAAAGATAACTGCTATCTGTGGGAACCTAAAGTCTCAAACTTCTCCACAATATGCTCTTCAGTCAAGGAAGAACAGGAGGTGAAGCTGTGGCATAGACGCCTTGGACATCTCCACTTACGGGGAATGAAGAAGATCATATCCAAGGAAGCAGTCAGAGGAATTCCAAAGCTTCTTATTGATGAAGGAAGAGTTTGTGGAGAATGCCAGGTGGGCAAGCAAACCAAGATGTCACATCCGAAGTTGGGACATCCTACTACTTCCAGAGTTCTGGAACTGCTGCACATGGACTTAATGGGACCTATGCAGGTTGAAAGTCTGGGGGGAAAGAGATATGCATACATGGTGGTTGATGACCATTCCAGATACACGTGGATAAGTTTCATCAGAGAGAAGTCAGATACATTTGATGTCTTCAAAGACCTGTGCATCAGACTCCAAAGGGAAAAGGACAGTTGTGTTGTCCGAATTAGGAGTGATCATGGTACGGAATTCAAGAATTCCAAGTTTGATGAGTTTTGCTCGTCTGAAGGAATAAGTCATGAATTCTCTTCCCCTATAACTCCCCAGCAGAATGGGATAGTTGAAAGGAAAAATAGAACTATCCAAGAATCTGCCAGAGCTATGATTCATGCAAAGAAGCTCCCTATGCACTTTTGGGCTGAAGCTATGAATACCGCGTGCTATGTTCACAACAGAGTCACCTTGAGAAAAGGAACCTCCTCCACTCTGTATGAAATATGGAAAGGCAGAAAACCCACTGTGAAGTACTTTCATATCTTTGGAAGTAAATGCTACATTCTCACAGATCGTGAACAGAGAAGGAAACTGGATCCCAAAAGTGATGAAGGTATATTTCTAGGATATTCCACTAACAGCAGGGCGTACAAAGTGTTCAACTACAGGACCAATGTCCTGATGGAATCCATAAATGTCATTATGGATGATAAAGAGGAAGGAATCGATGTCATAGAGGATGTTGCAACATTCCCTGACAGTTCAACAGACATTCCAGTCAAGTCTGAAGAAGTACAGGAACCTCCTCCTGAATGTGAAGTAGATGCAACCACCAAAATGCCATCTATCAGAATTCAGAAAGACCACCCTAAGGATCTTATCATAGGGGATCCCAATAGTGGTGTGACTACCAGGTCAAGGGGAATAAGCTCAAATTCCTGTTTTGTTTCCAAGGTTGAACCCAAGAATGTGAAAGAAGCCCTGACTGACGAATACTGGATCAATGCCATGCAAGAGGAACTTGAGCAGTTCAAAAGGAATGAAGTATGGGAGCTAGTTCCAAGACCTGAAGGGACCAACATCATTGGTACCAAGTGGATCTACAAAAACAAGTCTGATGAGAAAGGAGTAATTACTAGGAATAAAGCAAGACTAGTATCTCAAGGATACACTCAAGTTGAAGGGGTTGATTTTGATGAGACGTTTGCTCCTGTGGCTAGGCTTGAGTCCATCAGATTGCTGTTAGGTATAGCATGCATTATGAAGTTTAAACTGTTCCAAATGGATGTGAAGAGTGCATTCTTGAATGGCTACTTGAATGAAGAAGTCTATGTGGAACAACCTAAAGGGTTTTGTGATCCTAACCAACCTAAGCATGTATACAAGTTGAGGAAAGCCTTGTATGGGTTGAAGCAAGCACCTAGAGCATGGTATGAAAGGTTGACCGAATTTCTGACCTCAAATGGATACAGAAAAGGTGGAATAGATAAAACCTTGTTTGTGAAGGATGAAGACGGAAAAATCATGATTGCTCAAATCTATGTGGATGATATAGTCTTTGGTGGTATGTCAGAACAAATGGTAACACATTTTGTTCAACAAATGCAATCTGAGTTTGAAATGAGTTTGGTTGGGGAACTAACCTACTTTCTTGGAATGCAAGTCAACCAAATGGAGGACTCTATATTTCTCTCCCAAAGCAAGTATGCCAAAAACATAGTTAAGAAGTTTGGTATGGATAATGCTAGGCACAAGAGGACTCCTGCTCCTACTCATCTGAAGTTAACCAAAGATGATGGAGGGCCTAGTGTTGATCAATGCTTGTATAGAAGCATGATAGGCAGTCTACTATACCTAACTGCAAGTAGACCTGGCATTTCTTATGCAGTTGGAGTGTGTGCTAGATACCAAGTAGAGCCTAAAGTGAGCCACTTGAATCAAGTCAAAAGGATTCTCAAGTACATCAATGGGACTTATGACTATGGGATGCTGTACTCACATGGGTCTGAGCCTGTCCTATCTGGGTACTGTGATGCTGACTGGGCTGGGAGTGCTGATGATAGAAAAAGCACATCGGGAGGATGTTTCTTCTTGGGAGAAAATATCATATCTTGGTTCAGCAAGAAGCAGAATTGTGTATCTCTATCCACTGCAGAGGCTGAATACATAGCTGCTGGAAGCAGTTGTTCCCAACTGGTTTGGATGAAACAGATGCTCACTGAGTACAATGTCACTCAAAATGTCATGACATTGTTCTGTGATAATCTCAGTGCCATCAATATTTCCAAGAATCCCATCCAACACAGCAGGACCAAGCATATTGACATTAGACATCACTTCATCAGAGATCTGGTGGAAGACAAGGTGATCACCTTGAAACATGTAGCCACTGAACTTCAATTGGCTGACATATTTACAAAAGCTCTGGATGCTACTCAGTTTGAAAACTTAAGGGGCAAACTGGGAATATGTCTCTCTGAGAACTTATAGCAACCACTGATGTTTGGGATGTATTGTTTAATATATATGCCTATTAAACAATTGGAACTATGCTCTGATTGGTCAACAGATCATAGCTATGCCACTTGCAACAAGTATGGCAACAAGAGGGTAAGGAGACACCCTAACGTGAGAAGGCCTATGCACCTGCAGGAATTCAAGGATGCTGTTCATGCAGGAGTGGTTCTGGATGTTAGAAACAAAGTCATGGCATCTGATATGGCAGTACCTACAGTAAAGCAAAAGTGGGTGATTACTTGATCAAAGCTGTGAAGCAAGATCAAGTGGGTGCTAACTTGGTTGAAACTGTGAAGTAAGACCAAGTCTGTAATTCTGTCATTTTTTCTGTTTATGTTGTTGGCTTTGGCAACATTTTTTACAAAAAGGGGGAGTAACAGGTGATACCCCAGACAACAGATTGGTCTGTTAAAATAGACTTTCATGACAGATTCGAAGATTCCCTCCCCTGCAGCTGATGTGTGTTGAAGTTTTCATTTAACTTCTGTACCTCTGTATGTGTGTTGCAATTAGAAGTTTTTATTTAACTTCTGTATGTGTGCTGTTATGTGAAGTTTTATTTAACTTCCATGTGTGTGAGTGTGCTGCCACTCTGAGTGTATTAGCTAGGTCTATTTCCTGCTAGATATGTGATTCCGCTGCTATGAACTCTGTTATGGGGATCAAAGTGTTTTAGCCAAAAATTTGCCAAAGGGGGAGTTTGTAGGTGTTTAATTGGCTGCATTATATGGTAAAACACTAGCTGGATTCTAATGTTTTGACTGATGTCATGACATGGTGTGTATGTGTGACTGCATTGTAGGTTAGAATATCTAACTGTACTCTGATGTCTTGACTGATGTCATGACACACTTGAGTAGTTACTGCAGGATTAGCTAATACAGGATTTATTGAATGTCAAACTGGATGTTGTGACATTCATCCCTGTCAGCAGATACTAAGGAATAGAACAGCTGGTGTTCTGTTAGAACTTAGTATTTATTTCCAGTCTGATTATCAAGGAAATACCAGACCTGGCATAAGGCCTACTGACTGAATGTCAAACTGGATGTTATGACATTCATCATTGACAGCATATACTGAACAATAGACAGAGTGGTGTTCTGCTATACTTCAGCATGTTTCTTAGTCTGTTCTTCAAGAGGATAACAGAACTGACTTAAGGCCAAATGTGTAAATGTCAAATTGGATACTTTGACATTTATTAATGTAAGTTGTTACTGTAGTATGGTCATTTTGGTCATATACAGGTCAGCAAAATTGTACAATCTGTTTTCTGGAAAAACAGACTTAGCATATGATCCTTGATGTCAAGCTGAATGTCGTGACATTCGTTCCTGACAGCATATGCTATATTGTAGGTTGTTCAGTTTTCTGTTTCAGCTTTTTCTCAGGCTATTCTTCAGGGATTCAACAGCTGAGAGAAAATCCAGGAAATCAACAACCAAGCTACATTTAATGAACCTAACAAATAGCCTATTTGTTAGTAACCTAGATGTGGAATTTAGGGGAACTCGCGTGACCTTAAATTCAGGAGAATACAAGTGCAAATGCCCAAGTACTGCAATATAAAAGGAAGTCGTTACTTCATTCAGAACTGGGGATTTGAGGCGTGAAGATTTAGTGTGTCCATCATACTTCATTGCTGTATTTTTGTGAGTCTTGTATTAGACATATCTTGTAAGCCAAGCCATTATCACGTAGATGATTGCTTTGGCATAGGGTGTTCATTGAGTTGTAAGTGTTGTGTCGCTCAAAGCTTTTAAGCGTGAGTGTTGTGTATCTTGATTAAAGCTGTTAAGCATAATCAAGAGTTGTTTGAAGTGTGACTTCAAAATTGTCTTTAATATTGATTAAAGGTAGTAATCACTGAGGTGATTGAGGGGGAGTGAGTAGGAACTTTGATCTTAGAGTAAGATTGAAATTGCATTGGGTAGGGATTAAGTGAAGAGTTGTAAACGGGTGAGTTTAGCTTTGAATTAATACTACTGATAGTGGATTTCCTCCCTGGCTTGGTAGCCCCCAGATGTAGGTCATGTTGGACTGAACTGGGTAAACAATTACTTGTGTTATTTACTGCACTTACTTTTAAGTTCTGCATAATTCTTGTCTGTGCAGAATTGGATGTCATAACAATCCGTGTGACATCTAAAGTCTGATAACTAGAATTTCACGCATCCAGTATCTAATACCCATGATGCAAAAGTAGATAAATTTATTTTAATAACAAAAATACCTGAAGTTGAAGTCTCTACTCCATTCTTCGTATCTTCCAGGTACTTTGGGCAGTTTCTCTTCCAGTATCCGGTCTTACCGTAATGGAAATAGGTGCCTGCCATTGCTATGCCTCCACTAGGCTTTAAAGCAGCAATAGTGGGTCTTGGTTTGGCAACTTCCTTGCCTTTTCCTTTATCACCCTGCTTGGTGGGCCTTTTGTTCTGTCTCTTTCCATTTCCGATCATCAAAATGGACTTTCCTTTTGTCTTCAGATTCTGCTCAGCAGTTCTTAACATGGCTAGCAGTTCAGGAAGAGATTTTTCCATATCATCCATATTGAAATTTAGGACAAATTGACTGAATCCATCTGGAAATGATTGCAAGATCACATTAGTCGCAAGTTCCTTTCTGAGGGGAAAACCCAACCTTTCAAGGTTTTCCACATACCCAATCAGCTTGAGCACATGGGGACTTACAGGGGCTCCCTCAGCTAACTTGCTTTGAAAAAGGGCTTTTGAAACTTCAAACCTCTCATGCCTTGCTTGCTCTTGATAGAGCATCTTCTGGTGTTCGATCATATCGAACGCTGCCATGTTCTCATGTTGCTTTTGCAACTCTGAGTTCATGGTAGCTAGCATGAGACAAGCAGTTTCGTTGGCATCATCGACATGCTTCTTATAAGCATATCTCTCTGCCTTAGGTGCAGAACTAGGAGGTTCCTCTTCAGGAACAGGTTTCTCCAAGACATACAACTGTTTATCATGTTTAAGGACAATCCTCAGATTTCGGTGCCAATCCAGAAAATTTGTCCCAGACAATTTTTCCTTGTCAAGGATTGATCGCAAAATGTTGTTAGAGGTGTTTGTTGTCATGGTAATCTACATGAGAATTAATGAAAATATAAGTATCAATAACATATTTAATTAGGTCTTTAATTAAATATGCTCCCACTATTTTACTCAAAATAAATGACCCTCATCATTTGATTCGGAAAATCCCGTTGGAAGATTTTCTAGTGGGTCGAGATCCATATTTCACTTCGTTCTAAGTCCGCGTAGGCAGATTACACAAAACTAGGTTATTTAGGTAGGAACTCCTTCCAATTGTATCTCATACAACTCTCGAAAATTTCAGTTGGGTGAATAACTCCTTATTCCAATCCATCATATGGATCATTCCCAACTCTTGCTTCTAAACATATATAATATTATTATAATTTTAAGTTTGACCCATTGTCTTAGCAGTTGGATGTTACAATTATCCCATCGCACCTTACTAATATAGAACATGCACCTCGCGTAGGCGAAACCTACATTATCCGATACTAGTCTTGATGAGTGCTAAAACTTGGAAAGCAAACATATATAATATTATTATAATTTGTTTAGTTAACTTTGACCCATTGTTTTAGCAGTTGGATATTACAATTATCCCATCGCACCTTACTAATATAGAACATGCACCTCGCATAGGTGAAACCTACATTATCCGATACTAGTCTTGATGAGTGCTAAAACTTGGAAAGCATAAACTTAATATTTAATTTGAGGGAATTGCAATTGTTCTGATCTCACCGGCTTATTTATCATATAAATCTTCTCTCACATGCATCAACATATATTCACATGCATCAATATACATACACATGCATCAACATACATAATGAAACAGTCATGGCCCCTAGCACAATTGTTCTTCCAAGCCAATGAGAGAACCTAAGCTAACCTAATAACGATCTAAGCTTCTCCAAGCAAGATCTTCAAGGTTGTCCTCCTTTGATCTTCAAGGTTGTCCTCCTTTGATATTGAAATCCTCTCTTTCTTCATAACTCTTGATACTTTAATGAACAATTCATTTGAAATCGACGTCGTTTTTCGCATCAACACTTGATACTTTAAAGCACAACTCTTGCGTAGTCACAACCCTAATTGCATTACTCTTTGACAACACAACCCTTGTACCGTCATTAACCTTAATCCATAACTCTTTGACAACACAACCCTTGTGCCGTCATTAACCCTAATGCATAACTCTTTGACAACACAAACCTTGTGCCGTCATTAACCCTAATGCACCAATTTCAGACCGTCAAACACATCTCGGTTGTTGATTCAGTATGATTGATCAACACGTCATTGCTTCACCATACTAATGTCGGATCAAGAAGCAAATGACCATTGATCGCTCAAAGGAAAACAACCATTAAGTGTTTGAATGAATGAAACAGAAACAGTATATCATATATACCATATTTTGCATCAGGATTACTTATATCATATATATAACTTGATCGATCTCAATTTAATTACTCGTTTATTCTTTGATTCATTCTGTCTTTTAATCATATTAATACAGAAAATACAGAAAATAAACAACTATCAGATGCATGGTTTCGTAAGTGGCTCTGATACCACTGAAGGAGAAGGGCGATCCAAAACATAACGGAATTTAAAATTTCTCCTTTAATGATCCTTACGAATGGGCATGATCAGTGATAGAATCGTTACCTCTTGTGGCGATTATAACCTTTGATGCAGATCTACGGAGCGATCACGAACGTTGAACAATGACAACGCCTCTACTCAGTCCACACGAACGGATTCCTTCAATCTCAGTGCTAGCTGTTACGCATGAAGGCTTTGAGTGTGTGTGTGTGTGTGTGTGTGTGTGTGTGTGTGTGTGTGTGAGAGAGAGAGAGAGAGAGAGAGAGAGAGAGAGAGAGAGAAAAACGAAATTGCAACTGCTACAATGCTTCTACACAAGGGTTCTATTTATAGAACCACTTATATGGGCTGCAAGCTAAAAATCTCACTCAAGTGTATATGGCCCATATCTTATAATATGCCAAAATCACTTAAGCGCACGGTACCTTATCATATTTCGTATTCTACTTAAGTACATCGTACCTTACGATGTTCTATAATTCACTTAAGGGCACCGTACATTACGAAATTCCTTAATTACTCTATCTCTCATCAATCTGTCCTTTGTGTGTGATCCTATAGGTTTTCGCGGCATTGGCAATTATATTAAATCACATATTTAACATAATAAACAGTGAGCGGTATCTAGCAACACATCACTGCTACCCAAGACACAAAAATGTCATGTGATCTGACAAATTCTTCTGTGGTAATAACTATGTGTATAATTACCCTTTTGCCCTTATGTCTATATTGAACACAAGGCATAGACCGTGTTATCCTTGTCCAGTTCAATATTGGGCCCATAGACATTTATCCTGTTACGCAGGATGGGAAAATTCCATCTAGGTCACTCATGTCCCTTAGCATGCTTCGTGGAGTACCCATCAACTTTCTTTATGGTCATCCAGTTATGGATAATGTTTGATCAGAAATAAGGCACTCGACTCTACATCTAGGGTCCACAGTGGTTTTTGGTCGAAGGGTGGTATACACCATTATCACCATGAGAATAACTTATGACACTTTGCATAACATTCTATATAGTATTCTCATAGTGGGTCAATCTAGTATAAATATTACTCTTAATATTCATACCTATGTTTAAGACTTGATAACTCCTTATCCATGATCCATGAGATGTGATCATCAGTCTATAAACATAATAATCTTCATGCTTTAATGTTATCCCACTTCACAATAAAGCTCGACTACGGATACTTTAAGAATAGTGTCCTTATGTTTAATGTGATCTCATGATTAAGTCATACTTGATACATTAAACGGACTAGCTATGCTAAGAACTTTATTAAACAAACATAATAAAGAAAAAGCCTTTTATTATTAATAAATAATTCGATACAAGTACCAAAAGTATTGGCCTCTAGGGCTTACACCAACAGACTCTACTGGGGAGTAGTCTCCAGTGGGTCTAGCCTACTTTTTAAGTGTATATGTTTATATATATGTGATGTTTGTATATATGTATGTATGATATAATCTTCTTGTTGTGCTTAGTGATCTCTGAGTGGTGAGATAAGTTTCAACCCGAACTTGAGTGCAATTAAGATATGAGGATGGTATAGTCATGTTCGACTTGTGTGGAGTAGTCCTTAACAAGTTGGCTTGAGATCCATCCGCTCAGTGGAGACTCTTTTGGAGTTGGAAATGTCACACAAGTATTTATGGTTAGGCATTACTATGTTTAATTTGGGTCTGAGAAGCCGAGGACCGTAGAACATTTACCCCCTCTTGGCCTATTTAGGACGTAGTGCGGAAACTGTTCAAGTGTAGACTTGATAACAGTTGTTACACAATACTACACTCAAACGAGTTTCTCTTGAGAATATTATGGGTCGATGAGTCAGTCATCTTAACTTGTAATATTAGATAGATGGAATTAAGACTCTGGGAACTTTTTAGAACATGATCTACAAGTTTTTATCCTTATTTCACTCCTTTGAGATGGTTCTTACCCAGACTCCATGCTCGTGACTTGCAACAAACCCTTGATTCTTGGTTGATCCAATCAAGTCTTGTCAATATAAATGGAACTTGGGTATTGATAAGGTGCAAACCGTAATCCACCAAAATGGATGATTGATCTTGACAATGACTTGGTTCATCCCTTGACCTTTGTTTGCCTTGTGTATGATCCCTTATTTGTGATTGTTGCATTCATGCATTCATGCGCATCATAACATTCATCATATAAAATTTCAAGGAACTGAGGTATTATTTGTAAATATTTTCAGACCATGGATTGTGGACGAAGGAACACTAAGAAGTACAGTTTCAGATGTCCCGACTTGAAAAAGT
Organism: Lathyrus oleraceus; assembly: GCF_024323335.1. Classification (NCBI taxonomy): domain Eukaryota; kingdom Viridiplantae; phylum Streptophyta; class Magnoliopsida; order Fabales; family Fabaceae; genus Lathyrus; species Lathyrus oleraceus. The sequence goes on from NC_066585.1 coordinate 196,582,442, forward strand.
TAAGGAAGCTAGCATATTTTGTATTAGATCCCTTGGATTTCAAACAACGTCATGGGAAGCTCTTGTATATCTTATCTGCTAATGTGGTTGAAGGACTCTTGAGTGTATTGGTGCAGTTCTATGATCCTTTCTACCGCTGTTTCACTTTCCCAAATTTTCAGCTTGTGCCTACCTTGGAGGAGTATTCTCATCTTTTGGGGATACCCGTTTCTAGTAGAGTACCTTTTAGTGGATTGGAGGAGATTCCCCGATCTAGTATTATTGTTGAAGCTCTTCACTTGAATAAATCTGAGATAGAGGCTCATTGGGTGAAGAAAGGAGGATTGTTTGGGTTGCCATCTGATTTCCTCATCAAGGAAGCTACTACTTTTGCTCGAGCCGGTAGTGTGGACGCTTTTGAAGCTATCTTTGTGTTGCTCATTTATGGATTAGCTTTGTTCTCTAACATTGATGGTTTTGTTGATGTTAACACCATTAGGCTTTTCTTGATTAGGAATCATGTGACTACTTTGTTGGGTGATATGTATTTCTCTTTGCATCTAAGGAATTCTAAGGGTGGTGGAACTATTGTCTGTTGCATTCCTCTTTTGTACAAGTGGTTTATTTCACACTTGCCTCAGACACCTGTTTTTGTGGAGAACAAACAATGTCTACGGTGGTCTCAGAGACTTATGCCTCTCACTAATGATGATATAGTTTGGTATGATCCGTCTTTAAGAAGTTTAGAGATTATTGATAGTTGTGGTGAATTCTCTAATGTGCCTCTCATTGGTACACAAGGAGGAATTAACTACGACCCTGCTTTGGCTCGTAGTCAACTTGGGTTCCCCTTGAGAGACAAACCTAATAACACTTTGTTAGAAGGTATTTTCTATCAAGAGGGTAATGATCCCCAACATTTGAAGCAGAAGATTGTGCATGCTTGGCATAATGTGCATAGGAAAGGAAGATCCGAGCTTGGTCCGTGCAATTGTGTAGCTTTGGAAGCTTACACTCTTTGGGTGAAGAAGAGAGCTTTGGAGTTGAAGATGCCTTATCCTTGTGAAAGACCTATGTCTATGGTTGTGGTTGAGCCATTAACTCTCCCTAACCAAGATGTAGAGGAGTTGGAAGACGCGCTCATCAAGATGAAGCAAGAGAAGGATATGTGGGAAGAAAATTTCCGTTCTTTGAGCAAGAAGCATGAAGAGTTGCAGTTGGAGTCTAAGGACAAAGATGCACTTATTGAGCTACTTGAAGACCGAGTGGCGAAGAGACAGAGAGAGCCGGAGGTTTCATCTTCCCCTAGCATGCCTCAGCCTTCCATTGCTTGGAAGAAGATTGTTGACCAACTTGTCCTCGAGAAGACTCAGATGAAGGCTTCTTTTGAGACCGAGATCCGTCGCATTTGAAGGAAGTACGCGCCTATAGGCAGATCTTTTGACATTGTTGTTAGGGATCCTTAGGATGACTAGTCTCCTTTTCTCTTATATTTTTCATTTGGTTTCTCAAATTGTACTAAGTGTAATCCTTCCAATTTATATAAATAAAAAGAGATTTTTGGTTATATCAAATTGTTGCAATTTCCATTTAAATACATATATTTGCAAATAAAATAGTAAGTTCCTTGAAAACAAAAATAAATAATCAAGCATTGCATTTCATGCATCATTTGCATAAGCAGGTTTTCGCCAGATGTCTGATTGGTGTTTCTTCTGTGCTTCAGCCAAGCTGACTCACCGGTACAATACCCAAGCCAATCATCTGAGAATCATGGAGCACCTAGAGCAAGAGAACAGAGAGCTGAAGGACGAAATTGCTCGCCTGGCTGCCATGATGGAGTCAGTTCTTGTTTCCCAAAGTTAATCTTCTCCAACGCCTGTAACTCCTCATGCGAGGACTGTTATTTCAGAGGTGGTTACCTCTACCATGCCTGCTGCTGCCGCCCACTTCAGGCCAACTATGCCTTCCGGATTCCTGTGGGGAATGTCGTCCAACTTTTTGCCCGAAGGCTTTGTGCCTACCTTTGCTTCCATGCTGTCATCTAGCCCGATCATGTCCGTACCACCTCCCGTTGTGCACACCTTGCCTCACGTAGAGGACACCATCTATCACTCTGAGCCGTCTGAGGGTCCGGATGTTTATGAAAAGATGGACAAAATGAAGGATCAGTTTCTTTAGTTGCGCAAGGAATTGAAGACACTGAGAGGTAAGGATTTATTTGGAAAGAGTGTTGTCGAGTTGTGTTTGGTGCCCAACGTCAAGATCCAGGTGAAGTTCAAAGTGCCTGACTTTGAAAAGTATAAGGGGAATTCTTGTATGCTCAGTCATCTTGTGATGTATGCTCGTAAGATGTCTACTCAGACCGACAATGATCAATTGCTTATCCACTACTTCCAAGATAGTCTGACCGACGCTGCGCTTCGTTGGTATATGGGATTGGACAGTGCCAGCATTTGCACTTTTAATGACTTGGGGGAGGCTTTTGTCAAGCAGTATAAATATAATGTGGACATGGTGCCAGATAGAGACCAGCTGAGGTCTATGTCTCAAAAGGATAAAGAGACATTCAAAGAGTATGCGCAACGATGGAGGGAGTTGGCTGCCCAGATCACTCCTCCTTTGGAGGAAAAAGAAATGACAAAGATCTTCTTGAAAACTCTGAGTTCATTTTACTATGAACGAATGATTGCTAGTGCCCCCAGTGACTTTACAGAAATGGTAAACATGGGGATGAGGCTTGAGGAAGGAGTCTGAGAGGGACGTTTGTCAAGTGATGAGGCATCAACAAGCAAGAGGTATGGTAGCAATTTTGGTAAGAAGAAAGATAAAGAGACGAATGCAGTAATTAGTGGGAGGCAGAGGAGGCCTCAGATCAGAAGGAATCCAACATCGCGTCAACATCATCATCATCAAGTATCTTTCGTTATCCCGGTATTTTCTAATCAACAAGCAACACCAATTCAACAACATCAACAACAACAACCGCAACAACGAACAAACACCTACAATAACAATAATACCAATAACAATCATCAGCAATAAAACTTTGAGAGGAAGAAGGTCTCTTTTAACCCGATTCCTATGTCATATGCAGAGTTGTATCCGTCCTTAGTTCTCAAGAACTTAATTCAACCAAGAAACCCGCCACAGATTCCAGAACCACTTCCTTGGTGGTATAAACCTGAGCTCCGTTGTGCTTTTTATCAAGGAGCACCCGAACATGATATTGAAAATTGTTATCCATTGAAGTATGAGGTTCTGAAATTGATGAAGAGTGGTATGGTGTCCTTCGAGGACCGTGCGCCAAATGTGAAAGCTAACCCTTTGTCCGCTCATGGGAACTCTTCTGTGAATATGGTGGACGGTTATCCTGGAGAATTCAAATTTTTTGATGTGCGGTTTATCCGAAGATCCTTGGTGCAGATGCATAAGGATGTTTGTTTGGTAAGTGAATGTGAGCACGACCATGATGGTTGCGCTGTTTGTAGTGTTAACCCGAGGGGTTGTGAGGTTGTGAATAGGGACATCCATCGTATGATGGATGAAGGCATGATCCAAATTTTTCAATCCCGTCATGTAGATGACGATGTTAATGTCATAGTGCCTGTTTTCAAGCAACCTGAGAAGTTGGTGATCCAGTATGACTCTAGTAACAGCAACAGTCAAAGATCAGTATCGCCGTTGGTAATACGGTTAGCGGGCCCAGTCCCGTATTCATCTGATAAAGTTGTGTCGTATCAGTATAATGCTACAATGATTAAGGATGGTCAAGAGGTCTCGTTGCCTACCACCAGTTCAGTAGTGAGCATTGCTGATGTTGCAAAGGTGACCCGCAGTGGTCGAGTGTTTGAGCCGGTGTTCCCGAAGGATAAAGAGGAAGCAATTGTTGGGAAGAAAGTGGAGGTTCCTGCTGCAGATCTGGTTGGTTATTCAAAAGATAAGTCTGGTGAATCCAGCAACTTGAAACCCAATGATGATGATGATGAGGTACTTAGATTGATTAAAAGGAGCGAGTTCAATGTGGTGGAGCAGCTACTCCAGACCCCCTCAAAGATCTCAGTGTTGTCTCTACTCATGAATTCTGAAGCGCACAGAGAAGCACTGCAGAGAGTTCTAGAACAAGCTTTTGTAGAACATGATGTTACAGTGGATCAATTTGATCACATTGTGGATAACATCACTTCTTGCAACAATCTCAACTTTTGCAACGAAGAACTCCCTAAGGAGGGCAGAAACCATAATTTGGCTTTGCACATCTCGATGAATTGCAAGGAAGATGCGTTGTCAAACGTGCTTGTTGACATCGGGTCATCATTGAATGTGCTTCTGAAGTCAACTTTGTCGAAGCTATCTTATCAAGGAGCACCCATGAGGTATAGCGGTGTAATCGTCAAAGCTTTTGATGGTTCGCACAAGACAGTAATTGGTGAAGTGAACCTTCTAGTCAAGATAGGTCCGAGTGATTTTCATATTACTTTTCAAGTAATGGATATCCACCCGACCTACAGTTGCTTATTAGGAAGGCCATGGATTCATGAGGCGGGAGCTTTTACTTCCACTCTGCATCAGAAATTGAAATTTGTCAAGAATGGCAAGCTTGTGATTGTTGGTGCGGAGAAGGCGATATTGGTTAGCCACCTGTCATCTTTCTCTTATGTTGAAGCTGAGGATGAGGTTGGGACTCCGTTCCAAGCCTTCTCTATTGTTTCTAAAAAGAGAGTTGGGGCACCCATGTCCTTATTGAAAGATGCTCAGAAGATTGTGGAAGAAGGTATCGTTGATCAGTGGGGGCGCATGGTAGAGGTCTCCGATAACAAAGGCAGAACTGGTCTGGGCTTTCAACAAGGTTCATCAATTGCAAGATCTGAAGATATGCAACTCAGCTTCCGTAGCGGAGGGTTCATTCATGGCAATGAATAACACTTAGCTGATGTGCTAGAGGATGACGAAGAGGAAGACTGCACCAATTTTGTGACGCATGGAAAGGCTTGCAATAATTGGACTGTTGTTGATATTCCTGTTATTTTGCATCGATCTGAGTAATTGCTTTTATATGTTTTCAAATCCTTCTCCTATGCCTAAGGGAGAAGTGAACATTGTTTGGGCATTTTCAAATTGATCATCAATAAAATTAATTATATTCATCCACATCTATGATGTCTTGTTTTTACTTTTTGCTTTATTCTGAAAATGGTAATCACAAAAAACATAAATAAACAATATAGTTGTCCATCTGCATAATATTTGGTCACAAATTTACTTCTCTAAAATCAAAATATCAAATCATTATGCAGGTTGGTTCCTAACCCCATTGAATACAATAATCCTTCCCCTTCTCCAAATTTTGAATTCCCTGTGTTTGAGGTCGATGAGGAAAGTGATGAAGAAGTAAGTGATGAAGAAGTAAGTGATGAATTATCTCATCTTCTTGAGCAAGATGAAAAGACCATTCAGTCGTTCGAAGAGCAAGTCGAGTTAGTCAATTTAGGTTCCGAGGATGATATGAAGGAAGTCAAGATTGGGTCTCGACTGTGTCCAGAAGTCAAGAAGGGGTTGATTGTTTTTCTTCAAGAGTATTAAGATGTGTTTGCTTGGTCCTATCAAGACATGCCTGGGTTGGATTCTGAGATTGTGGAGCATAGATTACCGAACGCCCGTTGGTTAAATAGAAGTTAAGAAGAATGCATCCTACTATGGCTGTGAAGATCAAAGAGGAAGTGCAGAAGCAGATTGATGTTGGTTTCCTTGTAACCGCTGAATATCCGTAATGGGTGGCCAATATTGTGCCAGTGCCGAAGAAAGATGGAAAAGTCCGCATGTGTGTTGACTATAGAGATTTAAATAAAGCCAGTCCGAAAGATGATTTCCCTCTGCCACACATTGATATGTTGGTAGACAATACTGCTAAACTCAAAAAGATGTGTTCTTGGTCAGCAAGATGAGACTGGAAAGAAAGACTTTGCAATTTACTACCTCAGTAAGAAATTCACCGACTGTGAGACTCGATATTTTATGCTTGAGAAAACTTGTTGCGCATTGGCTTGGGCTGCTAAGCGTCTGCGTCAGTATATGTTGAATCATACCACTTGGTTGCAATCCAAATGGATCCAATCAAGTAGATATTTGAGAAGCCTGCTTTAACTGGGAGAATTGCCCGTTGGCAGATGTTGTTGTCAGAGTATGATATCGAATATCGATCTCAGAAAACGATCAAAGGTAGTATCTTGGCTGACCATTTGGCTCACCAACCAATTGAAGATTATCAGTCAGTGCAGTATGACTTTCCTGATGAAGAGATTTTGTACTTGAAAATGAAATATTGTGATGAACCATTGCTTGAAGAAGGGCCAGAACCTGGTTCCCGTTGGGGCATGGTATTTGATGGAGCTGTTAATCAATATGGAAATGGCATTGGGGCAGTGATTATTACTCCTCAAGGCACGCATCTACCATTTACAGCTAGATTGACTTTCAAGTGTACAAACAATATGGCAGAATATGAAGCTCGCATTATGGGGCTTGAAGAGGCCATGAATCTCAAAATCAAGTATTTGGATGTCTTCGGTGATTCGGCTTTGGTGGTGAATCAGATCAAAGGAGAATGGGAGACAAATCAACCCAATTTAATACCATATAGAGATTATGTGAGGAGGATTTCAACTTTCTTTATAAAGGTTGAGTTTCATCATATCCCTCGAGATGAAAATCGGATGGCAGATGCTCTTGCAACGTTGGCATTGATGATTGTAGTGAAGTATTGGAATGAAGTTCCCAATTTGTCTGTGATGCGTATTGATATGCCAACTCATGTGTTTGCTGTTGAAGAGATCAAAGACAAGAAGCCGTGGTATTATGACATCAAATGTTTCCTCCAAAGTCAGATTTACCTGCCTGGGGAATCTTTGAAAGATAAGAAGACTTTGAGAAGATTAGCCGGCAATTTCTACTTGAATGGTGATATACTGTACAAGATAAACTTCGACATGGTTTTGCTCAGATGTGTGGATAGACACGAAGCAGACTTATTGATGACTGAAGTGCATGAAGGTTCCTTTGGTACTCATTCCAATAGACATGCAATGGCGAAGAAGATATTGCGAGCAGGTTACTATTGGCTGACAATGGAATCTGACTGTTGCAAATTTGTGAAGAAGTGCCACAAGTGTCAAATTTATGCTGATAAGATTCATGTTCCTCCGACACTATTAATGTTATCTCTTCCCCGTGGCCTTTCTCCATGTGGGGAACTGATATGATTGGGATGATTGAGCCCAAAGCTTCGAATGGACATCGTTTCATTTTGGTGGCAATTGACTACTTCACGAAATGGGTTGAAGCGGCATTGTATGCGAATGTAACCAAGCAAGTTGTTGTAAGGTTTATCAAGAATCAGATTATATGCCGTTATGGTGTGCCAAGTAAGATCATTACTGACAATGGATTGAACTTGAATAACAATATGGTGGAAGCTCTTTGCAAAGACTTCAAGATTGCACATCATAATTCTTCTCCCTACATACCCAAGATGAATGGGGTTGTTGAAGCTGCGAGTAAGATCATTAAGAAGATTATTCAGAAGATGGTTGTCACGTATAAGGATTGGCATGAGATGCTCCCATTTGCTTTGCATGGGTATCGTACATCCATCCGCACTTCAACAGGGGAAACCCCTTTTTCTCTTGTATATGATATGGAAGCAGTGCTCCTCATAAAGGTTGAGATTCCTTTATTGTGTGTGCTTATGGAAGCCAAGTTGACTGAAGTAGAGTGTTGTCAGACCAGGTTTGCCCAGTTAAATTTGATTGAAGAGAAGAGATTGACTGCCATGTGTCATGGTCAGTTATATTAGCAGAGAATGAAGAAAGCTTTTGATAAGAAGGTCAGACCCCGTGTGTTCAGAGAAGGTGACCTTGTGCTCAAGAAGATTTTATCATTCAAGCCAGATTCTAGAAGAAAATGGACTCCTAATTATGAAGGCCCATATGTTGTTAAGAGAGCCTTTTCAGGCGGCACATTGATACTTACAACTATGGATGATGAAGAGTTCACTCGTCCTGTGAACGCAGATGCAGTTAAGAAATACTTCGCCTAAAAAGAAAAGAACAACTCGCTAAGTTGAAAATCCAAAAGAGCGGCTTAGGCAAAAATGAGCGTCTCGGTGGATTGAAAACCCGAAAGGACGATCCAGGAAAAAATTAGAGACATAAAACAGAAAGAATTTCCCGATAAGTTGAGTACCTCTCCTTGGGGCAACTTATGCAAAAACTAGGGATTATGGCAAGTAACCGCAGTCTGCTGATCTTCAGTGTTTTCAAAATTTGATTGAGCACAAGGGTTGACATCAATTCATCAACCCGGCAGCGGTCAAAAGCACAGCGGATATCAAAAGTTGGTAGAAGGATTAAGGTTCATTTGTATTCAATGTAACCCTTTTCCATGAAAATTTCCATTTTCAACTTTGTAAAATCTATGGAGTCTTGTCATTTACATACTACCATTCTATCAAATAAAGTTGACCTTTTATCCAATTGTTTCTACTCTTATTTATTTAAGCCAATAGTTTAAATTTTATTATGATCATTTTTGAAAATTTAAATTTTTTAATCAAAATATCTTTTTCTTAAAAACATATAAAGCAAGAATTTTCCAAAGCAATTGAAAAAAATATCAACAGCATTCTGATGGATAACAAGTCCTTGAATGCGAAACATCAGAGGTTCCCCAAGCAGTTAACCCTTCGGGTATCCCTAGACGATTGTGTTGATTTAGTTCCTCAACGGATTTTTTGATTCCCTAGTAGAGCTTCATTCCTTTTTCTTAGCTAAGTTGGTTGATTCAGGTACCCTGTGGCTTGTCTCCCTCGACAAAGTTTCTGCCCTCCCCATCGGTTTTTGTGAATATTCCCCAACAGAGTTTGTGTATTCCTCAGCAGGGTCGTTGTTTGTTTTAATCTCCAGTAGATTAAGATCGGTTTCCCCAGTAGATCGTATTGGTTTCCCCGCCAATCGCCAGTCGACTTTCTCCCCAATCAGAGTTTCCTCCTGGTTCCTGAGCAGTTTGTTTTCCCTGTAGGGTTATCTCCCATTTTTATGGTGTTGACCTAAAATTCCCCACGGGCTCGGTGATATTTCTCTTTCCTCAGCAGATCTCCTCCTTCCCCAGTTAGGGTTGAGCCTTTTTAGATTGTTAATTTCTCTGTTCTCCGGCAGTTGTCTCCATATTTTGTGGATTGACCAAGGATTGTACTGATGATTCAATTTCTTTGCGACACCTTTGTATCCTTTGTGATTATCCTTGTCAACATAATCATCATATATATATATATATATATATATATATATATATATATATATATATATATATATATATATATATATATATATATATATATATATATATATATATATATATATTTATATAACATATCTGATTAACTTGTTGGTTTGAGATTCTCATTCCCCGTATGGCGGTACTTTATCCCCATACAAATTCTGGTGTCTGTCCTCCCCACTGAGCTTGTTTCTTCGTGGATGATTATTATTTCAGTTTCCTTTCCAGTTGTTTATCTGGATGAACCACTCCCCTTGAGTTATGTCCTCATCGGGTTAAGTCTTGATTGACTGTTTCTTCCTAGCTCCTACCTAGATAGATACTTTAAGTTCCCTAAGAGTCTATTGCCCAGTAACTGGTAATATTCTTCTTAGTTTGTAGTTTGTTATTTCTTTCCTAATACCCGGCAGAAGTATCCCAGTGTCCCAACAATAGAGTCCCCTGTGGATCTGATTCCCCAGGAAGTATATCCTTGATATGTTCACCCTAACCGGTGACGGGTATCTTTCTCTCTCCTGCTTGAGTCTATCCTTGATACATTCATCCTAACCGATGACGGATATTCTCTTTTTGGTATTCTACCCAGTAAAAAGGTAGTTGTAATCCCTACTCTTGTTTCCTAGAGAGTTAATCCTTGATATGTTCATCCTAACCGATGACGGGTTTCCTTCTCTTTACGGTCTTCTACCCAGTAACCGGTAGTTGTAAATCTTACTTTTTGTTCCCTCCGCAGAGTTGATCCTTGATATGTTCACTTTAACCAGTGACGGATTCTCTCTCTTGGTATTCTATCCAGTAACTGATAGATGTAATTCCTATTTTATCTCCTCACAGAGTCTATCCTTGATATGTTCATCCTAACCAGTAACAGATTTTCTCTTTGACGGTATTCTATCCAGAATTTGATATATGTAATTCCTACTTTTTGTTCAGTTGGTTTATCCTTGATATGTTCATCTTGAAGTTTATTTTCTCCCCAGTTGAGTTGAGTGCGCATTTCCTTAGTGAAATCGCTTTTCCCTGCATGATTCAAGCATTTCAGTTTCATCCTGACTTACTCGTATCCCCTGCAGATGTTGTTAGTTCCCCGACTGAGTCTTTTCCATGTTTGTATGGAATCCCTCGAGTCCCCCGGTAGTTTTAAGTCATAGCATGGCCTGCGCATAACCCCTTTTATCCCCCAGAGTCTTTGTCTCCCCAGTGAGTTTTCCTTACGGAAATGCATTTTACTCCTGCGGACTTTCGGTCTCTGATTTCTTTTCCTTTTGTGGCAATATTTCCCCACAAGAATTTACTTTTGCATTTCATATCATATGCATCATGAGGTCTCTTAGGGACCAAAATTTGTTTCTATATGTTGTTATTTAAGCCCATTCTACTGAGTCGACATGAAGATTTTAACCTTTGCCTACTTAGTTAGAATGTCCTTAAATAGGGGCAGCTGTAAGACCCCAATTTTGACCCTAATATCCCTCATGCAATTTCATCATAAGCATTAGCATTGGGATCATACCTTGGCATCCTCCTTACCCCTCTTTCATTGGGTTTGTTTTGGGAGATATCACCAAGCACTTTGTGATTGTATCATACTTGTATATTATCATTTTCCTAACAAAAATACCAAAAATATGTCTTTGCATTTGCCTAACTCTTTTGTAGGTAGGGCATGATCTCCATTGATCTATCAAGTTTATATCTAGGGTATGAGACCCTCGTGACAAAGAGCATAACCATGGATTGATCCAAGAATGGTTATGAACATCATATATGAGTCCCAATTATTCCTGCATGTTATATTGATCTAGTTTTCTTCAAAAGTTTGAGGGTGATTTGCCTTGGAAACCCTAGTTTGACTGGGTATCTTGAGTAATTTCTCCAACAAGCTATCTCACCAATTGGTCAAATTTCTCAAGGGACACTTCAAATTTCACCATCTTATGCATATATGATCTACCATGAGCCTATAAAGTCAAGAGAATTTTAGGTTACCAAGTTGGTTGATGGTGGTTGGCCAAATGAATTCATCTGATCAAAACTGGATCTCCCTAGACCCTATCTCCTACAATTTTCACCATATGAAAATTATTCCAAGATAAAACTTACTATAAATGACACTCCAAACAACTTTCATGTTGAGACCTAAAGCTAGTTTTTCTTGGAAAATCATTTTCTATATTGAAACATTATAGGTCATTTTGTCTAAACCCTAATTTGAATGTCAACTTCCCAAGGCCATAACTTTTTCAATTTTTATGAGATGAAACATTTCCAAGTTGCACAATAAAATTCAAGATATGTACACAAAATTTGATGTTTGGAGTGAAAGATAATTCAACTTTTATGAGCATGTGATATGAGGCTACATTATAGGTCACTTTTGACCTATACCATTGAACAAATGATTTTTCCAAACATAAAAAATGCATAACTCTATCATTTAAAATCCAAATGACATGAAATTAGTGACCATTTTGAAGGTATTTGAAATAGCTACAACTTTGATGAAGACATATTTCTCATTTGAAGCTCACATGAAAAGTTAAGCAAGGTGGAATATTGAGATATATGGCTTGACACTTAGAAAAAATTTCAACATGTTGAAATTTCCAAACTTCCACCTCAAAATTCATCATGATACAATCTCCAAATGAAAACATATTGAACATGAAAGTTGTTCATATTTATCTAATCTTTCCAAAAAGCCTAAATTCATCCATTTTCGACAAGAAATGAATAGGATGCACATGGCATGAACATGGTATCATCATTTGGCAAGATTGAACTTCAAACATCCATGCACAATTGCATAGCATTCCAACATGACTTCAGCCTTGCTTACACTCAATTATGGATCAGATGGAGTGATTTCATGGGCTTGTACACGCCCATGCACTCATGCATCACACATTGCTAAATTTGGAAGTTCACTTCAAGTGTGCAAATATCAATTGAGTTGGCTATAAATAGAGCTCCATATGCTCAGAATTTCACAGACATTTGTGCCAACTTTGATCCCAAACCTCTAACCCTCTCATTCCAAAGGATAATCCTGAGAATTTCATTTGAAATTGAGTTTGAGTTCTCACTGTTTTTAGATTAAAAACTCCAGGGATCCAAGACCTTTTGTGCATTCCATTCTACTTATGCAGGCATTCTGAGTGAGATCAAGCACAAGCCAAAGCAAGAACAGTTTAATCCAGACCTACATTGAAGGTATGTTCCAGAAATTTTCATCTCTTCGATTCTCTCTCAATCTTGCTCTATTCTCTTGATTCTTTAGTTGTCTGAAGTCCTACCAATGCAGGAAAGAAGATTGAGTTGCTTAGAGGTCAAAACGAAGCAACTCAGTTGACACACCTCAAAATCCAACTCCTCATATCGTTCAATATATGTGGAGTTAGTTAAAATTGAGGTCAGATTCGTGCTCTACGCCATTTTTTCTTTCAGATCATGTCCTCTTTTTTTATTTTAGTGATGGATGAGGGTGGACCAGTCCGATGAGGTCCACCGGAGAAGAAGACCGGAGCTACAGCTCCGGCCATGCGCTGGCATGTCTCCCAGCCACATGATCTTGTTATTTTGTTCTAATCTCACACGTCCATTGTGATTACCAAGTGTGTGGCGCGTTGACTCGCATGTTTAAAGTCCTTGAAATGGTTAGTACAATGCCATGATGTTATGATGTTATGATGTTATGATGTTATGATGTTAAATAAGTAACAAGCACAAACAAGTCACACAACAATCATTCTTAGGTTTTAAGGCTTGCATGCGTTCCATAGGTAAGTACCCTCCCCACTGAAGTTTGGTTGGTTCAACCTGTCCTAGAATAGTAACCGGGTTCTAGAAGGATCTCAAATCATTGACCTTCCTTTAAGTCCACCTCAGTGCAACACCAAGTGGTTGACCGAAGCTTCCCTAAAGTCCAATCTCAAAGAGTGTAGTATCGAGTCTCAACCAACCTCAGTCGGAACCGAAGTCAGTTATCTCACTACTTTCTAATGGCTAGGATGAGTCAATTAGGGTTCTAAAGGTCTGGTTAATGCTTTGATGACACCACGCGGAAGCCAAATTTTTCCTCAAGTAAACATGAGGAACATCAGGACATCCAAAGTGTCACATTAACCGTAGCCATCATTTTGACCATTCCAGTATACGCCGGATAGTCGCAATGATCTATTGCTACTTACCTAAGGTACACTAGATCCGGGTGTAGGATCTTTCACTCAAGCATAAAATACCCAAGCAATCCCTTAAAAGTAAATCAGACAATTTGAATAAGTGATCTTGTTTTTTAAGGTAACCTCTCTTTTTAAGTCCCCAGCAGAGTCGCCAGTTCTGTCATACGGTGAACTGACTTTGTGTGTTTTGCTTTGGAAAGCAAATGTCGCGGATAACAAGAGTCGCCACTTTTCTTTTATCCAATAAGGAAAGGTGGAAAAGAACAGGAAAGACCTTAATTAGATTTTGGGTTCGGGAGGTACATTATACAAAGGGAAGGTGTTAGCACCCTTTGTATCCATGGTTATCCATGGGCTCTTAATTGCTGGATCACTTATGTTTGTCTGAAAAAGTGTTTGTGAATTGCTTAAAAAATGTTTTGAAAAGAGAGTTTAACTTTGTAATGATTCTTGTACGAATGTATACAAAGTATTTATCTCGTTTAATTTTGAAATCGGTTTAGAAAAATATAACTTGGCAATGATTCTAGTACGAATGTATACCAAGTGGTGATTTTCTAGTATTTGCAAAGTGTGAGGTATGAAAAATGTTTTAGGTGAGCCAGCAATTAAGAGTTATACCTATCCAAGGTTTTTATGGGCATTTCCTATCCTTATGAGGGTAAAACTGTCCTTACTATTGAGAAGTAAGTAGTTTTATCCCTTTGGATGTAAAAGGGTCATCGTAGGGTCAGCGATTGGTCATTGAAGGCAACATTTGTAAGGATACCTTAGCATTCGAAGGGACGATCATCATTTAACCGTAGGCTACAACGAAGGGTCATCGAGGGACAAAATCATATATTCGAAGGCAACATCCGAGGGACAATGATTTATTTTATAGGGACATGGTGATTTAATCGAAGGGTCTTTGCTAAGTGTATCCCCACATTCGCGGGACATGACCGTAATACCGTAATATCGTAAGGCAACAAAGAGAGGTCCAAGATCACATATTCAAAGGCAATATTTTACAATCAATTAGGTAGTTGTAATCAATTAGGTAATTAGGTCCATATTATAATCAATTAAATAATTAGGATGAATCTCCACATTAAAATCGATTAAGTAATTAGGATGAATCTCCACAAGGGTATCCCACAAATAAAGTGGAATACCTAGCAAGCTGCCCTTTTCCGGGAGTATATGAACCCTTAAAAAATTCAGCAAACAGGTCAGAATACCAAATCAGGGTGCAATTGAGAATTACACCACAAAAGAAATCACAACAGTAATAGGGTCAGGTAAACAATGCATGGCTATGATAAAACATGTCAGATGAGCAAAAATCAGAACAGAAAAGTCAGCGACTGTCACGTTCGCTCCTGCCTCGCCTAGCGAAGGCTTAGCGAATACTCGCTACATGCTCGCTTAGCGATGGGCTAGCGAGCGGCTGCGGGTTCTGGTTTTGATAACAGTATAATTTCAGCAAGCTTCACACCCTATGGCATCCATTACAGAGATTACATGGTTAAACATTCAAGATATTCATGATACTTAAATTCACATGCAAAACTTAAGATATTTTTATAAATTCAATCGTAATGCCACATGCAAGTTAAGAACATAAAGCGGTAATAGTAATGCAAACCTGTTTGCAATTGACTTGCAACCTTGAATTGGCAAGTCGGATTGAGTTGGGCGGAGGTAACCTTGGTGCAGATGAGTTTCCCTCAGGGTTTCCTTTAGGGTTGCTCTGAATTCTCTGGGTTAGCCTCCAGGGTTTGCTGTGCCTTCTTTCTATCTCCTGTTTTCGTTCCCTTTTCATCCTCCCTTTTTCTGACTGAAGTTGTGGTATTTATAATGCTCTTTTTATGACCTAATGGGATCAGAATGAAGCCCAGAATTTTCTGGTATTCGCAAGCTTCGCTAGGCGAATGGCGTAGCGAAGGGTTCGCTAGGCGAAGGAGTAGCTCGCCTAGCGAGCAAGCCAGTTTAGGCCATTTTCTGGATTTGGCCATCTGTGTGCTGGGTCTTTGTTCTTTTAAGATCAACGCCTTGAAAAATAAGTTGGAGTGCCTTAGAAATGCCTTGTAATATTAACGGGAAAATTTTGGGGTATGACAGCTGCCCTTGTTCAATATTCTTGAACCGAGAGAGTTAGAATGGTGTGTATGCCATTCGTGGTCTGGAGGTGGAAGATTATTGAACACTAGAATGCCCCAAAAATTTGCACTTGTTAATCAAAGGTTAGTCTTGATGGAGATGGGCTTAAAGATGCCATCCAGGAAGTTTGATGATGAAAGATCAGAATGCATCATACGCTGCTGGGGATAAAGGATCAGAATGGACCATATGCTAGATCGTATCTGAGTAGCAGAATGAGTTATCCATTAGGCGGGTGACTTCGCTGGGGATGAAAGATCAGAATGGATCGTACGCTAGATCGTATCTGAGTTGCAGAATGAGCCGTACGTTAGGCTGTATCTGAAGAAGAAAGTAGTCGTACGCTAGACTACACCCCGGAATGTACCGTACGCTAGGCAGTATCTGAGGGTTTGAAGATCCAAATGGGTCGTACGTTAGACCGTATTGGAGTTGCAGAATGAGCCGTACGTTAGGCTGTATCTGAAGAAGAAAGTAGTCGTACGCTAGACTACACCCCGGAATGTACCGTACGCTGGGCAGTATCTGAGGGTTTGAAGATCCAAATGGGTCGTACGTTAGACCGTATTGGAGTTGCAGAATGAGCCGTACGTTAGGCTGTATCTGACGAAGAAAGTAGTCGTACGCTAGACTACACCCCGGAATGTACCATACGCTAGGCAGTATCTGAGGATTTGAAGGTCCAAATGGGTCGTACGCTAGACCGTATTGGAGTTGCAGAATGATCCGTACGTTAGGCTGTATCTGAAGAAGAAAGTAGTCGTACGCTAGACTACACCCCGGAATGTACCGTATGCTAGGCAGTATCTGAGGGTTTGAAGATCCAAATGGGTCGTACGTTAGACCGTATTGGAGTTGCAGAATGAGCCGTACGTTAGGTTATATCTGTCGAAGAAAGGATCAGAATGGATCGTACGTTAGATCGTATCTGAGTTGGAGGAGTCGTATGTTGAGCTGAATCAGAATGAACCGTATGCTAGGCTATATCTGATAGTATATGTTGTATTTGCAATGAATATCTGGGGTGGGCTGAAAGGTGCCACCATCGGGAGGATATCAGAGTGCTTGTCAGAATGAATGTTCATATAGACTATATCTGAGAGATGTAGTTGAATCTTGAATGTAATCGATAAAGATGTCCGTCTGAATGGACCTTTGTTTTGATTGTATCAGGAGGATAATTAACCTGAAAAATAAAGTTGGCTTAATGCTATGTCATGATGCATGAGATGTTTTATGCTTTCGAAAGTAAATGCGAACATTGTATGCATGCGTATGCTGTGAAATGATGTAATGAATGAATTATGCGTCCGAGAAGTTCTACCAGGGGAAAATAAATCCCGAGATTCCGGTCGGAGATGTTTGTGTTGATGACCCTTTCTCAGCTGAGGGTATTTGATTTCTGTCTAATGGTAGAAATATCCACCAGAAGCCTGGCTGGGGGATGGAAGAGATGATTCGTCTGTCCAGCGATGCCAATTCCTTCTGGGGAGTAACTGGTTTATGCTGGGGAATAGAATTAGCAACCGGATTCGTTGGAAAGCATGGTTAGACCTTCTCCTCGATCCTGAAGTCTTTTAGTAATTGCTATTTCCGTTTTATGCATGTATTTTGATAAACATCGATCATATTCAAATGCATATATAATTCAAATTAAATCAATGGACGTTTATGCAAACAAAACAGAAAAAGTAAAACAAAAGCATATTTTTGGAAATAACATTGTATTGATTTTGAAAGAGGGCCTATAAACAGGCAATTTGAGCACAAGGAGACAGAAATCCTAGTAAGAGGAAATTGTCGAGAACATAAAGAAAAAGCTATGAAGGAAAAGTCCTATTGATTTTAATTTTGCTACTGTCATTATGTCTTCAAGCGTCTCATCTCCTACTGTCGGATAGAAGTGATTGGCTTGTTCAGTCCCTTTGACTTGGGTGAAGTAGTCTGAGAATGGGACATAGTCATACGCTTTTAATCCCTAATTTTTGCCTGGACCGCCTTTTCAGGTTTTCAGTCCACCAGGATACCCTTTTTTGCCCAAGCCGCCTTTTCAGGTTTTCGACTTGTCGGGTGTACATTTTTATATGTTTATCCCTAATTTTTGCCCGAACCCTTTTGGTTCGCCGGGATGCCCTTACTTTTGCCTAGGTACGTCGACCTAGCAGGTCTCTTTTATGCGTAGTATTTTTTGACTATGTCTGCGTTCACGGGGTGTGGGAAGTCTTCGCCATCCATCGTAGCAAGTATCATGCCTCCACCAGAGAATACTTTCTTAACTACAAATGGCCCTTCGTATGTGGGAGTCCATTTTCCCCTGGGATCACTTTGTGGCAGAATGATACGCTTGATCACCAAGTCGCCGATTTGATACACCCGTCTCTTGACCTTTTTATTGAATGCCTAGGTCATGCGCTTCTGATATATCTGCCCATGACAAACAGCCGCAAGTCTCTTTTCATCAATCAAATTTATCTGATCAAGTCGAGTCTGAATCCATTCATCCTCGTCTAAACCTGTCTCTTTCATGATTCTTAGCGAGGGAATCTGAACTTCCACCGGTAAGACGGCTTCCATTCCGTAGACTAAAGAGAAAGGAGTTGCCCCTGTCGAAGTTCGTACTGAAGTGCGATAACCATGAAGATCAAACGATAACATCTCATGCCAGTCTTTGTATGTTACTGTCATCTTTTGTATGACCTTCTTAATATTCTTATTAGCAGCTTCTACGGCGCCATTCATCTTTGGCCGGTACGGAGAAGAGTTATGGTGTTTTATTTTGAACTGCGTGCAGAGTTCAGTAATCATTTTGTTGTTCGAATTGGAGAGAGCAGGTTTTCCAAATGTATATTTGATAAGATCCATCTTAGAAATCAATAAAGTGGTATGATTCAACATATACTGTCTTAGTCGGCGAGCAGCCTAAGCCAAAGCACAGCAAGCTTTCTCGAGCTGTGAGTATCTTGTTTCACAGTCGGTACCTTTTGCTAAGGTAGTATATTGCATGCTCTTTTCGACCAGACTCGTCATGTTGCCCCAACACACCCCATTGAATTTTCTAACACGGTCAAATACATGATTAGAGGTCTTCCTTCAACTGGTGGCATCAGAATTGGAGGTTCTTGGAGATACTTCTTGATTTTGTCAAAAGCTTCTTGACATTCATCATTCCATATTGTCTCTTGATTTTTCCTCAGTAATGTTCTTGTCTACTTCAGTACCCAGATTCACAGTTTCAATTGATTATTCCTGCGGCTGTATGGTCTTTTCTTCTTGCAGTAACAGTCTGGCAAGTTCTCAGGTACTTCACAATCTTCCTCACTTCCATCCTTGGCTTGGTAGATCGGAATTTCAAAGTCATAATGAACAGTAGCAAAGTTATTACCAACAGGATCCAGAGTGGATATGGATCGGCAAATTGTTACGTGAGTGTGTGCAAGAAAACATAACTTATTTGAAAGATGACAGGAAAGATAAAGAGCGCAATATTTGAATGCAAAAAGGTCCATTGATTTATTGAATGTGAATATGCTTATAAAAATGACAAAACCTTTAACAAAATTTAATACATTAAAATAAGCAATAACAATTACTCCTGACTAAAGGAAATCAGGATAGTGTCTTCAGCCTTCCAATTATTGAGTCCGTCACCAATTGTTATCAGCATCTTCCACAACATTGACAGTCTCGTCATGGTTAGGCAGAGGGGCAGTGATGTCATTAGGAGTCTCCGGAGGATCAGAGGTAGCCGCCTGTATCTTTCCACTTCGAATGCCGCGTTCAACATGCTCACCTGTTAATATAAGTTTAGTGAAACCCGATGATGAACTTCCCAATAGATGGCTGTAGAATGGGCCAGTCAATGTGCTCATGAACATGTCCACTAATTCTCAATCAGTCATGGGGGTTTGACTCTGCCAGCCAAATCTCTCCATATTTGAGCATATTCTTTGAAGCTTTCTTTAGATCCCATAGTCATATTCTGCAACTGTAGCCGAGTAGGCGCCAATTCAGAATTATACTGGTAGTGCTTGTAGAAAGTTGTCGCTAAGTCAGTCCAGGTGTGGATGTTAGAGCTCTCGAGCTGATAATACCACTCCAACTGTGTGCCAGACAGACTCTCTTGGAAGAAATGGATCCATAGCTTCCTATCAGTGGTATACGGCTGAATCTTTCTCACGTAAGCTCTCAGATGCATCTGAGGACAAGATGCCCCATCATACTTAGTGAAAGCGGGGACCTTGAATTTGCGGGGAATGATCACATCAGAGACCAGACCCAAGCTTTCGAAATCCAGACTGGGTGCCTTCTGACCCTCCATAGCTAGCATACGTTCTTCCAGCAACTTATACTTATCCTCTTTTGGAGAGTACTGTTCATCTTCATAATCTTCATCGTCGTCCTCCTGGTTGAGAGGATCAGCATTCTCATCTTCCGAATCATTTTCTGTCCCCTCTTCTCGATCCTTCGGAATCCTAATCTTGACTCCTGCAGCCTGTCATTTGAGCCTTCTTCCCGGGTTGATGTAACTCACAGGTTTCTTGTCTTTCTTTTTCTCGAGCAAGAGAGCCTTCAGTTCCTCCTGCCCCTTGGATAAGTTCAAGATCATCTCCTGGAATTGAGCATTCTGAGCCTGGAGATCTTTGACAGTTTGTTCGAGGTCCATTTTTCTGTTTGCAGGAAAACCGTGAGAACATTGATCCCTTAGAATACCTGTTATGCAATGTTATGTTATGCTATGCAATGTATGAAATGTTTTCAATGTTTAAAGTCCTTGAAATGGTTAGTACAATGCCATGATGTTATGATGTTATGATGTTATGATGTTATGATGTTATGATGTTATGATGTTAAATAAGTAACAAGCACAAACAAGTCACACAACAATCATTCTTAGGTTTTAAGGCTTGCATGCGTTCCATAGGTAAGTACCCTCCCCACTGAAGTTTGGTTGGTTCAACCTGTCCTAGAATAGTAACCGGGTTCTAGAAGGATCTCAAATCATTGACCTTCCTTTAAGTCCACCTCAGTGCAACACCAAGTGGTTGACCGAAGCTTCCCTAAAGTCCAATCTCAAAGAGTGTAGTATCGAGTCTCAACCAACCTCAGTCGGAACCGAAGTCAGTTATCTCACTACTTTCTAATGGCTAGGATGAGTCAATTAGGGTTCTAAAGGTCTGGTTAATGCTTTGATGACACCACGCGGAAGCCAAATTTTTCCTCAAGTAAACATGAGGAACATCAGGACATCCAAAGTGTCACATTAACCGTAGCCATCATTTTGACCATTCCAGTATACGCCGGATAGTCGCGATGATCTATTGCTACTTACCTAAGGTACACTAGATCCGGGTGTAGGATCTTTCACTCAAGCATAAAATACCCAAGCAACCCCTTAAAAGTAAATCAGACAATTTGAATAAGTGATCTTGTTTTTTAAGGTAACCTCTCTTTTTAAGTCCCCAGCAGAGTCGCCAGTTCTGTCATACGGTGAACTGACTTTGTGTGTTTTGCTTTGGAAAGCAAATGTCGCGGATAGCAAGAGTCGCCACCGACTTTTCTTTTATCCAATAAGGAAAGGTGGAAAAGAACAGGAAAGACCTTAATTAGATTTTGGGTTCGGGAGGTACATTATACAAAGGGAAGGTGTTAGCACCCTTTGTATCCATGGTTATCCATGGGCTCTTAATTGCTGGATCACTTATGTTTGTCTGAAAAAGTGTTTGTGAATTGCTTAAAAAATGTTTTGAAAAGAGAGTTTAACTTTGTAATGGTTCTTGTGCGAATGTATACAAAGTATTTATCTCGTTTAATTTTGAAATCGGTTTAGAAAAATATAACTTGGCAATGATTCTAGTACGAATGTATACCAAGTGGTGATTTTCTAGTATTTGCAAAGTGTGAGGTATGAAAAATATTTTAGGTGAGCCAGCAATTAAGAGTTATACCTATCCAAGGTTTTTATGGGCATTTCCTATCCTTATGAGGGTAAAACTGTCCTTACTATTGAGAAGTAAGTAGTTTTATCCCTTTGGATGTAAAAGGGTCATCGTAGGGTCAGCGATTGGTCATTGAAGGCAACATTTGTAAGGATACCTTAGCATTCGAAGGGACGATCATCATTTAACCGTAGGCTACAACGAAGGGTCATCGAGGGACAAAATCATATATTCGAAGGCAACATCCGAGGGACAATGATTTATTTTATAGGGACATGGTGATTTAATCGAAGGGTCTTTGCTAAGTGTATCCCCACATTCGCGGGACATGACCGTAATACCGTAATATCGTAAGGCAACAAAGAGAGGTCCAAGATCACATATTCAAAGGCAATATTTTACAATCAATTAGGTAGTTGTAATCAATTAGGTAATTAGGTCCATATTATAATCAATTAAATAATTAGGATGAATCTCCACATTAAAATCGATTAAGTAATTAGGATGAATCTCCACAAGGGTATCCCACAAATAAAGTGGAATACCTAGCAAGCTGCCCTTTTCCGGGAGTATATGAACCCTTAAAAAATTCAGCAAACAGGTCAGAATACCAAATCAGGGTGCAATCGAGAATTACACCACAAAATAAATCACAACAGTAATAGGGTCAGGTAAACAATGCATGGCTATGATAAAACATGTCAGATGAGCAAAAATCAGAACAGAAAAGTCAGCGACTGTCACGTTCGCTCCTGCCTCACCTAGCGAAGGCTTAGCGAATACTCGCTACATGCTCGCTTAGCGATGGGCTAGCGAGCGGCTGCGGGTTCTGGTTTTGATAACAGTATAATTTCAGCAAGCTTCACACCCTATGGCATCCATTACAGAGATTACATGGTTAAACATTCAAGATATTCATGATACTTAAATTCACATGCAAAACTTAAGATATTTTTATAAATTCAATCGTAATGCCACATACAAGTTAAGAACATAAAGCGGTAATAGTAATGCAAACCTGTTTGCAATTTACTTGCAACCTTGAATTGGCAAGTCGGATTGAGTTGGGCGGAGGTAACCTTGGTGCAGATGAGTTTCCCTCAGGGTTTCCTTTAGGGTTGCTCTGAATTCTCTGGGTTAGCCTCCAGGGTTTGCTGTGCCTTCTTTCTATCTCCTGTTTTCGTTCCCTTTTCGTCCTCCCTTTTTCTGACTGAAGTTGTGATATTTATAATGCTCTTTTTATGACCTAATGGGCTCAGAATGAAGCCCAGAATTTTCTGGTATTTGCAAGCTTCGCTAGGCGAATGGCGTAGCGAAGGGTTCGCTAGGCGAAGGAGTAGCTCGCCTAGCGAGCAAGCCAGTTTAGGCCATTTTCTGGATTTGGCCATCTGTGTGCTGGGTCTTTGTTCTTTTAAGATCAACGCCTTGAAAAATAAATTGGAGTGCCTTAGAAATGCCTTGTAATATTAACGGGCAAATTTTGGGGTATGACAATATTCCATCTTCCAAAATGAATGAATGATATTAATTTGGTAAAAGTCCTCCTTTGATCAATTTGAGTTTTGATCCATTCCCATCCCTCATCATCTCATTCCCCTTTCTTTATACATTCATCTCATTTGGCCTATGATATCTCAAAGTCCTAATGCTAGTTGATTGAAAAATTAACATGAGTATGGATGAGATTAGGCCACACCTTTTGCATATTCTTTTTGTGTGTGGTATGTTTCATGAGCATAGTCCATAATACTATATCTCTAACATGCATTAACACCGAAATTCTATTGCCCGACCTCAAATAGTTGTGACTTCTACATAAGTCCAATTACGATTTCTTAACATAGCTCTAAATTTGTGATACAAAAGGCATAGCATTCTAGTTAGTGAGATTGTAAGTCTCCCCTCTTTCATGGTATTATGTGGAAACTTGGTCTTTTTTCCTTCCTTTGGAAGATGTCTTGGTTCAAGGATCCATGCTTGTGATAAGTGGATTGAGTGTTCTCCAAAGAATGTCTAAAAATGAAAAGCAAAAGCAAAATTATACTATTTTTTAACCTATTAACTACTAACTTTTAATTTCAAGCCCTTTACTTTAATGTCATTTAATTCTAGCTTTTATACATTTTCCATTGTTCATATCATTCTAATTGTTTATGTTAATGCAATTTTCACTTTGTCCACTTGGACCATATTGTGTGATATATTTTGTTTGTGTATGCTTTGCTTGTTTATGTGGTCTTTGACCATTAATGTACATAACAACAACAAAAAACCCTAAAAAACTTTTATGTAGACTATTGGCTTGATCTTGGACAAATGGACTTAGAATTTAGGCAACATTCCTATGCTAAAGGATATGGCAAATGCCAACTTATTGAGAGACCTAGTGTTTGCAATTTGAAACTTCATCTGATACATCATTCAAGATATCTCTGAGTTCATCTGCAACATGATCATTGTGAAGTTGTTATTTTGAACTTGTGACTTATGAAATTCATTTGTTACATGGGCTACTTTGAGGAAGATCGTGGAATGGATAAGCTTGGATGTGGCTATCTTTATTTGATACCTTGCTCTTCAAGATAATATAATTATGCATTTGTGTGTTGCTTGATTCTAAAAGACCAAGGTAATTCTGGGTTTCTATTGACATTCTTGTCTATTGGATTGCTACCCATTTGGTCAGATCTTTTCAACTCTAAACTTTTAATTTTGTACATAGGATAGTCTCTTCATCTTCTCCCCATTTCTTTAATTTCAAAATCTCTCCCTCTCTTTTTCAAAACCTTCTTTGATTGAACTTATTTTGTTCTAAACTTTGACCACTTTTGCAAAAAAGGATAGAAACTTTGGCCTTACGCCATTGCATTTTCAAACTTCTTTTCTTAAATCAAACTTGTAAATAAACCTTAACTATACTTGACTTAAACTTTCAAAAAGCCAAAAAGAACTAACTCATTCAAACCACTTCTGGGCCCTTGTGCCTTTTAAACTAAATTTTTGTTAAAAGCAATGCATCCACTTTGATATATGTATCCCGAACTACGAGGTTTTGATCCCTCATTTTTATGTTGGTACGTAGGCACAAGACCGAAGGTCTTGCCAAACACAAAAATATAATTAAGGAATTCTTTTCTCATCCCCCCCATTTTATTTGTTTGTAAACATCACTTTATACCAAGTACATATGCACACAAAAAGGACCCCCTAGGAGTACCTAGGACACTTTGGGTGCTAACACCTTCCCTCTGTGTAACCAACCCCCTTACCTGTAATCTATGGCATTTTATTAGTTTTGATTTGAAAACTTCTTACTTTTGGGTTTTGTTCGTACTTTTTCCCTTTTCCCTTGGAAACAATAAAAGCGCGGTGGCGACTCTTATTATTTGATCTCTAGCTTATCCATAGCTTGATGATCATGAATTTACCGCTACAGAATCAAGGGTTTGTTGTGAGTCACGAGCATGGAGTCTGGGTAAGAACCATCCCAAAGGAGTGAACGATGGATAAAAACCTGTAGATCATGTTCTAAAAAGTTCCCATAGTCTTAATTCCATCTACCGGATATTACAGGTTAGGATGATTGACTCATCAACCCATAATATTCTCAAGAGAAATTCGTCTAAGTGTAGTATCGTGTAACAACTGTTATCAAGTCTACAGTTGAACAGTCTCCGCACTACGTCCTAAATAGGCCAAGAGGGGTTAAATGTTCTACGGTCCTCAGCTTCTCGGACCCCAAATCAGAGATAGTAATGTCTAACCATAAATACTTGTGTGACATTTCCAAATCCAAAAGAGTCTCCATTGAGCAGATAGGTCTCAAGCCAACTTGTTAAGGACTACTCCACACAAGTCGAACATCACTATACCATCCTCCTATCTTAATTGCACTCAATTTAAGGTTAGAACTTATCTCACCACTTAGAGATCACCAAGCATAACAAGCAGTGTATATCACACAAACAAATATACATACATCAGATATACAGTTATATACACACACAAAAGTAGGCTAAATCCACTAGAGACTACTCCCCAGCAGAGTCGCCACTTAATTTCTGCAGATGTAAATTCATGATCATCAAGCTATGGATAAGCTAGACATCAAATAAACAAGAGTCGCCACCGCGCTTTTATTGTTTCCAAGGGAAAAGGGAAAAGTACGAATAAAACCCAAAAATAAGAAGTTTTCAAATCAAAACTAATAAAATGCCAGAGATTAAAGGTAAGGGGGTTGGTTACACAGAGGGAAGGTGTTAACACCCAAAGTGTCCTAGGTACTCCTAGGGAGCCCTTTTTTGTGTGCATAAGTGTTTTTGTACAAATGATGTTTGCAAACAAATAGAATTGGGGGATGAGAAAAGAATTCATTAATTATATTTTTGTGTTTGACAAGACCTTCGGACTTGTGCCTACGTACCAACATAAAAGTGAGGGATCAAAACCTCGTAGTTCGTGGTATCAATTTCAAAGTGGATGCATTGTTTTTAACAAAAATTTAGTTTGAAAGGCACAAAGGCCTAAAAATGGTTTGAATGAGTTAATTCTTTTTGTCTTTTGAAATTTTAAGTCAAGTATAGTTAAGTTTATTTACAAGTTTGATTAAGAAAATGAGTTTGAAAATGCAATGGCATAAGGCCAAAGTTTCTAATTTGCCAAAGTGGTCAAAGTTTAAAAATCAACAAACACAAGCAAAGAAGATTTTTGAAAGGAGGGAGAGATTTTGAAATTAAAGAAGTGGGGAAGAGATGAAGAGACCAATCCTAAGCACAAAATTAAAAGTTAAGAGTTGAAAAGATCTGACTAGTGGATTGCAATCCAATAGACAAGAATGACATATAGAAACCCAAATTCCCTTGGACTTTTAGAATCAAGCAACAAACAATGCACAAAATATCAACTTGAAGAGCAAGGCATCAAATAAATATATCCACATCCAAGCTTAGCAACTCCATGATCTTCTTCAAATTTGCCCATGTAGCAGATGAATTCCATAATGCATAAATTACAGGTTTAAAATAACAGCTTCACAATGATCATGTTGCAGATGAACTCAAATGGATCTTCAATGATGTATCAGATGAAGCTTCAAATTACAAGCACTTGGTTACATGAAAGTTGGCATTGGCCAAGTCCTTTGCAAAGGGAATGTTGCCTAAATTCTAAGTCCAGTTGTCTCAGATCAACCAACAATCCACACAAGATATTTTTTTAGGGTATTTGTTCTTATTATGTACATTAATGGTCAAAGACCACAAAAACAATACACAAATAAAATATATCACAAAAATATGGTCCAAATGGACAAAGTGAAAATGACATTAACATAAACAATTAGAATGATATGAATAATGGCAAATGAATAAAGCTCAAAAGTTAAATTGCATTAAAAGTAAATGACTTGAAATTAAATGTTAGTTGTTAATGAGTTAGAAGTTAGTATTGCTTTTGCTTTTCTTTTGTTTAAGTCATTCTTTGGAGAACACTCAACCCACTTATCACAAGCATGGATCCTTGAACCAAAACATCTTCCAAAGAAAGGAAAAAAGGCCAAGTTTCCACACAATACCATGAAAGAGGGGAGACTTACAATCTCACTAACTAGAATGATATGCCTTTTGGGTCAAAACTTAGCGCTATGTTAAGCAACCGTAATTGGACTTATGTAGAAGTCACAACTATTTGAGGCCGAACAATAGAATTTTGGTGTTAATGCATGTTAGAGACATAGTATGATGAACTATGCTCATGAAACATAGCACACACAAAAAGAATATGCAAAGTGGGGAACCTAATCTCATCCATACTTATGTTGATTTTGCAATCAACTAGCCTTAGGATATAGAGATATTATAGGTCCATGACATGAATGCATAAAGAAGGGGAATGAGATGAAGAGGGAGGGGAAATGGATCAAACTCAAATTGGACAAAGGAAGACTTTTACCAAGTTAAGATCATTCATTCATTTTGGGAGATGGAATGTACATTCCATCAATCCCCTAAATCCAATGATCTTAACCTAACAAAGTCAAATCAACCTTGACCAAGGCCCAACAATACAAGTTAAACTCACGAAGTCAATTAAAATGGCTCAACACAATTAATTTGGCGTTTAAACAATTAAAAATATTAAAAATAATGCATTAAATTAAATATGGTTGGAAAAATTGCTAAAACCTCATCAAAACACCAAAGAAATGGCCATGAGATTTATCATAGGTCAAACAAGGTCAAAGGACCTTGGAGAAAAAATTTAGAATTTTTGAAAACTTAAAAGTATTTTTAAACAATTAAAAATAATCACAAAATCAATTAAATCATGAAAAATATTAATAATGATCCAAAAAATAATTTAAATTCAGAAAATGAAAGAGGATTTTATTTTTAAAAAATTGGTGAAACTCTCATATTTTTTGGATCAATATTAAAATTAATATGAATTAATGAAAATCAAAGGAATAAAAATAAAAATCAGATAATCAAAAAAACATGGACTGCTTGATCTCCCTCATTAATTGAGATGGCATATCAAGTGGTGGAGAGCGCGTGTTCCATGATGCGCTTGAGTCAACTGATCACACGCTGGGTAATCATAATGTACGCTCCTGATTAAAACATTTTAAACTCATCTAATGGCTCTGAACACTTCCAACGCATCGCCGGAGCCAAAGGTCGGTCATCTTCTCCGATGACCCTGGCCGGAATGGTTCAATCATCACCATATCATAAATGAAAAAAGAGGACATGATCTTAAAGAAAAAATGGCGTAGATCACGAATATCACCTCAATTTTAACTAACTCCAAATATATAGAGATACGTGGAGTTGAATTTTAAGGTGTGTCAACTGAGTTGCTTCGATTTGACCTCAAAGCAACTCAATCTTCTTGCCTACATTGGTAGGACTTCAGACAACCAAGGATCCAAGAGAATTGATGAGAATTGAGAGAGAATCGAAGAGAAGAAAAATCTGGAAAAATACCTTCAATGTTGTGCAGAACTGGTTCTCTCTTACTTCAATTCGTGCTTGATCTTGCTTATGGAGCTTGTGGAAGTGGCTTAAGAGTAATGCAAAGCTTTGGATCCTGGAGTTTTTGAATCTCCAAACTGTGAGATTCAAACTCAAATTTCAATTGAAATTTCTCAGGTTTTCTTTTGAATTGAGAGGGTTTGGAAGGTTGGGGGCAAAGTTGGCGCATAAGGTCCTTTGAACTGAGGCATTGGACCTCTATTTATAGCAATGAGAAGTGTTATTTACACACTTGAAAAATTATCCAAAAATGGCAATGCAATGCACATGCTTGCATGGGCGTGTGTAGGCCCATGAGGCATTCCAATTAGGTCCACAATCAACTGAAATGAGGTCTGCATGAAGCTTGGATGGCAAGGCAAAGTTGTTTGAACATTTGAATCATGAATCTTACCAACTGATACAGACCTGTTTAAGCCATGCGCAAACCCATTAAACTTTGTCCAAAATGATTGAATTATGACTCTTTGGAAAGCATAGATCAAGAGGAACAACTCTTATGTTGAACACTTTTCCATTTAAAACTAGAAGGGCAATAGTTGATTCATCTTACTCTTCTTGAAGGAAGCCAGTTCACTAGTAGCAAGACAAACCATTGTCAAGTAGAGACATTGTTGTCGTGCACATAGCCATCACCAATAATATTGGACAATTCCATGATGAATGAACCTGCCAAGATGGAATTACAAGCCAGAATGCCAACCACCATCAAAAGTTACATTAAATGAAGTATGAATTGAATGATACATGGTTCAATTCCATAAAGCAGAAAACCTGTTGCAGAATCTTTCCACAATAGAATCACAAACATCTTACCAAAACACCTTGCCATGGACGCTTCCTTATAGGCCCCTGCTCATTTCAAGCAACCGCAGTTGATGTCAATTCGACATACAACTCACTCTTCTTCTTGAGAAAGCCCTACAGAAAGTCAAAACATTGGTGAAAGCTAAATATGTTCTGCTACAAAAGTGTAGAAACTCATTAGAATTCAAAGGAATTAATTCATTTATGTGGCTCACCTCAAAGCAACCAAAATACCAAAAATCCTTTGTATCATCCTTGTAAATGGAATGCCAATCACAACCTGTTAAAAGCAGGTCATAAGGAAATATTTTGAATCAAAAAAAGAATTGAAATCATACATCAGGTACAGCTAAATTTCACAGCAGTAACCATTTTTTTCACCAGCAACAAGATTCATAGTTTACAGTGATAAAAACACAGTGAGATCACATAGATTAATGGGACCACAAAGAAACGTAAAAGAGGACCTTTTGCTCACTACAGACAAAAGACGAATTTTTCCCTAACCAACCTGTATGGAAATCGGTCCCCACCAAATCCAAAAGGATTTTTCTCCCTAACGGAATGATTCCTCTTAGATTTTCCAGCTCATGATTTGGAGATATCAAAAGGAGACCCTATAAATAAGTGGCTTGAGTCGTATGAAAAGGGGATTGCGTCGTTACCCTGTCGAAACATACACCAAACCATTCACCAGAAGTCAATACTATTGAAAGCTACCCAGAATTCCTCATTGGAAAGTTGGGTTAGTTGAACTAGACCAATGTTTAAGATTTTTGACGTGAAGCCTAGGACGAGAAGAGCAGACGCAAAAACAAGGAAGAGATAAATACCCGAAGTCGCTACCGTTGCCAAAGTCGTTGCCGAATTCCTGAGGTTCTCGCGAAGCATCTTCGTCTTCACTCCAAGGGTTTATTTTCTTTCTCCATTTCTACTCAGTGAGAAAAATCTCGTACAGGTTGTATGATTTGTTGTAGTTAGATAGTGATTGAACTTAACACATGACACGTTAGTTATGTGAGCGTTTGAGGCCTGTTGCTCCAAGTTTGATGCGAGATCTAGACTACACGCTTCCACTCGAACTCCTTAGTGCAGATTGAATATCGATTTGTAGTTTCCTTTTGGTTTCAGTAGACGCATACCATCGAATGTTCCTCAAATCCTCTTATTAAACACTGCTAAATTCGTCCTGTTTTAATAAATTTGGTGAGCTGAGAGTTTAGATGGAGAAGAAGAAAGGTGTGTGTGTTTGCTTTGCTTTGGCCTTAAAAAAAGCGTTTTAAAATTTGTTTGTTTCTTTACGTTTTAATTAAGATAGCATTTAATTAGCTTTAATGGGAAAGGGGTTATCTTTAAAACCATTGTGTTATCCAATGCTACCGTTGGCATTTGGATGGTACAAAGTCCATAAGCGACGCCTCGAACTTGTCATATTACAAGTTACGCTTTGGGGAAGGCCAAGGGCCACTTAGGGAAACGTGGGTGTGGGGCAGCTGTACAGCTGCCTGCGATTTCGCTAGTGACCGGACACATAAGGGTTCGGGCCTAAGGCCCACCCCAACCTTTTAACAATTTTTGGACCACACTTGGATGAAGTAGGGTTTTGGGCCTTAGGGCCCATTACAAATTCTTATTTGTTTAAGAGCCTCCTTTTGGGCCTTTTGGATAAACATTTTGGGGATTCACCTCCTTTTTACTTTCCATACAGCTTCTTATTTCATTTGTTATGTTAATTCAAATACTTTAATATCAAGACAACTATAACTAATTAATAAAAGTAGAAATATTTATTAGCTTAATTTTGATTATTATTTTCAATCAAATTTGGAACATTACAATTAATTAAATAGTGGGTTAACTATTAATACCAACAAATAATTTGTTTTTGTTTCTAAAATTAATTCGACTTTGATCCAACACCAAGTATTTCTATCTAAACATGATTAATTCTAATGAATTAAAATTTGAATTTTTTTGGTACACTTCTGAAAACCTTCTTATAACTTTGGATGAAAAGGAGTATGGTAAGCGTCTGTTTCATTATCTCTCGAGTATTCGAATAATTGGCGTTCGCCATATTGCTCAAATTCTCGTCGTCCAATTAAAACCCTAACCCGCATAAATTCAAATCACTTTCCCAAATTAGGTATAATATCTAAACGCTTTATTTTTATAATTTAATGTTGATTATAAGTGTTGGAAGCAATTTTGGTAAAACAAAGAGTGTTCACAAGATGTTATGTGTGATGTCTTAACATGAGATATCCTATGTACCTGCTGGAGTTCAAGAACATGTTCATGCAGGATTGTTTCAGAATGCCACATACAATGCCATGGCTTCTACTATTGGATGTACCTGCTGGAGCTTAAATGAAAGACATGTTCATGCAGGATTGTTTCAGATGACATACATAAGATCATGGCATCTGATATGGCTGTACCTGCTGGAAGTTATAAAAGGAATTATTGGATTATGCAGGATTTTTCCAGGATGTCAGACCCAATGTCATGACATCCTGTACAGAGAACATTCAGTGTGAATGTCTGGTGTTTTGTGATTGCACAATCAATGGCAATCTTTGTATGATTGAAGATCTGATTAGTTGGCGCATTCAATCATGGATTACAACCAGATTTACTTATTTTCCAAGGAGATCTAACCAGCTGTTATAAAAAGATTTGATTGGAAAATAGATTTAGGGTTTTCAAGATGTCCAAGCCCAGCTGGATGCTTCTATAAAAAGGGACTTAGAAAACCTGTTTGAACACACAACCAATACTGAGCGAAATATAGAGAGAGAGCTAGGGTTTGTGTCTGTTTAGTCGTGAGACTTGTAGGTCATTCAAGTCATCCATTGATGATTGAATTAGACTGATTTATGGTTGTAATTTGTCACTCTAAAGCTGTTAAGCAAGAGTATGTGTCTTCTTGATCAAAGCTGTGAAGCAAGATCAAGAGTGTGTCTTCTTGATTGAAACTGTGAAGTAAAATCAAGAGTGTGTAATTGAAAAGTATTTTCTTTTCTCAAGGGATTGTTGTTTAAAATCACTGGTGTGTGATTGTAGGGAAGTGAGTGGGTTCTCATATCTAAGAATGCTTAGGTAGAAATTGCACGGGTAGAGATTAGGTGAGAAAGACTGTAACTTGTTGAAGTGTACAGAGAGTGTTTGAACTAATTCTATTTTAGTGAATTTCCTTCCTGGCTTGGTATCCCCCAGACGTAGGTGAGTTGCACCGAACTGGGTTAACAATTACTTGTGTTATTTGCTTTACCATTCTGTATCTTTATCCATTGTGTGTTAACAGATATTAGTGTCGTGACATTACCTTCGACATATTATATCTGATACCAAAATTTCAATTGGTATTAGAGCAGGCATCCTGCTCTGGTTCTGGGTGAGATCTAGGGACAATACTTTCTGGTACAATGGAGAGAGATGGAGGACCTGTTCATAGGCCACCAATTTTGGATGGTTCTAACTATGACTATTGGAAACCTCGAATGGTAGCGTTTCTGAAATCCCTTGATAACAAGGCTTGGAAAGTTGTGTTAACAGGTTGGGTACATCCTATCATTACTAAAGAAGGAGAAGCCACTACTGAGAAGAAGCCTGAAGAACAATGGTCCAAGGAAGAGGATGATCTTGCTCTTGGAAACTATAAAGCATTGAATGCAATATTCAATAGGGTAGACAAGAATATTTTTAGGCTGGTAAACAACTTTGAAGTGGCCAAAGATGCTTGGGACATTCTCAAGACCACTCATGAAGGCACCTCTAGGGTAAAGATGTCTAGACTTCAGCTGCTTACCTCCAAGTTTGAAAACTTAAGAATGAAAGAAGATGAAAACATTCATGAATTTCACATGAGTATCCTTGAAATTGCTAATGCTTCAGGAGCCCTAGGAGAGAAGATGACAGATGAAAAACTGGTAAGGAAAATACTCAGGTCACTTCCTAAGAGATTTGCAATGAAGGTGACTGCCATAGAAGAGTCTCAAGACATTTCCAACATGAGGGTAGATGAGCTAATTGGTTCCCTCCAAACCTTTAGGATGGGTTTGAATGATGTAGCTGAAAAGAAAACCAAAAGCATTGCCTTCATATCAAACACAGAAGAGGAAAACAGTCAAGATGTGGATGAAGAGTGGGCCAATGAAGTTGCAATGTTGGGGAGACAGTTCAACAGATTGTTAAAGAAAATGGATGTAAGATCCAAGGCAAATGTCAAGAACATCTCACCTGACATCAGCAATAGAAGAAGAGTAAGGTCAGAGGAGAAGCCCAAAGAAGGAAAAGAAGTAAAGTGCTATGAATGTGATGGGTATGGACACATTAGAACTGAATGTGGAACCTACCTCAAGAAGCAGAAGATGAGTCTTGCTGCCACCTGGTCAGATGAGAGTGATACAGAGGAGGTTGCAAATCTTATGACTGTTTTGACAGGAAGATGGGGATCTGATGAAGACTCAAGTGATGGGGAAGTAACCTTTGAAGAATTGGCCTCTACCTATAGAGAGTTGTGTCATAAAAGTGTAGAGCTGAGCAAACAGGTTTTAAACCAGAAGAAAGAAATAACTCAACTTGAGAATGAGAAGGTAGAATACTTGGAAACCATCTCCAAGTTACAAACAGAAGGAGTGGGTCTGAATGCCAAGCTAGTTGAAAATCCACAAGCTGAAAGTCAGAAGATAACACATCTGGAAAGAAAGAAGGCAGACCATGTGAAAACCATCTCTAAGTTTAAAACTGAAGTCATGTTTCTAAATTCTAAACTAGAAGAGATGACCAAGTATGTAAGGATGTTAAGCAATGGATCTGACTCCTTAGACAAGATTCTCCAAACTGGACAAGTAATAGGAGACAAATCTGGAATTGGGTATAACGACTCAAAACCTGAGAGCAGTTACACTGGTGCCAAATCTCAAGCCAAACCTAAGTGCATCCATAATAAAAGTAAACATGTGATGTCACATCATATGTTCCAACATCAGAGGAGAAAACAACAGAAAGGGAAACACCAGAGATGGAGATGCCATCACTGTGGGAAGTTTGGTCATCTGAAGTCGTTCTGCTATTAACTGTATGGTTATCCTAGGCATACTCATCATCAGAATCACTATC
Organism: Lathyrus oleraceus; assembly: GCF_024323335.1. Taxonomy (NCBI): domain Eukaryota; kingdom Viridiplantae; phylum Streptophyta; class Magnoliopsida; order Fabales; family Fabaceae; genus Lathyrus; species Lathyrus oleraceus. Next base: position 196,616,981 of record NC_066585.1, read on the forward strand.
AACCTAGACCCAAACAACACAGACCTATAATTAAGAAACAATGGATTCCTAAGACTAATGTTACTAGTCTGATAGCTCACATTCCCCTCAGAATCTCATCCAAAGAAGAATGGTACTTTGATAGTGGATGTTCCAGACACATGACTGGAAACTAAGACCTGCTAACTGATCTTCATCATCATACCATAAGCCATGTAACCTTTGGAGATGGAGCAAAAGGTGAAATCAAGGGAACAAGTAAGCTTGATTGTCTTGGAGTTCCTAAACTTGACAAGGTTCTACTAGTTAAGGGCTTGACTGCAAATCTAATAAGCATCAGTCAACTATGTGATCAAGGTCTGAATGTTAACTTCACCAAAACTGAATTTCTAATCTTTAACAAAAATAGTGAAGTGATTATGAAAGGAATCAGGACCAAAGACAACTGCTATAGGTGGAGCTCTCAAATGGATTATCCCTTAAAGTATTGGATGAGTATAGATGCTCTCAAGAGTGATGAAAAACAAGTCTGTGGGAAATGTCAGACAAAGATGTCACACCAGAAGCTCAGAGGTGAAAAGGTTATGATGGCTCAAAAAAATGAGAGGTTAGATCAAATAGGTGGACATATGACCAGTCATAGGCAGAATGGAACTGCTGGGACTAGGCCACAGGGGACTTTATGTTTATCTAGAAACAAAAAGGCCAAGAACAATGTGGAGAAGATTGGAATTACACCTGCTTCTACACATATGAAAGGTATAGAAGATGGAAGTAGTTGGGCTCAACTGGGTTGGATGAAACTATTGATGATTGCATACAGTGTCACACACGATGTTATGACATTGTATTATGACAACCTGAATGTTGAAACTAGGTCCAAAAATCAGACTCAGCACAGATGGACAAAGTACTATTTTTGCCATTATCACTTCATTAGAAAATTCATGGAAGACAAATTCAGAGGTCTAAAGCATGGACTGGAACTAGCAGACAGGGTTGCAAGGAAGTTAGGTGAAATTCAAATTAAATATGACGGAGGAAAATTAGGGATTAGGACTCTTGTGAAATTATGGCAATTAAAATGGAAAAATAAAAGAAATTAAAATAGTGTCTGCCCTTTTAAAAGAAAGAGCCACATTAATGACAAATCATTCCCTAGCATTGAAAATAGTATCTATTCCCTTAGCACACGCTACCTAAACACAGCAACCTCCATTTCCATTCAACTTCTTAGAGAAGCTCAGCTAGGGCAAAGAAACTTTTCTCAAAAGTTCTACAACATGTCTCAACATCCATCATCATCTGGTTCAAAATCCTCTCACCATGCAAAGACTCCCTCCATGGAGTTTGTAGATGAAGACGTGATGGACGTTACTCCACTTTGCATGATACCAGGCGACACCCCAGGTCCCTCCTCCAAGGCTGGAGATAAGCAAGGTAATACCTCTGGTAACTCCTCTCTTCCAAAAGACATGTATTATGTTGATCGTGCCATAAGGAACCTAGTCACTGGGATTCTAAGTGAAGGGCATGAAGTCAAAGGGGTTTCTACTCCTCTGTCCAGAAGGGACCCCTCTTCTGAGGAGGAACCTCATGCTGGTAAAGATGATGACTCATCTAGATCAGAAAAGGAAGTTGCTGCTGAAGGGCTATGCTCTCTAGGTAAAACCCTACCTAGCACGAAACCAGCGAATATGTCTCAGGAGAAGGTTATTGACCTAGAGAAAGAAAGCTCTGAAGAAGAGGATGATCCTTTGGTTAATCTTGTAAAACCTAGTGTAGCTGAGAAACTGAGAACTAGGAAAGGGAAAAGTGTGGCTAAAATGAGAACAGGAAGAGTGAAAAAGACTGCTGGTATAGGACCCTCAAAATCTTGGAGCAAAGTTGAGGTTAGGAAATGGAAAGAAAGAGATAGCTATGACTCTGAGGAAGATGTCAAAGACGATGTCCCAGACATCTCCCCTGCAAAAAGGTAGGCTGTTCAGAAGTCTCCTGGCAAGGCTGTTGCTGTGCACCTAGACAATATCTCCTTTCATTTAGAGGATGGTGCAGCAAAATGGAAATTTATCATTTAGAGGAGAGTAGCTATTGAAAGAGAGCTTGGAAAAGAGGCTGTAGAGGTAAAGGAAGTAATCGATTTGATCAAAAATGTTGGACTAATGAAGACTGTGGTAGCTCTACCCCAATGTTATGAGAGGTTGGTAAAAGAGTTTATTGTTAATATCCCTAAGGATATTTATGAAAAGAGCAGCAGGGAGTTCTGCAAGGTGTTTGTAAGGGGGAAATGTGTGAAATTCTCACCAAGTATTATCAACAAGTTCCTAGGAAGAGGAACTGATGGAGGAGTGGACCTAGAGACTACAGACAATGAGGTCTGTAGGGTTATCACAGCTGGCCAAGTTAAGGAATGGCCTAGTAGGAATCACTTATCAGCTGGGAAGCTCACTGTTAAATATGCCATCTTACACAAGATTGGTTCAGCTAATTGGGTGCCTACTAATCATGTCTTTACCATCTCCATTAGTCTTGGAAGAATCATTCATGCAATTGGGACAAGGGTTAACTATGATTTTGGCAAGTTCATATTTGATCAAACCATCAGACATGCTTCTACAAATGCTGTGAAGTTACCCATTGCCTTCCCCTCCCTTATTTGTGGCATTATCCTGAGCCAATAACCAGGCATCCTGAGTACAAGTGACATTCCAAGCAGGAGAAAGTCCCCTCTATCCATTCATTATAAGTTGTTTGAGGGAAATCATGTCAATGATGCCATGACATCTGCCAAAAGGGGGCCTACATCTCAAGGGAGCTTGGTTGATCAACTAAAAGAAACCTGCAAGGAATTGGATAATGGTATAAGGGTGGCCAAGGCTAGAAAAGAAGCTTTAGAAGTTCTTATTTGTATCCTGGAAAAGGAAGAAGTGGAGAAGGCTGGTAAGGATTCAAATGCTAGATCAAAATCCCAATCCAGTGGCAGCTCTGGAAGCTCTGAAGACTCTGAAGGTGAAGGTGAAGATACAGGTGAAGGTGAAAGTGATACTTCTTCTTCTGATTAATGGTTCCTGCCTGTGTTGAAGACTGGTAAGGTGAATTCTGTGAGGTGTGCTGGAAAGATTGATGGAAGCCGGTCTGCTGTTTGGAAGGCTGATGTTTTTATTGTTTTTTTGGAAAATGTATTTTGTGGCAGTCCGCATTGATGCTTGTTGTTTAATATTTAGGGCTCTTAAAGAGTTCCTTGGATTTGTTCATTATCTCAGCTACCACAGCTGTGTATAATGATGGTTTGTACTTCCTGAATATTATGTTTTAACATGCTTAATGTTATAACATTTGATCTAACTTTCTCTGCTAGGCTAATAGACATTTATTTTGTCTGATTGGTCACCTTTGGTCAATTTTGACTAAAAAGGGGGAGAAGTGCTGATATGGAAGTTGTTGTGGAAGTTGTGAGATGTATATAGCTGGAGGACAGCTATTATTAAAGGAAGTGCACAAGTGTTAAAACAGAATGTTGTTCTGTTTATAGATGTCAAAGAGGATGTCTGACATGGTGCACAGGTGGTGGTGTTGAAGCAGATGTCAGAATGACATTCTAGCTGGTACAGGTGCTGGAGTTATAGTAACTGTTATGTTCATGGAGACTATTTTTGTTGCACAAATTTAGGGGGAGGAGAAGTACCCTTGTGCATGTGTGCATTACTAGTAGCCATAACTAGTAATTGTTTTGTTGATTCTAAGTGTTGGCAGCAATTTTGGTAAAACAAAGAGTGTTCACAAGATGTTATGTGTGATGTCTTAACATGAGATATCATATGTACCTGCTGGAGTTCAAGAACATGTTCATGCAGGATTGTTTCAGAATGCCACATACAATGTCATGGCTTCTGATATTGGATGTACCTGCTGGAGCTTAAATGAAAGACATGTTCATGCAGGATTGTTTCAGATGACATACATAAGGTCATGGAATCTGATATGGTTGTACCTGCTGGAAGTTATAAAAGGAATTATTGGATTATGCAGGATTTTTCCAGGATGTCAGACCCGATGTCATGACATCCTGTACACAGAACATTCAGTGTGAATGTCTGGTGTTTTATGATTGCACAATTAATGGCAATCTTTGTATGATTGAAGATCTGATTAGCTGGCGCATTCAATCATGGATTACAACCAGATTTACTTATTTTCCAAGGAGATCTAACCAGCTGTTATAAAAAGATTTGATTGGAAGATAGATTTAGGGTTTTCAAGATGTCCAAGCCCAGCTGGATGCTTCTATAAAAAGGGACTTAGAAAACCTGTTTGAACACACAACCAATACTGAGCGAAATATAGAGAGAGAGCTAGGGTTTGTGTCTATTTAGTCGTGAGACTTGTAGGTCATTAAAGTCATCCATTGATGATTGAATTGGACTGATTTGTGTTTGTAATTTGTCACTCTAAAGCTGTTAAGCAAGAGTGTGTGTCTTCTTGATCAAAGTTGTGAAGCAAGATCAAGAGTGTGTCTTCTTGATTGAAACTGTGAAGTAAAATCAAGAGTGTGTAATAGAAAAGTATTTTCTTTTCTCAAGGGATTGTTGTTTAAAATCACTGGTGTGTGATTGTAGGGAAGTGAGTGGGTTCTCATATCTAAGAGTGCTTAGGTAGAAATTGCACGGGTAGAGATTAGGTGAGAAAGACTGTAACTTGTTGAAGTGTACGGAGAGTCTTTGAACTAATTCTATTTTAGTGAATTTCCTTCCTGGCTTGGTAGCCCCCAGACGTAGGTGAGTTGCACCGAACTGGGTTAACAATTGCTTGTGTTATTTGCTTTACCATTCTGTATCTTTATCCATTGTGTGTTAACAGATATTAGTGTCGTGACATTACCTTCGACATCTTATATCTGATACCAGAATTTCATTTAAATTTTGGACGAAAAAAAGTATAGTAAGTGCACGCTTCACTATCTCTCGAGTGTTCAAATAATTGGCGTTCGCCATATTGCTCGAATTCTCGTTGTCTAAATTAAGACCTTAATTTACAAGATTCGAATCATTTTTTTAAATTAATATAATATTTATAAAATATTTAAACTTGGGATGAAAAATGTATAGGAGGCATTCGCCTCGCTATCTCTCGAGTATTTGAATGATTGGTGCACGCCACATTGCTCGAATTCTTGTCACCCGACTAAAACTTCAATCGTACAAATCCAAATTATTTTCTCTAAATCAATATAAACCCGTAAAGACTCTCTTTTATAATTTACACTGTGGATGAAAAAGAATGGGAGGCGTTCGCCTCACCATCTCTCGAATAATTGAATGATTGGCGCTCGCCATATTGCTCAATTTTTCCGTCTGCCGAAAATACACTAAATGAACTTGGATAAAGGAATGGGGGTGCACGCCTCATCGTTCCTTGAATGAGCAAGTGGGAGGCGCACGCCTCACTACCGTGCATATTCAATTTCTGCAAATAGCTTTTAATAATAACTTAAATGAAAAGGGAGTAGAAGGTGTTCACCTTTTTATTCTTCGAAAGAATTGAACGATTGGTGTGCGCCACATTGCTCAATCTTTTATCGTTCTTCTAAAAAATACTAAACACATTAAACTTAATTCCTCGCCCCGTGCGACCAGTAACAAAACTCTTTTCAGAAAGAACATTGTTTAATCTTTTCTAATGTGCACAACAAACTAATGCTTAAGCCTCCGTCAAGAGTATACAAGCCCGCGTCTAACCTTTAGAACACGATCTAAACACTCGTTCACTAAAAGACACCAACAAATCGTAGTTCCCCGAACTACAAATGCTCTGATTTCCTTATTGCACCATAAGGATACGTAGGCAGGAGATTGCTAGATCTTCACGAGCACACTAATAAAAAACCTCCCTTTTCCGCCTTCTAAGGTTTCCACCCATCTCTTTTCGATATTTTTATTACTCAAAGAAAACCGACATCATTAGCTAACATTCAAATCGCAAATTTAATTAAAAGGTTCCCGATGGATAAAATGGACGTGAAGGGTGCTAATACCTTCCCCTTGCGTAATCGACTCCCGAACCCGAATATGGTTGCGACGGCCATTATTCTGTTTTAAAAGGTTTTATCGATATTTTCCTATTCCTTCATTGGGATAAATAAAGTTCGGTGGCGACTCTGTTCGAACTAAATTTTTTTCGCGACCATCATGAGGAATCGTATTTTTTGAGATGCACACCGGGGACCAATTTAGTCAATATTGTAACTCCATTGTTACGCAGTATAGACTAAGGCATCTATTTTCCCTTTTATTCATCGGTTGCATGCCAAACACTCGTTCCTCGGGGGACAAGCTAATACGACCCATGAACGAAATCGAGCATTTTATTCTAAGACGCCGAGTTAGACAACTTCATTTAGAATATAATATCCCAACTCCTTATTGTAGCACCTCAAATTTGCACCTCCTGTTTTGTACATTCATCTTCATATTAGGTCATTAACATTACATAGTCCACTGCATAGCATTGCATTGTCCTTTGCCCAAGTGCAAGTCATCAGACAAGATTAGGTCAAGACTGGTTAGGAGGATCAGTTGAGCAAGCAAGCATGTGCAATTCCTATTGAGACAAAGCCCTAGGGTTGGTTCAACGAGTTCACATGATTCAAGGATCATTTTGGAGTGATTTGGCCAAGGATTGGATGATCAAAGCTCAACAGTCAAGCTGAATTTCATCTGAAACCCTAGAAAGTCAACTGTGGTCAAATGTGCTTGAAATCATGGATTTGAAGGTGGGAGATGGTTTGAAAGGCCTCATTCATGTCCATACAAGTCTCATTTGACATTTCAAAGATCAAGATTGAAGAATTTGAGGTCAGATGAAAAGTTTCCAAAAATAGTAAGTGACCTCTAATTTCAAACTGCCAAAAATGGAAAGGTCTTCTCCTCAAATTTACATCATCATACAAGCTTCAAATGGAATTTTGTCCAACATGAAAGTTGAAGATCTTGCTCTCACCTTTCCAAAAAGTCCAAGAACATTCATTTCTCATGTGTGGTTGGCAAGTTGTGATCAAATCATTGTCAAGAAAAGTTGAACTTCAAGGAGGCATAACTCTTGAACCGAAAGGCCAATTCATGTGATTCTTTTTTGAGCAAACTCCATTTGACATGCTTTATCATAATCCATCATTACATTTCATCAAAAATCATCACATAAAAAGTCCATTTTTCACTTGACTTCATTTGAATTTTGGTGGGAAAAAAGGTCATTTTGAAAACTACATACAATTTTCATGCCAAACCAATTGCAATTGCTTCTAAACAGAATTTGTGACTTGCCTCAAATGAATTTTTACTGTTCCATTGGTTCTATTTGAAAAAGGGCATTTTGGCATTTTTACATAACATGTGCAATTCACTAATCCAATTCATTTTTGCTAATCATGATTAACAATGCTGATTAACAAGGGGTATTTAAACCTAATTGTAACAGAATTCATGATCAACAATCACAATCTCAGATCCAAAATTGAAATCTCTCAAATTCTCTCAAATTTGCTCAAACTTTTTTCACTTTCTTTCATCAAATTTCATCATTCTTTTGGTTTTCTCTTGTGCTAATCTTCATCTGCAGAGGTTGTTGAAGATCTGTTGAAGAAGAATTGTGGAAGAATCATTGAGATTTGCAGCTGTTGAAGTTGATGAGCATCCATGGCATTTGAAATTTCTGGAGCAAGGAAGCACGATTGAGCTATTCTGCAGCATCCATTCAGCTATACAAGTGTTGTAGGAGATCTGTTTCACATGTCCAAGCCTTGAATCCAACAAAATCAAGATTTGCATCTTCAAAGAGGTAAAATTCGACTATGCCAATTCTTGCGTTTATGATGTGGTTCTGGTAGATCTTAGTTCATAGATCACACTGCAACTTGAATCACGAAGTTTCATTGAGATTTGAGGAAGATATCTGGATTTGAATCTTTGATGCAAAAACTTATTTTGATCGATTCGCTTCATGTGGTTATAATTAGGCTAAATCTTTGTTAGATTAGTGATCTATGAAGTGAGACGAGTTCAATGATGTATAGTTTGCAAGTTTTCATGAACATTTGTTCTTGAGTGATTTCTGGTGAAGAACATGTTGAAGGCGCTCAAGAACTTTGCCCAGAACTCGTGTAGATCCATTGCCCGTGTGTTTTTGCATGCTTTTCTTGTTTATGAACCATGAAGCCAGTAAAAACTCGCCACGTCATTTATTGAAACGCGGCGTTTCAAACAGCGCGCGCCAGATTTGAAGTTTGATGTGGTTCGATTCCGCCTGATAGCATTTTCTCTTTTGGCTTTGCATTATTTTCTTCATATTCTTCCATGATTCACCTTGCCTTGATTCACATTTTTTATTTTCTTTCCACATTCAAGAAATCACAACTCTCTCAATAATAATCCAATCAACATGAGGTTTTTTATGCCATGATCATTAAGATGTCTACTTTTTTCTGATGATTTTTAATAAATTTGTGCACGGTTGGAAAAAATAATTGCCTAGGGTTTGTTTTCACATGCCATTTGTTACACCTTGTTTACCATTTTGATCATGAAATGATGATGCTTAATTGGAAATTCCTGAAATTTTGTATGCATATTCTAGACACCTTGGGGAGCATTTTGATATGTGGTTTGTGATTTTTGAGTTCCTGGATTGTGAGATATGCTATGATCATTAGAGGTGTGACAATTTGTGTCACACCATTTCTTGTGCAACTTCATGATTTTTGTTACCATGCCATATGAACTCTAAATGACCTGAATTTTTGCATGTGGAATCTTCTGGATGTTAAGTTTGAATGTGAATTTTTGTGGATTTTTTGAGTACATTTCCAATTTGATTGAGATTTTCTCCCCTGTTTGACCAATTGTAGACTTCTTGTGAGACATGATTTTATATGATTTGTGAAATTCTTGTGGTTTATTGGATGGACTTGAAATTTGGCATGTATATTATAGACATCTTGAAGTTTGCCATGGCTTTGATTTCATTCATTTATCATGCTTGGTCTCTGTTTTATGCTTGCTTGAAGTTGATGCATGTTTTGATGCCTTGTATGAGCTTGTTTGAACTTGTGTTGACTTGTTGAATTTAATTGACTTGCTTCCCTTGGTCCAAATGAGTTGAAATTTGGTATGATTGTCATGTTATGAATGTTGTTTGACCATGAATATTTTGAGGATTTATTGAAATGTTTGTGAGTTGATTTGAGTTGAATCTTTCTGTTTGGTTCTATGAGCTTCAAATTGCATGTTTTGTACTCTTTGCTTCATGAAATGATAATGGTTGATGATATGAATGTGAAACCACTTGGATTTGTTTCTTATTTGATTGATCTTGATTTTTGATAAGTTTCATGTTCTGTTTTGACTTTTTGCTCTCATTTTGACCCTAGTCTTGTACTAGTGGTTTGTGCTCTCACATTTGAGCTTTGTTTCAGGTTAAGAGCACAATTTCTTATGCTTGATGATGTGCACTCAATTGGAGTTGGCTTATTGATTGTTTATGACTAACCTTGAGTTTGTTTTGTAGGCATTGAGACTTGTGCTTATGCCTTGTGGCTTGCACTTTTGTGCACTGATGCTTGTTATCTGTTTGTGCTGTGGACTTGTAATTGTCTGTTTGCTTTTTGGTTGTCTGGTATACTGATTATGTTGGATTGATTTCAGGTACCTTAGTTGCTATAGTTCCCCTGTGAACTTGTGTTTGCTTTGCTGGCTAGCTTGAGCATTGAGGTATAATGATCTCTTCTCCATGTAGTCTGGAAGACCTGGCCTGTTACTTGGCCAGGCACCTGTCTGAAGTCCTCCTTAAGAGGCAACGTTTGTGCTTATTTATTTTTGTCCCCAAAGTAGGTAAAGACCTTTGATAAGGCAATTGGCAGACACAAGAGATGTGCAATCCATCTCCTGCTATTCTGTTGAGTCGTCCCTTTGCTCACACAACTAGTGTTGATGCATTGTGGACATTAACCCAAGATCCTTGTACAGTTGTACAGTTGAGTCAGTGTCATAAGTGTAGAAGGGTTCCCACTTTCTGAACCCACACTTTATTTGTCTGAAAGCTCTCCCAGGCCAGGGATAAGAGCTGTGAAGTCTCATCTTCACTCACCTTTCATCAGCTTCACCCTAACTCTCAATGTTAGGGTTAAGAGCTAACCTCACCCTGATACAGAGGCTTGTTTGTCGAGGTTGACATGACCCCTCGACTAAAGCCTAGCCTTGATGTTTGAGCCCCTTGTTGGTGTGTTTACTTCATGCTGTATGTGTTTGTGCGGTGTGATTGTATCCCCTAGGTTTGCTAGACTCTGCGTAGTCTCGTTTGCATGTCAATTAAGGTAGCACGGTTCCTTCGTATAGGACTTCCTTTCTTGCTTGAGCTTTCCTAAAACACAAACAGACATTATCCCCTCTTAAGGACACGTCAACTCCTTCTACTACAGGTGAGTAAGTCTCCAAAGGTCGAGCATCCGGTAGATTGCGTAGTGACGTTGTCCACTTAAAAAATACAAACCAACATGAATAGTTTAGCCGAACTATGGCAACTCTGATTCTCATGTCCAGATGAGATACGTAGGCACGAGATGCGATATCTTGTCGAGTTTGACTGACAACTAACACTAACTTCTTTTCTCTCGCCCTCGTTGCGATTGAGACCTTCCCTTTCTCTTGCCTTAGTTGCAATCGAGACCCCTTCTTCTTGTTGTGTGCTTGGAGTCCGATATAAGTCCATTAAGTGGCATCTGGTTTCTAGTGTGGGTGTGTTTTGGTCCGGAATCTGATGTAAGTCCAGTGATTGGCATTCGGATTCCACGTTTGCCTGTGTCTGTTTTGTTTGTGTGCGTGAGCCGAGCTACGGATGCTCTGATTCTTCTTTGTCCAAGAAGATACGTATGCATAGGATGCGATATCCTAGCGAGCATGTTTTCCCCGGTCCGAACTACTTCGACTCTGATGTCTATGCCTGATAGACTAAGTAGGCCCAGGATGCGATATCCTGCCGAGTCAGTTTCGTTTGTATTCTTGTGTCTCTTTCAGCCTGCGTTTGATGTTTATTTGAGCAGTGTTTTAGCAACCATTTTCCTTCCTTTTGTGCGTGGATCCCGTCGAGTACGACGGATGCGTAGGGGTGCTAATACCTTCCCTTCGCATAACCGACTCCCGATCCCATTCTCTTTGATCGCGAGACCATGTCTTTTCCAGGTTTACTCTGAGCGTTTCCTTTCCCTCTTTTGGGATAAATAACGCACGGTGGCGGCTCTGTTGTTCTTGTTTCCTGCCGGTTTTTTCGCGTAATGCGACACTTATATGGATACAAATCAAAACCGTCCTCTCAAGGACTATGCTGCTCCGTTTGAGGAAGAGCCACACTCGAGATTGCATCTTCTTCCATTGAGACAAATAATTTCGAGTTAAAACCTTAACTGTTGCAAGTTGTGCAACATAACCATTTATCTGGTAGCCCTATAGAAGACCCGAACCTTTATTTGTCAGTGTTTGTGAAGTACGTAGATACGTTGAAAGCTAATGGTGTCGATCCTGAAGCCATAAGATTACATTTCTTTCCCTTTTCTTTGAGAGATAGAGCCAGAGCTTGGCTCCAATCTCTACCATGTAATTCCATAACTAAATGGAACAAATTGAAGAAAGTTTTCTTAGCACGATACTTTCCACCTAGCAAAACGACTATGCTAAGAAGCCAAATCAACATATTTAGGAAAAAAGACAAAGAATCTATTTTTGAAGCATGAGAGAGATACAAGGATATTTTAAGGTTTTGCCCACATCATGGACTTATGCCATGGATGATTATACATAATTTCTATAATGGTATCTTGTACAACACCAAACTAACCTTAGATGTTGCAGCTGGCAGCGCTCTAATGGATAAACCCTACGAAGATGCCTATCAACTCATAGAAAATATGGTGCAAACCCACTATCAATGGGGAGGTGAGTGAATTTCTACAGAGAAACCACGGATAAAGTGTGGAATGTACGAAGTTAATGGAATAGACCATGACAATGCTAAAGTGGACGCCTTCACTAAGAAGATCGAGAGTTTGATTGTAACTCCAGCAACTACCATAGCTGCTGCAACATCTAATTGCGAGTTATGTGGAACCCCTTGACACAACACTCTCGAATACCACGTATTGGTTGTAATTCCGTCCGACCAAGTAAACTATTCCCAAGGGAACCCATACTCCAATACTTATAACCTTGGCTAGAGAAACCATCAAAATATTTCCTATAAGAGCAACAAGATGTTGTTTGCTCCAACCCCAACACCTGTTGTTCCTCTAGGTTATCAAAAAGGAGCCCACGCTGGTCCTTAAACACCTAAAAAGTCAAACCTCAAACTAATGATGGAGAACTTTATCGCGACCCAAAGCCAACATAACAAAGAGTTTACTAACTGGAACATTCACACGAGTGAGTCGATTAAGCAATTGGCGAGTAAGGTTGACTCTATGGTCACCAATAATAAAATGCTAGAAACCCAAATTTATCAAGTAGCCCAACAACAAGCAGCAATAGCAGCCTCGGCTGGAATATTTTCTGCGCAACCATAACCTAACCCGAAAGGTCATGGTAATGCTATCACACTACGAAGTGGGATAAAATTAGATGGGCCAGTGGATCCAAAAATTCAAAATTCGCCCATGTCTCAACAAAATGGAAAAGAAACCGAAAAGGTAACAAACAATGAACCAAATGACGATGGGCGGGATAATGAAACCAAAGAGGTAGTCGAGAAAGAGAAATGGTACGTGCCTTCACCAATATATAAGCCACTCAATCCTTATCCTCAAAGACTGGCTAAATCCAAAACCGAAGGTCAGTTTAAGAAATTTGTAGAGCTTCTGAAAAAACTTAATATTACAATACCCTTTACAAAACATATTACACAAATGTCTTCCTATGCCAAATTCCTTAAAGAGATCCTATCTAATAAGAAGAAACTTGAGGATAATGAGACATTGATGCTTACTACAAAATGTAGTGCCCTCTTTCAAAATAACATGCCTCCTAAGTTAAAGGACCCAGGTAGTTTTTCCATATCTTGTGTAATCGGAAAATTTGTCATAGACAGAGATCTTTGTGACTTAGGAGCTAGTGTCAGTTTAATTCCCCTTTCGATTTGTGAAAAACTCAAATTAGGCGAACTAAGACCTATGAGAATGTCTCTCTAACTAGCCACCACTCTGTTAAATTTCTTGTAGGTGTGCTAGAAAACATTCCTATATGACTTGATCAATTTTACATTCCCACAGACTTCATAATAATGGACATAAAGGAAGATTCCAACATTCCAATCATATTAGGAGGACCCTTTTTGGCCATTGCAGGTGTCATTATAAATGTGAAACGAGGAAAACTAACCTTTAAGGTCGGTGAGGAGAAAATCGAATTCATTCTTTCACAATTCCTAAAGGCACCTACTATAGATGATACTTGTTGTTTCATAGACATCATCGACGAATGTATTAAGGAAATGAAGATGGAACCATATAAGGATATTGAAGTCCTAAAAATTCCAGCACCTCCTATTGGAGAAGGGCGATCCAAAACGCAGCGAAATTTAAAATTTCTCCTTTAGTGATCCTCACGAATGGGCATGATCAGTGATAGAATTGTTACCTCTTCTGGCGATTGTAAGTTTTGATGCATATCTACGGACCGATCACGACCGTTGAACGATGACAACGCCTCTACTCAATCCACACGAATGGATTCCTTCAATCTCAGTGCTAGCTGCTACGAATGAAGGCTTTGAGTGAGTCAGAGAGAGAGAGAGAGAGAAATGAAATTGCAACTACACACATGCTTCTACACAAGGGTTCTATTTATAGAACCACTTGTGTGGGCTGCAAGCTAAAAAGCCCACTCAAGTGTATGTGGCCCATATCTTATAATATGCCAAAATCACTTAAGCGTGTGGTACCTTACCATATTTCGTATTCTACTTAAGTACACTGTACCTTACGATATTCTACAATTCACTTAAGGGCATCGTACATTACGATATTCCTTAGTTACTCTATCTCTTATCAATCCGTCCTTTTGCGCGTGAGCCTATAGGTTTTCGCGGCATTGGCAATTATATTAAATCACGTATTTATCATAATAAAAAGTGAGCGGTATCTAGCAACACATCACTGCTACCCAAGATACGAAAATGTCATGTGATCTGAAAAATCCTTGTGATAATACTTATATGTACAATTACTCTTTTGCCCTTATGTCTATACTGAACACAAGGCATAGACCGTGTCATCCTTGTCTAGTTCAATATTGGGCCCATAGACATTTATCATGTTACGCAGGATGGGCAAATTCCATATAGGTCACTCATGTCCCTTAGCATGCTTCGTGGAGTACCCATCAACTGTCTTTATGGTCATCCAGTTACGAACAATGTTTGATCAGCAATAAGGCACTCGACTTTATATCTAGGGTCCATAGTGGTTTCAGGTCGAAGGGTGGTATACACCATTATCACCACGAGAATAACTTATGACACTTTGCATAATATTCTATATAGTATTCTCATAGCGGGTCAATCCAGTATAAGTATTACTCTTAATATTCATACCTATGTTTAAGACTTGATAACTCCTTATCTATGATCCATGAGATGTGATCATCAGTCTATATACATAATAGTCTTAATGCTTTAATATTATCCCACTTCATAATAAAGCTCGACTATGGATACTTTAAGAATAATTTCCTTATGTTTAATGTGATCTCATGATTAAGTCACACTGATACATTAAACGGACTATCTATTCTAGGGACTTTATTAGACAAACATAATAAAGAAAAAGCCTTTTATTATTAATAAATAATTCGATACAAGTACCAAAAGTATTGGCCTCTAGGGCTTACACCAACAATCTCCCACTAGAACTAGAGCCAATCAGGCATACCCCTAATGCCCATAGATCTAGTATGGCCATCATGCTTCTGCTGTGCAAGAGGCTTTGTTAGTGGGTCAGCAATATTGTCAAGTGTAGGTACTCTGCATATTTTCACATCTCCTTTATCTATTATCTCTCGAATAAGGTTATAACGCCTAAGTATGTGTTTGGATCGTTGGTGAGATCTAGGCTCCTTAGCTTGTAAGATGGCACCATTGTTATCACAATAGAGACTAATGGGATCCATAATGCTAGGAACTATGCCAAGTTCACTAATGAACTTTTTGATCCAAACAAATTCCTTTACTGCATTTGAGGCAACAATATACTCGGCCTCGGTTGTAGAATCAGCAACTGTGTCTTGCTTTGAACTTTTCTAGCTCACAGGGCCACCGTTTAAGCAAAATACATAACCAGATTGCGATCTAAAGTCATCCTTATTAATCTGGAAACTAGCATCGGTGTATCCAATTACAACTAGCTCTTCCTGACCTCCATATATCAAGAATGAGTCCTTAGTCCTTCTCAAATACTTAAGTATATTCTTGACAGCTACCCAATGAGCATCACCGGGATCAGATTGGTACCTACTCGTTGCACTTAAAGCATACGAGACATCTGGTCGAGTACATAACATGGCATACATGATAGATCCTATTGCAGATGCATATGGAATCTTATTCATGCGATCCCTTTCTTCCTTAGTTGAAGGGGATTGTGTTTTTGATAGACACAGACCATGTTGCATAGGTATGAATCCTTTCTTGGAATCATGCATATTAAAGCATCTCAACACTTTGTCTATGTACGTACTCTGACTTAGGCCAAGCAATTTTTGTGATCTATCTCTATAGATTCTGATTCCTAATATATAGGCTGCTTCACCTAGGTCCTTCATAGAAAATCATTTCCCCAACCAAGACTTTACTTGTTGCAGGGTAGGGACATTGTTTCCAATGAGTAATATGTCATCTACATATAATACCAGGAAAACGATCATGCTCCCACTAACCTTCTTGTAGACACAAGGCTTATCTTCGTTCTTGATGAATCCATATTGTTTTACCGTTTCATCAAAACGAAGATTCCAGCTTCTGGAAGCTTGCTTAAATCCATAGATTAATCTTTGTAACTTACATATCTTTTGGGCTTCTTCTGGTATGTCAAATCCTTCAGGCTGTGTCATGTACACATCCTCAAGAAGATTCCCATTAAGGAAAGCAGTTTTGACATCCATCTGCCATATTTCATAATCATGATATGCAGCGATAGCAAGTAAAATCCGAACAGATTTAAGCATTGCAACTGGTGAAAAGGTTTCATCATAGTCAACCCCATGAATTTGTTTATATCCTTTTGCAACCAGTCTTGTCTTATAGGTATGTACCTTACCATCCATGTCAGTCTTCTTTTTGAAGACCCACTTGCCTCCTATAGGGTTAACTCCTACAAGAGGCTCTACCAAGGTCCAAACTTGGTTTGTGTACATGGAGTCCATTTTAGATTTCATGGCTTCTAGCCACTTCTCATACTCGGGACCAGTTATGGCCTCTTGGTAGGTCACAGGCTCATCTTGATCCATGAGTAATACATCACCTTGATCAATTATGAGATATCCATATCTCTCAGGTTGGTGACGTATCCTGATTGACCTACGTTGGTCTTGTTCTACTTGAGCAGGTTGCTCTTCCACGACTACTTGTGTTTCCTGCTCTAATTCCTCCATAGGTGTATCGATGCTTTGTGATTCTTGAATTTCTTCAAGCTCTACTTTCCTCCCACTGATTCCTTTGGAAATAAAATCCCTTTCTAGGAAAACTCCAGTTCGAGCGACAAACACTTTGCCCTCAGAAGGATTGTAGAAGTAATACCCTCTTATTTCTTTAGGATACCCCATAAATAAGCATTTGTCAGATTTGGGCTCAAGCTTAGTTGAAATTTTTCGTTTCACATAAACTTCGCAACCCCAAATCTTCATGTAAGACATATGTGGTTTCTTACCGCTCCATATCTCATATGGTGTCTTCTCAACCTTTTTGGATGGAACATGGTTAAGTGTGTAAGTTGTTGTCAATAGTGCATGTCCCCAAAAGGAGTTTGGAAGATCGGCGTGACTCATCATGGATCGGACCATGTCTAACAGGGTTCGATTTCTTCTCTCAGATACACCATTCCATTGGGGTGTTCCAGGAGGAGTAAGTTGGGATAGGATCCCACACTCTTTCAGATGGTCATCAAACTCTAGGCTTAAATACTCACGACCTCGATCTGATCGAAGAGTTTTAATATTCTTACCTAGTTGGTTTTGTACTTCATTCTTGAATTCCTTGAACTTTTCAAAGGATTCTGATTTGTGTTTCATTAAATACACATAACCATATCTACTGAAATCATCAGTAAATATGATAAAGTACTGAAAACCTCCTATGGCTGGTATGTTCAGTGGTCCACATACATCAGTATGTATGAAGGCCAAAAGATCATTAGCTCTTTCACCTTTTCCAATGAATGGAGACTTTGTCATCTTTCCAATTAAACAAGATCTGCATGTCTCATATGATTCAAAATCAAAAGAGTCCAAGAGTCCATCTTTATGGAGTTTGGAAATGTGTTTCTCATTTATGTGGCCTAATCGACAATGCCAAAGGTAAGTTGGATTTAACTCATTAGATTTCATCATTTTAGTATTAATGTTATAAATAGGCATTTCAAGATCAAGGACATATAATCCATTGTTCATTTGTGTAGTAGCATAGAGTATATCATTCAAATAAATTGAGCAACAATTGTTCTTTATTATAAATGAAAAACCAAACTTGTCCAAACAAGAAACGGAAATAATATTCCTGCTAATTACAGGTACATAATAACAGTTCTCTAACTGAATTATTAAACCACTAGGTAAAGTCAATACATAAGTTCCTACGGCTAAAGCAGCAACCTTTGCTCCATTGCCAACTCGTAGGTCAACTTCACCTTTTGCAAAATCTCTACTCCTTTTTAGCCCTTGCACATTGGTACAAATGTGAGAACCGCATCCAGTATCTAATACCCATGATGCAGAAGTAGATAAATTAATTTCAATAACAAAAATACCTGAAGTTGAAGTCTTTATTCCATTCTTCTTATCTTCCAGGTACTTTTGGCAGTTTCTCTTCCAGTGTCCGGTCTTACCGCAATGGAAGCAGGTGCCTTCCTTTGTTATGCCTCCACTAGGCTTCAAAGCAGCAACAGTGGGTTTGGGTTTGGCAACTTCCTTGCCTTTCCCTTTATCACCCTGCTTGATGGGTCTTTTGTTCTGTCTCTTTCCATTTCCGATCATCAGAATGGACTTCCCTTTTGTCTTCAGATTCTGCTCAGCAGTTCTTAACATGGCTAGAAGTTCAGGAAGAGATTTTTCCATATCATTCATATTGAAATTTAGGGCAAATTGACTGAATCTATCTGGCAACGATTGCAAGATTAAATCAGTCGCAAGTTCCTTTCCGAGGGGAAAACCCAACCTCTCAAGGTTCTCCATATACCCAATCATATTGAGCACATGGGGACCTACAGGGGCTCCCTCAGCTAACTTGCCTTGAAAAAAGGATTTTGAAACTTCAAACCTTTCATGCCTTGCTTGCTCTTGATAGAGCATCTTCAGGTGTTCGATCATATCGAACGCTGCCATATTCTCATGTTGCTTTTGCAACTCTAAGTTCATGGTAGCTAGCATGAGACAAGCAGTTTCATTGGCTTCATCGACATGCTTCTTATAAACATCTCTTTCTGCCTTAGGTGCAGAACTAGGAGGTTCCTCTTCAGGAACAGGTTTCTCCAAGACATACAGCTTTCTATCATGTTTGAGGACAATCCTCAGATTTCGGTGCCAATCCAGAAAATTTGTCCCAGACAATATTTCCTTGTCAAGGATTGATCGCAAAATGTTGTTAGAGGTGTTTGTTTTCATGGTAATCTACATGAAAATAATGAAAATATAAGTATCAATAACATTTTTAATTAGGCTTTTAATTAAATATGTTCCCACTATTTTACTCAAAACAAATGACCCTCACCATTTGATTCGAAAAATTCCGTTGGAAGATTTTCTAGTGGGTCGAGATCCACATTTCACTTTGTTTTAAGTCCGCGTAGGCGGATTACACAAAACCATGTTATTTAGGTAGGAACTGTAACACCCTTCTAAAATACCCCAATTATTTAATAAAAACAACAAATATATATCAGAGTAATTATGCACCAAGGGTGTCACACAACTACTTCACACCATAATAACTGTCATGCTCTTCATTTAATCAAAATAAACATTTTCTTGCATAATTCGCAGCGGATAGAAATCAACTAACCATTCAAAACATATAACATATTACAGGTAAAAAGGTTCAACAACCAACAATAAAACAATTAAAACATCCCGTCCCGATGTTACATCTATCAGAGCACGACCCTCTAAGTAGACTACACTAGACTCCAAGCACTAGCTTCCACTCAACTCATTTGTTCGTTACCTGAAAAATAGTTGTAAGGGTGAGTTCCTCAATCGATATAATAAGCATTATAAATCATCATGTAATGCTAAGTAAATCCACACATTTCATCACCCTAATCGTAACATACATCCAGTAACGGCACATCAACTCAAACATCATACTTAATATCAACACAATTCCACTCCTCAATTAAATTAAATATCCATACAACAAGCCAACAAAATGCAACTCTAATGAGACTCGACTCGTCATGCATGTGGTACCATTCGGAGTAAAACTCCCAACTTAAAATCATTGCCATTTTATTGGGCATCAAGGCATAAGCCTTCAACTTTCAACTTAAAATTTGCCAATCCAGGCCAACGTGGTGTGAGCAAAGCTCCGACTTAATGCATATGAATGTACATGGCATACACGACTTTAAACTGTCGACAACATAATAATAATAGCAATACAACAATGTTTTCAACAACATCAACTTATAATCAACTTTGGCTCACCTAGCCTACAACTCAGTATTTTCAACAACTTTCCGTACACGGAACAACTCAGCAACATACTTGTATCAACACTTCATAACATAAATCCAACAAAATTACTCATCACAATTAACTATAATAGGCCAATCACCAATTAGGTTCACAACATTAAAAATATCAATTTTTCAAATTTCCAACAGTGTTAACCGGTTAACGCCCTGGGTTAACCGGTTAACGCAGGACAAAACACACTTTCTGGCAAAACGCAACAGTGTTAACCGGTTAACGCCCTGGGTTAACCGGTTAACGCAGGCAAAACAGCACATTTTCACAAAATATAACAGTGTTAACCGGTTAACGCCCTGGGTTAACCGGTTAACGCAGACAAAACAGCAGTTCCTGCGCTAACACAAGGCAGAATGCAGAGTTCTCCGCATTTTCCGCCGTTGGAGGACTTCCGGACCTCCGATTCAATTTCCGTAAAAAGCTATACGTTCGGGGGAACGCGACTCACACAATTACGGACTCAATTACAGCTTTAATACAACTTATTCATCACAATATTTCAGCATTCAACATCCCAATTAGGGTCACTTCAACGGTTTATCACTACCCATGACATGTTAATCTATAATACCCATTAAACGACGATAAACCCCCCTTACCTGAGATAATCCGGCAATCTCTAAGCTTCAAGCTTTTCCGTTCTTCAACCTTTGCTCTCTAGCTCTTCCTCTTTGCCCTTTCTCCACTTTCCACTTTTCAGCCGCTTCTCTGTTTCACGTGAAAACTCTTTACCAAAATGAAAACCCTTTTCTCTTATTCCAACTTATATATTTTCCACTAATTATTATTCCAAATAATAATAATAATAATAATCCAATAATTCAATTTATTTAATTAAATTAATAAATATATTATTAACTTAATTTAAATAATTCTCTTATTTTATTCGGGGTGTTACAGGAACTCCTGCAATTGTATCTAATACAACTCTCGAATATTTTAGTTGGGTGAATAACTCCTTATTCCAATCCATCAGATGGATCATTTCCAACTCTTGCTTCTAAACATATATAATCTTATTATAATTTGTTTAGTTAAGTTTGACCCATTGTTTTAGCAATTGGATATTACAATTATCCCATCGCACCTTACTAATATAGAACATGCACCTCGCGTAGGCGAAACCTACATTATCCGATACTAGTCTTGATGAGTGTTAAAACTTGGAAAGCATAAACTTAATATTTAATATGAGGGAATTTGCAATTATTCTGATCTCACCGGCTTATTTATCATATAAATCGTCTCTCACATGCATCAACATACATTCACATGCATCAACATACATAATGAAACAGTTATGGCCCCTAGCACAATTGTTCTCCCAAGCCAATGAGAGAACCTAAGCTAACCTAATAACGATCTAAGCTTCTCCAAGCAAGATCTTCAAGGTTGTCCTCCTTTGATATTGAATTATTCTCTTTCTTCATAACATTAAATTACATAAAAGAAACTCGTTTTACATACGAGGGAGTGAGATGAGAAAAGAAGTTACATTAAGAGATTAAAAGAGAGGCACGACACGCAGGTCGTATTTTAAAAACCCAAAACAAAATAAAGGAAAACTAAGGCCATAACCGATCACCACAAGACAATAATAATAAACACATTATTATTATTAATTTTAATTCTTTTAATTAATTAAAACCAAATTAAATTTCGGAGGTCCGCTGCCCGATCAGCGGGAAGGGGGTTCCCAACTCTAAGACGCCGAGTTAGACAACTTCATTTAGAATATAATATCCCAACTCCTTATATGGATACAAATCAAAACCGTCCTCTCCATGACTATGCTGCTCCGTTTGAGGAAGAGCCACACTCGAGATTGCATCTTCTGCCATTTAGACAAATAATTTCGAGTTAAAACCTTAACTGTTGCAAGCTGTGCAACATAACCATTAATCTGGTAGCCCTATAGAAGACCCGAACCTCTATTTGTCAGTGTTTGTGAAGTACGTAGATACGTTGAAAGCTAATGGTGTCCATCTTGAAGCCATAAGATTACATTTCTTTCCCTTTTCTTTGAGAGATAGAGCCAAAGCTTGGATCCAATATCTACCATGTAATTCCATAACTAAATGGAACAAATTGAAGAAAGTTTTCTTAGCACGATACTTTCCACCTAGCAAAACGACTATGCTAAGAAGCCAAATCAACATATTTAGGAGAAAAGACAAAGAATCTATTTTTGAAGCATGAGAGAGATACAAGGATATTTTAAGGTTTTGCCCACATCATGGACTTGTGCCATGGATGATTATACATAATTTCTATAATGGTATCTTGTACAACACCAACCTAACCTTGATGTTGCAGCTGGCAGCGCTCTAATGGATACACCCTACGAAAATGCCTATCAACTCATAGAAAATATGGTGCAAACCCACTATCAATGGGGAGGTGAGTGAATTTCTGCAGAGAAACCACGGATAAAGTGTTGAATGTACGAAGTTAATGGAATAGACCATGACAATGCTAAAGTGGACGCCTTCACTAAGAAGATCGAGAGTTTGACTATAACTCCAGCAACTACCATAGCTGCTGAAACATCTAATTGCGAGTTATGTGGAACCCCTTGACACAACACTCTCGAATACCACGTATTGGTTGCAATTCTACCAAGTAAACTATTCCCAAGGGAACCCATACTCCAATACTTATAACCTTGGCTGGAGAAACCATCAAAATATTTCCTATAAGAGCAACAAGATGTTGTTTGCTCCAACCCCAACACCTGTTGTTCCTCTAGGTTATCAAAAAGGAGCCCACACTGGTCCTCAAACACCTAAAAAGTAAAACCTCAAACTAATGATGGAGAACTTTATCGCGGCCCAAAGCCAACATAACAAAGAGTTTACTAACCAGAACATTCACACGAGTGAGTTAATTAAGCAATTGGCGAGTAAGGTTGACTCTATGGTCACCCATAATAAAATGCTAGAAACCCAAATTTATCAAGTAGCCCAACAACAAGAAGCAATAGCAGCCTCGGCTGGAATATTTTCTGCGCAACCATAACCTAACCCGAATGGTCATGCTAATGCTATCACACTACGAAGTGGGATAAAATTAGATTGGCCAGTGGATCCAAAAATTCAAAATTCGCCCATGTCTCAACAAAATGGAAAAGAAACCAAAAAGGTAACAAACAATGAACCAAATGAAGATGGGAGGGATAATGAAACCAAAAAGGTAGTCGAGAAAGAGAAATGGTACGTGCCTTCACCAATATATAAGCCACTCATTCCTTATCCTCAAAGACTGGCTAAATCCAAAACCGAAGGTCAGTTTAAGAAATTTGTAGAGCTTCTGAAAAAACTTAATATTACAATACCCTTTACAAAACATATTACACAAATGTCTTCCTATGCCAAATTCCTTAAAGAGATCCTATCTAATAAGAAGAAACTTGAGGATAATGAGACATTGATGCTTACTACAAAATGTAGTGCCCTCTTTCAAAATAACATGCCTCCTAAGTTAAAGGACCCAGGTAGTTTTTCCATATCTTGTGTAATCGGAAAATTTGTCATAGACAGAGATCTTTGGGACTTAGGAGCTAGTGTCAGTTTAATTCCCCTTTCGATTTGTGAAAAACTCAAATTAGGCGAACTAAGACCTATGAGAATGTCTCTCTAACTAGCCACCGCTCTTTTAAATTTCTTGTAGGTGTGCTAGAAAACATTCCTATATGACTTGATCAATTTTACATTCCCACAGACTTCATAATAATGGACATAAAGGAAGATTCCAACATTCCAATCATATTAGGAGGACCCTTTTTGGCCATTGCAGGTGCCATTATAAATGTGAAACGAGGAAAACTAACCTTTAAGGTCGGTGAGGAGAAAATCGAATTCATTCTTTCACAATTCCAAAAGGCACCTACTATAGATGATACTTGTTGTTTCATAGACATCATTGAAGAATGTATTAAGGAAATAAAGATGGAACCATATAAGGATATTGAAGTCCTAAAAATTCCAGCACCTCCTGTTGGAGAAGGGCGATCCAAAATGCAGCGGAATTTAAAATTTCTCCTTTAGTGATCCTCACGAATGGGCATGATCAGTGATAGAATTGTTATCTCTTGTGGCGATTGTAACCCTTGATGCATATCTACGGAGCGATCACGAATGTTGAACGATGACAACGTCTCTACTCAATCCACACAAACGGATTCCTTCAATCTTAGTGCTAGCTGCTACGAATGAAGACTTTGAGTGAGTGAGAGAGAGAGAGAGAAACGAAATTGCAACTACACACATGCTTCTACACAAGGGTTCTATTTATAGAACCACTTGTGTGGGCTGCAAGCTAAAAAGCCCACTCAAGTGTATGTGGCCCATATCTTATAATATGCCAAAATCACTTAAGCGCGTGGTACCTTACCATATTTCGTATTCTACTTAAGTACACCGTACCTTACGATGTTCTATAATTCACTTAAGGGCACCGTACATTACGGTATTCCTTAGTTACTCTATCTCTCATCAATTTGTCCTTTTGTGTGTGACCCTGTAGGTTTTCGCGGCATTGGCAATTATATTAAATCACGTATGTAACATAATAAACAGTGAGCGGTATCTAGCAACACATCACTGCTACCCAAGACACGAAAATATCATGTGATCTGACAAATCCTTTTGTGATAATACTTATATGTACAATTACCCTTTTTACCTTATGTCTATATTGAACACAAGGCATAGACCGTGTCATCCTTGTCCAGTTCAATATTGGGCCCATAGACATTTATCCTGTTATGCAGGATGGGCAAATTCCATTTAGGTCACTCATGTCCCTTAGCACGCTTCGTGGAGTACCCATCAACTGTCTTTATGGTCATCCAGTTACGGACAATGTTTGATCAGCAATAAGGCACTCAACTCTACATCTAGGGTCCATAGTGGTTTAAGGTCGAAGGGTGGTATACACCATTATCACCATGAGAATAACTTATGACACTTTGCATAACATTCTATATAGTATTCTCATAGTGGGTCAATCCAATATAAATATTACTCTTAATATTCATACCTATGTTTAAGACTTGATAACTCCTTATCCATGATCCATGAGATGTGATCATCAATCTATATACATAATAGTCTTAATACTTTAATGTTATCCCACTTCACAATAAAGCTCGACTATGGATACTTTAAGAATAGTGTCATTATGTTTAATGTGATCTCATGATTAAGTCACACTTGATACATTAAACGGACTATCTATTCTAGGGACTTTATTAGACAAACATAATAAAGAAAAAGCCTTTTATTATTAATAAATAATTCGATACAAGTACCAAAAGTATTGGCCTATAGGGCTTACACCAACACCTCCTATATTAGAAGATGATGAATGACGTATACCATATGTAGATGCCAGATTGAGATAATGCCTCATACTAACTGCCAATCCGATGTCGTGCCTAAAGAAACCTTTTGTAGAAATTAAGACGCTTCCCAAAAACTTAAGGTATGAATTCCTAGATAAAGAGTTTGAAGTCCAGTAATAGTCAATGTCGACTTAGGTCAAAAAGAAACTGAGCAGTTATTGGATGTTTTAAGGAAGTATCCTACATACCTAGGATACAACATCTCTGATATCAAAGGGATCAGTCCCTCTGTGTACATGCATCGAATTATCTTAAAGGAAGACTCAAAAACCTCAAGAGAACACCAGAGGAGAATAAACCCCATTATGAGTGATGTAGTTAAGAGGGAGGTACTAAAGCTACTAGAGAAATGGATTATATACCCAATATCCGACAGTAAGTGGGTCATCCCAGTACATGTGGTACCTAAAAAGGGAGGTGTTGCAGTAGTCAAGAATGACAAAGGCGAAGTTGTAGAAAAGTTTGTTGAGACAGGGTGGAGAATATGCATAGACTAGATAAGATTGAACAAAGCCATCTGAAAGATCATTTCCCTTTACCCTTTATCAACTGGCTATGCATTCTCACTTCTGTCATTTGGATGGCTACTCAAGATTTTTCCAAATCCCAATTCACCCTGATGACCAAGAGAAGACCACTTTCACATGTCCCTATGGCACATTCTCCTATCGACGAATATCGTTAGGATTATGTAATGCTCCCGGAACAGTTCAACGATGCATGATGGCAATCTTTGTAGATTTTCTGGATAACATCATGGAAATGTTTATGGATGACTTATCAAATTGTGGGCAAAGTTTTGAAGAATGTCTTGTGAACTTGGAAATGGTACTAGAAAGGTGTGTAAAAGTCAACCTTGTACTCAACTGGGAAAAATGCTACTTCATGGTTCAAGAGGGAATCGTACTTGGACACATAGCGTCAGACAAGGGGATTGAAATTGATAAGGTAAGAAAGAAGTAATAGAAAACCTTCAACCACCCAAAACTGTTAGAGAAATACGAAGTTTCTTAGAACATGTCGGCTTTTACCGACGTTTCATCAAGGACTTCTCTAAAATAACTAAACCCTTAACTGGTCTATTGATGAAAGAAGTTGAATTAATCTTCAATGACAAATACTTAGAAGCATTTCAACTACTCAAACCATCTTTGATCTCTGCACCCGTTATACAACCTCCAGATTGGAATGAACCCTTTGAAATAATGTGTGATGCAAGTGATTACGTCGTAGGTGATGTCTTGGGGCAACTAAAAGATAAGAAGCTCCATGTCATTTATTATGCGAGTAAAACCTTGGATGAGGATAAAATGAATTATGCCACCACAGAAAAGGAACTCTTAGTTGTAGTGTTTGCATTAGATAAATTATGCTCTTACCTAATGGAAGCTAAAATAATTATCTATACTGACCATGTCTTTATTCGATACTTATTAAGTAAAAGGGATGCTAAACCAAGGTTGTTAAGATGGATTATGCTGCTACAAGAGTTTGATTTATAAATCAAAGATAAGAAAGGAACTGAAACATTGTAGCAGATCACCTCTCTAGACTCGATAATGTAAAAGTTGACCAAGTGCCCATCAATGATGACTTCCCATATGACCAACTTATCTCCCAGTTAGAAAGTAACACATCTCAATTCTCTTAAAAATATAATCCTTGCGAAAAAGGAAACTCCAGAATTGAAAATAAAGAAGTCGTGAAAGTCGTATTTGCTCAATCCAAAAGCCTTTGGTATGTTGACTTTGTCAACTGCCTAGCGGCCATAATACTTCCATCTGAATTAACTTACCAACAAAAGAAAAAGTTTTTCCAAGACCTAACACAATATTATTGGGATGAACCCCTCATATTCAACAGAGGCGCCGATGGTATTTTCTGTCGATGTGTCCCTGAAGAAGAGATATATAATATTATAACCCATTACCATGTTGCACCATATGAAGGGCACACAAGCACGTCCAAGACCTGTGCAAAGCTCCTACAATCTGGCCTCTAATGGCCTAGCCTATGGAAGGATGTCCATACCTCAACTATCAAATGTGACAGGTGCCAATGCACTGGAAACATTTCTAGACGCGACAAAATGCCATTAAAAAACATATTAGAAGTGGAAATCTTCGACGTGTGGGGTATTGATTTTATGGGCCTTTTCCCATCCTCATTAGGAAACAAATTTATACTCGTTATGATTGACTATGTGTCGAAACGGATCGAGGCTATATCTTCTCCTACAACTGACACACAAGTCGTGGTTAAACTTTTCAACAACATTATCTTCCCTAGATTCGGTGTGCCTAGACTCGTCATTAGTGACAGTGGATCTTATTTCATTTCAAAAATCTTTGAAAAACTATTGCTTAAATACGGAGTCCGACACCGAATAACAACACCTTACCACCCACAAATAAGTGGTCAAGTTGAAAATTATAACAGGGAAATAAAGAAAATATTAGAGAAGACTGTTGCAACATCTAGGAAAGATTGGTCTTCTAAACTTCACGATGCTCTATGGGCCTATAGAACGGCTTACAAAAATCCCATAGGAATCACACCCTTTAAGTTAGTATATCATAAATCCTGCCATCTGCCGATCGAGCTAGAGCATAAAGCCTATTGGGTCATTAAGGCCTTAAACATGGACTACGATGCCGCAGGCGAAAAGCGAATATTATACATCCATGAATTAGAAGAATTAAGATTAAATGCCTATGAGAATACCCAAATCTATAAGGACCGAACTAAAAAGTGGCATGACAAGCGTATAGCGAGGAGAGAGTTCAAAAAGGGTGAATTAGTTCTTCTTTTCAACTCTTGATTAAATTTTTTTTCCAGGAAAACTCAGTTCTAGATGGTCTGAACCTTTTGAGGTTATCAAAGTTTTCCAAAATGGAGTTATTGAGATAATAGATAAATCTAATTAGGCATTAATTGTGAATGGGAAGAGACTTTAAAACTATCATTGTGTCGATAACAGAGGTTACTATACTTGTTTACAGCTAAAAGAGATGCCCGCTCTTTCACAAAATTAGTCATTTCGAAATTGTGTCGAGCAACCAACATTAAATGAAGCACTGTGTGGGAGGCAACCCACGGTTTTTGAATCTTATTTTTTCCCTGATATAATAAGCGGTATATTTTATTGATCAATACTAACTTGACTCATGTCTCCTTTCAGGCTACATTCATGCCAATCTAATTTTCCTACTAACTTTTAGAGATGTAAAACATCGATAATATGGAGATAACTTTCATAAACAAGGCCCAGAGGCAGCGTTATGAGGTTCTATTTCAGAGAGAAATGGCACTAACTAAGTACCCTGATGGCCTGACTATGTTAACCCTAGGTATTAGAGAGAGTGTCTGTTTTATGCTTAGCCAAATTGGTTGGGACAATTTTGTTGTAACGAGGAGATTTTGTACCTACCACAAACTAACCCTTGAGTTTTTGAGTTCCTTCTTCTATGATCCAAATCATGGGATGGGATTTAATATAGGCTTAACCACTTTTAGGTTGTTCGAATGTACCTACCTCTTTAACCACCGTGAGATGGCTGACCTTTTAGGATTCCCTAGTGGCCCTGACGTTTTTACTGAAGAACGAGAGGATAAGCTTATGGACAATGAACATGATTAATTTTGGGGTAGCATCTCTGAGAACTCACATCATGAACCCAACTCCATGGACTCCAACAGTGTCTACAACCCATCTATCATATATTTTTACATGGACTCCAACATGGTATTATATTTTAACCACGGGCTTATAAGAAACCTATGACCCAATGAGCATGAGTTTCTGATTAGAAATGAGGTGGTACGCCATTTTACTTTGCCTAACCATGAGAGGATCGGTGTGCACAATCGAGATAATTGGATATATGATTTAGAAGGTCATAATGAATCACCCATTCCTCCTAAGACCCCTCCTACCTATGAATACCATCTAACCCCCCTCTCTGACGCTCCTTCGCATGCCTCTGTTACTTGTACCATTCCTCCCGTCAATCATGCTAGTGTACTCGACGCCCTTAGGACTGATGTTGATACTTTTCGAGATGATATTGCTAACATTCACCTGGATTTCCACGATTTTATGGATGTGACACATGAGAAGTTCGATCATATTTATCATGAGATCTACTCTATCCGTGAATTCTTACATCCCAATGTTGGACAAAGTGGTTGATTCTTTGTTTGAGTATTACTGTATTCCTACCTTCCATTTGAACAGTGAGGACACTACTTCATTTAAGTGTGGGGGAGGATATTATTTCTGATTTTTCTAGTTTAGGATTTCCCCATTTTTTAATCAGCATTTGTTATGCTTTTTAGTTTATGATTAGTTTTTAAAAAATTTGTTGAGCTATCGACGTAAAACATAGTACTGTGTGGGAGGCAACCCATAATTTTGATTTTTCTAATGTCATTTCAATTTTTGTCTTTCAATTTTTATTCCAATTTAATTTTGATTTATTTTGCATTTCATTTTATTTAATTCACAAACTTGATTGATTATTTTAAGGCCAAGCACTTAAACGATCTACTTGCACAAAAAGTTGGCCTTGAAAATCACTTAAAGACATAAAACATTCATTTTCTAGCCCTGAAGTATAAAAATCATGTGTCAAATGTTGTTGGCGTTCTCCATAAGGCCCATGGCGTTCTCCATGGCCATATCAGATACAAAACGAGCACTAAGGTCCATGGCGTTTTCCATGGGCATATCAAAGGCAAAAACGTGACCCTGAACGTTTTTATTTTCCATACGAATTTTCATTTTCTCCCACTACCCAAAGTCATTATCTCCATTAACTCTCTTAACCTCTCCAATCCACAACCCAAGCTTTCAAACTTCCACTCCACCACCATATTACTCTATTAAAATCCTTTTCACCTCTCATTCATCCCTCAATTCCATTTTTTTCATTCAACCAAAAACCTCATTCCTTTCCAATACTCTCATAATGTCTCCAAGAGAAGTAAGAGCATAAGTGGATTACATGAACATCATTTTCAGAGAGGGAGAAGATGTCCCGAGGCAGGGGAGTAAATAAGTCAAGTTGGTCAACCGTTTGGTCATTCTAACTAGGTATGCCGATGAATCTTGTTTACGTAGTTTAGTCCTACTTAGTAAAGTGTGTTGGATGTTAAATAAGTTAGAACTAATTCATTTTTATGCCTTGAGTGATCCTACGTATGTTAATCTAACTCTTTAATTTTTTAGCTCTTTCAGTTACTACACGCCGATGGTAAGTCGCAACACCGTAGGCACAGTGAAATTTACGATGTTCAACAGGGAATATGAATTTAGCCAGAATCACATTGTTGGCCTGCTGCACTTTCCCCATGGGGAAGGTATAACTTGGGAAGGTCCCTTAGAAGGAGAATGGAAAATTGAAGCGTTCCACTTTTGGGAACTACTAACTGGTGAGGCCACATCTGATTGGGAAGGCCTGAAATTTGCATTTATCCATAACCTGGCTATTAGATACTTACACTGTATTTTAGCAAACACCATTTTTGGTCAGGTGAACAATGGAAGAGTGAACTCTAAGAAGTTATTCTTTTTGTGCAGTGCACTCACACAGACACGAGTAAATGCGACTCCATTTATGCTTGCACACATGAAATCTTTTTGCACCCGAGGAACTGGTCCCATTTGCATTGGAGGACTAATGACCTTCATAGCTCATGAATTGGGCTTAAATAATGAAATATCAACCCTTCAGCCCCTTGATATACCTTTCCTTGATATGGATGCTTGCTGTAACATGCGCCTGGTTAGAGCTAGGCAAGATGATAGGTATTAATTAATGACTAGAAACCGTGCAGTTATAAGTATTATTTTGCCTTGTTCTGCATATACTTATGTGAAATACAAGAACAATTGGATTTATGATCTGACTGCCCCAGAGCCTGGTCACCCTGCCCCTACTGACATACCTGTCAGGATAATGAGGGTGGTCTGATTCATGATGAGTATGATCAGATGGAGCATGATGCTTCCGGTTTTTCTGAACCTGTTACACGTGCAAACACCACACCTGATCCTTCTAACACTTTTGCAGGTACATCTTCCGGACACCAGTCCCGAGAGGAATATGACTATGATGGTATTAGGAGCTTACTTGATGATGTCCTTTGCAAACTACGACACCGTAATGATATACATGCTGAGCGTGACCATCTATTTAGAGATATGCGGAGATAGCATATCGACATGATGACCCACATCCGGAAGATACAGAAGCAGCAACACGATTACGCAGGACGTATCGATCTTGGCATAACGGACCTAAGTGAACAAATGACAGGATTGCAAGTAGGGATGGATGATCTGCTAGAGTATATGCAATATATGGGTGTGCAACCCCCTCAATATGGTAGGGGTGGATATGGACGAGAACGAGCTCGTGGCAATTACAGAGCTCTCCGCACAGGTTCTATTTTTTCATTTTCCACCTTTTACCAAAATATTGGGGACAATGTTTGGTTTAAGTATGGGGGAGGAACTTTATCGCTTCCATTCATCACTTTCTAGGTATATTTATTACTTTCTAGTTTATTTCATGTTTTTAGGGTTTTATCTGTTTCTAGTGTTTAGTCGAGTCATTGCATGTGTTGTCGAGTCTTTATGCATGATTTTCAGTTGATTATTGGATTTTCCTAAAAATTGGACCCCCAATAAAAAAAATCTTTTTGATTCATGGCAGAACACTCTGAAAGTATATAAGTTATTGCAATTTAGGCTATGTTAGAGAGACTTGGGAAAGTTTTAATAAAATCAATTCCGTCCCGACACCCTAAACCCCCTAAATATGCAAATCAATTTGAGTATCCATTATGCCAAAACCTTAACTTCAGTTTTTAAAGTAACCCCTAAGTAGTTTATTTAAGCAGTCAACACCATCTAGCACACACTAAGTAAGAGGCCGATGCAAATAAGTGTATGATCTCAGGCTTAAAATGAAAAATTAAGAAGAAAAAGTGAACTAAAAGAAATGTTCCTTCTAAGTTAGGTGATCCTCGCCCGATCACTTAGCCCAACTGTGCAAACTCTTTAAAGCTCAATTGATACTTAAGCCAATTCGCCAAGAAAAGAAAAATAAAATAACGATGAGATCATATTCACTAATAGGCTTACTTACCATGAGTATGTATGGATAACAGGCTTACTTACCATGAGTATATACGGATAACAAGCTTAATGTAATTGCGCTAGAATGAAATGGGGTGAAAAGGAACAAGAGATCTAAGTTAAGTTATAATGGCATGATTCAGACTGGGTTGCATAAGGAGGGAGTTTTTGACCGTGAAATACGGAATTGTATCTTTACTATATCCTTGGTATTGATAATTAGTACCTATTGATCTAACATTAGCAAAGAAGCCGTGTATGATTAAAAGTCTTATTGTGCCATTGTTTTAAACCAGACTTAATTCTGTTTATTGTGTTGTTTGATTGCTTGAGAACAAGCAAATGTTTAAGTCTGTGGGAGTTTGATAACGTGAAAGTTCATACATATTTCGACTCAATTCGCATGCAATTTAGTGTCATTTTCATATGCTTTTTTAGTATTATGCCGGTATTATTTAATTGTTTCATGTATTTATCGAAGCCCGTACAAGAAAACTGGGAAAAAGAGAAAGAAATGAAGAAAAAGCACATAAATCATCATATTTTGGTGCATGGCGTTTGTCATGCATCTCATCAGTCACTTATTCCACTTTGTAAGACCATGGCGTTCGCCATGAACGCGTAGTTCAGAAAAATAAGGAAACCAACTTGCTCAGTCTCCACCAACTTCCCTACTTTTTCTTCACGATTTACACACGGCTTATGGATATTTTCCAATAGCATATGACTATATATTGGTAGCTTTCATCAGATTTTGGGTTGGAGTTGTTACGCATAAGTTTTATTCTTAGTTTTCAGCAGAAATTACATTCAAAAGTGATAGAGCTCTTGCACTGGAGGACTATCACACCATAGTTCTTAAGATTTTTATTGTAAGCTTGGATCAAAGTAATCGTGTCGGCATTAGAAGTTATTTTTCGTCCCGTTCTTTATACTCGAAGTTATTTCCGCATTAATTCCAGTTTTTCAGGTTCTTTATATAATTGCTTTAATTTATTTCTATTTTTTTGAAATTTATTTGCTTGCAATGTTGATGTTAACTTTCATTACCATGAAATGCATGTTTATGTTTAATACCATGTTGAAGTGTTATTTACTTTTATTGGGCTTATTCTCGCCTTCTAGTTCGTGCTTTCCTCCCTGACCGTCATTTTGGTATAATTGATTTTCCTCTCATCTTTTTGTAACTTGTGAGTTTGCATTTTCTGTATGGTATAAGATCTTTAGGTGGTTAGGGTGGTGTGTCGTTTTTCCTGGTCATCTCCTCACTCTTTTTCAGATGTTTAGCTCTTCTTTTGGTGTCCTTAGGATTACAGAGAGGTTGACGATGGTTTGGCATATCGTAGTTTGGTCGATTTAGAAATTCCTGAACGCTATAGTTTTTCTGGATCTTCAGTAACTCATAAAGAAGTTAAGGATATGTGCATCTTCTTGGTTTGAAAATGGTATCTTAGTAGGTCATCAGACAACTTTTGTGTTTTTTTGGTCTAACTGGAGAATCCTATCATGTTTCTTAATTAATAGGGGTGAGCGGTTTCGACCTCTATCAGTTGTGTTCTTGTTAACTCCTTTTGTGGCTTGTTGGTACTTCAAATGCTCTTATATTGATTAGTTCTAACCTTGTGTTTTGATGGATTTTTTTGGTTGCTTTTTTCCTCGTAGTTGATCTTTTTGAAATGGTGGGGGTTTCTATTTGCTTGAGATATTTTCTTTCTATTCTTTGCTATTGTCGCTTTTTGTTTGGGTTTTGGTACTCCTTATGCCTTTTTCTAGAACTTTCTTGTAGTTTTGGCCTTAACGTATCTCCTTTATTTATATCATTTTTCTGTTTGTCTTTCAAAAAAAATCACCAATCCATGTATCTGCCTCTGGGCACGGTGATTAGAGATGTAAACGACTTTAGGACCGTATTCCAACCATAGTTAATTTACTTAAGAGGGGTGCCCCACTGATCTCCGGGACTATTTCATGTCCATTGTGTTCCTTGCATATTGAGTCTGCCTCTCATCTTTTTGTGACTTGTGAGTTTGCGTATTCCGTATGGTATAAGATCTTTAGTTGGTTAGGGTGTGGTGTGTCGTTTTGCCTGGTCATCTCCTCACTCTTTTTTAGATGTTTATCTCTTCTTTTAGTGTCCTTAGGATTATAGGGAGGTTGACGATGGTTTGGCATGTCGTGGTTTGGTCGATTTGGAAATTCCTAAACGCTATAGTTTTTTCTGGATCTTCGGTAACTCATAAAGAAGGGGAGGATATGTGCATCTTCTTGGCTCGAAAATGGTATCTTAGTAGGTCAGCAAACAACTTTTGTGTTTTCTTAACCTGAGTGGAGAATCCTATCATGTTTCTTAATTAATAGGGGTGAGCGGTTTCGACCTCTATCAATTGTGTTCTTGTTAGCTCCTTTTGTGGCTTGTTGGTACTTCAAGTACTCTTGTATTGATTAGCTCTAACCTTGTGTTTTGATGGGTTTTTCTCTTTGCTCGTAGTTGATCTTTTTGAGATGGTGGAGGTTGTTGTTTGCTTGAGGTATTTTCTTTCTATTCTTTGCTATTGTTGCTTTTTGTTTGGGTTTTGGTACTCCTTATACCTTTTCCTAGAACTTTCTTGTAATTTTGCCCTTAACGTCTCTCCTTTATTTATATCATTTTTCTGTTTGTCTTTCAAAAAAAATCATCAATCCATGGATCTGCCTCTAGGCACGGTGATTAGAGATGTAGATGACTTTGTGGTTGTAGCGGCAATTGAGAAGATCCTTGGTTTCAAGTTCAATAATGCCATCGTTGCTGAGGCTAGTGCGATGTTGTATGCAATAATCCTTGCCATAGATTGTTGCTTCACAAAGATTGAAGTGGAATCAAACTACGTTAGGAACTATGTCCATAGCGTTGTAAAATCTAGCATTTGATTTACGTTAATAACAATCCAAATCCAATATTACGATGTATTGCACGAATCTATAACTAATGCGCAGAATGTACATGTATAACATGGAACGAATAAACAGAAAACAAAGAGAAAAATAGGAACTTTTCCATTTTCACTCTTTCATATACATAACAAAAAGAAGGGAAATAATTATATACTTAATATTAAATTACACACATATATAAACGAGAACAAACCATTGTGTTCCCTTAATGCATTGACATCCCATGAAATTATCACAATTTATTATACAACATTTCAACAAATAAAATAAAATAAAAAAACCATATGAAAACTGTAAGTTTTGTTGAATGGATACTTCAGAAAATGTGGCAAGAAATATGTTATTATTATTATTCTTCAAGAATCAACTCATCCTTGAAAAAAAAAAGGAAATAGCCATAATATTATTATATAATTATTATTATATAATTATTATTATATATTGTACCAATAAATGCATATATATGTTCCATGATTTGTATGACATTAGTTAACCAGTGTTTCTAGCACAATGTGTGATTCTATTGCAACCACGATGATAAGGGTTTGCCCGCTGTCTCTTCTGGCAATCATAGTAAGATTGTCCACGACGACCACATGGGATTTGGTTAGCCCTTAGTGCACCATAGCTAATGTATTTTTTCCTCCCGGCAAGGGATCGACGATTTGACTCAGAATCCATCATCATCTCGTTGTCCTCGCCGATGAGGTCACCCACGCTGACGCCGTGGTGAAAACTAAATTGGTGAACTTTAGAAGCTTCAGCGGCTACCATGGTGATCGCCATGGCTAGCACGAAGAGAGCAAGCGATGGCCTTATGTTTCTCATGATAGATAATATGAGTTTTTTGTTTCTTAAAGAGAAAGAGAGAAGAGAAAATCTCTTGTGTTTATAGCCTTTGTTCCTTCTCTTCTAGGTAGATATGGGAAATAGGAGGATAAAATAGTATACAAGTTAAAAAATAGTGTTTGTTGTTGGTATTTTATTTGTGATTTAACGTGATTTTGGGTAATGTCCCGTTTATTGCTCCTAAGTTTTCTCTTATATTTGGTGAATGTGATAATGGTATTACCAATGCATAACTAATTTTGCAATGTAAATTTGTCTTTCGACTCTAAAAGTGGCATACTCCAATTACTAATATAGGCTCAAAACACCTTCAAAACCATTCATCTAATTCAATCAAAGGAAGTTTATTTGATTATTATTATATTAAAAATATTAAAATAAATATGTTAATTAATGATTAAAATTGATAATTTAAGTGAGATTTAAAATTGTATGGTACAACTCAAATCACCGGTGAGGGAAGAGAGGGATTCAATAAATGATTTTCTAGAAAAATAGAGAGAAATCTTAAACCATCTTGAGCCTTAGGAGTCTTGACTTTGAGCACTAGCAGCTTTGTAAACAACCTAAAGAATGCCTCAAGTGTTTATATAGAAGCAGGCAACTCAATCTCCAAACAATTAAATACAATACTCCACAAAGATTTTGCAACTGAACATGAAACAAATCCTTTCCAAAGCATGCTGAATCTATGCTGGAACTGAGCATGGCTGGCTATGTGGGTGTGCGAGGTGTGACACCGCACAGGGCCTCAAAAATTAGGGGGCCTCAAATATTAAAAATACATTAAATACTTATTATATATATAGTTTATTAAACATATGTTTAATCTTTATGTAGTGGCCCAGCGGAATCAAATATCGTTATTCAAACTAAAATATTATATAGTTTAACCACTACACCACCTTCCACTGTATGCATAATTGGGAAACCTTAATTTATATAATAAATATTTTGTTATTAACTCTCAACTCTATACCTTATTGTTATATATCGTGAATAAATGATATAAATTTTTTCATTATATGAACTCTAGAACAAAGAGAATAGTCACTATTTTAATTATTTTAAAATTTTTAAATAATAACTTTTAGATAATATTAAAGATCAATCATATAACTCATTCATTTATTATTAAATTTTTATGATAAACTATCATACAATATTATTTATGACTCGAGTTTTTTATATAAAAAGAAATATAATTTTTCTAAAGATGTATTATTGTTGAATTTTATTTTTATAATCATTTTTTACTATATCTTTTAATATTATTTACAATTTAAATAAAATTTTAGTTTCTTTTTTTCAATATTTTTTTTATTAGAGTTCAACATGAAAGATTAGATCAGGGCCTCGAAATGTTTTGGGTCGGCCCTGGAACTGAGGTACCTGCATTCAATTAATTGGACAACCACATGTAACAAGATTTTACTGAAAAACCATGTTGATCCCTCCACCACACGAACGAATCTTCAACCGAATTACTCAAAGACATACCATGAATAATTAATGCCAATTCAGAAAACTGAGTTCTCCCTGCATCAGTCAGATTGTCCAAATTAATATGTAACAGCTGCAAATCCCATTTCCAAACTTCACCGATCAAATTTACTTTTGAAATTGAACACTCAGAACCTCTCTACCAATCCAACTAGATTTTTAAAAATCCTATATACTCGTCTTTTCCCAATTTTTCTTTGATACATCTAGCAAAAGAACTAAGAACCACCAAATGAGTCAAGCCAAGGATTTACGATGTATTGCACGAATCTATAACTAATGCGCAGAATGTACATGTATAACATGGAACGAATAAACAGAAAACAAAGAGAAAAATAGGAGCTTTTCCATTTTCACTCTTTCATATACATAACAAAAAGAAGGGAAATAATTATATACTTAATATTAAATTACACACATATATAAACGAGAACAAACCATTGTGTTCCCTTAATACATTGACATCCCATGAAATTATCACAAATTATTGTGCAACATTTCAACAAATAAAATAAAATAAAAAAACCATATGAAAACTGTAAGTTTTGTTGAATGGATACTTAAGAAAATGTAGCAAGAAATATGTTATTATTATTATTCTTCAAGAATCAACTCATCCTTGAAAAAAAATGAAATAGCCATAATATTATTATATAATTATTATTATATATTGTACCAATAAATGCATATATATGTTCCATGATTTGTTTGGCATCAGTTAACCAGTGTTTCTGGCACAATGTGTGATTCTATTGCAACCACGACGATAAGGGTTTGCCCGTTGTCTCTTCTGGCAATCATAGTAAGATTGTCCACGACGACCACATGGGATTCGGTTAGCCCTTAGTGCACCATAGCTAATGTATTTTTTCCTCCCGGCAAGGGATCGACGATTTGACTCAGAATCCATCATCATCTCGTTGTCTTCGCCGATGAGGTCACCCACGCTGACGCCGTGGTGAAAGCTAAATTCGTGAACTTTAGAAGCTTCAGCGGCTACCATGGTGATCGCCATGGCTAGCACGAAGAGAGCAAGCCATGGCCTTATGTTTTTCATGATAGATAATATGACTTTTTTGTTTCTTTGAGAGAAAGAGAGAAGAGAAAATCTCTTGTGTTTATTGCCTTTGTTCCTTCTCTTCTAGGTAGATGTGGGAAATAGGAGGATAAAATAGTATACAAGTTAAAAAATAGTGTTTGTTGTTGGTGTTTTATTTGTGATTTAACGTGATTTTGGGTAATGTCCCGTTTATTGCTCCTAAGTTTTCTCTTATATTTGGTGAATGTGGTAATGGTATTACCAATGCATAACTAATTTTGCAATGTAAGATGCTAAATTTGTCTTTTGACTCTAAAAGTGGCATACTCCAATTACTAATATAGGCTCAAAACACCTTCAAAACCATTCATCTAATTCAATCAAAGGAAGTTTATTTGATTATTATTATATTAAAAATATTAAAATAAATATGTTAATTAATGATTAAAATTGATAAATTTAAGTGAGATTTAAAATTGTATGGTACAATTTAAATCACCGGTGAGGGAAGAGAGGGATTCAATAAATGATTTTCTAGGAAAATAGAGAGAAATCTTAAACCACCTTGAGCCTTAGAAGTCTTGACTTTGAGCACTAGCAGCTTTATAAACAACCTAAAGAATGCCTCAAGTGTTTATATAGAAGCAGGCAACTCAATCTCCAAACAATTAAATACAATACTCCACAAAAATTTTGCAACTGAACATGAAACAAATCCTATCCAAAGCATGTTGAATCTATGCTGGAACTGAGCATGGCAGGCTATGTGGGTGTGCGAGGTGTGCCACCGCATAGGGCCTCAAAAATTAGGGGGCCTCAAATATTAAAAATACATTAAATACTTATTATATATATAGTTTATTAAACATATGTTTAATGTTTATGTAGTGGCCCAGCGGAATCGAACATAATTATTCAAACTAAAATATTATATAGTTTAACCACTACACCACCTTCCACTGTATGAATAATTGGGAAACCTTAATTTATATAATAAATATTTTGTTATTAGCTCTCAACTCTATACCTTATTGTTATATATCGTGAATAAATTATATAAATTTTTTCATTATACGAACTCCAGAACAAAGAGAATAGTCACTATTTTAATTATTTTAAAATTTTTAAATAATAACTTTTAGATAATATTAAAGATCAATCATATAACTCATTCATTTATTATTAAAATTTTATGATAAACTATCATACAATATTATTTATGACTCGAGTTTTTTATATAAAAAGAAATATAATTTTTCTAAAGATGTATTATTGTTGAATTTTATTTTTATAATCATTTTTTACTATATCTTTTAATATTATTTACAATTTAAATAAAATTTTAGTTTCTTTTTTTCAATATTTTTTTTATTAGAGTTCAACATGAAAGATTAGATCAGGGCCTCGAAATGTTTTGGGTCGGCCCTGGAACTGAGGTACCTGCATTCAATTAATTGGACAGCCACATGTAACAAGATTTTACTGAACATGTCGATCCCTCCACCACATGAACGAATCTTCAACCGAATTATTCAAAGACATACCATGAATAATTAATGCCAATTCAGAAAACTGAGTTCTCCCTGCATCAGTCAGATTGTCCAAATTAATATGTAACAGCTGCAAATCCCATTTCCAAACTTCACCGATCAAATTTACTTTTGAAATTGAACACTCAGAACCTCTCTACCAATCCAACTAGATTTTCGAAAATCCTATATACTCGTCTTTTCCCAATTTTTCTTTGATACATCTAGCAAAAGAACTAAGAACCACCAAATGAGTCAAGCCAAGGATTTTTAAATCTCTCCACCACAGAGAATCTTTCACATCTACTACCCTAGTAATATCCTCACTAAGTTGGGCTATGATATCTCCATATTTGAAAGAAAATAAACCTTGCCATATAGCATCCTTTTCTTTAAGGATTCTCCATTTCCATTTAGACAAAAGAGATAAATTAAAAAAGCTCACAATGTTTGATTCCTAACCGACACTTGGTCTTATTCATACACACTATTGAGAATGTAGCAAGTCTGAGTAGTGTGAGTAATAGTCTCACATTAGTTGGAAATGTGAAGACTTGAGCATTTATAAGTGACAGAACCCACTCATCTATTATCTTAAGGTTTTGGGTAAATATGTGATGTGTCTCTCACAAAGGTGTTGCTCTAAAAAGAAGAAGTCCCACAATGTTCAATGCTCCCAAGTGAAAAACTCCTCCAACAAATGGTATCATGAGCCTTTGGTTCCCGAAAGGGATCGACTTACTTGTATCAAAAGTCAACGACGCCACAAGGGTGGTGAGTATGAAAACATTCCGTTGAAGAGTGTCAACGGCATCAGGGTGGTGAATAAGAAACGTTTTGTGCGGTACAAGAGTTTGTGGAAGTAAGAAGACCTTTCACTTGAGGGGGAGCATTGTGGACTCACACTTGAGGGGGAGTGTTGAGAATGTAGCAAGTGTGAGTAGTGTGGATAATAGTCCCACATTGGTTGGAAATGTGGAGACTTAAGCATTTATAAATAAAAAAATACATTCACCTATCACCTTAAGGTTTTGGATGAATATGTGGTTTGTATCTCACAAATGTGTTGCTCTAAAAAGAAGAACTCTCACAATGTTCAATGTTCTCTAGTGAAAAAATCCCCCAACACACACCTTATGCCAACTAGTCCAATTAATCATCCTCTTTCCTTCTTCTCCCTCCATAAGAAAGCCCTTTGGATTTTGATGATTTCATTAATAGCCACTCTTGGCACCTTAAAGAATGAGAATAAGTGAATTGTTAAACTAACTGAATTCGACAAAGTTACCCTATCCCCAATGGATAAGTTTCTCTCTCTCCATAACGCTAGCTTGCTATGAAATTGATCCAAATGGTGTTACAAGTATCTTTCCTCCTAGGATTGGCACCTACGGGAACTCCTAAAAACATAAAAGGGAGTTAGACTATACTTGAAGAATGAAAGGCAGAAGTTGCTTCTAAGAAGGACCCATTTACATTGATCCCATAAAGTTTGCTTTTGTGAAAATTAACACTCAAATCATACACGAATTTGAAACCCCCTCATAAAACCTTTGATGCTCCATAAGTTAGACCAAGTAACCTCCCCGAGAATCGGCGTATCATCGCCAAATTGTACTAACTCGAAATGTCTCTCTTTATTAATTTTGAAAGGACGAAAGTCTCCCTTATTTATAGCATTCTTAATCAGACCTATCAAACCTTCTGCTGCCAAGAGAAATAAAAAAAAGGGCACAAGGGATCCCCTTGTCTTAAACATCTACTTGCTTCAAAGTCTTTGGTAAGACTACCATTAACTAAAATTAAAAACTACTATTAAACACACATTTCTCCATCCACTTCAACCACCTAGCCCCAAAGCCCATCATCAATCCCATGATACATCTGAGATAATTCCAAGAAACCGTATTGTAGGTCTTCTCAAAATCAATTTTGAGAATAAAATACTCTTTTCTAAACCTCTTAGCATAA
This sequence comes from Lathyrus oleraceus, assembly GCF_024323335.1. Classification (NCBI taxonomy): domain Eukaryota; kingdom Viridiplantae; phylum Streptophyta; class Magnoliopsida; order Fabales; family Fabaceae; genus Lathyrus; species Lathyrus oleraceus. The sequence continues at coordinate 196,659,318 of NC_066585.1, forward strand.
TCCACCACCTCATTAATCACTAACACACCATCGAGCGTTTGTCTATTCTCGACAAAAGATGATTAATTTCTAGCAATTAAAGAAGGCATAACCTTTTTTAGTCTAGATGCTAAAATATTCACCACAACTGTATACAAACTTGATACCAGACAAATGGGACAAAAACCATCAGCTTCTTGAGGATTCTCTCCTTCTTAGGGATCAAAGTTAAAAAACTTGCTAAAATCGCTTTCGGTAACTTATGTGATGAATAAAATTCATTCACATAGGCTACTAAATCCTCTTTGATAGTATTCCAATATACTTTGAAGAACCCCATATTGAATTTGTCGGGCCTCTGACTCTTATCGAACTCATTCTCCCAAATAGCTTCTTTAATTTCCTCTACATAAAAAAGAACTTCCAATAAACATACCTCTTCATCACTCAAAACTTTGAAACCTGCTACTAGATTCTTTAAATCTATCCAAGAAATGATCTTTGATTTCTTCCTTGATATCTTAAACTTGAGTTAACATACCCTGGGGAGTAGAGAGAAACATGATGTCATTCTTCCTAAATATATGCTTCATGAACTAATGGAAGAACCTAATATTTGCATCTTCTTCTCTAATCTAAACCTTGTTTTTTCTTAACATACTCTCCTTAGTTTTCCAATTAGACCAAAATATTTTTGACGCTTCCATTCTCTTGTGAACCAAGCTATCTCCATCATCCTCACCAAAATGAAAAGATTCCTCAATTCTAACACATTGAGCTCTTTAAAATCTTCCTCCACATTTAAGTTAATCACCCCAAACACCTCTACATTACACCATCTAAACTTCTATCTCGAATTTTTCATTTTTTCCTCCATCACATAAGCACACTTACCGTGCACAAGATTATATTTTCAAACGCTCTCCACAAAGGATTCAAAATCTGGATGGTCAAACTAACAATTGAAGATCTTAAACGGTTTAAGCCCCTAATTTACATTGTTTTCTTTAATCCATATATGTCTATGGTCGGAAACTTCCCTCTCACCAACCAATTGATATACAATCTTCCACTTGTCTACTAAACCTTTTGATAGAAGAAACCTATCTAATCTAATCATAACACCCCCTCTAAATTAATCAGGGTAAAAGAGTTTCCCCTCAAAGGAAAATCCACCACTTGAAGGTTCAATAAATGGGGAAAGCTATAGTAATTCACTTCTATTTACATATAGTGAATTCCCTTTCCTCTTACAATGGTTTTTAATGGCATTGAAGTCGCCCTTTATACACCACTCTCCCTTAGGTTTCCTACATTTAAACTCAACCAACTCATTACATATCTTCCTCTGACCTTCACAAAATAAGATTACCACCTGACCTCCTAACTGCCCATTTTGTTGTCCAATCCACTTGAGAGCTTCTCTATAAGGTTGAAACTCTGAGCTCTTCTACTGCCTTGATTTTGATTCTAAAACTAAACACGCATCCACTTTACAAACTTTAATAATATTTTGGAGGCATTTCCTTTTAATTCATGGTTGAACAATTGATTTACCCTCCCTTAATCATTTGACAACTTTATCATGTATTTTTAAAGCTCAGATTTCTTCTATATAACCATCTGCCTCGGTACCTTCTATTGTTGGAACAAGTTTGATTCTAAAACTATCCTTAAGTTTTGATGATAACTAATTGTAGAGAATAATTCCGTACTCTAACCATTTTGTTGAGTGTGCTAAAAATTGGAAACAGATTCTGGCTCTGAAGATTTCCAAGCTCTGAACCAAATAATATAAGTGATCAAACAAGTTAACTTTGATCTATCAGGTAAACATTCTGAACAGAAGTTATCTAGACAAACTCTATATAAAATCTTTGACCATCTGCATATGAAAGTCTCAGAAGCCAGCATTCCAAAGACTATGAAGTCTTACAAAAGATTTTGAAGACAGACTCTTATTACTACTCAAGCTTCAATCCACTTGCATATGAAGCCTCTGACTATTAGTATTTGTATCAAAAGTCAACAAATATTTGATATTACAAAAGTACAAAAGCAAATCTACTTTTTCCATAAAGTATTATACTATGTGTAAAAGAAGTCTTTTGCATCCCATCATCTTTACCAACTACAGGCTACATCGCCACTCTAGTGTTGCACCTAAAATGATCACTTTGCAATGGATACTTAGAGGATATTCCATTTTCACCTCTAACGGATCTATTTCACATCTATTTAAAGAGGTCTTTAAAGATTAAAGAAAAAGACTTGATACGCACACTAAATATTGATCAACGCTCACACTCAGGAAACTTATACAGAAAATAAGAAGTGTTGCTTACACTATACACTTATAAAAAAAATCTTTGAATATTCTTGTTAAGTGTAATACTTGATTGTAAAATTGTGTATCTACTTATCTGAAGCATCTTGTAAACACAAAACTAATTATTACAACTTTGATTGTAATCCTCAAGCGACCGGGTTAGGTCAGGCTCTTGAGAAGTCAAAAGTAGGTTGTTATTGAGGTTGAAATCTTCCAAAGCGACCGGGTAGGTAAGGTTCTTAAGGAGTCAGTGACCGTCGGTTTTCTTAGGAGACGTGAGTCATAATCCTTAAGAAGTTCTTGACAGGTTGTCACTGTATTTGTAATTAGTGTTGATTATTGGATTAAGTCCTTGTCTAAGGCAAATCACCCAAGTGGGTGGAATGAAGGTAGCCTTGTTAATGGCGAACCTGGATAAAAGTACTCGTGTTCTTTATCATTCTATGTTTTGCTTTAAGTTGTTGTTTTGGGTTGCGAAAAATTATCATTCTTAAAACCCAATGCAAACCTCATTTCTTGTGTTTCTTGAACTTTCAATTGGCATCAGAGCCCTGGTTATGATATTGACAAATTTGTGTCAAAACACTTAACCGTGTCAGATAAAGATCCAACTTTTTATTGAAACATACAGTGACGTCTACCAGTGGTGAGAAGTAATATACAAACAACAATGGTCACTACTATGTTAAACCTCTAGTATTTGATAGAGAAAAGTTTGATTACTGGAAGGATAGAATTGAAAGTTTCTTCTGTGGGTATGATGCTAACCTAAGGGATTTAGTGTTAGATGTAGCGGTAAATTCATGATCATCAAGCTATTGACAAGCTAGAGATCAAATAACAAGAGTCGCCACCGCGTTTTTATTGTTTCCAAAGGAAAATGGAAAAAGTAAGAACAAAACCCAAAAAGTAAGAAGTTTTCAAATCAAAACTAATAAAATGTCAGAGATTATAGGTAAGGGGGTTGGTTACATAGAGGGAAGGTGTTAACACCCAAAGTGTCCTAGGTACTCCTAGGGAGCCCTTTTTGTGTGCATATGTACTTGGTATAAAGTGATGTTTACAAACAAATATAATGGGGGGGTGAGAAAAGAATTTATTGATTATATTTTTTTGTTTGACAAGACCTTCGGTCTTATACCTACGTACCAACATAAATATGAGGGATCAAAACCTCGTAGTTCTTAATACAAATTTCAAAGTGGATGCATTACTTTTAACAAAATTTAAGTTTGAAAGGCACAAATGCCTAAAATGGTTTGAATGAGTTAGTTATTTTTGGCTTTTTGAAAGTTTAGGTCAAGTATAGTTAAGTTTATTTGCAAGTTTGATTTAAGAAAAGAATTTTGAAAATGCAATGGCATAAGGCCAAAGTTTCTATCTTTTTGCAAAGTGGTCAAAGTTTAGAACAAAAGTAGTTCACACAAAGAAGATTTTGAAAAATGGAGAAAGAGATTTTGAAATTAAATAAATGGAGAGAAGATGAAAAGACTACCCTATGTACAAAATTTAAAAGTTTAGAGTTGAAAAGATTTGACTAAGTGGGTAGCAATCCAATAGACAAGAATGTCAATAGAAACCCAGAATTCCCTTGGACTTTTAGAATCAAACAACACAATACAATATTATATTATCTTGAAGATCAAGGCATCAAATAAAGATAGCCACATCCAAGCTTATCCATTCCATGATCTTCTCCAAAATAGCCCATGTAACTTATGAATTCCACAAGTCACAGGTTCAACATAACAGCTTCACAATGATTATGTTGCAGATGAACTCAAAAGGATCTTGAATGATGTATCAGATGAAGTTTCAAATTGCAAGCACTTGGTTTCTCAATAAGTTGGCATTGACCAAGTCCTTTAGCATAGGAAGGTTGCCTATATTCTAAGTCCATTTGTCCAAGATCAAAGCAACAGTCCACACAAAAGTTTTTAGGGTTTTTTTTGTTGTTATTATGTACATTAATGGTCAAAGACCACACAAACAAACAAAATATACACAAACAAAATATATCACACAATATGGTCCAAATGGACAAAGTGAAAATTGCATTAACATAAATAAATAGGATGATATGAACAATGGCAAATGAATAAAAGCAAAAAATTAAATGGCATTAAAGTAAAGGGTTTGAAATTAAAAGTTAGTATTTAATAGGTTAGAAGTTAGTATTGCTTTGATTTTGCTTTTTAATTAAAGTCATTCTTTGAAGAACACTCAACCCACTTATCACAAGCATGGATCCTTGAACGAAGAAATCTTCCAAAGGAAGGAAAAAAGACCAAGTTTCCACATAATACCATGAAAGAGGGGAGACTTACAATCTCACTAACTAGAATGCTTATGCCTTTTATGTCACAAATTTAGCGCTATGTTAAGCAATCGTAATTGGACTTATGTAGAAGACACAACTATTTGAGATCGGGCAATAAAATTTTAGTGTTAATGCATGTTAGAGACATAGTATATTAGACTATGCTCATGAAACATACCACACACAAAAAGAATATGCAAAAGGGGTGGCCTAATCTCATCCATACTCATGTCAATTTTTCAATCAACTAGCCTTAGGATTTTGAGATATCATAGGCCAAATGGAATGAATGAGTGAAGAAAGGGAATAAGATGAAGTGGGAGGGAAATGGATTAAAACACAAATTGGTCAAAGGAGGACTTTTACCAAATTAATATCATCCATTCATTTTGGGAGATGGAATGTACATTCCATCAATCCCCTAAATCCAATGATATTAATTTGACAAAGTCAAATCAACCTTGACCAAGGCCCAACAAGAGTCAAACATAAACAAGTCATCACAATTGGTCAACAAATTTATTTGGCATTTATTTAAATTAAAAATACTAAAATAGTGCATTTAAATTAAATATGGTTTGTCCAATTCCTAAAATCTCATCAAAACACCAAAGAAATGGCCATGAGATTTATCATAGGTCAAACAAGGTCAAAGGACCTTGGAGATAAAAAATCATAATTTTTGGACATTTAAAAATATTTTTAAACAATTAAAAACAAATGCAAAATCAATTAATTCATGAAAAATATTAATAATGATCCAAAAAATATTTTTAATTCAGAATATGAAAGAGGGAAATATTTGAAAATATTTGGTGAAAGTCCCATATTTTTTGGATCAGTATTAAATTTAATATGAATTATTGAAAATAAAGCAATCAAAATGAAAATTAAAATATCATAAAAAACGTGGACCACTTGATCTTCCTCATTAATTGAGGTGCATATCAAGTGGCCACCAACGCGCGTTCCATCGTGCACTTAAGTCAGCGCGCCACACAGTTGGTATTCAAAAGGAACGCTCATGATTAGATCATTTTAAAAGGATCCTATGACTCAGAACCATCCAGCACACCACCGGCGGCCAATGACCGGTTGTCTTCTCCCGCGAACCTCGTCGAACTAGTTCAGTCATAACCATCACCAAAATTAAAAACAAGGACATGATTTCAAAGTAAATATGGCACGGAGTTCGAATCTAGCATCAATTCACTCTAACTCCAAGTATATTGAGAGATACATGGAGTTGAAATTTGAGGTACATGAACTGGGTGGCTTCAATTTGGCCTATAAGCAACTCAATCTTCTTGCCTACATTGGTAGAACTTTAGACAACCAAAGAATCAATAGAATTGAGCAAGAATTAGATAGAATCGAAGAGATCAAAGTTTCTGAAAAATACCTTCAATGGAGGTTTGGATTCAACTGATCTTGCTTTTGCTCGTGCTTGATCTCACTCCAAATGCTTGCAGAAGAAGGATTAAATGCTCAAAAGGTTGTGGATCCCTAGAGTTTTGAATTTCAAAATAGTGGAAATTCAAACTCAAATTCAAGTGAATTTTTCAGGATTATCCTTTGCAATGTGAGGGTTAGAGATTGGGGATCAAAGCTGGCGCCAATGTGTGTCAAATGCTGAGCATATGAGGCTCTATTTATAGCTGAAACCATTGCTTTTTGCACACTTGAAATCCACTTTCCAAATTTGGTATTGATGATGCATGGGTGCATGGGCGTGCATAGGCCAATAAAATCATTTCCCTAAGTCCATAAATGAGTGTGGGATAGTCTGAATTCAACTTGGGTTGCAAGGCAGGTGTACATGAAGATTTGAAGTTTGATCCTTGCCAAGTGATGACACCATGTTTATGCCATGCGCAGCCTATGCATTCCTTGTCCATAATGTATGAATTTGAGCTCTTTGGAAAGGTGAGATTGAGAGTAATAACTTTCACGTTCAACACTTTTCCATTTGGAGTTTGTATCATGAATAAATTTGAGGTGGAAGTTCGTAAATTTTTGACATATCAAAATTTTTCTAAGTGTCAAGCCATATGTCTGAATGTTCCACCTTGCTTAACTTTTCATATGAGCTTCGAATGAGAAAAGTGTCTTCATAAAAGTTGTAGCTCTTTCAAAGACCTTAAAAATAGTCACAAATTTAATGTCATTTGGATTTGAAATGATAGAGTTATGCATTTTTGAAGTTTGGAAAGATCACTTGATCAATGGTATAGGTCAAAAGTGACCTATAATGTAACCTCATATCACATGCTCAAAAAAGTTGAATTAGCTCCCAATCCAAACATAAAAGTTTAGTTAGACACATTGAATTTGGTTATGAAACTTGGAAACCTTTCATCTCATAAAAATTGAGCAAGTTATGGCCTTGGGAAGTTGACTTTCAAATTAGGGTTTAGACAAAATGACCTATAATGTTTCAACATAGAAAATGATTTTCCAAGAAAAACTAGATCTAGGTATCAACATGAAAGTTATTTGGAATGGTATTTAGAGTAAGTTTTCTCTTGTAAACATTTTAATATGGTGAAAATTGTAGGAGATAGGGTCTAGGCAGACCCAGTTTTGATCAGATGAATTCATCTGGCCAACCACCATCAACCAACTTGCTAACTTTCAATTCTCTTGACTTTCTTGGTTCATGGTAGATCATATATGCATAATATGATGAATTTTTAAGTGTCCCTTGAGAAATTTGATCAATTGGTGAGATAGATGTTGGTGTAAGCCCTAGAGGCCAATACTTTTGGTACTTGTATCGAATTATTTAAAGGCTTTTTCTTTATTACGTTTGTTTAATAAAGTCCCTAGAATAGCTAGTCCTTTTAATGTATCAAGTGTGACTTGATCATGAGATCACATTAAACATAAGGACACTATTCTTAAAGTATCCGTAGTCGAGCTTTATTGTGAAGTGGGATAACATTAAAGCATTAAGACTATTATGTATATAGACTAATGATCACATCTCATGGATCATGGATAAGGAGTTATCAAGTCTTAAACATAGGTATGCATATTAAGAGTAATATTTATACTGGATTGACCCGCTAAGAGAATACTATATAGAAAGTTATGCAAAGTGTCATAAGTTATTCTCATGGTGATAATGGTGTATACCACCCTTCGACCTGAAACCACTATGGACCTTAGATGTAGAGTCGAGTGCTTTATTGCTGATCAAACATTGTCCATAACTAGATAACCATAAAGACATTTGATGGGTACTCCACGAAGCATGCTGAGGGACATGAGTGACCTAGATGGAATTTGCCCATCCTGCTTAACAGGATAAATGTCTATTGGCCCAATATTGAACTGGACAAGGATGGCACGGTTTATGCCTTGTGTTCAATATAGACATAAGGGCAAAAGGGTAATTCTACACATAAGCATTATCACAAAAGGTTTTGTCAAATCACATGACATTTTCGTGTCTTGGGTAGCAGTGATGTGTTGCTAGATACCGCTCACTGTTTATTATGTTAAATGCGTGATTTAATATAATTGTCAACGTCGCGAAAACCTACAGGGTCACACACAAAGGATGGATTGATGAGAGATAGAGTAACTAAGGAACACCGTAAGGTACGGTGTACTTAAGTGAATTATAGAACATCGTAAGGTACGGTGTACTTAAGTAGAATACGAAATATGGTAAGGTACCACATGCTTAAGTGATTTTGGGCATATTATAAGATATGGGCCAAAATACACTTAAGTGGGCTTTTTAGCTTTAAGCTCACACAAGTGGTTCTATAAATAGAACCCTTGTGTAGAAGCATTCATTGCGGTTGCATTTTCGTTTTCTCTCTCTCTCTCTCTCTCTCTCTCTCACACACACACACACACACACACACACACACACACACACACTCAATGCCTTCATTCCTACCAGCTAGCACTGAGATTGAAGGAATTTGTTTGTGTGGACTGAGTAGAGACGTTGTCATCGTTCAACGTTCGTGATCGCTCTGTAGATCTGCATCAAAGGTTTCAATCGTCACAAGAGATCTGCATCAAAGGTTTCAACTGTCACAAGAGGTAAATATTCTATCACTGATGATGCCCATTCGTAAGGATCTCTAAAGGAGAAAATTTTAATTTCTGCTGCGTTTTGGATTGCAATTCTCATTCAATAGCTTGTTGGAGAAGTTACTCAAGATACCCAGTCAAACTAGGGTTTCCAAGGCAAATCACCCCCAAACTCTTGAAGAAAACTTGATCAATATAACATGTAGAGAACATTGGGACTCATATATGATGCTCATAACCATTCTTGGATCAATTCTTGGTTGTGCTCTTTGTTCATGAGGGCCTCAAACCCTAGATGTGAACTTGATGAATCAATGTGATCATGCCTTTCCTACAAAAGAGTTAGGCAAATACAAAGACATATTTTGGGTATTTTGGTTTGTGAAATGATAAAATACAAGTATGATACAATCACAAAGTATTTGGTGATCAAACCCAATGAAAAAGAGGGAAGGAGGATGCCAAGGTATGATCTCATGCTAATGCCTATGATGAAGTTACATGAGGGATCTTAGGGTCAAAATTGGGGTCTTACATTAGATGGTTATACATATCCTCTAGATGACAATAACACTAAGCTTGAGAGAAGAAAAATGAGCGATCAGCAAATGAAGGATCCCAAGAATCATCATAAGTCCAGAATTATATTGTTGAATGCCATTTCCTACTATAAGTAGGAAAAGATAACAAATAGAGACTCTGCTATGTCTATATTTGACTCCTTGAAAATGACTCATGAAGAAAATAATCAAGTTAAAAAAACTAAAGCCTTGGCTTTAGTCCAGGAATATGAATCCTTTAAAATGAAAGAGTATGAAATGATTGAGAAAATTTTCTCAAGATCTCAAACTCTTGTGGCTGGATTAAAAGTCTTGAACAAAGGTTATACCACTGCAGATCATGTAAAGAAATTCATCAAAAGTATGCATAAGAAATGGATATCAATAGTGACAATACTAAAGGTGTCAAAGGATCTGAACAAGACTACTCTGGGGGAACTTATAAGTTCTATGAGAAGTCATGAGATTTAGCTTGAGGAAGATGAGCCTCATAAAAAGATCAAGTTTGTGGCTTCAAAGTCCAAAAGTAGATCAGAAAAGGCAAAATCTCTTCAAGTTGATGAAGAAGAGTCTGAAGAAAGTTCTGAAGAAGAATATGAGTTATCACTACTCTCCAGACGAATCAACCATCTCTAGAAGAAAAAACAGACAAAATACATAGGTCACAGAAGAACAGGTGGACATGTGTTACACTTGGATTTTCAGCTACTAGAAATTCAACAAAGAATGTCAATGAAAATACGTTGTCATAAAGAATTAAGAATCTTCATAAAGATGTGAGAACATTAATTAAGTTTCTTTAAAGAAGAATTACTGGAAAGTGGTTGACAAACCAACTATGAAGGGTCGACCAAAGTCGTCGATACATCTAGACATGGTTTGAAGGAATCTTAGGGAGAAATCCCCATGACCCAGAGTGTTGGGAAATACGTCCAAAATCTTGAAAAGGGTGTCATACCCCAAAATTTTCCCTCCCATTTTTACCTTTTTACTCAACCCTTGACTTGAGATTCCCTAGCTTAGGGTTTGTACATATCATTTGATTAACCTTCACCTTATCCATGGCATGACCCCCTAGTTTAGGGTTTGTACATATCATTTTATTAACCTTTAAATTGGGTTTCACATAATTAACCTTAATTCAATCCCTTTGATTCAAGTTGATCAAAAGAAATTTTGATTAGCTAAGTCCTTGGATTTGTGTATAATCCCACAGTCTATTCAAGTGATCAAAAGTCCCTTAGTCACTTGATAGGACTAATTTTTGTAATGTTGTGGATCTCAAGGCCTCAAGTTCATACTTTTATGCAAGGCATCCCCGACAAATCAATCAGTGGATTATGCAAAGCATATAAAAGGTGTTTCTTCAAGAGCTTGTCAATCAAGATTTGTATTGTGTGACATGAGCCTTAATAAATATGGAATAAATGATAGTGGATAATTCCAATGACTCATTCTAAATATCTTTGGGTACACAACGTATGACCCAGTTGCTCATCGTATTCACCTTTATTCATATACTTTAGGACAATTCAAATCACATGATTGTCAAGTCTCACTTTAGAAAGCAACAGTGCAACAATCAAGAGTCTCCATCAGCAACTTATCAATCGTGATTCAAGTTGTATGCCATGAGCCTTAAGTAACAAAGAATGATGAGAGTGTAAAATTCATATCCTTGTCTAGGTTATCATTGGGTACATGATGAATGACCCAGTTGCTCAAGGTATTCTCCTTTGTTCATAGACTTTAGTGCAATTCGAATTAAATGATTGATAAAGTGTTCATCATCATGAGGAGCATCTTAAACCACTGGGGCGGTAAGGGAAGAGAGGGATTCAATAAATTATTTTCTAGAAAAATAGAGAGAAATCTTAAACCACCTAGAGCTTTATAAGTCTTGACTTTGAGCACTAGCAACTTTGTAAACAGCCTAAAGAATGCCTTAAGTGTTTATATAGAAACATGCAACTCAATCTCCAAACAATTAAATACAATACTCCATAAAGATTTTGCAACTTAACATAAAACAAATCCTATCCAAAGCATGCTAAGTCGATGCTGGAAATGAGGTAATTGCATTCAATTAATTGGACAACCACATGTAACAAGATTTTACTGAAAAACCACGTTGATCCCTCCATCACATGAATGAATCTTCAACCGAATTATTCAAAGACAGGCCATGAAAAATTGATGTCAATTCAGAAAACTGAGTTCTCCCTGCATCAGTTAGATTGTCCAAATTAATATGTAACTGCTGCAAATCCCATTTCCAAACTTCACCGATCAAATTTCTCGTCCTTGCAATCTTCAACTGCTCTCAACATCTAAATAACTTTGGAAATTGAACACTCAAAACCTCTCTACCAATCCAACTAGATTTTCAAAAATCCTAAATACTCGTCATCTCCCCATTTTTCTTTGATACATCTAGCAAAAGAACTAAGAAGCACCAAATGAGTCAAGCCAAGGATCTTTAAATCTCTCCACCACAAAGAATATTTCACACCTACTACCCTAGTAATATCCTCACTAACTTGGGTTATGATATCTCCATATTTGAAAGAAAGCAAACCTTACCATATAGCATCCTTATCTTTAAGGATTCTACATTTCCATTTTGTCCATTTAGACAAAAGAGATAAATTAAAAAGCTCACAATGTTTGATTCTTAACCCACCATTGGCCTTATCTATATACTCTTTATGCTAACTAGTCCATTTAATCCTTCTCTTTCCTTCTCCCAACCCCCCATAGGAAAGCCCTTTGGATTTTGATGATTTCATTAATAACCACTCTTGGCGCCTTAAAGAAATAGAATAAGTGAATTGGTAAACTATTGAGAACTGAATTTAATAAAGTCACCTTGCCCCCAATGGATAACTTTCTCACTCTCCATACTGATAGCTTGATGCGAAATTGATCCAAAATGGTATTCGAAGTAGCTTTCCTCCTAGGATTGACACCTATGGAAACTCCCAAAAACTTAAAAGGGAGTCTGCCTATACTGCAAGAAAGAAAGGCAAAAGTTGTCTCTAAAAAGGACTCCTTTGAATTGATCCCATGAACTTTGCTTTTATGGAAATTAACACTCAAATCGGACACTAATTCGAACCCCTCAAAAAGCCTTTGATGCTCCATAACTTAGACCAAGTACCCTCCCCGGGAATCACTGTATCATCAGCAAACTACAATAATTCGAAATGGATATCTTCTTTAGTTTTGAAAGGATGAAAGTCTCCCTTATTTATAACATTCTTAACCAGACCCGTCAAACCTCCTGTTGCCAATGTTGGTGTAAGCCCTAGAGGCCAATACTTTTGGTACTTGTATCGAATTATTTATTAATAATAAAAGGCTTTTTCTTTATTACGTTTGTTTAATAAAGTCCCTAGAATAGTTAGTCTGTTTAATGTATCAAGTATGACTTAATCATGAGGTCACATTAAACATAAGGACATTAATCTTAAAGTATCCGTAGTCGAGCTTTAGTGTGAAGTGGGATAACATTAAAGCATTAAGACTATTATGTTTGTAGACTGATGATCACATCTCATGGATCATGGATAAAGAGTTATCAAGTCTTAAACATAGGTATGAATATTAGGAGTAATATTTATACTGGATTGACCCGCTGTGAGAACACTATATAGAAAGTTATGCAAAGTGTCATAAGTTATTCTCATGGTGATAATAGTGTATTCCACTCTTCGACCTGAAACCATTATGGATCCTAGATGTGGAGTCGAGTGCTTTATTGCTGATCCAACGTTGTCCGTAACTGGATAACCATAAAGACAGTCGATGGGTACTCCACAAAGCATGCTGAGGGACATGAGTGTCCTAGATGGAATTTGCCCATCCTGCGTAACAGGATGAATGTCTATGGGCCCAATATTGAACTGAACAAGGATGACACGGTCTATGCCTTGTGTTCAATATAGACGTAAGGGCAAAAGGGTAATTATACACATAATTATTATCACAGAAGGAATTGTCAGATCACATGACATTTTCGTGTCTTGGGTAGCAGTGATGTGTTGCTAGATACCGCTCACTGTTTATTATGTTAAATGCGTGATTTAATATAATTGCCAACGTCACGAAAACCTACAGGGTCACACACAAAGGACGGATTGATGAGAGATAGAGTAACTAAGGAATACCGTAAGGTACGGTGCCCTTAAGTGAGTTATAGAGCATCGTAAGGTACGATGTACTTGAGTAGAATACGAAATATGGTAAGGTACCATGAGCTTAAGTGATTTTGGGCATATTATAAGATATGGGCCAAAATACACTTAAGTGGGCTTTTAGCTTGAAGCCCACACAAGTGGTTCTATAAATAGAACCCTTGTGCAGAAGCAAAAATTTGCGGTTGCATTATTTTCGTTTTCTCACTCTCTCTCTCTCTCACTCAAAGCCTTCATTCGTACCAGCTAGCACTGAGATTGAAGGAATCTGTTCGTGTGGACTGAGTAGAGACGTTGTCATCGTTCAACGTTCGTGATCGTTTCGTGGATTTGCATCAAAGGTTTTTGATTGTCACAAGATATCTGCATCAAAGGTTTCAACCGTCACAAGAGGTAAATATTCTATCACTGACCATGACCATTCGTAAGGATCTCTAAAGGAGAAAATTTTTAATTTCCGCTGCGCTTTGGGTCGCAATTCTCCTTCAGTGGTATCAGAGCCACTTACGAAACCATGAATCGGATAGGTGTTTAATTTCTGTATTAATATGATTAAAAGACAGAATGAATCAATTAATTAAACGGGTAATTAAATTTGGCATCATGAGTGTACGAGTTGGATGATTGATGTTGACTATGCTTCGGAATCCGACATTAGTATGGTGAAGCAGCGATTCATCGATCGTCCATAGGTTACACAATTGAGACCGATCAACTTATATATGATATAAGTAATCCTAATGCAAAGTACGGTATATGTGATATACTGTTTCTGTTTCATTCACTCGAACACTAAATGATTGTTTTCCTTTGAGCGATCAATGGTCATTTGCTTCGGAATCCGACATTAGTATGGTGAAGCAATGACCTGTTGATCAATCATACTGAATCAACAATCGAGGTGTGTTTGACGGTATGAAATTGGCGCATCAGGGTTGGTGACGACGCAAGGGTTGTGTTGTCAAAGAGTTGTGAATTTAGGGCTTTTGGAACACGTCAGTTGACTGTTTCAAAGTTTGTTATTTTGGCTGCGTGAAGCTCGTGTGACGAGCGTGTTGACTGTTTCAAAGTTTGTTACTTTGGCTGCGTGAAGCTCGTGTGACGAGCGTAACAGGCGTAACAAACTGGATGCGTGACGGTCGTAACACATCCATGACGGTCGTCACACTCACATTGCCTGTGACGGTCGTCACACTCCTGTGACGGTCGTCACACTCCCAGAGTCAAAATTTTGGGGTTCCCGTTTTGTGACTACGCAAGGGTTGTGTTCATGCAAAACAATGTCCATTTCAAATGAATTGTTCATTAAATACGACCTGCGTAGTGTGATCGGTCGCCGAAATTCAATTTAGTTTTAATTAATTAAAGGAATTAAAATTAATAATAATAATGTGTTTGTTATTATTGCCTTGTTGTGATCAGTTATGGCCTTAGTCTTTCTTTATTTTATTTTGGGTTTTTTTTAAATACGACCTGCGTGTCGTGCCTCTCCTTTTGATCTCTTAATGTAACTTCTTTTCTCATCTGAAACCCTCGTTTGTAAAACGAGTTTCTTCTGTAATGTAATGATATGAAGAAAGAGAAGAATTCAATATCAAAGGAGAATAATGATATGAAGAAAGAGAAGAATTCAAGATCAAAGGAGGACAACCTTGAAGATCTTGCTTGGAGAAGCTTAGAGAAGAACTCAATACTAAAGGAGGACAACCTTGAAGATCTTGCTTGGAGAAGCTTAGATCGTTATTAGGTTAGCTTAGGTTCTCTCATTGGCTTGGGAGAACAATTGCGCTAGGGGTCATAACTGTTTCATTGTGTATGTATGTTGATGCATGTGAATGTATGTTGATGCATGTGAGAGACGAGTTATATGATAAACAAGCCGGTGAGATCATAACAATTGCAATTCCCTCAAACTAAAATATTAAGTTTATGCTTTCCAAGTTTTAGCACTCATCAAGACTAGTATCGAATAATGTAGGTTTCGCCAAAGCGAGGTGCATGTTCTATATTGGTAAGGTGCGATGGGATAATTGTAATATCCAACTGCTAAAACAATGGGTCAAACTTAACTAAACAAATTATGAGAATATTATATATGTTTGCTTTCCAAGTTTTAGCACTCATCAAGACTAGTATCGAATAATGTAGGTTTCGCCAAAGCGAGGTGCATGTTCTATATTGGTAAGGTGCGATGGGATAATTGTAATATCCAACTGCTAAAACAATGGGTCAAACTTAATTATAATTTTCTTATATATGTTTTAGAAGCAAGAGTTGGGAATGATCCATATGATGGATTGGAATAAGGAGTTATTCACCCAACTGAAATTTTCGAGAGTTGTATGAGATACAACTGGAAGGAGTTCCTACCTAAATAACCTAGTTTTGTGTAATCCGCCTACGCGGACTTAGAACGAAGTGAAATATGGATCTCGACCCACTAGAAAATCTTCCAACGGGATTTTCCGAATCAAATGATGAGGGTCATTTGTTTTGAGTAAAATAGTGGGAGCATATTTGATTAAAGGCCTAATTAAATATGTCAATGATACTAATATTTTCTTAATCCTTATGTAGATAACCATGACAACAAACACCTCTAACAACATCTTGCGATCAATCCTTGACAAAGAAAAATTGTCTGGGACAAATTTTCTGGATTGGCACCGAAACCTGAGGATTGTCCTCAAACATGATAAAAAGTTGTATGTCTTGGAGACTCCTGTTCCTGAAGAGGAACCTCCTAGTTCTGCACCTAAGGCAGAAAGAGATGCTTATAAGAAGCATGTTGATGATGCCAATGAAACTGCTTGTCTCATGCTAGCTACCATGAACTCAGAATTGCAAAAGCAACATGAGAACATGTCAGCGTTCGATATGTTCGAACACCTGAAGTTGCTCTATCAAGAGCAGGCAAGGCATGAGAGGTTTGAAGTTTCAAAAGCCCTTTTTCAAAGCAAGTTAGCTGAAGGAGCCCCTGTAAGTCCCCATGTGCTCAAGATGATTGGGTATGTGGAAAACCTTGACAGATTGGGTTTTCCCCTCGGAAAGGAACTTGCAACTGATTTGATCTTGCAATCGTTGCCAGATAGATTCAGTCAATTTATCCTAAATTTCAATATGAATAATATGGATAAATCTCTTCCTGAACTGCTAGGCATGTTAAGAACTGCTGAGCAGAATCTGAAGACAAAAGGGAAGTCCATTCTGATGATCGGAAATGGAAAGAGACAGAACAAAAGGCCCACCAAGCAGGGTGATAAAGGGAAAGGCAAGCAAGTTGCCAAACCCAGACCCACTGTTGCTGCTTTGAAGCCTAGTGGAGGCATAGCAAAGGCAGGCACCTGCTTCCATTGCGGTAAGACCGGACACTGGAAGAGAAACTGCCCAAAGTACCTGGAAGATACGAAGAATGGAGTAGAGACTTCAACTTCAGGTATTTTTGTTATTGAAATAAATTTATCTACTTCTACATCATGGATATTAGATACTGGATGCGGTTCTCACATTTGTACAAATGTGCAGGGGCTAAAAAGAAGTAGAGATTTGGCAAAAGGTGAAGTTGACCTACAAGTTGGCAATGGAGCAAAGGTTGCTGCTTTAGCCGTAGGAACTTATGTATTAACTTTACCTAGTGGTTTAATAATTCAGTTAGAGAACTGTTATTATGTACCTGCAATTAGCAGGAATATTATTTCCATTTCTTGTTTGGACAAGTTTGGTTTTTCATTTATAATAAAGAACAATTGTTGCTCAATTTATTTGAATGATATATTCTATGCTACTGCACAAATGAGCAATGGACTGTATGTCCTTGATCTCGAAATGCCTATATATAACATTAATACTAAAAGGATGAAACCTAACGAGTTAAATCCAACTTACCTTTGGTATTGTCGATTAGGCCACATAAATGAGAAACGCATTTCCAAACTCCATAAAGATGGACTCTTGGACTCTTTTGATTATGAATCATATGAGACATGCAGATCTTGTTTAATTGGAAAGATGACAAAGTCTCCATTCACAGGAAAAGGTGAAAGAGATAATGATCTTTTGGCCCTCATACATACTGATGTATGTGGACCACTGAACATACCAGCCAGAGGAGGTTTTCAGTACTTCATCACATTCACTGATGATTTCAGTAGATATGGTTATGTGTATTTAATGAAACACAAATCAGAGTCCTTTGAAAAGTTCAAGGAATTCAAGAATGAAGTACAAAACCAACTAGGTAAGAATATTAAAACTCTTCGATCAGATCGAGGTGGTGAGTATTTAAGCCTAGAGTTTGATGACCATCTGAAAGAGTGTGGGATCCTATCCCAACTTACTCCTCCTGGAACACCCCAATGGAATGGTGTATCTGAGAGAAGAAATCGAACCCTGTTAGACATGGTCCGATCCATGATGAGTCACGCCGATCTTCCAAACTCCTTTTGGGGACATGCACTATTGACAGCAGCTTACACACTTAACCGTGTTCCATCCAAGAAGGTTGACAAGACACCATATGAAATATGGAGTGGTAAGAAACCACATATGTCTTACATGAAGATTTGGGGTTGCGAAGTTTATGTGAAACGACAAATTTCAACTAAGCTTGAGCCCAAATCTGACAAATGCTTATTTGTGGGGTATCCTAAAGAAACAAAGGGGTATTACTTCTACAATCCTTCTGAGGGCAAAGTATTTGTTGGTCGAACTGGAGTTTTCCTAGAAAAGGATTTTATTTCCAAAGGAACCAGTGGGAGGAAAGTAGAGCTTGAAGAAATTCAAGAATCACAAAGCATAGATACACCTATGGAGGAATTAGAGCAGGGAACACAAGAAGTTGTGGAAGAGCAACCTGCTCAAGTAGAACAAGACCAGCGTAGGTCAAGCAGGATACGTCAACTACCTGAGAGATATGGATATCTCATAACTGATCAAGGTGATGTATTACTCATGGATCAAGATGAGCCTGTGACCTACCAAGAGGCCATAACTGGTCCCGAGTCTGAGAAGTGGCTAGAAGCCATGAAATCCGAAATAGATTCCATGTACACAAACCAAGTTTGGACCTTGGTAGAGCCTCCTGTAGGGGTTAACCCTATAGGATGCAAGTGGGTCTTCAAAAAGAAGACTGACATGGATGGTAAGGTACATACCTATAAGGCAAGACTGGTTGCAAAAGGATATAAACAAATTCATGGGATTGACTATGATGAAACCTTTTCACCAGTTGCAATGCTTAAATCTGTTCGGATTTTACTTGCTATCGCTGCATATCATGATTATGAAATATGGCAGATGGATGTCAAAACTGCTTTCCTTAATGGAAATCTTCTTGAGGATGTGTACATGACACAACCTGAAGGATTTGACATACCAGAGGAAGCCCAAAAGATATGTAAGTTACAAAGATCAATCTATGGATTGAAGCAAGCTTCCAGGAGCTGGAATCTTCGTTTTGATGAAACAGTAAAACAATATGGATTCATCAAGAACGAAGATGAGCCTTGTGTCTACAAGAAGGTTAGTGGGAGCATGATCGTTTTCCTGGTACTATATGTGGATGACATATTACTCATTGGAAACGATATCCCTACCCTACAACAAGTAAAGTCTTGGTTAGGGAAATGCTTTTCTATGAAGGACCTAGGTGAAGCAGCCTATATATTAGGAATCAGAATCTATAGAGATAGATCACAAAAACTGCTTGGCCTAAGTCAGAGTACATACATAGACAAAGTGTTGAGACGCTTTAATATGCATGATTCCAAGAAAGGATTCATACCTATGCAACATGGCCTGTGTCTATCAAAAACACAATCCCCTTTAACTAAGGAAGAAAGGGATCGCATGAATAAGATTCCATATGCATCTGCAATAGGATCTATCATGTATGCCATGTTATGTACTCGACCAGATGTCTCGTATGCTTTAAGTGCAACGAGTAGGTACCAATCTGATCCTGGTGATGCTCACTGGGTAGCTGTCAAGAATATCCTTAAGTATTTGAGAAGGACTAAGGACTCATTCTTGATATATGGAGGTCAGGAAGAGTTGGCTGTAATTGGATACACCGATGCTAGCTTCCAGACAGATAAGGATGACTTTAGATCACAATCTGGTTATGTGTTTTGCTTAAACGGTGGCGCTGTAAGCTGGAAAAGTTCAAAGCAAGATACAGTTGCTGATTCTACAATCGAGGCCGAGTATATTGCTGCCTCAAGTGCAGCAAAGGAAGCTGTTTGGATCAAAAAGTTCATTAGTGAACTTGGCATAGTCCCTAGCATTGTGGATCCCATTGGTCTCTACTGTGATAACAATGGTGCTATCGCACAAGCCAAGGAGCCTAGATCTCACCAACGATCCAAACACATACTTAGGCGTTATCATCTCATTCGAGAGATAATAGATAGAGGAGATGTGAAAATATGCAGAGTACCTACACTGGACAATATTGCTGACCCACTGACAAAGCCTCTTGCGCAGCAGAAGCATGATGGCCATACTAGATCTATGGGTATTAAGGGTATGCCTGATTGGCTCTAGTGCTAGTGGGAGATTGTTGGTGTAAGCCCTAGAGGCCAATACTTTTGGTACTTGTATCGAATTATTTATTAATAATAAAAGGCTTTTTCTTTATTACGTTTGTTTAATAAAGTCCCTAGAATAGTTAGTCTGTTTAATGTATCAAGTATGACTTAATCATGAGGTCACATTAAACATAAGGACATTAATCTTAAAGTATCCGTAGTCGAGCTTTAGTGTGAAGTGGGATAATATTAAAGCATTAAGACTATTATGTTTGTAGACTGATGATCACATCTCATGGATCATGGATAAAGAGTTATCAAGTCTTAAACATAGGTATGAATATTAGGAGTAATATTTATACCGGATTGACCAGCTGTGAGAACACTATATAGAAAGTTATGCAAAGTGTCATAAGTTATTCTCATGGTGATAATAGTGTATTCCACTCTTCGACCTGAAACCACTATGGATCCTAGATGTGGAGTCGAGTGCTTTATTGCTGATCCAACGTTGTCCGTAACTGGATAACCATAAAGACAGTCGATGGGTACTCCACAAAGCATGCTGAGGGACATGAGTGTCCTAGATGGAATTTTCCCATCCTGCGTAACAGGATGAATGTCTATGGGCCCAATATTGAACTGAACAAGGATGACACGGTCTATGCCTTGTGTTCAATATAGACATAAGGGCAAAAGGGTAATTATACACATAATTATTATCACAGAAGGAATTGTCAGATCACATGACATTTTCGTGTCTTGGGTAGCAGTGATGTGTTGCTAGATACCGCTCACTGTTTATTATGTTAAATGCGTGATTTAATATAATTGCCAACGTCACGAAAACCTACAGGGTCACACACAAAGGACGGATTGATGAGAGATAGAGTAACTAAGGAATACCGTAAGGTACGGTGCCCTTAAGTGAGTTATAGAGCATCGTAAGGTACGATGTACTTGAGTAGAATACGAAATATGGTAAGGTACCATGAGCTTAAGTGATTTTGGGCATATTATAAGATATGGGCCAAAATACACTTAAGTGGGCTTTTAGCTTGAAGCCCACACAAGTGGTTCTATAAATAGAACCCTTGTGCAGAAGCAAAAATTTGCGGTTGCATTATTTTCGTTTTCTCACTCTCTCTCTCTCTCACTCAAAGCCTTCATTCGTACCAGCTAGCACTGAGATTGAAGGAATCTGTTCGTGTGGACTGAGTAGAGACGTTGTCATCGTTCAACGTTCGTGATCGTTTCGTGGATTTGCATCAAAGGTTTTTGATTGTCACAAGAGATCTGCATCAAAGGTTTCAACCGTCACAAGAGGTAAATATTCTATCACTGACCATGACCATTCGTAAGGATCTCTAAAGGAGAAAATTTTTAATTTCCGCTGCGCTTTGGGTCGCAATTCTCCTTCAGCCAAGAGAAATAAAAAGGGGACAATGGATCCCTTAAACCTCTTTGCTTCAAATTCTTTGGCACAACTATCATTGACTAAAATTGAAAATTATTATTAAACACACATTTCTCCATCCACTTCAACCACCTAGCCCTAAAGCCCATCATGTGGAATCTTATTTTGCCAGTGATATGCTTTAAATAAAGGACAACAACTTTTGTTGAAGTTTTGATGATGACAACATATTCATGATGATAATTTATTTAACAAGTCAAATATAAGTGCTTAAAAAGATAAATATGCAAACCTAAGTATTAGGGTTTGGTGGACTTGACTATCCTACGATGGCAACCAAGTAGAATATAAGCCCAAGCCTCATCTCAAGAGAACTCAAGCAAGTGTCTTCTAAAAGAAAACATCTGACAAAGTCTTGAAGTACAAGCAAGCCCTATCTTAGTCTGAGTGAAAGTTGTGAAAAGCAAAAGGGAATTCTCGTAAAAGTACATGACTAAAATGTTGGAACAAGACTTGTTCATATCCCTTGGGTTTTTTTGATAACAAAGTACTTAAAGAACAATTGGGTATACTAACATATATTCAAGTGTGAAGGATTATAAAGCTTAAAGTCTACTTAGAATTGACCCTGTAGAAAGCATTTGTTGATAAGCTAAATGTCTTAGATTCTGATGGATCAGAATCTGATGGCTCTAAAGGATCAGCTTCTAAAGGATCAAACTCTGGTCATGATACTTCTTCCTCTGATGATAGCTCTGACTCTAGAGACCTCAACTTGAAAAGCTTAGCCCCTGGTATGTACTTTATCCCCATAATAGACTTATCTTATCAACATCATACTTAGGGTAAAAGTCAACTAGAGTCCCTTAGTGCAAGGCTCAAGAAAATCTTGTGTGATTTGTCTAGTTTGCCATCCTCGTCTGGTTTATACCTAGTATGCACTGGACTATGTTATTACACTTTGTTTGAAGATATTAACAGGATTTGTCTTTCAACGTCTCTCTCTTCGAGATGCTGCATTTCAAACGTTTCACATGTGTAAATAATTTACCAATTACTCTTTTATTTGCCTCTATAAAAGGAAGCTAAAGATTTGAAGGAAGGTTAACAACCAACTACATAATCTAATAAAATGCATTGAGTATAAAATTTGAGCTAAAATTTCATCTGTTTATTTGCACAAGCTCTTAATATTTCTTATCTTTGTATATCTTAGAAAATTTAAGTGTTAAGAAACATTGTGGTTGTTGTAATACTTCTATACTTCTGATTGTGTATCAAAGTATAGTTGTGATCATTTCTACTAAATTTTCTATTTAAAGTAGAGGAAGTCTCTTACAAAGTTGCTTGAGTAGTGAAATCTCTTGTCTGTATGCCTGAGTAGTGAAGTCTCTTTCTGGTGTGATTGAACAGAAGTCTCTTGCAGGATTGCTTAAGTGGAAGTCTATTTCAGTATTGATTGAGCAGTTGAAGTCTCTTTTTGGTTTGATTGAGCAAATTTGTAATGAGGATTAATTATAGTGAAAATCTCTTGTTGAACAAGGGGATTGGACTACTCTCAGTTTATGAGAAGAACCAGGATAAACTTTATGTGTTAATTTACTTCTTGCTTTTGATTATTTATCATTGCGTTGTAAACTAACTTTGTGTTCACACTCTAAACTTGTTCAGTTTCTGAAGCTGGTTTTTTAGTAGTAGAAAAATAATGGGTTAAATATATATTATACCCCCTGCAATGTTAGCGAAATTTGGTTTACCTCCTATAAAAAAAATTGGATCCCCCCCTTGAAATGTTAAAATTTTGTGTCTTTTGCCCCATAAGCACAAAAGTTATCCCCCTATAATATTTTTTTTGTTTACCCCCTAGATTAAATGTTCAAATTGTGTGCTTAGGGGGGGAGAGAGAATAAAAAAACCATTAAAGGGGGGAATCCAAAAAATATATATTACATGGGGTAAAGTGAAACTCGCATATATTGCAGGGGTGTCGTATATTTAACCCAAAAATAATTAATATACACAATTCAATCCCCCCCCCCCCCACTTCTTGTGTATTTACCTCATCATCAGTTGGCATCAGAGCACGGTCTCTATTATAACATTTAATAGTGGTGTAGAAAAGATATTGAGAAAAATACTTCATTCGTCATGCTTGATGGTCCTGAAGTTAATAGTCCTGATGGTGATATTCCTCGTGGTAATAATTAAAGGAGAAGAGCGATCCAAAATGCATCAGAATTTAAAATTTGTAGTGATCCTTACGAATGGGCATGATCAGTGATAGAATCGTTACCTCTTGTGGCGATTGTAACCTTTGATGCAGATCTACGGAGCGATCACGAACGTTGAATGATGACAACGCCTCTACTCAGTCCATACGAATGGATTCCTTTAATCTCAATGCTAGCTGCTACGAATGAAAGCTTTGAGTGTGTGTGAGAGAGAGAGAAACGAAATTGCAACTGCACAAATGCTTCTACACAAGGGTTCTATTTATAGAACCACTTGTGTGGGTTGCAAGCTAAAAAGCCCACTCAAGTGTATGTATGCCAAAATCACTTAAGCGCGTGGTACCCTACCATATTTTGTATTCTACTTAAGTACATCGTACCTTACGATGTTCTACAATTCACTTAAGTGTGCCGTACATTACGGTATTCCTTAGTTACTCTATCTCTCGTCAATCCGTCCTTTTATGTGTGACCCTGTAGGTTTTCGCGGCATTGGCAATTATATTAAATCACGTATTTAACATAATAAATAGTGAGCGGTATCTAGCAACACATCACTGCTACCCAAGACACGAAAATGTCATGTGATTTGACAAATCCTTTTGTGATAATACTTATGTGTACAATTATCCTTTTGCCCTTATGTCTATATTGAACACAAGGCATAGACTGTGTCATCCTTGTCCAATTCAATATTGGGCCCATAGACATTTATCCTGTTACGCAGGATGGGAAAATTCCATCTAGGTCACTCATGTCCCTTAGCATGCTTCGTGGAGTATCCATTAACTGTCTTTATGTTCATCCAGTTACGGATAATGTTTGATCAACAATAAGGCACTCGACTCTACATCTAGGGTCCATAGTGGTTTCAGGTCGAAGGGTGGTATACACCATTATCACCATGAGAATAACTTATGACACTTTGCATAACATTCTATATAGTATTCTCATAGCGGGTCAATCCAGTATAAATATTACTCTTAATATTCATACCTGTGTTTAAGACTTGATAACTCCTTATCCATGATCCATGAGATGTGATCATCAGTCTATATACATAATAGTCTTAATGTTTTAATGTTATCCCACTTTACAATAAAGCTCGACTATGGATACTTTAAGAATAGTGTCCTTATGTTTAATGTGATCTCATGATTAAGTCACACTTGATACATTAAACGAACTATCTATTCTAGGGACTTTATTAGACAAACATAATAATGAAAAAGCCTTTTATTATTAATAAATAATTAGATACAAGTACCAAAAGTATTGGCCTCTAGGGCTTACACCAACAATAATAACCATGATCAAAGTACATCTCGTCAAAACAACTATATTTCTATACCACTAACATTTTATGGAGACTCTACTGAATTTAAACGGTTTAAGAGTAAGATGTATACTCATATCATTGGTCTAGATGATGAGCTATGGGATACCTTAGAAGATGTCATTAACATTTAAGTCAATCTTTGTCAGGGACGGAGCCATAAATTTTGAACTGTGGGGGCAATATATCAATATATAAATTTATTTCCATTTATTTTTAAGTCATAAATATATATTATATTTATTTTTCAATCATAAATATATATTATATTTGTTTTTAAATAAAATTTATCTCTAAAAAATATTTAATAATTTTCTAAATTTTTTATTTTTGTAATTTTCTAAATTTTATTATAAGAAAAACATTTTTATGCATTTTTTATGAGATCATAATATTAATATAAAATCCTATAAATCAATTTTTTAAAGGTCTAGGAAAAAACTATTTTGAAATTATAAAAAAAAAATTGAATATACTTAATCTGACATGTTTTGATTTAATTATTGAAAATAAAAAACTCACATTAGTTTTCGGCCAGTATCCTAAACAAATATTCATATACTTTATTATTTTCACCTAATTTTTAATAATATATTTATAATATATATATATATATATATATATATATATATTATATATATATATATATATATATATATATATATATATATATATATATATATATATATATTTAAAACATAGTTGGGCACATGCCCCCATACTATTACACGTCCCTCCGTCCTTGATCGTTGTGGAATAGTTTCTGGCAGAAAGTCTCTCACTCTTGATCAGAAAAAGATATACATAAAACATCATAGAGTGAGTGGCATTCTTGTTGATGGCTTGCCTCATTTTGAGTACATAAAGATTATTGATAAGTCAATCACCAAAACTATCTTTAAATCTTTATGTGCTACTATAAAGGTAATAAACAAGTTCAATAAGGTAAAAGAAATATTCTAATTCGACAATATGAGTTGTTCAGAATGAAAGATGATGAGAATATTGAAACTATGTTCTATAGAATTCAAGTTCTTATGTCTTCTTGACTTCAGGTCTTGAACAAGAGCTACACTACATCAGATCATGTCAAGAAGATTCTTAGGAGTCTTCCTGGCAAATATAGATCCAAAATTACAGTTATTCAAGAGGCTAAAGACTTAAACATATTAAGTCTTGAAAGTCTTATTAGCAATCTCCAAAGTCATGAGATGGAGCTAAATGAAGATGAGCCTAAAAAGAAATTTAAAACATTGGCTTTAAATTCTGTTAGAGGTTTGAGAAATCTTCCCAAACTAGGGAGCATAAAGAAGTAACTCATGATGAAGCTCTTGATGAAGAATCTGATGATGATGAAATGGCTTTCATCATCAAAAGATTTCAACACTTGACCAAGAAAAAGAACAGATTCTCTGGTAGAAGCAGTGGATTCAAAGGATCAAGTTCTAGAAGTCATAAAGATGATCAGAAGGGGTGCTTTAATTGTTAGAGGCTTGATCATTACATTGCTGACTGTTCAGATTTGCAGAAGGACAAAAATAAAAAAGAAAGCTTTTAGAGGAACAACATCAAAAGCAAGTTTAAGAAAGGTCTCATGGAAGCATGGGAAGTGTCATAGCTGGAAAAACTACGAAGTCGCCATCATCCTTTATTTGTTCCTAAGGAACAAGGAAATAATGACAAAAGCTATTGATTAAGGGTGAGCGACTAGGTTCGGGGGTCGGTTAAGCGAGAGGAAGGTACTAGGCACCCCTCACCTCCATTATAATCAATGGAATCCTCCTCTAATTCTAGGGCTAGTGTGTGTCTAAAGATGTTTGTTTTATTATTTATTAATTGGTTAATTATTTATTTATTTATAAAAAATATTTTATTATTTAAGAGAAAAAGATTGAAATTACAAAAGAACCTAAAAGTTTTTTTTATAATTATAATCGCTATAATGTTATGACTCTATGCCTACGTACCCTCATGTTAGATGAGGGATCAGAACACCGTAGTTCTTGTAAAAAATATTGGGTTGTTTGTTGTTTTTATCCCTTGAAAAGTTTTCACGCATCGGGTGCGGAGAAATGTTTAATTTTAAAAAAATATCTCAATGCACAAGGACATAGGACTTATGATTTGAGGTGTGTTAGATTAATTTTATCTTTTGATTATTTAAAAAATATAATGATTAATTTATTTAAGAAAATAAATTAATAATTATATTATACATATTTATTTTAATAAAAATATTAAAAGATTAATTATATAAACCTAAATATTATATCCCTTATCCCTGATTTTTATCCCTAAAACTCTTGAAATTTTTCTAGAATTTTATCTCATAGTTATCCCCAAAATTATCCCAAAGGTTAACCCTAATTCCTTACTTAATTATATTTCTATTTTATTTTATTTTATTTTGTTCATTGTTATCATTTTTATTAAGGAGAAATATTAATTGTTATAACGGATTATTAATCCAATTATGCTTGATTATAAAATTAACTCTAATTCCAATTTAAATCTATAGTTATATATTATCTAAATAATTATCTAATTATTTTTATATTAATTCCATTATTATATTAAACCCTAAATTAATTTAATTAATTTTAAGTTATAACCCTAATTAATAATTATTGTACAAATATTAATTAACCCTAATTATCCTAATTTAATTCTAATTAATTATATATTTATTTAATTTTTATTTTATTTAAAAGGGGAAATATTAATTGTTAAGCTAATTATTAATTTAAATAAGTTAGTTTAAGTCATTCTTAACCTAATCCTAAAAACAATTGAATATTTACTTATAAATATTTTTTGTATTTTTATGATGTTGATTATTAATCAACTTTTTATTTTTAAAAAGTATATAAATTAACTAATTTAAATGATGATGATATTTAAGATATAAAAGGGAGCAAGATTTACAAGCCCAAGCCCAAATATGTAAAAAATTAAAGTCCTAATTTTGATGCTTGAATAAATAAATAAATAAATAAAATAAAGATATAAAAAAATAGGTAGGTAACCGTCCTACCTCTTCCACCTTGAACTCTGAATAGATAAGACGAAATTAATATAAGGTTATTTTGCGTTGACTCTTTAAAAACAACATGAGGTAATTTGTTAGATTTTTTTTATGTTTTACTCTTTATTTTATGTTGAATATTTGCGTTATCCTATTAGAAATAATAACACAAATAAATTTAAATGAGCAAGCAATCAAATCCAAGTGAGCTAGTAATCAAATTTAAGTGAGCTAACGCCTTATCTGCTTTTTTAGATTTTTTTTATTCTTGTTTTGATTTAAATAGATCAAAAGGTTATCAAAACAAAGTCTTTTTCTTAAATGATTTAATCAAAAAAAAATTTTTTATTTAAATAAATAGTAAAAAGGAATTCATTCAATCCTTAATAAAACAGCCTCAAACATATGAATAGTAATAAAAATGAATTAAGTAAAAATTATTTTTAGATAAAATTGAGAAAATTAAAATAAAAACATTAAGACAACATACAAACATGATCTACAAAAACAAAACGATTTTCTAAATAATTATCAGACATCAAATCAAAAGCAAAATATCAAACAGTGGTTGAGGTTAGGGCTGGAAATGAGTCGAGTCGAGTCGAACCCGTCGTCAGCTCGACTCGACTCGATAAGAATTGGTTTAGTTCGAAACTCGACTCGAGTTCGACACGAACTTTTTTTTAAGCTCGAACTCGACTCGTTTTAAGTTCTTGAACAACTCGGTTCAACTCGTTAGGTTCAGTTCGTTAGGTTCAGTTTGTTTACTTCACGGACTAAAAAGTCATATTTTAAAATTTAATTTTTTTTATTATATTTGACATTTTAAATTATTCTTTTTAAAGGAAAAATATTAAAACAAAATAAAGCTTTCAAGAGATAAATTTAAAAGTCTAATTCAAAAACTATTCTTTTTGAGTTTAAGTTTGTCTCAAAAGCTATTACAAATATAGTAAAATAGTACAACAAAAACTATTAGAAATTGATACATTCTCATCACAAAATGATTATTCAACTTCAATCTTCATTACACCAACTGTCAACTGATTTACTGTCATAGCTAGTAAGGAAAGGATAACCTGCAAGATGGAAGAGGATAATTTTTAAGCCAATTAAATTCATATATCAGAATACCAATACAACATGATCATGGTATGCTATGCTAAATCAATTACTTCTATAAATAAATTTATTTTAAATATATCACAAATAGCAGTAGCTTTAAAATATATCACAAATATAAGTACTTCATATATCACAAATAGCAGTACCTTGAGATATATGATTTAAAAATATTATATATATATATATATATATATATATATATATATATATATATATATATATATATATATATATATATATATATATATATATATATATATATATATAACCGAGTCGACTCATGAACCTAACGAGTCGAACTATACATAGCTCAAGTTCAGCTCATTTATTTTACGAACTTAGTTTTGAGCTGAAGTTCGACTCATTTGGTTCATGAACCAAGTCCAACGAATTAATTATCGAATCGAGTCTCAAACTATTTTCGAGTTGGTTTGGTTCATTTCCAGCCCTAGGTTGAGGTAATAAGAGGGAATCGATCTACGGGAGCGAGATTTCCTCGGTAAGAAAAATTAACTCCCTTTTGAGCTTTTCAACTCTTCCGCGCCGCCAATTTCAACCTTTTCCGCTTTTGATCCGATCTTTTCCTTTTTCCCTAGATAATATTTGTGTTATCCTATTAGAAATAATAACCACAAATAAATTCAAATGAGCAAGCAATCAAATCCAAGTGAGCTAGTAATCAAATTTAAGTGAGTTAACGTCTCCTCTACTTTTTTAGATTTTTTTTATTCTTGTTTTGATTTAAATAGATCAAAAGGTCATCAAAACAAACTTTTTAAATAATAAAAATAATTTAATAAGAAAATGATTTTGATTTTTTGATTTTTTGACTATTTTATGCATAAAATCATGATTTTAATGAAAAATAATATTTAAAAAAATGCCTTAATAGAAAATGTGAAAGTAAATAATAAAAATGATTTAAAAAATGTTATTTGTGATTTTAAAATAAAGAGAAAAATTAGAAATAAAGAAAAAACAAATAAAATAAAAAAAGCACTAGAAGGGAGAAATGTGGGGTTTGAACTCATGGCCTTTCCCCCTTGTAATTCCTTAAACATGTTATTCTACCACTTGTGTCATTTTATTTATTCAAAATAAAGTGGCACTAAAAAGCGTATGAAGCGTGGGCAAAATTTGAGGTACGACAGGTGTCCCTATTTAATCAACTTCAAACTGAGCTGATAATGACTGCGAGTCTTCATCTTCTCAGGGAAGAGATGATTAAATATAAAAGGAACCCTAATTTTTACCGCGGAGTTAATAGATTCTTGAGCTTAGCAAGGATTGAGTAATCCTTGGTGATATGTCAGTATCCAGCTTTGAGATAATCTTGATAATACCCTGTTGATTAATTTCAACCCATCCAGGTGAGACTTGCATACGATTCCCATAATCACAGAAATCGGGCAAAACTCTGACAATCCTCCGGTCGTTGTTTGATAAACCCCTGGTAGAACCTCTGATGAAACCCCTAATAAAACTTTTAATAGAACCTCTGATGATAAAAACTTGATGAAACCCTTTGACAAAACCCTAATGGAATCTCTTGATTAATCTCTGATGATCAGTTTCAACCCCTCTGGGTGAAACTTGCATATGATTCCTATGATCATCTGACCATGTTACTGGAATCGGGTTGGAATTTAGTGATACCCTGATCACTCTAGATGAAACCCCTTTGCTAAAAACTCTGGTGAAATCCTTTGATAAAATTCGGGTAGAACCCTTTGATGGAACCCTTTGATGAAACTTCGGATATAATCCCTAGATGAAACCCTTGATAAAACCCTTTTCATGAAATCCCTTTTGATGAAATACCTTTTACAAATCCCTAATGGAACCCCTTGATAGAAAATCCCAGTGAAACGCTTTAATAAATCCCTGATGAAACCCCTTGACAACAACACTTTACCGAAACTCGGTAAAACCCTGGTGAACCCTTGGTGGAACCCTGTGGATAATGCTCTAATGAAAACCCTTTGATAGAACCCCTTTGATAAAATCCCTTGACAAAACCATGGAACATGTTCTGTGTGTGGGATGGGTTAATAAGCTAGGGATGTGAGGGTGAAGACTTGCTCACTGGTTAATAACGATCATTCAGGATGACCTACTACTGGATATATTCCTTTGAAGACTCATAATGAGTGAGATTGCAGGGGAAGTCCTTTGTTGAAAATGCGTTTATGCGAAAGTTACTTACTGGGGAAGGCCAATAAGTATTCCTACTTAGGAATTATACTAGTATAGCTAGGGATTGGACCTTTAAGAGTAGTCACGAACCCTATGTCATGTATGCATGTTCATGTGTATGCATGTTTTGATGTATGTTTTTATGAATGATGCATTATTTGGGCTAGCGTCTCTTTTATGATATGTGTATGAAAGGTATGATTTTGTGAGAACCGATGTTTTCGTAACGTTCCGACTCTCCGGCCTTTGAGATTTTGATAAGGACTATGGAACAGACCATGATGCTCTTGATACCTGGAAATGTGTTATGGGAAGAAAGAAACTTTTGTGATGGTTAGATTCTGACTGTTGATTCATGGACCCCGTGTCTTTCTTGAGAGGCAATGTTGGAAGAATATGATCCCTTTAACATTTTCAAAATCGAAGTAAAATATGTTTCCCTTTAAAAGCTTTTAATTATGTCCAATGTTTTAGTGCATTATTCACAAATAACTGACACTTTGTAATCAAACAGAAATAATTGAAAAGCAAAGAATTATATTTGAAAAACAAATTTTATTTATTGAGAGATTTGGCCCGTAAATGGGCGATATTACATAAAGAAGTAATTCTCGTAAGAGGAGATTACCGAAAAGCCAAAAAGTTGTAAAATGGCAATGGAAAACAGATTTGTTCATGTCCCTATTGAATTCAACACAAGTTATTATCCCTAAGTCTTCGAGGTCATGATACTTCGCTTCTAAAGACGTTGGTTGAATTGATTGCTCCCGTCTGAATTCCTGTTACAGTGTGACTTGAGTTCTGCAGTCATATACCTTTTGGACATCCCTATTTTTTTCCTGGACAACTCTTTTTTAGTTTTAGTCCATCGGGATGATATACCATTTTTTGACTAAGCCTCCCTTTAAGGTTTTTGACTTATCGAGTTTTATTTTTTTATATAAGTCCCTAATTTTTGCCAGCATTGCTCTTTCGAGTTTTCAATCCACCGGAATGCCCTAATTTTTGCCTAAGTCTCCCTTTCGGGTTTTGACTTAGCAGGCTTTTTATCCTCTTTTTCTAGGCATAGTATTTTTTGATCGCGTCAGAGTTCACTAGTCGTGGTAAATCCGTTCCATCCATGAATTAGGGCTCCACCAAAGAAGGCCCTCTTCACGACGTATGACCCTTCGTAGTTTGGGGTCCATTTATCGCAGGACTCTTTATGGATGGGTAATATCTTTCTTAGCACTAAGTCTCCTTCTTCGAATAGACGAGGACAAACTTCCTTGTCGAACGCTTTCTTGAGCCTCCACTGATATAATTTCCTATAATTTCCTGTGACATACTGCAACCATGTGTTTCTCTTCTATGAGGTTCAATTGATCGAATCTTGTTTGTACCCGTTGCGTCTCATCTAGCTTGGTCTCTATCAAGACTCTTAATGAAGGGATCTTAACTTCAATTAGTAGTACTGCCTATGTGCCATATACCAGAGAGAAAGGAGTTGCTCTTGTTGACGTACAAACTGAGCTTCTATAGCCATGTAGTGTGAAAGGGAGCATCTCGTGCCAATATTTGTAGGTTTTCACCATCTTTAGGATAATATTCTTGATATTCTTGTTGGTTGCTTATACAACTTTGTTCATCTTTGATCGATAGGGTGACGAGTTATAGTGTTTAATTTTAAAACTCTTGTATAACTCATCCATCACTTTGTTGTTTAGATTCGACTTGTTATCCGTGATGATTTTGTTAGGAACCCTGTAGCGATAAATTATCTCTTTCTTGATGAATTGTGCAATCACTTATCTTATCACATTGGTGTAGGACACGACTTCTACCCATTTGGTGAAGTAATTTATGGCAACTAGAATGAAACGGTGTCTGTTTGCGACTTTCGGCTCAATTATCCCGATTATATATATACCCTAAATGGAAAAGGCCTCAGGATAGTTAAGACGTTTAAAGGAGTGGGTGGCATATGAACTTCATCCACATAGATCTGACACTTAAGGAATTTCTTGACGTATCTGAAACAATCAGATTCCATAGTCAGCTAGTAATACCTTACGCTGAGGATCTTCTTATCTATGGTATGTCCATTGGCGTGAGTTCTAAATGATCTTTCACGCATTTCTTTGATAAGCATGTATGCTTCATATCCATCTAGGCATCTGAGCAAGACCATATGGTGATTTTTTTATAATGTACATCCCCATTGAGGAAGAATTGGGATGCCAATCTTCTGAGTGTTTTCTTGTCTCCACTTGAGGCATTTATTGGATACTCATGTTTCTGGAGGAAATGTTTGATGTTATGGAACCCACGATTCATTATATGTTTCCTCCTTTATTGATATGTAAAAGGCTGGTCATTATTTGAGGAAGCGCCGACCTCGATCTCTTTCTTCTTCAGTTCCCGGATTGATCATATCCATTGATTCCTGATGAGGTGGTATTACTTTCATCCTTTTGTTTCAATAGTGTGGATAACTCTTCAGAATGCTTGTAATCGTCCTCATCACCTTCTTCCGCTTGGTTAATTAGGAATTCTAAGTCGTAAAGGAATATAACAATGTCGTTTTCAATATGTTCAGTTATTAATCTATATGAGGGAGATTTTTTTATTTGTTTTTAGAATGAAATGTTAGGAATGAGAGTATTATGAAGGAATATTGTCATTTTGAAAATCTTGAAATGAAAGAAAAATGATCTTGATTGAAAACAAAATGCAATTTATTGCTAAATAAGTCATTGAAACAAAGGAGGACCTACAAAGCTTGTCCATTTGCCTTGGGTAGAGCAAAGGATTCATTATTATTTTTGGAAAATAGTAAATTACTTTGAAATATAAATCATCTCAAGAATCTCGATGGCCTTTAGATTGTTAAGAGTTGTATCCGGTGAGTAGTGACATACCAAGTTGGGTATCCCTTCATCCTCTTCTTTAATTGCAGCCATATGATCTTCATTTCTGAACCCAACATTATGGAACGTTTCTTGGAGGGTATAAAGCTTCTTATGATGAATCTACTGAACCACTCCATTAGCCGGTTTGCAACCCAGCCCGAATCGATCCTTCTTCTCAGTTATTTCTAACACTTTTCCCTAACCCATTATATCTCCCCTCTTGATTAAATCTAAAATCCTTCCCATGATGAGATTGACTTTTCCTTATTTGGAACATCTTGTTTTCGACTGACCGCCATAATTTCCAAGGCTTGGAAGGGTATTTGGAACGATGTCGGAGCTTCCCTCCTTTGATATGAGATCTCAAAAGGTATATTCCCCAGGGATTCTATAGCTGAAATGTCCTCTACCTTCCTTGAGTATCCGATTTGGACCAAACCTTGATCCATCATTTGACGAAGACACCTTTTCATATTTCCATATTTATCTGGATTGAGCAGACAAACCTTACATTTAGCATGCAATTCTTCGAACAACTCGTAGCCAATCAATATTTCTCGTATCTTGGTCATATGGGTTTTTACTTGGTCCACCCTCCATGGTAGAGCAGGCCCAACACTGGCAAACCTTTCAAAATTCTATGGAGCATCGCCACCAATAGATGCTAGAGCACCTCTGGTTTTCACAGGCAGTCGAAGATCACCGTAACAACCAATTGGATGCCTTATCTGAGCGGTTGGCTATCATGAAGGTCCAGATGGAGGGAGAGAACAATCAAGCTGAATATGGTCGTGGAAGACAAGGAGGTTGGTGGCAAGGCCAAGGCCGCGAACAAGGTCGAGACAGATATTGATTCCTATCATCCAGGTTTTTCTTTCCTTTTTCTCACTTTTATCAAAGCATTGAGGACATTGTTTGGTTTAAGTGTATGAGAGGAACTTTATTGCTTTCATTTTATTGCTTTCTAGTTAGATTTATCATTTTTAGTTTATTTCATGATTTTAGGATTTTATCTGTTTTTACTTTTTAATACTGTTAGTAGAGTCATTGCATGTGATGTCGAGTCCTTATGCGTGGTTTTTTGTTTCTTATTAATTCCACCACTTTCTTGAGCCATACCAAATTTTTTGTCTTAGAAAAACAATTCATATTTTGAAAGTTTTAGGCTATAGACAATACTTAGGATAAATTGTAGAAACTTGGGAAAACTTTACAAGATCGGTATCGTTTTAACACCTTGAGCCTCCCGAATATGGATATCAATTTGAGTACTTGTCATGTCTTATCCTTAAACTCTCATCCTTTAATTTCCCTTAAGTAGTTTATTCAGCAGTCAACACCATCATAAACATGCTCTATGCGAGAAGTAGATGCAAATAAGTGTATGATCTTAGGCTTAAAAGAGAAAAGAAAAAGAAAGACCAAAGTAATAAAAAGGAGTGCTCATTCTAATTTAGGTGACCCCTCACCTGGTCATTTAACCCAATGGCACAAACCTCTTTTGATGATATTGATCAAGCCAAAGTGCAAATAAAAGAAAAAAAATAATGATCATAATCACTAACAGATTATCTCGCTATGAGTGTGGAAGGATAACAAGCTTAATGTGATTGCACTAGAATGAAAAAGGATAGAGATAAGAATGAGTAAGTTAGTTTTATACATGACGACGTAATTCAAATTGGTTTGTATATGGGGAGACTTATGTCTGCGCCATGGGGATTTATGTTCCCACAATACCCTTACTGTGGAAGTCAGTACCTACTGATGCAATTCTAACTGAAGTTGAGTTTGTAGCCTAGAATGAGTATCCGATTGCAACTGTTTTCACGAGTCTTGATTTCTATATGTTGTATAATTTTCAAAGGCCTTTTTCATATGTGTAGTATTTTCTTGAGGACAAACAAAGGTTTAAGTGTGAGAGAGTTTGATAACACCGAAACACATAGTTTATTTTGACTAGATTTGCACATGTTTTAGTATCATTTTGTCGCATTTTGTAGTGTTATGTTGGTGGTTTATGCATGTTTCAGGTACTTTACAAGTAGGAGTCGATACAGGAAAAACTAGACGAAAATGGCGAAAAACAAAGAAAAATGGAAAATAAATACACGGATGACCACCTACAGGGCGCTCGCCATGGCCCTAGCCAATACTAGGCAGTCATTGAGCCCACCTGAGAGATAATGGGAATAAGAAAACATAGTCAAAGAGGTGTGGCGACCGCCACACATGCCATGGTGTCCGCCACACAGTGCAAAACACCCAAGAATTTCTTGTTGCACTTGTGGCGACTGCCACAAGCACCATGGCGTCTGCCATGCAGTTCGGCCCCTGAAAAAGTGCAACAGAAAGAACCCAACCTTCCCTCATTCCTCCATATTTTACTCCCACGATTTCTACATGTTTAGTACTACGGTTCAACACATGTTACACTATATATTGTTAGTTTTTAGAAGAATTAAGGCTCCAAGTTTTGATATACAAGTTTTATGCAATTTATTCTTTCATAGTTTTAGGCATAAATCACCATTGTAAAAGTAGTAGATTTCTCACATCAGGGAACTACTACACCATTAGTGTTTAGGCCTATAATCTGTGTAAGCTTGGATCAGACAGCTGCCATTTGAAGTTTTTAGTTCAGATTTATATTCCAGTTTTTATCTTCGGGTTCATTTACTTTCACGCATTTATTTTTCGCCATTTATATTTATGCTTTACTTTTCTGCCATTGTTATATTTTGAAACTTTTACCCTTTTCTTCAAACATCATTTTAAATTATTATGCCTTTAGTTAATTCAAAAATCCAAAATTGTTTATTTATTTCCGCAACCATGTCCAGCTAAATTTCTAGAGTTTGGGATGTTATGATCGTCATTCCGAAGGGACTTGGTAAATTGAATTGGCGTAACTTTTAGTCTTTAATTATTTTTCCGGTTATGGCTTTTAAGATTTAATATTCAAAGTGTTTTTCATGACAGTGAAAACGTCTAGATACAGGTCAACAACACGATAATGTAAGACCGTATCCGATAAATTTTCTGCATCTGTAATTTTGAGTCGTTCAAATACCGGTCAACAGCACGACAATGTGAGACCGGTGTCCGATCTATTTTCTGCATTTTCGATTTCAAAACACTCAGGTATGGGTCAATAGCGCACAGTGTGAGACCAGTACCCGATCAATAAAAGTCAAATCTTTAATTTCTAAATACAGTGACAATGCTTTAGACATTAATTAGGACTTACTAGTTTTCAAAAAGTATTTCGAAATTTGTACGTGTGGGGTGACAACGTGACATTTATGGTTCCGAAGTATAACACGAGCCAATAGTGCGACTGTGTGAGACTAGTGTTCTTAAACTAATATTTTCTCCCAAAAAAGTATTTTAAACATAACATACGCCAAGAATTTATTGAGTCCTAGAGGTACACTAGAAACCATATTCCGGCCTCTCTTATTTGATTATTTTCCAAGATCTATTTCATTTTTCTTAGTTTTTAGTTTCCCCTTATTTTATTGATTTACAGCCTGAGATGAAAATATCATCAATAGATAACGATAAGATTGATTATTAGTCCATGTGGATTCGATATCTTTTAAAACTACGATTGATTCTGTACACTTGTGGAATAGCCCCATAAGTACCTATCCTGAAGCCAAGACATCTGGTGGTGAGCTCCCCTGTTAAAATCAAACTCCTTTAGCACTTCTGCCTCAGTAACTCCCAAATCCCGTGTAGCCACGATACATGCAAGTTCATGGTTAATAACATGAGCGATGAATAATTTACTGATGATGGGGAGATGGAACAAGTAGGAGACATTATCCAAAATGATAGTCATCTCCCTAAATGGAAGATTAAGGGAAGACATCTCCTTGTGCCATCGCTCAACAAAAGTAGACATAAGTGAAGTGTCAAGCATGGTGAGTGATGGAAAATGATAGGAGACCAAAGTCAACAATAATTCGCCTGACCTGCTCAGGCATCAGACCCCTAGGGAAGTTCTTCATCTTTGACCCATGGGATGCCACCTTCAGTGTGAGACGGTCCTGTAACAAACAAAGTTAAAAAATTATAAGTTAGCTTTCAACACATCATGAAACAATAATAAATAAATTAAAGTTAAACATGAGATATATATACCTCTCCATGCAATAATCGGTATGTCACATGGTCAACATACTCGGTAAACACCGACCGATCATTGGATCCTCCCGGGAACTCTCCATTAGTGTGCATAAATGACTCTGTTGAAGCAGGAGTCGTAACCTCTGTATCAGCAGTAGCAGTAACCTCATCAGCAATAGGGACCGGATCTGTGGCAGCCATCACATCAACAACAAGGGCATTTGTCTCAGCCACCTCATCATCACCTCATCAGAAATAGGGGCATGTCTCAGCCACCTCATCAACAAGCTCAATAACAGTCTGACCCTACATCTCCTGAGCATGAACAACCACAACATCATCTTTGGGTTGCTCGTCTAATCTCACCGCTCGATGTCGGATGCTACGGGATGCACGGAACTGCACCTGCTCAGCCAACCGTTTCCGGTATGGACCAGTTGGAATTACTCATCCAGCCCGTAGTTGGGAAGACTCTGCCTCAAGAGCCTAGCCTGAGTTGCCGCTCTATTTGTGACCCTCCTGCAATAATATCGTCACTTTCCTTGGTCTTCATTGCAAAATAAAAAACGCAAAAAATCAGTGAGCTACCAGAAATTTTGAAATTTCCTACAAATCATCGGAAATTCTGAAATTTCCTATATGAATTTATAAATTTAACTACCGAAAATTATGAAATTCCCGGTACAATTCCAATTTTTGAACTATCGAAAATTTCCTAATTCTCGATAAACATGTATGCAAAAATATCCGCATTTCTGAAATTTCTGATTAAAATCTAAAAGATTGTATTAGAAAATTTAAAATTCCCGATAAAAATCTTACTTTTTACAAAATGTTTAATTTTTTTATATCAATATGGAGGTTTTAAAATTTGTACAAATTCTAAATGAATTTTAAAAAAAATTGAAAATTTTGTAAAATTAATATAGTTAATTCATTGAGTTGGTTAGGTGTGACCAGGGGTGGTAGGTTAAATACCCCATAGACCATGATGTATTAATAATGTCAAATTGGATATTAAATATTAAATTGGATTTTAAATATCGTTCTTAATTAATTGATCTCTACCCAATGCAGTACAAAACAAAACCCTAAATAACTACAATTTGAATCTCAAAATGGATCAGCACCAACATTCAGAATCACAATCAAGTACTGGAGGAGAAGTATCTTCAGCAACAGCAGTTCTACTAGGAGCTCTTGCTCCCGGTGTTAACGTCTCTACTCTCGTTTCCCCTTTCTCAATTTCATTTTTTCCCCCATTTTCATTAGATTTTAGGATTTATTGATTTTTTTGTTTATTGTTTCAGGGAGCTACATGGAATACATTAAAGTCTGCGTTTTTATTGTTGGGTCTATGTCTTGCTGTTATGTTGGGTTTAGCATTCTCTTCTAGTGATTCGTGGTTGGTGCTTCACGTTGCGTTTCTTGTTCTAATTTGCGTTACCCTCTTCTTTCTTCTTAGCTGGTACTTTTACTCTTACCCTTTGACTAATTTATCCCTTCCTTCTGTAATTGTAATTGATTATCATTCATGTTTTTTTATGCAAAGTGCCTGTGAAGTATAAATTGAACATGAACTAATTCATATTCCCTTTTGTTTTTATTTCTGGGTGCTGCTGATTGATTGTTGAGTTCCATGCTACATAATCTGCTAGTCATAGTATCGGTGAAACTAGATATGAGTTGTGTGATCTTTGTCCAATTGTCGAGATCTCGTCTCTTGACTCTGTGACTACATATTTTACTAGACAGAAGGAAATCTGGATTCGAAAGAAACTAGTCTGAAGTAGTTTTCTATAGATATTTTAGATTGGTGTGGAGCTGGATGTGAGTTCTATTCTACATTGGTTATGCTTTAAAAATTCAGCCAAACAAAGCAGAATAACAACAACAATCGGCGAATTATTTTTCTCATTGTGTATGTGACTGCTTAATCGTAATGTCCTACCATGAATCATCTTTAATGATGAATTGTTAAGCTTTAGATCTATCCTTTCAAATGGTTTAACCTTTCCTTTGTCTCCCTGTCTTTAACTACTCTTTTGTCCACCATTTGGTCTCACTGAAAATACCATATCTAGGAACATGAAGATAAAAAGGTAATACATCTCAGTTTCACTAGAAGAGTTAGAACAAAAGAAAACAACTTATAGAACTTATCTGTTCCATTCCATCTGCAATTGAAATGCTGTCTTTTTCTTCATTTTGTTGGTATTAAGTATGTAATGCGATATTATTTTTATCATGTTGATGTTGTGCAAACATTTTTGCCCGCGTGAGTTCCTAAATGTTCTAGTTTCGATGTAATATCCTTGGAATGGGTGTGAGTTTTATACTTGGGAGTATTAGTGAAGTTTTCTGAGTGTGTGTTTGTTGCCCTGTGTATTGCTATGTCAAATGCTTTGTGATGGATTGGTAATGTCATTAGCAGTGGGCTTAGTTAGTGTGTGTTGTTTCCATGTTCCATTAAGCTAGTTGATGGTTAGGATTGTTTAGTTGATCTTCCAATGCTTTTATTTTTCTGCAGGTTTCTTGCAGAAACTGGTTTAGTCTCTGTTGAACATCAAATGCGAGAGATGGGCTTGGACGTTAAGGCTCCTGTAGAGACAGACAAAAAGGGAGAATAACTACTATCTTGAGTCTGATGATCTCTGATAAATGACCTAATTAAAGTACACGGTGAACATGGAACGCTAGGCTTGATTTATACTTTCAATTTCTGTAAATACTTTACTCTCCTCCATTTGATGTGGCTTCAGGATGCTTTGTGCTGCCAAGTGGTATATATATTCTCTTTTTGTATTTTATAAGGGTAATGATAGATAGAAGATAAGGAGATTTTGTAGTCAGGAGAGTAGATTATATAGAAAAAAAGCTGAATCACTGGCGATAAAAAAAAATCTAGAAAACTTGTCAAAGAAACTAATGAGATTTAGAGATTAATGAGTTTGATAGATATATAATAGACCAGTATTAATCATTTAACTACAAATTATGCCAATGGTGGTATGGGAGGTTTTGAAAGTTTAATCATTTTAGAAAAACATTCCACTATGAAGATATTGATTAACTCTTTAACTACAAATTAAGTATCAAGTTTGTCATTAAATTTTTGATGGATTCCTCTTGACACATGTTTTAACTTTGATAATCAATGTAGATAATATCACCATCTCAACTTGCTTCATGCGAGCAAGGGGCAAGAAGCAGGTGTGGTGCTAGCTATTCTTGAAAAAAGATGAATTGATTATTACTATGATACAACTCCTGCACCATCATAAATTCCATAGGAACATGTTCTTGCACGGTTATAAATTCTAAAGCAAAAGATAATGATTGATTGAAATGTCTGGTCACGAAACATAATCAATGGACAAAATAAAATAGTATATCAAATAAATTGATCTCGCCTATTTGTATTATTATGGACTAGCTACCAGACGAGCATGCGCTACTGCGCATAAAATATAAATCGTATTATATTTATTTTTATTCTTATTTTTAATTATTAATAAAATACTTAAAGATAATGATGTGAAAATTTTTATTTTTATTTTTAATTATTAATAAAATACTTAAAGATAATGATGTGAAAAATAATAAACCGTTGTATAACCGTCGTTTGTGGGAAATAGAAGTTAAGATTTAAAATAAAATTGAAAAGGGTATATTTGGAAGAAAAAAAAACTACATCAAATTCATGTTTTCCCTTTATATATTAGTATAGATGATTGAAATATACTCTTTTCGTTCCTTCTTAAGTGTCTCTTTTTTGAAAAAAAATTGTTTCTTTTTAGAGGTTATTTACAAAGTTCAAGGTAGTATTAATTCTATTTTGTCAAAATTACTTCTAAGTAATTATTATAGAAAGAGAAAAAATAAAATGAAAATAATAAATAGCTAAGGGTAATATAGGTAAAAGGAGAATTGTTGTTGAAAAAGTAACAATAATGATTAAGTTTTTTGAATATGTGTAAAAAGTAAAAAAAAATGATATTTAAAAAGAAACGAAGGGAGTAGTTGTTTTACCATAAAATGTTGGTTACGAAGAATAGGCAAGATCAAACATTCAAAATTTGCAAATCATGATACTAATACTTAATTTCTCTATTATTATTATTTAATTTATTTTGTAAGTTTAATTGAATTAAAATTGAAGATACATAAAACAAACAACTATCAGGCTCATGGTTTCATAAATTTCAGCACATAAAAAAATTCCTTATGATGTTCTTTAAGAATGGATATGGTTGTATAGAATGTTTATCTCTCTTATGGAGATTAATCGTTGATGCTGAATATAAAGAACGATCACGAGCACCGAATGAATAACAAAATGAACAGAGAGAGAGAGAGAGAGAGAGAGAGAGAGAGAGAGAGAGAGAGAGAGAGAGAGAGAGAGAGAGAGAGAGAGAGAGAGAGAGAGAGAGAGAGAGAGAGAGAGAGAGAGAAGAGAGAGAGAGAGAGAGAGAGAGAGAGAGAGAGAGAGAGAGAGAGAGAGAGAGAGAGAGAGAGAGAGAGAGAGAGAGAGAGAGAGAGAGAGAGAGAGAGAGAGAGAGAGAGAGAGAGAGAGAGAGAGAGGAGAGAGAGAAGAGAGAGAGAGAGAGAGAGAGAGAGAGAGAGAGAGAGAGAGAGAGAGAGAGAGAGTAGGATTTCATAAATCAAATTTGGTTAAAGCCTGAATAAATCAACACAAGAGTTTTATTCATAAATCGACTTGTGTGGGCTTCAAGCTGAAAAATCCCACTAAACATATTGTATCTTACGTTATACCGTATTTCACTTAGGTACAATGTACCTGACAATGATGTTTATTCCATTGAAGTACATCGTACCTTACGATGCTCCGTGTTCTACTTAAGTACTTGGTACCTCCCGGTGCTTCTTATTTCACCTAAGTACATTGTATCTTGCGAGTGTTTCATATTGCATTTAATATAATAAATAATGAGCGTTATCTAGTAGCACATTACCGCTACACAAATTACAAAAACATTATGTGTTTTGACGAAACATTTCTGTGATAATGTTTATATGTGCAATTACTATTTTTCCGTCATGTCTATATTTAACACAAGACATAGATTGCGTTACTCTGGTCCAATTCAATATTTAGCCCTTAGACATTTATCCTGCTACATAGGAAGAGAAAGTTTCATTTAGATCACTCAATTTCTTCATCATGATTTATGGAGTATCCATCAATCATCTTTATAGTCATCCAATTACAAATAAAATTTGAACGTCAATAAAGTACTCGACTCTACATCTAGGGTTCATAGTAGTTTCAGGTTGAAGAGTTGTATGCCCTTATATCACCATGAGAATAACTTATGACACTTGCATAATATTCTATATGGTATTCTCATGGTGGATCAATCCAATATAAATATTACTCTTATTTATACATATGTGAAGACTTGATAATTATTTATTCATGATCCATGAGATGTGATCATTAGTCTATCCACGACATAGTCAATATGCTTTAATGTTGTTAAGAGATATTATAGGGATATTATTTGATATAGATTAATTAAAGGAGATTACAGTTTTATTATAGATTTATTATAGCTTTATTATAGGAGATTTACATACCTAAGTAAGATAATACTGAATTGTATAAATCCCAAAATTGTATTCTTGTAAAGACACGAAATATGGAATACAGAATTTTCCAATTCCACTTTCTGTTATTCTGCTAACATGGTATACAGAGCATAGGTCATCGATCCCTAAATTTTTTTTCTCTCTTTTCTGCAACATCAGTATATCTACTTGCATATCTGTACAAACTCAGTCCTCCTTTATCTTGTTCATCTATTCATCTCTGCATCATGGAGAAAACTGATATTGTAAAACCCATTACAACAACCTTGACCGGACCAAACTACAATCTCTGGGTCCAAGGAATGAAGAGTTTTTTGATCGGACGCAAGCTTTGGCGCATAGTCACCGGCGATGTCGTCAAGCCAACTCAAGGCGAAGATGAATCTGCTACAAAATTTGCGGACCGCCTTGAAGATTGGGATAGTAAAAATCATCAGATCATCACGTGGCTGCGCAACACGTTTGTACCGTCTATTCACATTCAGTTTAATAACTACGATACTGCAAACGAAATTTGGGAATTCTTGAAAAACCGCTATCAAACAACTGGACTTGCACATTATTATCAGTTATGGACCACACTTCACAATACCAAGCAAGAACCTGGTCAATCAGTGAATGAATTTCTTGCTCAAATCCAACCAATTTGGCACCAAATATCTCTGGCCAAAATCAGTGAAGACCACCTTCATCTCATTCAAGTCCTTATGGCTCTTCGGTCCGAATATGAAGCCGTA
This sequence comes from Lathyrus oleraceus, assembly GCF_024323335.1. Lineage (NCBI taxonomy): Eukaryota > Viridiplantae > Streptophyta > Magnoliopsida > Fabales > Fabaceae > Lathyrus > Lathyrus oleraceus. The sequence goes on from NC_066585.1 coordinate 196,703,987, forward strand.
CGAGCCTCACTGCTACATCGAAATCCGCTTCCATCATTGGACACTGCTATTCAAGAAATCATTTTTGAAGAAACACGTCTGAACCTAGACAAAACTCCTCAAATAGATGTTGCTCTTGCAACTACTCGATTCTCACATCAGAAATCGAATCATCATCCATGTAAGAATTGCAATCGCACCGGTCATATATTTGCTAACTGTCCTACTATAGAGTGTAGGTACTGCCATGGTATCGGTCACATTCTTGAACATTGTCCCACGCGACCTCCAAAACAAAATCGTGGCTTCACCAAATCCAAGAATGTTCCAAAGTCTGGATCTTCCTCCATCTCTACTGCTGCCACTGAAGGTTCGACGACCATTACTATGAGTGATATTGAAGCTTTAATCAAACAGGTTGTGTTTTCCAATACCTCTACTGCCATGTCTGCTACTTCCGGTAATTCTCGTTGGTTTTTTGATTCTGCATGTAGTAATCATATGACCACTGATATTAAATTATTACCTGCTGCGACACTTGTTTCATCTCTACCACCAATCCACACAGCCAGTGGCAATACAATGAACATAACTCATACCGGTCATGTATCCACCTTAAATCTCACCCTTCCTGACACATATTACATTCCTAACTTGAAACTCAATCTTATTTCCATTGGTCAATTGTGTGAACAAGGACTGACTGTTTATTTCCCCCCTCTGGTGTTCAGGTACCGGATCCACAAACGAAGCAGATCATTGGGACGGGTCGCAGGGTGGATCGGTTATTTGAGCTACAATCTCTTCACCTTCCTAAAGATCATATATCTGCTGCTACTATGAATTCTCCAATTCATCAATGGCATCTTCGACTTGGTCACGCCTCAACAAGCAAAATTCAACCTCTAATATCTCGTGGGTTATTAGGATCCACAAAGTTTGAGTCTTTTGATTGTTTACATTGTAAACTTGCAAAACAACCTGCATTATCATTTAATCGTAGTGTTTCTATTTCAAATAGTCCTTTTGATTTAATTCATTCAGATATTTGGGGGCCTTCTCCTGTTTCTTCAATAAATGGTTTTCGTTATTTTGTATTGTTTATTGACGATTTTTCTCGGTTTACATGGATATATTTTTTGAAAAATCGCTCTGAATTACCTCAAACTTATATTTCTTTTGCTCGTATGGTTAAAACACAATTTTCTTGTGCTATTAAGATTCTTCGCACAGACAATGCGATGGAATACCATGAATCTTCATTGCTTCAGTTTCTCAGTCAGCAAGGCACTCAGTCAACAAGGACTGAATTGTATAAATCCCAAAATTGTATTCTTGTAAAGACACGAAATATGGAATACAAAATTTTCCAATTCCACTTTCTGCTATTCTGCTAACATGGTATACAGAGCATAGGTCATCGATCCCTAAATTTGGGAATTCTTGAAAAACCGCTATCAAACAACTGGACTTGCACATTATTATCAGTTATGGACCACACTTCACAATACCAAGCAAGAACCTGGTCAATCAGTGAATGAATTTCTTGCTCAAATCCAACCAATTTGGCACCAAATATCTCTGGCCAAAATCAGTGAAGACCACCTTCATCTCATTCAAGTCCTTATGGCTCTTCAGTCCGAATATGAAGCCGTACGAGCCTCACTGCTACATCGAAATCCGCTTCCATCATTGGACACTGCTATTCAAGAAATCATTTTTGAAGAAACACGTCTGAACCTAGACAAAACTCCTCAAATAGATGTTGCTCTTGCAACTACTCGATTCTCACATCAGAAATCGAATCATCATCCATGTAAGAATTGCAATCGCATCAGTCATATATTTGCTAACTGTCCTACTATAGAGTGTAGGTACTGCCATGGTATCGGTCACATTCTTGAACATTGTCCCACGCGACCTCCAAAACAAAATCGTGGCTTCACCAAATCCAAGAATGTTCCAAAGTCTGGATCTTCCTCCATCTCTACTGCTGCCACTGAAGGTTCGACGACCATTACTATGAGTGATATTGAATCTTTAATCAAATAGGTTATGTCTTCCAATACCTCTACTGCCATGTTTGCTACTTCCGGTAATTCTCGTTGGTTTTTTGATTCTACATGTAGTAATCATATGACCACTGATATTAAATTATTACCTGCTGCGACACTTGTTTCATCTCTACCACCAATCCACACAGCCAGTGGCAATACAATGAACATAACTCATACTGGTCATGTATCCACCTTAAATCTCACCCTTCCTGACACATATTACATTCCTAACTTGAAACTCAATCTTATTTCCATTGGTCAATTGTGTGAACAAGGACTGAATGTTTATTTTTCCCCCTCTGGTGTTCAGGTACAGGATCCACAAACGAAGCAGATCATTGGGATGGGTCGCAGGGTGGGTCGGTTATTTGAGCTACAATCTCTTCACCTTCCTAAAGATCATATCTTTGCTGCTACTATGAATTCTCCAATTCATCAATGGCATCTTCGACTTGGTCACGCCTCAGCAAGCAAAATTCAACCTCTAATATCTCGTGGGTTATTAGGATCCACAAAGTTTGAGTCTTTTGATTGTTTACATTGTAAACTTGCAAAACAACCTGCATTATCATTTAATCGTAGTGTTTCTATTTCAGATAGTCCTTTTGATTTAATTCATTCAGATATTTGAGGGCCTTCTCCTGTTTCTTCAATAAATGGTTTTTCGTTATTTTGTATTGTTTATTGACGATTTTTCTCGATTTACATGGATATATTTTTTGAAAAATCGCTCTGAATTACCTCAAACTTATATTTCTTTTGCTCGTATGGTTAAAACACAATTTTCTTGTGCTATTAAGATTCTTCGCACAGACAATGCGATGGAATACCGTGAATCTTCATTGCTTCAGTTTCTCAGTCAGCAAGGCACCGTGGTTCAACGTTCATGCCCTCACACCTCCCAACAAAATGGTCGGGCTGAACGAAAACACCGTCATTGTTATCCCATTTCATAATAAAGATTGACTACATATACTTTAACAATATCGTCCTTATGTTTAATGGGGCATCACGATTAAGTCACACTTAATAATTGATTAAACAGACTACCTATCCTACAAACTTTATTACTTTGAAAAAAAACATAATATATAAATGGCTTATGATTATGAAAAGATAATATGATACAAATATGAAGCTTTAATAAAATTATTAGTCTCAAGAGTTTACACCAATAGATAAATGATGCGTGGTTCGAGATTTCAATGAAGTAAGAGATTAATTAAAGAGAAGAGGCAAAAGTGCAGGTATTATAAGGAATGAGATTAAATAATTTGATGTGTTTCTTGTTACTCAAGTGACTTCAACACAAAAGGGGTGAATTGTGATTAAAAAAATTAACAAAAAAACTTAAACAAATTAAGGTGATTTTTAAGTTAATTTTTTGAATTGGGTAAAAGAAGAGAATAAAAACAGAAAGATAAAGGTTAATAAGATAAAAGATAAGGGAAAAGGAAAAATCGTGCTAGAATTATACTAGTTTAATCACAAAGAGTTTAACATGTGATCAACCCTCGTCATTCTTACATCAAGCTTTAATCTTAGTTTCATCTTGGAACCTTTATATCTTATCAGAGTTCAAGATAACAAACCTATATTTATTTACAATTATCGTTCAGAAAATATAGCAGATGTCGCACAATAAATCTCTACTATGTAGTTACTCTCTTAACATTAGAAATATATTTGAAGTGAGTGTGAAAATTAGGAGCAATGTGAAAGTAGAGAAGAAAATGTTTTTTTATAGAAAACTTGTGTGTTTTCACATGAACACAATGTTGGACAAGATACTCCAAGAACAAGAGGAGAGTGAATTGTAGTATTCAAAATTAGAGATTAATTTTAAGGTTTTATTACTTAAGAAGCAAATTGTGTTAGTATTCACAAAATTAGAGAGAAAAAGCAACATAAATTAAATAAATCAATAAAGCAAATAAAAGAGATAGAGTTAGAGAGATGACACTAAAGAGTTATACACGTTCGACTGAATGTTGGCCTAGTCCTGTCCCCAAGAGATCTTCTTAAGATTTCACTATAATATTTAACTTTTACAAGTTATATGCCCACGACTCCTTGATACAATCGAATAGAGAGATTTTTCACACTCTTATCCTCCCTAACCAAAATGAAGCTTTTTTACGGGATGAACTCACGAACATATTAGAGACACTACGCCAAATAAGGGAAAAGAGGGCGCTTATTTTGGCCTATAACAGCGCTTTTAAGCGCCCTCTAATCTGGCGCTGGCATAGGTAAAGACAGCGCTTTGTTTTCCTGGAGAAAGCGCTGTCTAAAGTGGCCACATTATAGTGCGCTTTTAGAAAAAAGCGCCCTCTGGAGTGGTCCATAAAGGGACACCTTAGAGGGCGCTTTCTGGAAAAAGCGCCCTCTAAAGTTGTCAATGTAAAGTGTTTAGAGGGCGCTTTCAGGAAAAAGCGCCCTCTAAAGTTGTCAATGTAAAGTGTTTAGAGGGCGCTTTCTGGACAAAGCGCCCTCTAAAGTTGTCAATGTAAAGTGTTTAGAGGGCGCTTTCTGGACAAAGCGCCCTCTAAAGTGTTAGTTATTTTAAAAAAATTTGTTTGAAAAACAGTGGATATATATTTAATTGGTAACCTGTTCGCATGCTGCAAAAGTGTAAAATTCATATTGATTTCATCCTTTAATCCAATGTTATACACCATTAATCCATTGATATATACAACATGAATCCATTTATATACAACATTAATCCTCCATATATACAACATTAATATATGATTCTTTGATCAACAATATACATTTAAGAGAATAAAACATAGCAACCAACAGTGACCACTGTATCCAAAAGCTGTCTAGTAGTTCTAACCAATACTAAACAAAATAACGCCCATCCACCCATGGTGGCAAACATGTTCTGTATATCCAAAAGCTGTCTAGTAGTTCTATCGCACATCCATTACGTGTAGCACAAGTTATTGGTCAAACTCTGTAGCTGGTCTGCAGTGAATTTATTTTCATCATACAGCACATGATAATGCGTTGGTCGACTAGTCCCCTGCAAAAAGAACACGTCCAAATGCAAATAACACAGAACTGTCAAAAGGCGATTGAGCAACAAATAGTAAACAATGGCATAAAGTTAAATGACATAGCTAATATTACCTGAATTCCTGCATGGCTGTTAAGGTAAAAATCAAATTCCCTAGGGTGACAAATGCTGGTGTCTACCACGGTTCCTTTGAGAATTTAGAACAACAAAATCAGCAAAAAGTGATAAATTCAAATGATAATATATACCAGCTGCGTTGAGAAATATATTGAAAAAACCTGGCATAATATTTCCACTTCTATCGGTCTCTTTGGGGTTGACAGGAAAGAGACGGGTGTGATGTCTCTTTTGGACCACTACAAAAGTAACTTTAGGTAGATACCCATCCTCTATTGAGACACAAGCCTGATGAAAAAAAATTAAAAATTAAACGCAGAGAATTTAGTGGTGTATTTTATGAACGACAAAGCAACAAGAAATCAACTTTGAGAAGTCCTAAATTCTGCCTACAATACAGGGCTGCAAAGTTGATGCAACAAAAAACATATAACAATATATGGTAAGTACCTGTATCTCCGACCATATTTTTTCTTTGCCAACCTTCAAGTCCGGACTTCTCCAATTATCACATGTAATCGGAATATGTTGTCGAACAAGGAAACCAATGTAACTTGCCAACATTGAACCGTTAGGCTCAATTAGTTGGTCTTCAGCACTCCAATGTACTTCAAATTTTACACCCTTATCTTTTGAAGATAGAATTGATATTTGTTTAGATGGAGATGTTCCATTGTCGTAGAGGGATACTTTCAAATATCCAGCATCATCATCTACGCGAATGAGGCTTGACGACAATAAAACATCTCCACCTAAACAAATATCAATTGACTTCATAATAGCCATTTTACCTGTAATAAAGAAAACAATTAAAATCAGATGACAAATGTAAAAACAATTAAAATCATAAAAGTCATTTTACCTGTAATAAAGAAAACAATTAAAATCATTTGACCTGTACCTTTTTCACTAAGTTCTCTTTCTTTTCTTGGTTGGAATATGTTCTACATGTCTCTTAACAACACGGACGGTTGGATTGATCCAAATACCCTCATTATGATCATTTCTAATATATGAATCATTTGATATAATATTCTCATCTTGATCATTTATGGTAAACGATTCAATCTCAACATCAATATCACCTTGATCTCCAGTGTTTTCATCAATTACTTTGTTGGAAAAAGAACTATAGACCATTTCGTACTTTTCGGATCATTGACATAGAACACTTGTCTAGCTTGAGAGGCTAGAATAAAAGACTCATCTTTGTATCCCACCCTATTAAGATCCACTTGCAAAAATCCTGACTTATCCATTCGAATGCCGTTATTATTTTCAACCCACTTGCAACCAAATATAGGAATCTGAAACTTCTCATAATCAAACACCCAAATGCGCTCGATAACACCAAAATACGACAGATTTGCAAATTTGGGGTTTAAATCCTTCACACTTGATATGTGCATTGCTTCAGCTACCACGGTGACACCACTATTCTGCATAGTACTTTTATCATCTTGTTCTTTGGTATAAAATGTGTATCCATTAATCGCGTATGCGCTATAAGAAAAAACATGGAAACTTGGACCATATGCTAAGCATCTCAACCTTTCTGTTATTGAAGCGGGATCTGAATAATACTTTGAATAAATATGATCCTTAAACCAAGGTATAAAACATCGATTGTGCTCTCGTACTATCCAATTTTCATTTCTATTGGGATTTAAACCTCGGAGAACATCCTTGTGAATTTCAACATACGGCTCAACCTCATTCTCATTGTGCAGAACATACAAATGCACTTGATCCCGTTCGACCCTTGATACTGCCACGATTTTATTTCCAATTAGATTTTTTCCTTCTTTCTTTTCGACAAGCTGAGACTTGGGGAGTCCGATTGACTGAACATTAGACAAATATTCAGTACAAAACTCAATCGCTTCTTCAACAATGTATCTTTCAACCATACAACCTTCTGGTCGACTTCGGTTCTTCACGTACCCTTTTAATATTTTCATATAACGTTCAACAGGGTACATCCATCTCATATAAGCTGGTCCACACAATTGTGTCTCTTTCACAAGATGAACAACTAGATGTACCATTATGTCAAAAAATGATGGAGGAAAAAACATTTCAAGCTCACACAAAGTAATAACGATTTCTTTTTGCAACATTGGTAAGATCGCAGGATTGATCACCTTACTGCAAATTGACTTGAAGAAAGAACACAACTTAGTTATAGAGCTTCTTACTTTTTCTGGAAGAATAGAACGTATACCTATTGGGAGAAAATGTTCCATTATAACATGGCAATCATGGGTCTTTAAACTCTTTAACTTGAGGTCTTTCATAGACACAAGTCTTCTAATATCTGAAGAGTATCCTTCTGGAACTTTAACTTCACTTAGAAACTTACACAATGTTTTTTTCTCCTTTCTAGATAGAGTATAAGCAGCAGGAGGTAGATATGTTCGTTTTCCTTTCTTCAAGGGTCCTAATTCAGTTCTTATTCCCATCGCTATCAAGTCCTTTCTTGCCTTAAGGCCATCCTTAGACTTTCCTTGTATATTGAGTAACGTGCCAATAACACTTTCAAATACATTTTTTTCAATATGCATAACATCAAGAAAATGTCTCACATACAAGGACTTCCAATACGGCAATTAAAAAAAAACTGACCTCTTCTTCCACCCACTTTTGACAAGTGTGTGGGCAAAAGGCTTGCCAAACTGAGTATCCAAATCTTTCACCTTTTCAAAAATTTGATCACCCGTCAATATAGGTGGAGCTCTGCCTTGTTCTGTCTCTCCATTGAACGCCTTTCTCCATCCACGGTAGTGATGATTTGAATTTAAGAATCTCCGATGACCGAGAAAGACATTCTTCTGACCAAACTCCAAGCGCTTCCAATCTGTTTTATCTTCACAAATAGGACACGCACATTGACCTTTTATGCTATACCCTGATAGATTTTCGTATGCTGGAAAATCATTAATTGTGCCAAACAACACCGCCCTCAAGTTGAAACTTTCTTTCCTATATCCATCATAAACCTCCACACCGGTCTCCCACAAAATCTTTAAATCTTCGATTAAGGGCTTCAAGTACACGTCTATGTCATTCCCTGGTTGTTTAGGTCCAGAAATCAACATAGACAACATCATGTACTTACGCTTCATACATAGCCATGGAGGTAGGTTATAAATCATAATAATCACAGGCCATGTACTGTGTGAGATACTCTGGATACCGTGTGGGTTCATTCCATCAGTAGATAATGCCAAGCGAAGGTTTCTTGATTCTTCTCCAAATTCAGGATAATCATTATCAATTTTCAACCACTGTGGTGAATCTGCCGGATGTCGATACTTTCCATCTATAATTCTTTCATCTGCATGCCAGGTCAAGTGTCTTGAATCGGTTTCACTACGAAACATGCGTCTAAATCTCGGAATAACAGGAAAATACCACAAGACTTTTGCTGGAGACAACTTGTTCTTATATCGCGAGACACCGCATTTAGGACACTCATTTAACGATGCATACTCATTTCGAAACAAAACGCAATCGTTTGGACATGTATGTATCTTATCATAGCTCATTCCAATAGAGCACAACATCTTTTTGGTCTCATATGTTCGATTGGGAAGAACATTATCCTCAGGAAGCATATCTTTCAAAAGGGCTAATAACTCTGTGAAACTTTTATCCGACCACCCATTGCCCGCCTTTAAGTTGTACAACTTTAATACCGCAGACAATCTTGTGAATTTAGTGCAACCATCATACAAAGGTTTCTCTGCATCACTTACCAACCTCTCAAACATTTCGGGACAATCCTTAAGATCTCCTTCAAGTGCTTCTGCAATCTCTTCAACTCGATCACAATCGTATGTATCTGCGCCACTATAGTTTGAGGCATAGGTCGTACTATCCCCCGGTTCAACATTATCGTTACTTTTCTCACCATGCAAATTCCAACATGTATAACTTCGATCAATTCCATGCCTCATTAGATGCGATGTCAACTGAACTGCGTCAACCCGTTTTCCATAACAACAACCCAAGCAAGGACATATCATTCTACTGGGGTCTTCGGCGTGCGCAACGACAAACTTAACGAATTCTGATACCCCATTCTCATACTCTCTCGACAATCGATTGGAAGACATCCATGTATTATCCATTACTAATTAGAATAAACAAAAAACAATTTCAGAAGAGTTCAAACACATTCGGACCTAGGTCGTATAACCTATTGCATGCGCTATCATGGTCACTAAAAACCAACCGTCAATTTCCTATTGCATCCGCTATCATGGTCGAAACAAACGTAGAAGGAGGAAACGCGCAGTAATAAGGTAAAACAGAAATTGGGCAAAGCTAAAACAAAGCAATAACATGAAAAAGAAGGAGGAAACGCGCAGTAATAAGGTAAAACAGAAATTGGGAAAAGCGTGTACCTTTGATTGGTAGAAGGAGGAAACGCGCATGTAGATCTAACAGAGGTGGAAGGAAAACGCCTCAGAACCCTAACGTGAAAAAGAACGCTAATAACAGATAGTGAAATAACAAAACGCACAGTATGTTATAATTTTAATGTTTACTAAAGGGGACATTAGAGGGCGCTTGTGGAAAAAAAGCGCCCTCTAAAGGGGGCCTAAGAGGGCGCTTATGAAAGCGCTCTCTAAGGCTTTCCAGAAGCGCTTTATAAGCTGGAAATGCACGTGGACTTATAACAACGCTTTATTAAAAGCGCCCTCTAAGGGTAACCTTAGAGGGCGCTTTCTAAAAAGCGCCATGTATTGTTGTCCCTCTATCTCCTCCTTATTTTTTCGTTTCACCTTAGAGGGCGCTTGTGGAAACAAAGCGCCCTCTAAAGGGGGCCTAAGAGGGCGCTTATGAAAGCGCTCTCTAAGGCTTTCCAGAAGCGCTTTATAAGCTGGAAATGCACATGGACTTATAACAGCGCTTTATTAAAAGCGCCCTCTAAGGGTAACCTTAGAGGGCGCTTTCTAAAAAGCGCCATGTATTGTTGTCCCTCTATCTCCTCCTTATTTTTTCGCTTCACCTTAGAGGGCGCTTTGTTACAAAAGCGCCCTCTAAAGTGCGCTGTCTATTGCTCCTTATTTTTCGCTTCACTTTAGAGGGCGCTTTTGTAATAAAGCGCCCTCTAAGGTGCGCTGTCTATTCCAGTTTTTGGCGTAGTGAGATTTCACGGACTGATCTCAATAACTGAACATAACTTTTTTCGGCTGAGTGTTATAACCAAACAAAGATTTTAATTGGTTGATCTTAAGAACAAAAATCAATTCTTCAAGAGTATCAACACACTTTTGAAAATAACAACAGTGACACGAAACCAATACAACTATTTCCTCATAAGTAATTTTCATTCACAAGGTATTAAGACAACATTGGTGAAAGAAAAAATTTAAAGAGAGAGAATAAAGTGATAAATTGTAAAGAATTAGGAAAACTTTGAATTATGGTGTGAAATGAAGTGAGGAGGGGTCTCCGTTATATAGGAGAAAAAATGCCTCAAAATTAAAATAATCCATGAGCCAATTAACTCACCTAATCGAGTAGGCCTTGAGTCTAATTGATTAGACACTTCAAATAATCAATTATTCTGGCCTAAAATGAAAGATTTTGATATATAGTCGTTACCAATCATTAAGAGGTTGTCATAATCGATTATTCGATTAGGCATCATCTAATCGATTAGGCATATAATTAAATCGATTAGATAACTTGAAAAAGTCCCATAATCTAGCAGATAATCCCCTAATATATTGTTTAGGCCCCAAAAATATTTTTAAGTGTGTGTGTGAGTTGCCTTAGTATTTGAAAAATAAAGAGAGTCATTAAAAGTATTTTAAGTGTGTGTGTGTGTGAGTTACCTTAGTATCTGTTAGATACCCAAAAGTGCTTATTTGAGCTATCAATTAAGGGTATCTTTCACTCTATTTCCTTGCTAAATTGTCAAAACCACCTTTGTTTTAACATGAAATGCAATACATTGATAAACGATCTTGGTACCTTTGATTTGTGTGTTATTGTGCAGGAAGAAGGCATGAAATAATTGAAAATGAAGACACAAGAAAGTTGGCAAAGGAACCAAAGAAATCAAGCATTCATCAGCCTGCTCGCTAGGCGAGGGCTGTGGCGAAGCACTCGCTAGGCGAGCGCCCAGCGAAAAGCTCCAGTAAAATATCAATAAATTCGCTAGGCGAGCTGCTAGCGAAGGTGGTAACGAGTTCGTTCAGTTTTGATGAAAAGCGCAGCCAGCACTCACTCGCTAGGCGAGGCTCTAGCGAGTTCCCAGCGAGCATTCCTGTAGCCAAACCTTTCAACCTCGCTGGGGCGAAGGTTGAAGCGTGCCCTTCGCTAGGCGAAGGTTTTGTTCGCTAGGCGAACATGACAGTCTGAGATAGACTGTGTCTCTGGGCGCAGGTGCCTCTTGTGCCTCAATTAGACCCTCGCTAGGCGAGCCATTCTGCTCGCCTAGCGAGCATGACAGCCCAGTATAGCTCTATAAGTAGCAAGTGCCACTTTTGAGAGCCATACCTTAGTTTTACCTAATTTTTCCACTTTTGTACTTTCTTAGAGATATTTTCCAGCATTTTTCTTAGGATCTTTTATGCCCTAGATTTCATTTCTCTTCATCTAGTAACCATCTTCTACAAAAAGAAGGTGGATTCCCATCCAATCTCGATTATCCGACTTGGATGTTGATCAACCTTCTTCCGAAACTTGCCGACCAAGCTACCATGAAAATGAGTAGCTAAGTCATCCATTTGTCAAGGTTAGATGTAGGTGATTACTAGCTTTGTGTGTAAATGTAAGGATCTTCATGTGTAAACTCTTTAATGGTGAATATATGATGAAAACTTTGTTTCTATTTAAAACTCTTTGTGTTGGTTTATGATCGAGAGATGTTTACCAACTCTTGACCTAGGTTTTCATCCAATCTTGTTTGTTAGCTAGAGATAGTAATGAATGATTTTGTTCACCATAAGGTTGAACCAAAAAGTTGTCATTTTGATAGATTGTGTTCGAGAGAAACAATGGATCAAAATGGGAAAACTCACAATGTGTGTTCGAGCGAAACATATTGGGAGGACTTTGTGAAATGATTTATCATCTAAAGGAGTTTATAAGATTGTTGACCGAACAAATACATGCAAAGTGATCATCGAACCCTAACTTTGGCAATATTTCTCATTTATTCAAACCAAAACTTTTACCGCAATTTATTACCTTTTTATGCAAGATAACGTGACAACCAACCAAAACCCTATTGTTACTTAAGCTAAGATTAATACAACCATCGAACGGCGGTGATATCTTACAATCTCTGTGGATACGATAACAAAAACCTATTTCCTTGCTAAATTGTCAAAACCACCTTTGTTTTAACATGAAATGCAATACATTGATAAACGATCTTGGTACCTTTGATTTGTGTGTTATTGTGCAGGAAGAAGGCATGAAATAATTGAAAATGAAGACACAAGAAAGTTGGCAAAGGAACCAAAGAAATCAAGCATTCATCAGCCTGCTCCCTAGGCGAGGGCTGTGGCGAAGCACTCGCTAGGCGAGCGCCCAGCGAAAAGCTCCAGTAAAATATCAATAAATTCGCTAGGCGAGCTGCTAGCGAAGGTGGTAGCGAGTTCGTTCAGTTTTGATGAAAAGCGCAGCCAGCACTCACTCGCTAGGCGAGGCTCTAGCGAGTTCCTAGCGAGCATTCCAGTAGCCAAACCTTTCAACCTCGCTGGGGCGAAGGTTGAAGCGTGCCCTTCGCTAGGCGAAGGTTTTGTTCGCTAGGCGAACATGACAGTCTGAGATAGACTGTGCTCTGGGCGCAGGTGCCTCATGTGCCTCAATTAGACCCTCGCTAGGCGAGCCATTCTGCTCACCTAGCGAGCATGACAGCCCAGTACAGCTCTATAAGTAGCAAGTGCCACTTTTGAGAGCCATACCTTAGTTTTACCTAATTTTTCCACTTTTGTACTTTCTTAGAGATATTTTTCCAGCATTGTTCTTAGGATCTTTTATGCCCTAGATTTCATTTCTCTTCATCTAGTAACCATCTTCTACATAAAGAAGGTGGATTCCCATCCAATCTCGATTATCCGACTTGGATGTTGATCAACCTTCTTCCGAAACTTGTCGACCAAGCTACCATGAAAATGAGTAGCTAAGTCATCCATTTGTCAAGGTTAGATGTAGGTGATTACTAGTTTTGTGTGTAAATGTAAGGATCTTCATGTGTAAACTCTTTAATGGTGAATATATGATGAAAACTTTGTTTCTATTTAAAACTCTTTGTGTTGGTTTATGATCGAGAGATGTTTACCAACTCTTGACCTAGGTTTTCATCCAATCTTGTTTATTAGCTAGAGATAGTAATGAATGATTTTGTTCACCATAAGGTTGAACCAAAAAGTTGTCATTTTGATAGATTGTGTTCGAGAGAAACAATGGATCAAAATGGGAAAACTCACAATGTGTGTTCGAGAGAAACATATTGGGAGGACTTTGTGAAATGATTTATCATCTAAAGGAGTTTATAAGATTGTTGACCGAACAAATACATGCAAAGTGATCATCGAACCCTAACTTTGGCAATATTTCTCATTTATTCAAACCAAAACTTTTACCGCAATTTATTACCTTTTTATGCAAGATAACGTGACAACCAACCAAAACCTTATTGTTACTTAAGCTAAGATTAATACAACCATCGAACGGCGGTGATATCTTACAATCCCTGTGGATACGATAACAAAAACCCGACACATAAATTTACAACTAACAAAATGGCGCCGTTGTCGGGGATTGTAAATTGATATTGCGAGCATCGCAATGGTTATTTAAGTTTTAGCTTGTGAATTTTTGACTTGTGCTTGTAATTTGTTTGGTTTAGTGTGCAGCTTACGTTTTATGCGAGGGCAAATCCCTGTGGACGAACTTCTTTTTGATCCCGAGATCGAGAGAATTGCAAGGAGGCTCAATAGCAAAACGAGACGTAGGAGGCAACAGGCTAGACAACGCCAAGAGCAAGGAGAAAGTTCTTCGACCACAAATCCACCACCATTCATACCAAACATGGAGCAACCACCACCACCACCTATTTCTACTCCATGCATAAACAGTCCAAGGAACACCGCTCAGTTTGCCAACCACACAGGAAGGCAAGCTAAGATGAAAACGGGAACTCTAAATTTATTATATGGAAGTCCATTCACCGGAATGGACCATGAAGACCCATTTGCTTTTCTCACAAAATTTTATGAGATAGCATTGGCTGCCGGAGTGGATCAGGCTCAGGAGCTTCCGTTGTTCAGACGATTATTTCCCCACGCTTTGCTCGATAAAGCAAAGGATTGGTACCTAGATCAAACACCAGCCGTAATGACAGACTGGAACGTGTTAGAAGAGAAATTCATCGAAAGATTCTTCTCCCATAACCGGTTCATGGAATCCAAGACGACCATCTCGGTGTTTTCACAAGGAACCAGTGAATCTTTGAATGAAGCGTGGGAAAGATTCAAGTCCATGCTTCGGAAATGTAAAGGGCATGGATTTGATGAATTGACTCAAATCCATATCTTCAAAAATGGACTTCAACCAAACTGCAAAACGTTGTTGGATGCTACCTCGGGTGGCTCTTTATTGTCAAAAAGTGCCGAAGAAGCCACGAACATTATAAATCGAATGGCTTTAAATGATCTTCAGAGTCAAAGTCGAGGCAACTCTTTGAAGAAGCCGGGAGTGCTTGAGCTAGGGACGAACGATGCCATCCTTGCCCAAAACAAGCTCATCTCACAACAAGTGGAACTCTTAACGCAACAAATCAAAGAGTTAAGAGAACCGTCAAAAGCTAAACAAATAGCTTGTTGTGAACTTTGTAAAGGTGAACATGACACCGGATTTTGTCCACCTCCCGGTTTTGACGAAGTAAACTACATGGCCAATCAACGGGACTATCAACCGAGACCACAACAACAACAACCTTATCAACCGCACCCTCAAAATCAACAACAACATTACCAAGGGAACCAAGGGTTCCAACCTAGAAGCAACTATTATCATAACCAAGGTTATAGAGGTGGTTCTTCTAGCCATCAAAACCCTCCCCAAAACCCTTATCAACCTCAACCTCAACAACCGCCGGTCGTAACTTCTAAATTGGAAGAGACATTGACGCAATTCATGCAAATGTCAATGGCCAATCAAAAGAGCAATGACGCGGCTATAAAAAATCTCGAGACTCAAGTTGGGCAACTTGCCAAGCAACTCGCGGAACAACAAACCGGTCCTTCCTTTTCGGCAAACACGCAAACAAATCCTAAGGAGCATTGTAAGGCGATCATGACGAGAAGTGGGAGGGAGTTGGGTAGTGAGAATAAAAAAAGAGTCGAGAGTGAACAAAGAGAGAAAGAGAAAGAAATTGAGGAGGAAATATTGGAGAAAAATGTTGATGGTGAAGTAGGAGAGTGGAGTGAGGGTGAAGAAGTTGAAAAGAATAAAAATAATGGTGAAGTTGAAAAGAAAAAAGGTGTGGAGATTGAGAAAAATACAAGTGATGAGGTAATAAGGGAGGTAGTAAAAAAGCCTAGATGGAAGAGTGCTAGAGTTGCAAAGGGAAAGGAGGTAGTGAGCGCTACTCCAATCCAAAACCTCCCTTATCCTCATGCCCCGTCCAAAAGGGAGAATGAACGGCATTACGCTCGGTTCATGGATATTTTTAAACAGTTGCAAATCAACATTCCGTTTGCCGAAGCCTTGGAGCAAATGCCCAAGTATGCCAAATTCATGAAGGACATACTAACAAAAAAGCGGAGGTATACGGAACCGGAGACCATCGTCCTTGATGTGAGCTGTAGTGCCATTATTCAAAGGACGCTTCCTAAGAAAGAGGTTGATCCGGGAAGAGTTACATTGCCGGTTAAAATTGGTGACGTCTATGTCGGGAAAGGACTTATTGACTTGGGGTCAAGCATTAATCTTATACCTTTGTCAATTATCAAGAGACTTGGCAACATTGAGATTAAGTCCATCCGAATGACGTTGCAATTGGCGGATAAGTCGACGACCCATCCTCATGGCGTAGCCCAAGATGTTTTGGTGAAGGTCGACAAATTCTTTTTCCCGGTCGATTTTATTGTTATTGATATGGAGGAAGATGATGATGCTCCGCTCATCTTGGGCCGACCGTTCATGAAGACCGCGCGAATGATGATAGATGTTGATGACGGTTTAATGAAGGTGAGAGTTCAAAATGAGGAAGTTACATTCGATCTATTCGAGGCAATGAAGCATTCAAAAGATAGAAATGATAGCTTTCGCATCGATGTGATCGAAGACGCTATTATGGAGGTTTCAAAGCATATTCATGAGATATCTCCTATGGAGTTAGCTCTTGACGACTCATTGGAGGTTTTCACTGTTGAAGAAGAGCTAGCTCTTGAGGAATGCTTAAAGGAACTTGATAGTTTAGACGACCTACAACCATGGGAAGTAGAGGAGGAAAACTTGAAAAAGGAGGTTATTGACGAAAAAGCGCCAATTGAATTGAAAGTGCTACCCTCTACTTTGAAATATGTATTCCTAGATGAGACCGAGGCAAAGCCGGTCATCATAAGCAACCTTTTGACAAATGAAGAAGAAGCCCGTCTAATCATTGTGCTAAAAACAAATCAAGAAGCCATGGGTTGGACTCTTTCCGATCTAAAAGGAATTAGTCCATCCTATTGTATGCATAAGATTTTGATGGAGGAGGATTTTAAGCCGGTGGCTCAACCACAACGCCGCTTAAATCCTACCATGAAGGAGGTTGTTCGAGAGGAAGTTGTAAAGCTATTGGATGCGGGAATGATTTACCCGATCTCGGATAGTCCGTGGGTTAGTCCTGTGCACGTTGTTCCGAAGAAGGGTGGAATTACCGTAATCCGAAATGACAAGGACGAATTGATCCCTACTAAAGTTGCAATGGGATGGAGAATGTGTATTGATTATAGGCGGTTGAATACCGCGACTCGAAAGGACCATTTTCCACTCCCATTTATGGATCAAATGCTCGAAAGACTATCGGGCCAACAATACTATTGTTTTTTGGACGGCTACTCTGGGTACAACCAAATTGCGGTTGACCCGGCCGATCATGAGAAGACGGCTTTCACGTGTCCGTTTGGAGTGTTCGCATACCGAAAAATGCCCTTTGGGCTGTGCAATGCACCGGCGACTTTCCAACGATGTGTGCAAGCCATTTTTGCCGATCTGATAGAGAAAACAATGGAAGTCTTCATGGATGACTTCTCGGTATTTGGTGGGTCTTTTAGTCAATGCTTGGCGAACTTGAAAACGGTGTTGGAGAGATGTGTGAAGACCAATTTGGTGCTTAATTGGGAGAAATGTCACTTCATGGTGACCGAGGGGATCGTGCTAGGCCACAAAGTCTCTAGAAGGGGGCTTGAAGTGGATAGAGCTAAGGTTGAAGTGATAGAAAAATTACCTCCTCCGGTGAATGTGAAGGGCATCCGTAGCTTTTTGGGGCACGCCGGGTTCTATCGGCGCTTTATCAAGGACTTCTCAAAGGTGGCTAAGCCTTTGAGCAATTTGCTCGCTAAGGACCAGGTATTTCTCTTGACCGATGATTGTTTGAAAGCTTTCGAAACTTTAAAAGAAAAATTGGTTACCGCTCCAATAATAGTCGCTCCCAATTGGAATGAAAATTTTGAACTAATGTGTGATGCGAGCGACTACGCAGTTGGAGCAGTACTTGGCCAAAGAAAAGACAAAAATTTTCATGCGATACATTATGCGAGTAAGGTTCTTAACGAGGCTCAAATAAACTATGCCACCACGGAAAAAGAACTACTTGCAATAGTGTATGCGCTAGAAAAGTTTAGATCTTATCTTATAGGGTCTAAAGTCGTAGTGTATACCGACCACGCGGCGATTAAATATCTGCTCACCAAACCGGATTCAAAGCAAAGGCTCATCCGTTGGATCCTCTTGTTACAAGAATTTGATGTGGAAATCAAAGACAAGAAGGGGTCGGAAAATTTGGTGGCGGATCATTTATCCCGCTTAGTGAATGTGGAGGTTACAACGTCTGAGAAGGAAATCCGGGAAGAATTTCCTGATGAAAAACTGTTTAAAGTTCAAGTTAGGTCGTGGTTTGCAGACTTTGCGAACCACAAGGCTAGTGGTTTTGTGCCTTCCGACCTAACTTCGAACCAAAAAAGGAAGTTCCTTTCGGATGCGAAGTATTATGTTTGGGATGACCCATACTTGTTTAAGTTGGGTAGTGATAACCTATTAAGGAGATGCGTTACTGGCGATGAAGCGCAAAGCATCCTTTGGCATTGTCACAACTCGCCTTACGGCGGACACTACAATGGGGTGAGAACGGCCACTAAAATCCTCCAATCGGGATTTTATTGGCCCACTATTTTCAAAGACGCACACACCCATGCGCAAAGTTGTGATAGTTGCCAAAGAAGCGGTGGAATTGGTAAGAGAGATGAGATGCCTCTCCAAAATATACAAGAAGTCGAAGTATTCGATTGTTGGGGCATCGATTTTGTAGGACCATTCCCACCCTCTTATGGGAACGAGTATATGCTTGTCGCAGTAGACTACGTTTCTAAGTGGGTTGAGGCGATTGCCTCACCTCGGGCGGATGCGAAAACGGTGATAAATTTTTTGAAGAAAAACATATTTTCCCGTTTCGGAACCCCCCGAGTGTTGATAAGTGACGGAGGGTCACACTTTTGTAATGCACCTTTGGAAACTATTTTAAAACATTACGGTGTATCGCATAGGGTGACAACTCCGTATTACCCACAGGCTAACGGGCAAGCTGAGGTCTCTAATCGTGAGATTAAGAGAATCCTCGAAAAAACCGTGTCTAATTCAAAAAAGGAGTGGTCCCAAAAATTGGACGAAGCATTATGGGCCTACCGTACGGCCTTTAAAGCTCCAATTGGCCTAACTCCCTTTCAATTGGTGTTTGGTAAAACTTGCCACTTGCCGGTTGAATTGGAGCACAAAGCCTTGTGGGCCCTAAAATTTTTAAATTTTGAAAATGAGTTGGCCGGTGACAAAAGGAAGGTGCAACTACTTGAGTTGGAAGAGATGCGCAATGCCGCATACCACTCAAGTTGGTTGTACAAAGAAAAGGCAAAAAAGTATCACGACAAGAAGCTCCGTAACAAAGAATTTGTGCCCGGACAATTGGTCCTATTATTCAACTCCAGGTTGAAATTGTTTCCCGGGAAGTTGAAATCAAAATGGTCCGGGCCATTTCGGGTGAAAGAGGTGAAGGAGTACGGGGCTATTGTCATCGAAGACATGGACAAGAAAGATAGTTGGACCGTGAATGGCCAACGATTGAAAGTTTATCTCGGCGGTCATGTGGATCGCGAGAGCTGTGCTATACCGCTTGATGCTCCTCTATGAGCATCACACCGTCGAGCTTAGCCGACGTTAAACAAGCGCTAGTTGGGAGGCACCCCAACATTGTAAGTCTTTACTGTCTTTTTTTTTGTGTTGTGTGTGTTGGGTTTCCTAGTGCTAAAACCATGCTGTATAAACATGAATTGCTGCCTTTGAAAAGGTATTTGCTGTCATACTCGCTAGCTGCTCGCTAGGCGAGGCAGTAGCGAGCAGACTCGCTAGCTGCTCGCTAGGCGAAGCAGCAGCGAGCGCTGCATGACAGCACTTATTTAAATCTCAGCAGGGCACTCATTTTTGCCCTAACACAACTTTGCTGTTTTGCAACCCTGCTGAGAAAATTTTTACAGAGCTCTCCACACTCTCTCATTTGCATCACTCTCACTAACACTCCATCTCTATTCGGTCCATTGCAAACCCTGCTCACTTTATTTCAATCAAATCACTGTAACTAAGGTTTGCCCTACTACATTTTCTTTTTGTTTGAACTTTATATTTCCAATTTGAATGTCAATTAGGATGAGTTGTGGTATGGGAAACCTTGGGTTTGCATGTGGGATTTTCGGTTTTGCAAATTGGGATTTTAGGTTTTGGAATTGGGGATTTTAGGTTTTGAATGTAAATATGTAATCCCCAATAGCATAGAACGGTTATTTAATTGATAAATCATTAGGTTCTGATGTTGGAACCATTAGAGTATGGGTTTTGGGAAATATTCTTTGAACATGCTGAAAACCCCAAAAACCCGTAAGGTTCGCTAGCACTCGCTAGGCGAACCAGGGGCGAGCATTCGCTGCCACTTCGCTAGGCGAAGCAGCAGCGAGCATGACAGTTCTTTACATTTTGGTTTTGCTGTCTAATCTGTTTGGTATGTCTTGTTCCTTTTATATTTTGCAGATGGAATCAAGGTCTGGAGCGTCAAAGAAAAGAAAGGGAGGAAACACTTCCCGTTCTGTACCTATCCAGTTTGATAACGACAAATTTGTCGGCCCGAAGCAGGCCGCCAGGTACATTTCTCTGGAGAAACGGAAAATTCTTCCGGAGAAGCGATTCCTCATCAACCCTCAGGGCACGAACAGAACTTTTGCCGGGTTGATTGACACAAAAAAATGGGATCGGTTGATTAATCCCCTGGAGCATTATGACATAGCAACGGTGCGTGAGTTTTATGCAAACGCACTGCCTGATGACGACGAGCCCTTTACTTGGATATCTAGAGTGGCCGGGCGTCCAGTAGCATTTGATTGGGATGCCATCAACCGAGTCCTTGGGGAACCGCTCCAGCTGGGAGCTGAAGAGAGGGACCAATACCACACTGACCTACGGCTTCACCGGGATGTTCCAGCCATTTCTGCCGCCCTGCTATTAAGGGGGAAATCTGTTGAGCTGAACCCATCTGGGGTTCCAATGAGGTATCACAGGGAGGACATGACTCCCATGGCTCAACTGATACTGCTGTTGGTGCTGACAAATATCCAGCCAAAGTCCCACACCTCTACAGTGCCGATCCCAGTGGCACATTTGGTCCATTCTATCCTCACCAACATCCAGATCGATGTGGCGAGGATCATCGCTAATGAGCTTAAGTTCGTGATCGAAAGCGGGCTAAAGTCGGGGGCTCGTGTGAATTGTCCCCTAGCTTTCCCGTGCTTGATCATGAGTTTGTGCATTCAGGCAAGGGTGAGACTACCGTCTCGGGGTCAAGTCAGGATCCCGCCACCTATCGATGACCGGTACGTGGCCAAATATTATAGAGCGAAGAATGCTAGAGGCAGTGCAGCTACAGAGAGTACCCGGGCTTCTGATGGTCCTGGTACTTCTACTCCTGGACTAGATCCTTACCTGCAGGCTGTGTGTGATTATAGTTTTGAATGGATGGCGGCATCCCAGAGAGCCATGATAGATATGCACGACTCTATGCAGCGGTTACAGCTGCAGGGAAGTGGTGCTCACGCCTTGATGACGCGTGAGCAGTTTCTGCTTAACGCCAACTGGCCTGTGGACAGGCCTGTCTATGGTGAGGGGGTGGGCGCTGGTGCGTCTTCAGGTGCTGCAGCTGATGATGATGATGATGCTGAGGATGATGAGGCTACCGGTTCTGAGGCCGGTAGCGAGGAGGATTCTGAGCCCTTAGAGGGTTAAGTTTTTGTATTTTTCAGTTTTTATGTTTATTTCTATTGTATTTGCGTATTCTGTATTTTGACTTTGGTTTTGTACTATTGGGGTGTTTTGTCCCCCATGAACAATTTTATATTTTGAAGTATTATTATTATTATTTATGTTTTGAATTTTGTTGTTTAATAAATTTTTGGTTGATTAAGTGGCAAAACCTTCTAGATTGGTTGCTCCTCAAAGAAGTACCCAATGAAGGTGCATCCAAGCTTGGATGACAATGATAAGAATAAATAAGTGAATGAGGCTAAGGTACATGGTTACCTCCGGCTAGAATTTTAGAATGCATTAAGAACTTTACTCTTTTTGGTAAATTGAATATTGTCTTTTTGCAACATAATTGAATGAATGTTTCATCTAGAACTTTAAACCACAAATTGTGAGGAAACCTCCGTTGTACACTTAAATGCTGGATTCTAATAAGTTTTGTTGATTCATTTGATTCATGCTTTGTCTTTTATTATTGTGAATATGTGGAAGCAATTAGAAATGATCAAGGCACTTGTTTTTTATCGAGCACAACTACATCCAAAAACAACTTACCTGTGAGCAGAGAGAGTATTTGTTAACCCCTTTGAGCTTAAACAGTTGAATCTCAGCTTGAAATAAAGCGAGATTTCAAAAATCTTTTTTTTACAACCCGGAAAATCTTGATTATTGTTCTTTTGCCGTAAAAAGTTAAGAGCATTCACTTAGGATGAGTAAGAAATAAGTTGGGGAGAATCGGTAAGTACCACAACTCTTGAAAAAAATAAAAGAAAAACCGAGCAAGCATTGAAAATAAAAATATAGAAAAGAAACATCTGTTTTGTAAATATGATGTGAAAGAAAAGAACAAAAATAGAAAGAATGAAAATGAATGCTTGCTTGGAAGAAAAATAGTGAAAAATAAAAATTGAGTTGTGGAATATGAGTTGTGAAGGTTTCAAATAAGAAACAAATGAAACAAAGTCGAGATGTGTGAATAATATACTGTGAATGTCTCTTTTGCATCGGCACTTTCGTTTCAATGGCCTTAGAAATGACCCTTGTTTGTTAACCTAACCAAGCTTCAACCGAAAAGCCCCTAGTGATCTTTATGCTTCCACATTACCATTTATGATTGTTAGACATTGTATGAATCTATTTGATTTCTTCATTGTTTGTTAGAGAGTGAGATTATTCCCGCGGTTGCAAACGCGTAAATTCTTCATTCCTTATTCGAAGAGGAGAGATAGGGTGATTCATTCAAAATAATATTGTTGTAGATAGATAAATATTTCGCATAGCTATTAAGTTTTAGTTCTTGTGTATTATTTTATTCGAACCGTTGGACACCTGTATATGCTGACTCACTTGTGTTTGAGCCGTTTTATCCAACTTCGGAGAAACCATTTTCTTAAAGCAAATCCTCTTGTCCTTCAAGAGGCATACTTTGCTTGAGGACAAGCAAGAATCTAGTTGGGGAGAGTTGTTAGATACCCAAAAGTGCTTATTTGAGCTATCAATTAAGGGTATCTTTCACTCTATTTCCTTGCTAAATTGTCAAAACCACCTTTGTTTTAACATGAAATGCAATACATTGATAAACGATCTTGGTACCTTTGATTTGTGTGTTATTGTGCAGGAAGAAGGCATGAAATAATTGAAAATGAAGACACAAGAAAGTTGGCAAAGGAACCAAAGAAATCAAGCATTCATCAGCCTGCTCGCTAGGCGAGGGCTGTGGCGAAGCACTCGCTAGGCGAGCGCCCAGCGAAAAGCTCTAGTAAAATATCAATAAATTCGCTAGGCGAGCTGCTAGCGAAGGTGGTAGCGAGTTCGTTCAGTTTTGATGAAAAGCGCAGCCAGCACTCACTCGCTAGGCGAGGCTCTAGCGAGTTCCCAGCGAGCATTCCAGTAGCCAAACCTTTCAACCTCGCTGGGGCGAAGGTTGAAGCGTGCCCTTCGCTAGGCGAAGGTTTTGTTCGCTAGGCGAACATGACAGTCTGAGATAGACTGTGTCTCTGGGCGCAGGTGCCTCTTGTGCCTCAATTAGACCCTCACTAGGCGAGCCATTCTGCTCGCCTAGCGAGCATGACAACCCAGTACAACTCTATAAGTAGCAAGTGCCACTTTTGAGAGCCATACCTTAGTTTTACCTAATTTTTCCACTTTTGTACTTTCTTAGAGATATTTTTCCAGCATTGTTCTTAGGATCTTTTATGCCCTATATTTCATTTCTCTTCATCTAGTAACCATCTTCTACAAAAAGAAGGTGGATTCCCATCCAATCTCGATTATTCGACTTGGATGTTGATCAACCTTCTTTCGAAACTTGCCGACCAAGCTACCATGAAAATGAGTAGCTAAGTCATCCATTTGTCAAGGTTAGATGTAGGTGATTACTAGCTTTGTGTGTAAATGTAAGGATCTTCATGTGTAAACTCTTTAATGGTGAATATATGATGAAAACTTTGTTTCTATTTAAAACTCTTTGTGTTGGTTTATGATCGAGAGATGTTTACCAACTCTTGACCTACGTTTTCATCCAATCTTGTTTATTAGCTAGAGATAGTAATGAATGATTTTGTTCACCATAAGGTTGAACCAAAAAGTTGTCATTTTGATAGATTGTGTTCGAGAGAAACAATGGATCAAAATGGGAAAACTCACAATGTGTGTTCGAGAGAAACATATTGGGAGGACTTTGTGAAATGATTTATCATCTAAAGGAGTTTATAAGATTGTTGACCGAACAAATACATGCAAAGTGATCATCGAACCCTAACTTTGGCAATATTTCTCATTTATTCAAACCAAAACTTTTACCGCAATTTATTACCTTTTTATGCAAGATAACGTGACAACCAACCAAAACCTTATTGTTACTTAAGCTAAGATTAATACAACCATCAAACGGCGGTGATATCTTACAATCCCTATGGATACGATAACAAAAACCCGACACGTAAATTTACAACTAACAGTATCTTAGGATTTTCTCTCCTACTTCCAAAAGACCTTGGTCACTTAGACGGACATAACTATGCGACCTTTCACACTTCCTCTCTTTGATAATTCTAAAGATTTCAAGTCCCTTTTCCAGATATACTGATCATATAAGTGCTTCACTAGAACCTTGAGTCTTTTATGGGATGAGTCTTGAGTTATCTTCAAGTTAATCATCATCATCAAAGAGTTGGAGAAATATTACCATTGACTTCAACAAGCATACATGTTATTGTCGTTAGACCAAAAAGGTCACCAATGTAAGGATCATCAACTTCATACCTGCAAGCACATAGATTCACACTCTCCTTTTTTTGTGGCAACACATCTCTCATAGAGTTGGTAAAAGAGAGAACCCAAAGATGAATTTTGAAGTGGCTAAACTCCCTATCACATGAGGAGAGAATATATTATACTCCCCCTGGGAATATACTTATATCCCTTTGACATGATAAAAAGGTGGGAAAACAAGAAAAATACATAGATCTCATATTTTCTTAAGTAAAAGGAACAAGTTATCTTATAAAAAGATGAACACGAACAATCTAGAGTAAGGCTCACAAAAATAGGACCTAAGATCTTACTTCTCCCTATGGAAGGCAGTATCCAACTTTGAGATCAAACAGTAGGTGAGCTTTGGAAACCTTTTTTTCCTTGATTCTTTCTCGAACAAAACTCAAAAGTATCTGAAGCTTTCTAAACCAAGAGGCATTTATGGAATTTACTTTTTTCTTGATCAAATTCCTTCCAAGAGATAATCATCCCCCATTCGGAAATATTTGGAAAACCTCTTTCCAGCCTTCTTGGGTCTTAGGTTGATACTAGGCTCTAGGCGTACTTCGTTTGATACCTCTTTGTTCCACAAACACTTAAAAACTCAACCAAACTTTAATATAAATGGATTTAATTGACTAAGAAATTTAATAAATCACTTACTAGAGAGACATTCAGAGTTTTCCAGTTTTCCAGTTTTCCAATATCTATCAATTGTGCTGCCTTAAAACTTTAGGATAATTTGAGAAAAATTCCCCCTTTCGAGGGAACGACAAACCATCATCGATTTTCCTTATCTACAAATCATTTAATACGAGAGTTGATCCAAAAACAAGACTGATGAATCCATTACAAATGTTTCACCTTAGCCTTATAAGATGTTCCATGATCATAGTCGTTGAACGATACCATCAATATCAACACCTTGATCATATTCCTTGAAAAACACCATCAACGTCCCATTCAAAAATATCCGGATTAACAAATATCATTAGTTAAAAACTTCTTATTGTACACCCAAGACATCACTGAAACTCTCCCATCTTTTAATTTTAATATGCATCATATCAAAGGCATTTTTGCCGAAGGATTCATTAGTAGCACTGAATCGACAAAAGCATGCATGAGAGAAAAAATATGCTAAATTTGAAACAAAGTTGTATTATCATTCCTTCTTAGAAACTTGTTTTCAAGTATAAAATTTCCATTTACCCTTTTAGGGTTTGTGTGAGTGGTTTATGAGTTGTTGTTAGTTTATGTGATTCTGAAAATTGATCAATGGATGTGTGATTATTTAATTTTATGACTGAATTATAGGTGTGATATTCTGTTTATGTACATATGTGTTTATACCATTGTTAGAGTTGTTGAAGGTTTGAACATAAACTAGAGTTTGATGAATTTGGTGAATCAATTGTGTAAATTATATGATTTGTCATGTTGTGTTGATGTTATAACTTCTGATATAATTTTATGTGTGTTTTGGGATGACAAGGGTTGGGAATTTGGAGTTCAAGGGGAATCCCAATGGAAAAACAAGAATTTGGTCTTCTAGTGCAGGGTGACGGGCGTCACCCAAATGATGGGTTACCCGTCATGCACTTGAGGACGTTGACGGGCGTCAACACTCTAACAGAGTCGCCAGCTGTCGCAGCCCGAAAAATACAGAAGGTGCGAAAAAAACAACCGGCGAGAAAAGAATGACAGAAGAGTCGCCACCGTGCGTTATTTATCCCAAAGGAGGGAAGGGAAACGCTCGAAGTAAACCTGGAGAAAGAAAAGGAAAAGACAAGGTCTCGCAACCAAATCTTGGGTTCGGGAGTCGATTATGCGAAGGGAAGGTATTAGCACCCCTACGCATCCGTAGTACTCTACGGGATCCACTCTTGTTTGTTTCTTGTCTAAAGGGCGTGTGTTTATCTAATGTACTATTTACTAAAAGAAAGGGGTCGAAGAAATGACTCGCACGGATGTCGCATCCATTGCATACGTATCTCATCTGGAATGAGAATCAGAGTCTTCGTAGCTCGGCTACCTATGGGTGAAAGAGATGTGTGCTCGCTAAGACATCGCGTCTTATGCCTACATATCTCATCGGGAATGAGAATCAGAGCATAATGTAGTTCGGCTAACTACAGGAATAAGGGTCTCGATTGCAACTAGGGCAAGAGAAAAGGAAAGTCTCGATCGCAACGAGGGCGAGAGAAAGGGAATGTCTCGATCGCAACGAGGGCGAGAGAAAGGATCGCAACGAGGGCGAAAGCAAACAAGGATTAGTTGTTAGTCGTTAGTCAAACTCGCCAAGACATCGCATCTTGTGCCTACGTATCTCATCTGAACATGAGAATCAGAGTTGCCGTAGTTCGGCTACATAGGGGTTGCCATCTGAACATGGACTTACAAAGGAGGACACCAAACAAACCCACACTGGAAACCAGATGCCAATTGATGGACTTATACCGGACTCCAAGCACTCAACAATAGGATACGGAATGCCAATCGCTGGGCTTACATCCATATCCTAACACACACAAGAAGAAACAAGCAACAAGTTACTAAGGAGTCGGGAACTCGAGCCTAGCAACTGTCAAGCAAAACACACGCAAAAAAAGAAAAGGGGTGCCCGGAGAGATCTCGCACGATCTCCTGCCTACGTACCTCATCTGGTATGAGAATCAGGGCGACATAGTTCCCCTTGATAGGGATTGCCATCTGAACATGGACTTACAAAAGGAGGACACCAGTTGTGTCAAAGGAGAGTGGGCGATGTATTCACGTCCTAGCAGTAGGTGTCGCAGCTCGCTGAATCGAGTCTTAGGCGGTTACCTCTTTGCAATAGGATGGATTGACATGCCACAAGATCGGAGACGCTCGGAAAGGTCTAGAAGTGGGGAAGCTCTGCCCTAGAGTTGTCATGCAATATGTACTTAAGTGTTAGGATTTACAAATGGGAATATCTACCTAATGTTAGCATGCAAAGAATATGGGAATTCTACCTATGTTATCATACAAAGGGTTCTATCTAATGGGTGCTACCTAATCAAAACAAGAATTGACGAGTGGAGCAAGGAGAATTGTTAAGGAATAAAGGTAGATGGCGATGCATGAAGCAATCGACTTACAAGGTTGATGGCGATGCATAAAGCAATCGACTTACAAGGTTGATGGCGATGCATAAAGCAATCGACTTACAAAAGGGTGGATGAATACGTGCTGGTTCTGTTAGGTTTTGAAAAAATGATTACTCGACGTTGGATCGAGGTTTTGGTCTTGTTTTGAAATGATTATCGGATGTTCATTTTATTTCTTGTATTAACAGATGAATAAAGAATGAAAGAATAAATATTATACATTCCATGGGAGAGGGATACATTTGTTATGAATGGGGGTTGTCATGGCAATCAAACAACATAAATATATGCCTCATACATCATACAAGTAGGCAACAGTCAATCAGACAATAAGATATTTAAACAAGTATGTGATCAAATCAAATAATCAAAGAAATGAAATGAATGAGCATTAAACAACGTATGAGTGTAAGTGTAAGGGAACCGGCTCATTGTAAGAAAGCCCAAGAGTAAGCTATGTGAGGTTGATGGCGATGCTTAAAAAGCAATCGACTTACAAGGGTGTAAAAATGGGCTCGATATTAAATCGAGAAAAGTATGATTTTTATAGTTTAAAAAATGGTTTTGAACTAAACTAAAATACAACAACTATGCATTATTAACAAATGAAATCATGAGTATAATAAACATAAAAAAGATATTAATCAACATACTAAAAGAATAAAAAATGCTAAAGGAAGATAAAATCAAATAAAAAGCAAAAAGTACCACACATGAGTATTGAACCTTCCCCACCTAATATTATGCAACCAAACTCTCTCCACTAGGCCACTCAACACTATCTGCTGTTGAGATACTACCCTAAATGTATGAATTGGAATAAAAATTTAAAGTAAAAACAAAAATAAATAATTTCATGGTTTTTATATTATCTCTGTAAAAAAAAAGAAAGGTTAAGTTAAAAATAAAAAAAGAAATTAATTAAAAAAAAACAAGAAAACAGAAAAAAAGAAAACACAGTAAGGAAGAAAAACTCTCCCGTCGTCCTCAACCAAACTCGCCCTCACTCGCTACGACTCTCCTTCCTCATCGCTCTCTCAAAATCTCAAAATTTCTCTCTCTCTCTCTCAAACGCTATCCCTCAACCTTTACTCTCAAAGTCTCTCAAACGCAACCAAACCTCTCTCTCTCAAAATCGCACAATCGCATCTCAACAAAGTCTCAACAAATACATGAGAATGATAAAAGGAAAAAGGAAAGGAAATCTCACAGAGTGTCACGGCGGTGGTGAAAGGCGTGAAGAAGCTGGCCTACCAATCCAGGTAATCGGTTTTGAGGTTTTAGGGTTTTTGTCTGGGATTTTTCCGCCTCCAGGTCTTTGTTGTGCTCCCTCTCTTACTGATTCTCTTTTCTATTTATCTCCCAGCTTAGGGTTTTGACTCGGTGCCCTTCTTCCAAAAGAGTAACTCTGTAACCTCTTTTCTGATGTGCTCAGTTTGGATGGGCTTCTTTGGTGCTAGGTTCGAAAGTGGTAATCTGAACCTTCGCTTTCTTCTTGAATTTTGTTTCTAATCCAATTTGGGAAATTTCTGAAATTTAACTGCCTTGCTGATTAATTTGTGTCTTTTACTGCAGTGAAAATTTGAAGCATTGGTTTCGGTTCTACAAGGTTCATGGTAGGCTCAAAATTGATCCTACAATGCTGTAGAGTGCTCTTTGACTTGGTTTCCTGTTGGCTGCGAGATGTGGATGACTTGGTAACATTGTTTGCAGCATGGGAGTTCAAAACCTCCTGATGTGGTGAGAGAACCAATCCAACATTAGCATAGTTGTCTAGATTCTGAGAGCTCGAGGATTCTTTGTTATCGGGCAACTGTTGCTCAGAAGCAACACCAGAGGCTGGAGATTCGAACTCGGAACTTCTAACATGGTCATTACTTAAATTCACCTGCTTGCTCCCAGAAACATTATCGGTGGATAACTCTGAAGCGGGTGCAGTCAAGCTTGTAGTGGATTCTCCATTTGACTTTTCAGTAGCTCCTATTAATTGAAACTGAGGTTGAAGCATCAAAGAATCAAGTTCCGTTGCAACCCCGACGGTACCAAAGGTCAGCCGTGTAACACCTCAAAATTTGCCCTCCTCTCTTGGGACTAGCATATCATATTGCATATCATTTTTAAGTCATTAGGCATTGCATATTGCATATCATGTGGTTACATTGTGCAAGTCATCCTCTTAAGTCTTGATCAGGAGAAGAAGAGGTCATGTGCAAGCTAGGGTTTCATTGGACTGGTCATTAATCATCTGAGGATGTGGAGGTCCAAATTAGGGTTTTGTGATTCTCAAGGAGATTGGTCCTTATCTTGTTTGAAAGGATACATCATCATCATGGTTTATCATCATCAAGTGTTGAAGCATATTCCTTGAGATTAGGGTTTTGACCACTGGTCAACCCTAATCAGTTGCATTGGGCCAATCAGGGCATAGCAAGGAGATGAGGTCTATGATGGATATGGGGATCATCATGTGGTTTTATTGAGATTATTGAGGCTAGGGTTTTATCATTGAGCCATTTCATCAGAAGATTGGGGCTCAGTTTGATCAATGCATGGCTAAATTCATCTATCAGTTGAAAAAGTCAACTGTGGTCAACTGTGCATGATTTTATGGATTTGGAGGAGGAAATGAGTTGGATACACTTCATTCATGTTGGAACAAGTGTTATTTGACATTGCAAAGCTCAAGAATGAAGAAAATAAAGTCAGAACAGAAATTGCCAAAAATAGAAAGTGACTTGTAATGGAAGTTTCCAAAAATGGAAAGTTTTTGACCACAAAATTACGTGTCCAAAAATGCTTCAAATGAAAGTTTGTTCAACATGAAAGTTGTAGATCTTGGTCTCACCTTTCCAAAAAGTCCAAGAACTTGAAATTCCCATGTATGGTTGACAAGTTATGGTCCATTCAATTTCAAAAATGACCCATAATCAGAGGGGCATAACTTCCACATGGAGTGTCCAAATTGAGTGATCTTTTTATGTGCAAACTCCATTTGACATGTACTTTCATGGTGCATAATTGGAATTTATCAAAAATGGCCAATGCAAAAAGTCAATTTTCAAGTGTACAGTTAAAAATCCAAGGGCAAAATGGTCCAAGTTGAGAAATAATGGGAATTTTGGCATGGGGATTTTTGCAACACCTCACATATGCCAATTAGAAGTGGTTTCAACTGTCATAACATGTTAAGGTCCAATATTTGATCAAGTCATTTTGAACTTGCACTTGAAATTGCATAAATGTGGCATGACATGGTGAAAATGAGAATTACAAGTCCAATGACCATGAGACCAATGCCAACTCATCATAACTGATATTTGGAGAGTGTGTGAGCTGTCATACAGCTGTCATGGGCCCTATGTGAAAAGTCCATTTTGCCCTTGCTTAGTAAAATCACATTTTTGCTAATCCATTTCATTTGGGTTAATTCATGATTAAGGATGTGATTAAATGGAAGTATAAATACTTAATCATAACTAACTCTTGATGAGAATCACATTTCACAAGAATTCAACAAACTTTTCCCTCCAAATTCTCCAAAAGCTCAAGAACATTCAAGAACAAAATTCAACAAAACTCCTTCAATTCTTCATCAATTCAGAAAATTCTTCTTGCTTCATCTTCATTGGATCATGATCTTGATCTGTTTTGACAATTCATTGGCAAACAACACCAAATTCGTGACTGTTCAAAGGAGGTTCAACTATGGCATTTTGAGATCTCTTGCACTTGGAGCAACTTCGAGCTAGGCTAAGCATTGAATTCAATTTCCTGTAGCTTCTCCTTCATCTGTTTCAAGGAATCACGCGCCAAAGCTTCAAGAAGCCTCACTGCCATAGCAAGGTACTTGAAATTCGAATCTCTCCATTTCCTTAACTAAGCTAGGGCTTGTGTAGTGCGTGCAACATAGAATAGCATGATGCTTTTGGTTTTGATTATGATGAACTGTGGAGCAAGATATCGTGATTTTAAGATTTGATGACAAAACCTAATTCGATCGATCCGGTTTGTACAGTTAGATTTAGGTTGATTAGGTTACATATTCGTGATCCTCTTGATTAGACCTTTCCAACGGATATCTATTTGTGAATTTTGGTTGAACTTTGATGTTCTTGAGTTCTTGAATGTTTCCGGAAAATACGATGATGATGATGAAGAAATCTGGAAAATTTGCAGTGTTTGATTCACGAAATTGCCTGGCCTGTTCGAAATCTTGTTTAGCGCCAAAATCCAACGAATGACACAGTGACACCACATTACTAAAACGCTGCGTTTTGCATCCGGCCAGGCTTAATTACAACATTGCCATTGGATCTAATTAATTAAATAAAACATTTCAATAATTATTCACATAATTCATTTAATCTTAGAAAAATCATAGAAAATTAATTATTAATCCAAAATTAGTGAGACTTTTTTTGGTAGATCCCAAATTCTCTCTAGTTTTTTATAGGCATGGTTACAAAAGTTGTGCATGGAAAAATGTTAACCTGGCCTATTGATCTTTGACTTGTGTACAATTTTTGCATGTTTCACCATATTCATCATGAAATGCTCATACATTTAAAGAAATGATTGAAACTTTTTGTGCTCATTCTGTACTCATTGATGGTGATTTCCATGTAAAGTTTGTGATTTTTGGATACCTGATGATTGAGATATGATTTTTTGAATCTAGGTGTGACAATTTGTGTCACACCTAGCTAGGTCAACTTCATGAATTTATTTGCATGACCTATGATTGTTGGATTGGATTGAAATTTTGCATAAATGATCATTGATGTGTTGAGATAACATGTGAATTGTTTTGGATTTTTCTATGGCATTTTCCATTTGATTGATAATTTTCTTTACTGTATGCTCATTGTGCAACCTTATGTGACACATGTTTGTATATCTTGTGTGAAATTCTCATATGGTTTTGGATGAATGTGAAATTTGGTATGTTGATTATAGACACATTGTAGGACATCACTGTTTTGGTCCCATTCATTTCTTAATTGGTTTCACTGTTTTATGAATTTTTGAAGTGAATGCTTGTGTTGATGCTATGAATTGGCTTGAATAATTGTGTCTGGATTTCTTGATTTTCATTGACCTACTTTCTTTTGTCCAATTGAGCTGAAAATTGACATGCTACTTGTTGATTGTGTCCTGTTTAGATGTGAATTATTTGAGGATTTTTCGAATTGTTTTGGTATGCCTTTGATTGAAGTCATTCTGTTTGGACTTTTTGTTTTGTGTTTGACCTAGTTTGTGTTAAATTGGTCATGAATTGATATTGGTGAATGGTATAAGCATGGGACCAATTGCATTTGCTTTTGAATGGTTTTAATTTGATTTTGGATTGGTTTGGCTTGCTGTTTAGATTTTTTTCTCCCTTTTGGACCCTAGGCTTGGCCTAGTGGTCTAGTTTCTCACATTTGGTTTGGATTTTCAGGATGAAATGCACAATGCTTAAGGAGATTGCTTCAAGGCAATTTGAATTGAGTTTGGTTGATGTTTATAAACTAACTTGACTTTGTTTTGTAGGTTGTGATGCTTGAGCTTGGGCTTATAGCTTGCACTTGTGTGCATTAACTTGTGTTGCTTTGTACAGATTAACTGATTAACATTTGCTGTTTACTGTTTGTTTGTCTGAGTACTGATGATACTTGATTGATTTCAGGTACATTTAGTCGCTTACAGTTCTTTAAGAACTTGCTTGCTGCTGCTTGGTTTTTAAACCACTTGAGGTAGGACTTCTATTCTTCATGTAGTCTGGAAGACCTGGCCTGTTACTTGGCCAGGCAACTGTCTGAAGTCCTCCTTAAGAGGCGATGATTGTGGTTGTTTACATTTGTGCCAAGCAGGTAAAGACCTCTATGAGGCAATTGGTGGATCAAAGGGATATGCAATCTATCCCCCACTATTCTGTGAGTCGTCCCTCTGCTCACACGGCTGTGTGTTGATGCATTGGGACACAAACCCAAGATCTCGTGCTGTTGCACAATCGAGTCAGAGTCCTTGAGCGTAGAAGGGTCCCTCCATTCTGGACCCACGCTCCTTTGTCTGAAGCTCTCCCTGGTCAGGGATAAGAGCTGTGAAGTCTAATCTTCACTCACCTTTCATCTGCTTCACCTTAGCCTCGCAATGGCAAGGTTAAGAGCGAATACTACCCATGTACAGATGACTTGCTTCGGCAGTCAAACCCATTGTTTGAGCCCACTTGATTGGCTATAGTGCGTGCTATGTGAATACTTGCTTGAAATGCTTGTTTTGATCTGTTGTTGCTTGTATGCTTGTATGCTTGCTTCTTTCCTAGATAGGATTAGCTTGCAGTTGTGCAAGTAGGTAGAAAGCTGAACATAGGGTAATGATGCATGACAACACTAGGCTCGAGTACAGCTCCCTGGTAGTGTGTCTTCCCTTGGTTTCTGGCTAGATTTTCTTCCCCTTTAGGGGGAACTACATCGCCCTGATCCTCGTTCCAGACGAGGTATGTAGGCAGGAGACCGCGCGAGGTCTCTCCGGGCACTTTTTTTTCTTTTTGTGTGTGTTTACTTGTTATCTGATTGTGTGTTTGGTTCGGATGCCGACGTAAGTCCAGTGATTGGCTGTCGGGCTCCACGTTTGCCCTTTTGAGTGTGTTTTGGTTCGGATGCTGACGTAAGTCCAATGATTGGCAGTTGGGCTCCATGTTTGCCATCTGTTTGTGTGTTTTGTCTTGTTTGGCGTGCGTAAGCCGAACTACAGTGGCTCTGATTCTCGTTCCAGACGAGATATGTAGGCATAGGACGCGATGTCCTATCGAGCTCCCTTCTGTTAACCCCACCTGCGTTCCCTGTGTGTGTGATGTTTTAGCAACCTTTTCTTTTCTTAGAACGTGGATCCCGTCGAGTACGACGGACGTGAGGGGTGCTAATACCTTCCCCTTGCGTAACCGACTCCCTTACCCTTTCTCTTTGGTCGCGAGACCATTTCCTTTCCAGGTTTCTCTGAGCGTTTCCTTTCCCTATTTTGGGATAAATAACGCGCAGTGGCGGCTCTGTGTTGTGTTTTTATTTCAGCCCGCCGGTTGTTTTTTCGCGGATGCGACAGCTGGCGACTCTGCTGGGGACGCATAAGGTGTTGACCTGTGCTGGTCCATCTTCCCCGAGCGAGTCCTTCCTAGCGTTCTAGGATAGTTTAGGTTGCTTGTTTTGTTTTATTTATTGCATTTATTATTCTAACAGTGTATATATTTGCATAAATATTTGCATGCATCATTCTATCATGTTGCCGTCCTCTGTGCAGGTGGTTCCTCTGTTTTGGGGTGGGTGTTCTGAGTGGGGCTAAAACCCAGGCCCGAGTATACACCTAGGATTAGTGTGGTCTCACGTTCCTCAATTGCTAAATCAGCATATTGTTGCAACGTGACATGCCACAAGCCGGACGAGGTTCATCTGATAGTGCTTTCCATTGTGGAATATTCCACTTTGGTTGAGTTACTTCATCTGAACTGTTGACTCTGGTGACCGATCATTTCCCGGATCTTTGGTTGAGACGATCTCAGGAGAGCTACAATGGCACACCCGAAAGGGAAAACCCATTGAGTATCTCTGCCCGATTGTCGAGACTATTATCCGCCTTAGGATGACCTGATTAGAATTTACCTGTGAGGGGAGGGTGATTCTTTCAGATGCATGT
The DNA here is from genome assembly GCF_024323335.1 of Lathyrus oleraceus. Lineage (NCBI taxonomy): Eukaryota > Viridiplantae > Streptophyta > Magnoliopsida > Fabales > Fabaceae > Lathyrus > Lathyrus oleraceus. Next base: position 196,739,797 of record NC_066585.1, read on the forward strand.
TCAGATGGTGACTCAGATGGTGACTTTTTGTTCCGTGGATCAGAGTCATATTTATCAGTCAGATTTATGGTCATTTATTGCCGAGACGCCGGAATGCTGTCCGTGGTATTTATCAGTGGGGATCCGTTTATTTCAGGATTCCCCGGGCCGATTAAGAGATTCAGTGGGTATCTGCTCAGAGATTGTCAGGTGATGATGATGATGATATATCTGTCTTCCGTTTATTTCGGAACCCTTGAGTTGGATTTGTGGTTACATTTTCGCCTTCAGATGGTTGTGATCAGTTCAGAGATCCGAGCTGTGGTTCAGGGCAACAGATGACCAGATGACTTGGAGGATGGCCCAGTGCATTGCATACATCTGCATCATTCTCATTTTGCATTCATCTGCATCAAACCCATGTTTAGCCATATGGGGAGTATTATGGATTGAGATTCTGGTTGAGAGACATCATGAATTTCAGAATGTGGATGCCGGATTATTATCTGTCTCGATGAAACCAGGATCAAAAGACAGAAGCTTCCTCATATGGATAGACGTTGCATTCATGCATATTAACCTGTTTGCTGTTTTGCAGGAATCATTGCTCGCGCTCGTAGAGTTGTACCTTTGCACTCAACCCGTCCTCACAGATACTTCACCAGACGCAATACTCCCAGACTGATGGATCAGTTCAACGCCGACATCCTCGAATTGAAAGAGATGGTGAGGGATTTGTTCAGTGTTGTGCAAAGGCTTGCCTTGGGGCAGAAAGCCATGGCCGGGAGATTGGAAAGGATTGAGGGTTGGATGATCAAGGAGAAAGTTCAGGGAAAGGCTCCGTCATCCGAAGTAATAAATGCCTCTGGCTCTGTAGCAAAGAAGCCCTCTGGCCATGGTCATCTTGAGAAGGAAGTTGAATCAGGTGGTGTGCAGGCCAAAAGAGAACGCGGTAAGGATCGTTATCACCCATATGCTGATACGGTAACAATCCCTACTAGTAATCAATCTGCACAACAGCGGCAACCGCCACCTCAACAGAGGACACAAAGAGCAGTGGGCCAAGTGAGAAGGAGGACGACAGATCGTCATTTCGATAAGCCGCCTGTGACTTACGCCTCTCTGTTTAAGAGGTTGAAGGATCTTGGGTTGGTGCAGCCGAGGATATTGGTTCCAGGGAAACCGGATCAGAGGCCTGCCAATTTCGATGAGAATGCTAAGTGCGAATTTCACTCAGGTGCGCCCGGACACAACATAGAGAACTGCAAAGCTTTTAAGCACACAGTTCAAGACCTGGTGGATTCAAAAGCAATCAACTTTGCTCCATCTCCCAACGTGAATGCCAATCCCATGTCGGCACATGGTCAGGCGATGGTGAGTGCAATTGCTGAAGATTCGGATCACGCCTGTGGGATGGGTGAAGAGACTGATGGTAACTGCAAGTTTGATGGTTGGATAAAGCCGTGCGCACCAGGGATGGGAATCCAGAACTGGAAGGCCTAAAAAGATCAGCACTGTCACTCATTCGGAAGAGTAATGATTTCTGTTTTGATTTTATCTGCATGAAAGCCTTGCGTGTTGCCCGACACGTAATGGTTCATTGTAAGGGCCACATCATGTTCATAATTTGCATTTTCTGCATCATTAATAAATGGATGTTTTTCAGTCAAAAAGCGGTGTTCCCTGTTTTTCATTTATTTTTGCAGTTTAAAAACAAATAAAAACGGCAATGTTTGTTTTCATTTTTCTTTTTTGATTTGTCTCGTCCCTAAATTCAAAAATAATTCTCCGGATCTCATTGATAACAATTTGGTTACACCTCATATGACTTCGACAATCCAATCTATCTTGCTGAAGAAGAAGACGAAGAAGATTGTGATCTGCTGGAATTAGCCAGGTTGTTGAAACAAGAGGAGAAGGTGATTCAGTCGCACGTGAAGCGGGTTGAGGTTGTTATTTCAAGCACCGCCGAGGTCAGGAAAGAAAAAAAAATTGGGGCCGCTTCAGAGGCAAGTCGAGAGCAGAATGGTAGCCTTGTTGAAGGAGTATGTGGATACCTTCACCTGGTCATGCCAGGATATGCCAGGGTTGGACACCGATGACGTTGTGCACAAGCTACCATGGAGAGAAGACTGTCCTTTAGAGAAGCAAAACGCCAGTGCCTGTATCAGAGAGCCATGGTGACTTTGTTTCATGATATGATTCATCATGAAATCAATTGCTATGCTGATGACATGATAGCAAAGTCCCAAGCAGGAGAGGGGCATCTGGTAGACCGAGGCAAGTCGTTTGACCAGTGGAGACAATTCAAACTGAGGTTGAATTCAGATAAGTGCACTATCAGAGTGCGGGCCGGTAAGCTGATGGGGTTCATTGGAAAAAAGGAATCGAGGTCGATCCTACGTAAAAAAAAAAAAAAATGTCTGAACCGAGAACAGAGAAAGAGGTTCGTGGTTTTTTAGGTAGATTGAACTACATGTCATGGTTCACATCTCACCTAACAGCCACGTGGGAACCCATTCAAGAGAAAAATCAAACGGTCAGGCGAAATATTGATTGCCAAGGGGCATTGAAAAATAAAAGAATAAGTTGCAGGAACCTCTGATTCTGATGCCTCCCTATGGAGAGAGACTGTTAATCTGTACTTGACGGCCTTCGAGGGGTCTATGGGGTGTATTGGGTCAGCATGACGCGTCTTGTCGAAAAGAGCATGCAATTTACCTAAGCAAAAAGTTTACCGACTGTGAAACAATACATTCACTGTTCGAGAAGACTTGATGTACTTTGGCATAGGCTGCTCGCCGACTGAGACAGTATATGCTGGTTCATACCACTTTGTGGATTTCGAGATGGATCTGATCAGGTAGATGTTGGAAAGAGCCAGCAGTAACCGGACAGGTTGCAAGAGTGCGAAAGAATGTTGACTGATTTGTGATGCTCTCAGAAAGCAATTGAAGGGGTATTGTCTGATTACATCGCCCGCAACTCGTGGAGGATTATCAACTGATGAAGTTTGAGTTCCCTGATGAGGACATCTCGAGGTGCTCTAATCAAAAGATTGAGAGTGACCGATCCCGGAGGAGGGGCTTGACCCTGAATCCAAACGGATTCTGATGTCTGATGGGGAGGTTAAGGTGAATAAGCTTTTGTTGCCCGGATAACATTTGAATGCACCGACGGTGTGATTGAGTAGGAAACTGGTATCCTGGGTATCGAACCTCGGTGCACATACTGGGGCAACGCCTTTCTCATTGGTGTATGGGATGGAGGCTGTATTACCAGTTGAGGTTCAGATTCCCTCTTTGAGAGTCCTGATGGACGTGAAATTGCAAGAGGCGGAATGGGTAAGGACCCGGTACGAAGAGTTGAGCCTGATAGAGGAAAAGAGGTTAGCAGCCATCTGTCATGGGCAGTTATACCAACAGCGGATGAAGCGTGCCTTTGACAGAAAGGTACGACCTCGGGTATATCACGTAGGTGATATGGTGCTGAAAAGGATCCTTCCTCCTCAAAACGATCGAAGGGGCAAATGGACACCTAATTATGAAGGTCCATTCGTGGTCAAGAAGGTTTTCTCTGGTGGAGCCTTGTTGCTAACGACCATGGATGGCGAGGATTTTCCATCCCCTGTGAATGCGGACACAGTTAAAAAATACTTCGTATAAAGAGACCCGCTGGACGAAAAGAATAAAATAGTCCAGGCAAAAATGGGCATCCCGGCGAACCAAAAAAACAGAAAGAAAGGTTCGGGCAAAAATTAGGGATAAAATGAAAAAACTGTACACCCGGCAAGTCGAAAACCTGAAAAGGCGACTTGGGCAAAAAAGGGTATCCCGGTGGACTGAAAACCCGAAAGGGCGGTCCAGGCAAAAGAGGGATTGAAACGAACAACTGCGTCTAGCATGATCGTTTGCGCTTTGGTTAAAGCATCATGGATAATACCCGATAGGGATCAATCAGAATCGTCTTGTTCAGAAGGCAGAAAGCACGGGGAGTCTGAGGACATATGGGGTGTAACCGAGTTGGAACTCGATGAGATCACGGGTTTCACATTGCCATTAGGATAGATTTTTCCTTGTGCGCAATTACCTCTTTTCAGGATTTGCTTCCTTTGTATTGCTCATTTGAGCCACATTTTTTCAATCAATAAAATGCATATTCAGTCAAATAATTTTGTTTTTTGTTTTCATTACCGCTTTGATTGCAAAAACATCCAGATATTTTTGATAAAGAATCTTGCATTTTAAGACGTACAGGTCCCTTCCAATGCATGTTTATAAGATTGAAAGCTTGAAATCTTATTTGGAAGGATGAGTGACCCAAGTGTTGAAATCTTGACACGCCTGGGGCACGGTTTTATCTGATGATCTGTTTTGCAGGTACTGTTGGATATTTTCACTCACTTGCAGGTTGTGAGGTGGAAGCTATCGACAAAAAACAAACCCCCAGGGAGTCCAGACAGGGACGAATGAATGTGAAGGGATGACGAAGAGACGTTGAGACGTACGACGATCCTTGATGATAATCAAGAAGACTCTTCAAAGTCGGAAGACTTGAAAGTATGTAATTCCCCGCAGAGTCCGATCAGGGACGAGTGCATGAAGAAAGGACGGAGAGACGACGAGACGTCCGACAACCTTTGGAATTAATCAAGAAGACTCTTCAAAGTCGGAAAAATTGAAAAATCTGTATAAATCCCAGGAGTTCGATCTCCGTCGAGCGCGGAGCGATTGGGAATACAAGATGATGGAGCAGAAAAGGTCCAGACGAGTCTGGGAGTTCTCAAAAGTGGAAAGCTGATGCGAGATTGGGAGGTGGATACTATGGTTCGACGAGTCAACGGGTGTTCTGTACCAACTTTTCTCATGTCCCCAGCTATATTCCCAAGCAGAGTTGTGAGGACTAACTCCCCAGCAGATCCAAGGTCTATGGATCCCTTAGCTGGGTCAAGATGGTTATCCCCGGCAGGTTTAAAGTGATGTTTCCTCAGCAGTCAGGCCTGAAGGTTGCTATCCCCGAGTGGAGCGGGTTTCAATGAAATATATCTCCAGCAGTGTTCATCCTACCAGTGGATTGAACGAGTTTCCGTAGCAGACGGATATCTGTATCCCCAGCAGAGTCGCCAGCTGTCGCATCCGCGAAAAAACAACCGGCGGGCTGAAACAAAAACACAACACAGAGCCGCCACTGCGCGTTATTTATCCCAAGATAGGGAAAGGAAACGCTCAGAGAAACCTGGAAAGGAAATGGTCTCGCGACCAAAGAGAAAGGGTAAGGGAGTCGGTTACGCAAGGGGAAGGTATTAGCACCCCTCACGTCCGTCGTACTCGACGGGATCCACGCTCTAAGAAAAGAAAAGGTTGTTAAAACATCACACACACACACACCGAAGACAACACAGGTGGGGTTAAGGGGAAGAGAGCTCGATAGGACGTCGCATCCTATGCCTACGTATCTCGTCTGTAACGAGAATCAGAGCTGCCGTAGTTCGGCTCACGCACGCCAAACAACACACACACCCACAGGCAAACAGGGAACCCGACAACCACTCGATGGAATTACGTCAGCTTCCGAACCAAAACACACACCAGAGGGCAAACGTGGAGCCCGACCGCCAATCACTGGACTTACGTCGGCATCCGAACCAAACACACAATCAGATAACAGGTAAACACACGCAAAAAAGAAAAGGGTGCCCGGAGAGACCTCGCACAGTCTCCTGCCTACATACCTCGTCTGGAACGAGGATCAGGGCGATGTAGTTCCCCCTTAACTACATCGCCCTGATCCTCGTTCCAGACGAGGTATGTAGGCAGGAGACCGTGCGAGGTCTCTCCGGGCACCCTTTTCTTTTTTGCGTGTGTTTACCTGTTATCTGATTGTGTGTTTGGTTCGGATGCCGACGTAAGTCCAGTGATTGGCGGTCGGGCTCCACGTTTGCCCTCTGGTGTGTGTTTTGGTTCGGAAGCTGACGTAATTCCATCGAGTGGTTGTCGGGTTCCCTGTTTGCCTATGGGTGTGTGTGTTGTTTGGCGTGCGTGAGCCGAACTACGACAGCTCTGATTCTCGTTCCAGACGAGATACGTAGGCATAGGATGCGACGTCCTATCGAGCTCTCTTCCCCTTAACCCCACCTGTGTTGTCTTCGGTGTGTGTGTGTGATGTTTTAGCAACCTTTTCTTTTCTTAGAGCGTGGATCCCGTCGAGTACGACGGACGTGAGGGGTGCTAATACCTTCCCCTTGCGTAACCGACTCCCTTACCCTTTCTCTTTGGTCGCGAGACCATTTCCTTTCCAGGTTTCTCTGAGCGTTTCCTTTCCCTATCTTGGGATAAATAACGCGCAGTGGCGGCTCTGTGTTGTGTTTTTGTTTCAGCCCGCCGGTTGTTTTTTCGCGGATGCGACAAGCCGGCGGCGATCAGTCTCTGGAACACGAATATGCTGTGCTATGATCACATTTTGGTTCTCGTATACATTCAATTATGAAGGTATATCCTGAAGTTGTGTTGTATCTGACTCTGTGTTGCATTAGGCTGGCATTTGAAATAATTGTGCACATGGTTTACAGGTGCGGGATGGAAGTGCATCATTCATGTTGGATGTAGTGTGTATGCTAATCCTACTGATGGCCATAACTTAGAAGACTTGGCATTGCTGGACTGTTATACAGGTCATGAGATTCCCTCCACCGAATGGGCATGATTTATTATGCAGTCAGAGGCTTGTACATTGTAGAGAACAAGCTCATCAACTTTGTGGATGTTAGCAGAACCACGGGCAGGACACCTTTCCTCTTTTCCCCACCCGAAATCATTAGTCCATGTATTTTGAACAATATACGGCTCCTCTGTCATGTTTTCTCCTGGAAGACTCACATTATAATGCAAGATAATTGGAGGATATGGCTCCTCTTCTAGCTCTTGTCCAGCTAGGTCAATCTGAAAGCTACTGCTTTGTTCATTAGGTATGCCAATTAATGTAATAGAAGAATCTATGATCAAACCACAAGGGAGATTCAGAGTGATTCCACTATCTGCTACCGTCTTGCCAAGTGTGGTCACAGAGAATGGACAATTTTGATTTTCTGGGCTGTCTATACTAATCTTAGACGCTTTGTCATTTTCAATGGTGGACAGCAACTCTTTCCATGCTACAGAAGCCTCTTTGACTCCTTGAGTTGTTTCCGACAAAGCATCTGACCTCGACAGCAAGGAGCGTAAATGCGTCCAAGCAAGTACAACATTCATCTCTCCTTCAGACAAATTTTCATATCATACAGATCATCAAGCCCCGCGACATCTACCAAATGTGGCATTTTGTTGGTTTTGGCATTTTTTTCAGGTCCGAATCGAAAGACGCTGCTTCAACATTGCTGCTTCCTTTAATAGAATCGTTTGGTGGCGAATTGTTATTGAAAAAACTGTATGCTGACTGTTTTGTTGCCTGCTGCATGTTGTCTTAGCATGATTCTAACAGCAATGCATTGAAACTCTGATGTTTGGTTGGTTGTGTTCCTGAACCATGACACTATCTAGAACAGTGCTTTGCATTACATTGCCCTGATAACTGAGTCTGCTAGCCTTGTTTTGCTGCAGGATTTTATTATGGACATGGATGAACTGCTGTCATGCTGCAGATTGTGTTGTTCTGCAGGCCTAAACCAATTGTTATGCATTGCATTTGGAATATCAGAGGGTGTGAATTAATTTCAAGCAATTATGCAGCAGGTTAACTCCATTTGGTTCAGTACTTCATGGCTTGGTTTGTGCATTAGGTTCTCATGTGACCATGCTTAGTGTTGACTTAGGCAAAGTTGATTGCAAGGTTGGTTCTTGTGTTGCAGTACTCATGACTTGTGTTTTGTAGGTTTGTGATAGTGGTCAAGGCATTTGCAAGGGTACTTGTGAGCGAAGCAGCAAGGTGAAAGCACAATCAACATGTCTACTGGATGATTAATCAAGGCAAAGTAACATGGGATTATGTCCAAGTTTGGGAAATTAGGGCTTCAGAATTTTAGGGTTGACTTTGGTCAAAGTTGACCAAAAAGTCAATTGTTGACCAAAGTCAACAATTGGTCAAAGTGTCAATTTTTGTGTATTTTTTGTATGGAATCAAATGTAATGAAATAAAATTGAAATGGATTAACAAAATGGTTTGAAGTTGGTTTCACAATTGGTTTAATCATAACTTGAATGTTTGACTCTTGAAAAGAAAATAACTTGACTGATAATGTGTATGAACAAAACCATGAAATAAGACCATAAGGTTAGGGTTTTGACATAGTATCCATGAACCAATAACATGACTGGCAAGTGGCTAGAAACACAAGAAACTTGGTTGTTCAGATGACCCAGACCATAGAGGTATCCACAATCACAACACCATGACTTTGGATCAAAACCACAATCCTCATACAAAACCAAGGTTAGGCCAAGCATGTTAAACAAACATAAAAAATTCAGGACCAAAATCGGGGTATGACAGTTGCCCCTATTTAAGCGTCTTCAACTAGAGAAATGAAGCAGGACGTTCTTCATATGATCATAGTGGGAGATGATTAAATACTAAGAAGACCCGGATTTTGATCCTGAATCCCCATGAAATAGTTAACAATGCCTGTCAGAATCGGCAAAGAAGCAATCTCAAAAGAAGAATCCGTCTGGTACGGTGAAAAATCGGCCTGAGTACCGAAAGAGAAAGTTGACCTGGATACCAAAATAAATGGTAACACAGGAATACCCATGGCCTGAACGCCGCACATTAGTCTGAACACTAAGCATCAGAATACGAGAGTATCAATGTTGGTCTGATCACCGGAAATCTGGTCTGAACACCACTTCGATCTGGAAATCGGAAACTGGCCTGAATGCCACTTCGGTCTGGATACCGGAAACTTCTTTGATCTGAAAATCGGGAAAGACTGGCCTGAATGCCACTTCGGTCTGGATACCGGAAACTGCTTCGATCTGAAAATCGGGAAAGACTGGCCTGAATGCCACTTGGGTCTGGATACCGGAAACTGCTTCGATCAGAATATCGGGAAAGACTGGCCTGAATGCCACTTCGGTCTGGATACCGGGAACTTGTAACACCCCGATAAAATAAGATAATTATTTAATTTAAGTTAATAATATATTTATTAATTTAATTAAATAATTGGGATTATTATTATTGGATTATTTTATTATAATTACTGGAAAATATAAAAGTTGGAATTTAGAAAAGGTCCCATTTGGTAAAAGGGTTATTTTCACGTGAAAAGGAAAGGAGACTGAAAAGTGGAAAAGGGCAAAAAGAGCCAGAGAACAAGGGTTGAAGAGAGGAAGGAAAGCTTGAAGCTCAGAGATTTGCCGGATTAACTCAGGTAAGGGGGGTTTATCATCGTTTAATGGGTATTATGGGATAATATGTAATGGATAGTGATAAACCATTGATTTACCTCTGAATTGAATGATGCATGATGAAATTGTGAACCTTTGGATGAACGAAATTAGGTTATAAATGGAGGAAATTCGTAGGAATTAGATGTAATAATGTTAGATTTTGTGAAATCGAATAGGGTATGAATTGTGTTAGAGGATATGAACGAATAATGTGTAAAATTGGACTGTGGAAGGTTGGATTGGATAGATCTCGTAGCAGAGAAAGCCATAGCAGATCTGGAAGTCTGGTTTCTGGTCATACGCGTATGGCACTAGGCAGTACGCGTATGAGATGGCATGGTACGCGTATGGCACTAGGCAATACGCGTATGGATGAAGAAGATGATGTTTTGAACGTAGTTTGGTCTCTGTTGGTACGCGTATGGGGAAGTGATACGCGTAGCATACGCGTATGAGATGGTGTTACGCGTATGGGATTTGGCTGAGAAATGGGCCATACGCGTATGGGACTAGGCAGTACGCGTATGGGCAGGATTGTGATTTTTCTGTGCTGTTGTTGTGCAGTTTTTGGTTGTTCAGCTGAGTAATGTGATTTAGCTTATGTACGATATATTAGGGATCATTTCCCGTTGTTTTGAGTAGTATAGGTATTAGTAGAGTATGCTAATACTGTGGTTGTTCTTTGGCATGATCTGATATGCTTATGTGATAAAATACTGATGATGTGTGATGGTATGCATGATCTTGTGAATGTATCAGTTATGTGTGCATTTGTGAAATAGACTGTTTTATGGCTTAGAGTGTGAGCATATGTCTATTCTCGAATTGTGGTTGATGATTTAACATTGCTAGGTGATTAGCATGCATATTGTGGCCTTTATGGTGGTAGCTAATTCCCATGGTGAGGAATTAGTGAGTTAGTCATTTTGGACTGTTGTTGATGTTTGCATGCTAGGTGAATTAGCGTGCATAGCATGGCCCTTGGGGTGGTAGCTAATTCCCATGGTGAGGAATTAGTGAGTGAGTCACTAGGTCTCAAATGAGTGGGACTAGTGGGCTTGGTAGCCGTGCCTGGATTTGGACGGTGAGGTGAACTATATGTTCACAAATAGTCGGTACCGCATGCATGGAGTCTCATTGCATAATATGTGTATGGCGTATAATATGAATGGATGTATTCCAATATTATACGTGTGTTTGTGTTGATATTGAGTATGAGCATGAATTGTATTGGTATTGAGTATGATATTTGAATTGATGTGCCGTTACCGAACGTGTGATGTGATTAGGGTGATTAATGTGTTAAATTACTTAGCATTACATGATGTTTTATAATGCTTATTATATCGATTGAGGAACTCACCCTTACAACTATTTTTCAGGTAACGAGCAGTGATTGAGTAGAAGCTAGTGCTTGGAGTCTAGTGTAGTCTCCTTAGTGGGTCATGCTCTGATAGATGTAACATCGGGATGGGATGTTTTACCTTGTCGAATAATTTTACATGTAATTGTGTTACATGTTCCGCATGATTGATTTAATTTCTATCCGCTGCGTACTATGCAAACGTTTTATTTGATAAATAAATGAGCATGACAATCTACTTTGAGGAATGGTGTGAAGTTGTTTGTGTGACACCCTTAACTGCATAATTACTCTGATTTATATGTTGCTATTTTAATTAAATATTTGGGGTATTTTAGAAGGGTGTTACATTAGTGGTATCAGAGCATAGTCGGTCGAGTCGAGTCGTAATTATTTTGTTCCCCTGTACGGGATAGGTGTTGTGTAACCCTATCAGTACTTATTGTTTAGTTTGTTGGGTTTTCAGAATAGAGATGGCTGGAAGAGGTAGAGACGATGCTGCGATTGCTGAGGCTCTGGGTATGCTAGCTGGAGTACTTGGAGGGAATCCAAATGTTGTGGGAATGGGAGCTGCTCGTCAACTGAGTGAGTTCCAGAAGAACAATCCTCCAATGTTCAAGGGAGCATACGATCCAGATGGTGCTCAGAAGTGGTTGAAGGAGATTGAGAGGATCTTCCGAGTGACTGAGTGTGCCGATAACCAGAAGGTCAGGTTCGGTACGCATATGCTGTCAGAGGAAGCAGATGATTGGTGGGTTGCTACCCGCACTGAGTTGGAAGCTGCTGGGAATGCTGAGATCACTTGGGTTGTGTTCAGAGAGAGATTCCTGAGGAAGTATTTTCCAGAGGATGTCAGAGGAAAGAAAGAGATAGAGTTCTTGGAATTGAAGCAGGGTAACAGGTCTGTTACTGAGTATGCTGCTAAGTTCACAGAGTTGTCGAAGTATTATACTCCCTATAACGAGGCTACTGGGGAATTTTCGAAATGTGTGAAGTTTGAGAACGGGTTACGTCCCGAGATCAAGCAGGCTATTGGATATCAGCGGATTAGAGTGTTTTCTGATTTGGTTGACTGTTGCAGGATTTTTGAACAGGATACCAAGGCTAGAGCAGAGAGCTATCAGCAGAGGGTTGATAGGAAAGGCAAGAATCAGAATGATCGTGGGAAACCGTATGCAGTTGGCAAAGGTTTCCAGAGACAGAGTGGGATGAAGAGGCCTAGTGGGGGAGACTCTAGTGCCCCTGCTAAGTGTTACAGGTGTGGTCAGGCTGGACATCGTATCCATGAGTGTACCAGTAATGAGAAGAAGTGTTATAAGTGTGGCAAGGGTGGTCACTTGGCTGCAGATTGCCGGCTGAAGACTGTGACTTGTTTCAACTGTGGGGAGTTGGGTCATATCAGTCCACAGTGTCCTAAGCCGAAGAAGGAGAATCAGTCGGGAGGCAAGGTCTTTGCTTTATCGGGTTCTGAGACTTCTGTAGATGATCGTTTGATCCGAGGTACGTGTTATATTAATGGCTTTCCTCTTGTAGCTATTATTGACACTGGTGCGACTCATTCCTTTATATCTTTGGATTGTGCTGTGAAACTTAAGTTAGAGATATCTGAGATGCATGGAAGTATGGTGATTGATACTCCTGCGAAGGGTTCAGTGACTACTACTTCAGTTTGTTTAAATTGTCCTTTGAGTATTTTTGGTAGAGACTTTGGAATGGACCTTGTGTGTCTTCCACTTATGCAGATTGATGTTATTCTGGGTATGAACTGGTTGGTGTTTAACCGAGTCTATATCAATTGTTTTGATAAAACTGTGATTTTTCCTGAGATTGAGGAAGGAAAGAGTTTGTTTCTATCAGCAAGGCAGGTGAATGAGGCAGTAGTAGATGGGGCAGAGTTGTTTATGCTGTTAGCGACTTTGGAGGCTAAAGATAAACTGGTGATTTGCGATCTAGCTGTGGTGTGTGATTTTCCTGATGTGTTTCCAGAAGAAGTGAATGAATTACCTCCAGAGCGTGAAGTTGAGTTCTCGATTGATTTGATACCTGGTACTAGACCGATATCGATGGCTCCATACCGTATGTCTGCTGTTGAGTTAACTGAATTGAAGAGTCAGTTGGAAGATCTGTTGGATAAGAAATTTATTCGTCCGAGTGTGTCACCGTGGGGTGCACCAGTGTTATTGGTTAAGAAGAAAGAAGGTACTATGAGGTTGTGTGTGGACTACAGGCAACTGAATAAAGTAACGATCAAGAATCGGTATCCTTTGCCGAGGATTGATGATTTGATGGATCAGTTGGTTGGTGCGAGTGTGTTCAGCAAAATAGATTTGAGATCTGGGTATCATCAGATACGTGTGAAAACTGAAGATATTCAGAAGACTGCTTTCAGAACAAGGTATGGACATTATGAGTATTCTGTAATGCCTTTTGGTGTGACTAATGCGCCTGGAGTGTTTATGGAGTATATGAATAGGATTTTCCATCCGTACCTAGATCAGTTTGTTGTGGTGTTTATTGACGATATTTTGGTGTATTCGAAATCTGAAGAAGAACATGCTGAGCATTTGAGAGTGGTTTTAGAAGTTTTAAGAGAAAAGAAGTTATTTGCTAAACTGTCTAAGTGTGAATTTTGGTTAGAAGAGGTTAGTTTTCTTGGTCATGTGATTTTTAGAAGCGGTGTTGCTGTTGATCCTTCTAAGATAGAAGCGGTATCTAAGTGGGAAGCTCCGAAGTCAATTTCGGAGATAAGGAGTTTTCTTGGACTTGCAGGTTATTATAGGAAGTTCATTGAGGGATTTTCTAAGTTGGCGTTACCGTTGACGATGTTGACTAGAAAGGGGCAAGCGTTTGTTTGGGACTCAAAATGTGAAGAAGGTTTCCAAGAGTTAAAGAGAAGGTTAACTACTGCTCCTATTCTGATATTACCGAGTCCGTCAGAACTATTTGAGGTTTTCTGTGATGCGTCATTGTTGGGCTTGGGTGGTGTGTTGATGCAGAATAAGCAGGTTATAGCCTATGCTTCGAGACAGCTGAGGGTTCATGAGAGGAACTATCCGACACACGATTTAGAGTTGGCAGCTGTGGTATTTGTTCTGAAGTTATGGAGGCATTACTTGTACGGGTCAAGATTTGAGGTTTTCAGTGACCATAAAAGTTTAAAGTATTTATTTGATCAGAAAGAGCTGAATATGAGACAGAGGAGATGGTTAGAGTTTCTGAAGGATTATTACTTTGGTTTGAATTACCATCCGGGTAAAGCAAACGTAGTGGCTGATGCATTGAGTCGGAAATCATTGCATATGTCTATGTTAATGGTTAAGGAATTGGATCTAATTGAGCAGTTTAGAGACTTGAGTTTGGTGTGTGAGAGTACTCACAATAGTGTTAAATTGGGAATGTTGAAGTTAACGAGTGGTATTCTGGATGAGATTAGAGAGGGTCAGAAATCCGATGTGCTTTTGGTTGATAAGTTGACTCTAGTGAATCAAGGTCAAGGTGGTGAATTCAGAGTTGATGAGAATGGTGTTTCGAAATTTGGTAATCGGGTGTGTATTCCGGATGTTACCGAACTTAAGAAGAGTATTCTTGAGGAAGGACATCGTAGTGGCTTGAGTATTCATCCTGGAGCTACAAAGATGTATCATGATTTGAAAAAGCTATTTTGGTGGCCGGGAATGAAAAGAGAAATTGCGAGTTTTGTTTATTCTTGTTTGACTTGTCAGAAGTCAAAGATTGAGCATCAGAAGCCGTCTGGGCTAATGCAACCGTTGGCTATTCCAGAGTGGAAATGGGATAGTATCAGTATGGATTTTGTTTCTGGGTTACCGAGGACAATTAAGAATTTTGAAGCTATTTGGGTGATTGTGGACAGATTGACAAAATCGGCTCATTTCATTCCGATCAGAATGGACTATCCATTGGAGAGACTAGCTGAGTTGTATATTGAGAAAATTGTAAGTTTGCATGGTATTCCGTCGAGTATTGTTTCGGACAGAGATCCTAGATTTACATCGAAGTTCTGGGAAGGTTTGCAGAAGGCTTTGGGAACTAAGCTGAGATTGAGTTCTGCATATCATCCGCAGACTGATGGTCAGACTGAGAGGACGATTCAGTCACTAGAGGATCTTTTGAGGGCTTGTGTTTTGGAAAAGGGAGGTGCTTGGGATTGTTATTTACCTTTGATTGAGTTTACCTACAACAATAGTTTTCATTCGAGCATTGGTATGGCACCGTTTGAAGCTTTGTATGGTAGGAGATGTCGGACACCTTTATGTTGGTATGAGCCCGGTGAGAGTGTTGTGGTTGGACCGGAGATTGTTCAACAGACTACGGAAAAGATTAAGATGATTCAGGAGAAGATGAGGATTGCTCAGAGTCGTCAGAAGAGTTATCGCGACAAGAGGAGGAAGTCACTTGAGTTTCAAGAGGGAGATCATGTGTTTCTTCGTGTTACTCCGATAACTGGGGTTGGTCGAGCTTTGAAGTCGAAGAAGTTGACACCTCGATTTATTGGTCCTTACCAGATTTTGGAGAGGATAGGGGAGGTAGCCTATCGTATCGCTTTACCGCCGTCACTTGCGAATTTGCATGAGGTTTTTCATGTGTCTCAGTTGAGGAGGTACATTCATGATCCGTCGCATGTGGTCCAAGTAGATGATGTCCAGGTGAGAGATAACCTGACTGTTGAAACATCACCTATGAGGATTGAGGATCGAGAGTTGAAGCAGTTGCGGGGTAAAGAGATTGCTTTGGTAAAGGTAGCTTGGGGAGGACCAGCAGGTGGCAATGTGACTTGGGAACTAGAGAGTCAGATGAAGGAGTCTTATCCAGAGTTATTCGCTTGAGGTATGTTTTCGAGGACGAAAATTCTTTTAGTGGGGGAGAGTTGTAACACCCCGATAAAATTAGATAATTATTTAATTTAAGTTAATAATATATTTATTAATTTAATTAAATAATTGGGATTATTATTATTGGATTATTTTATTATAATTACTGGAAAATATAAAAGTTGGAATTTAGAAAAGGTCCCATTTGGTAAAAGGGTTATTTTCACGTGAAAAGGAAAGGAGACTGAAAAGTGGAAAAGGGCAAAAAGAGCCAGAGAACAAGGGTTGAAGAGAGGAAGGAAAGCTTGAAGCTCAGAGATTTGCCGGATTAACTCAGGTAAGGGGGGTTTATCATCGTTTAATGGGTATTATGGGATAATATGTAATGGGTAGTGATAAACCATTGATTTACCTCTGAATTGAATGATGCATGATGAAATTGTGAACCTTTGGATGAACGAAATTAGGTTATAAATGGAGGAAATTCGTAGGAATTAGATGTAATAATGTTAGATTTTGTGAAATCGAATAGGGTATGAATTGTGTTAGAGGATATGAACGAATAATGTGTAAAATTGGACTGTGGAAGGTTGGATTGGATAGATCTCGTAGCAGAGAAAGCCATAGCAGATCTGGAAGTCTGGTTTCTGGTCATACGCGTATGGCACTAGGCAGTACGCGTATGAGATGGCATGGTACGCGTATGGCACTAGGCAATACGCGTATGGATGAAGAAGATGATGTTTTGAACGTAGTTTGGTCTCTGTTGGTACGCGTATGGGGAAGTGATACGCGTAGCATACGCGTATGAGATGGTGTTACGCGTATGGGATTTGGCTGAGAAATGGGCCATACGCGTATGGGACTAGGCAGTACGCGTATGGGCAGGATTGTGATTTTTCTGTGCTGTTGTTGTGCAGTTTTTGGTTGTTCAGCTGAGTAATGTGATTTAGCTGATGTACGATATATTAGGGATCATTTCCCGTTGTTTTAAGTAGTATAGGTATTAGTAGAGTATGCTAATACTGTGGTTGTTCTTTGGCATGATCTGATATGCTTATGTGATAAAATACTGATGATGTGTGATGATATGCATGATCTTGTGAATGTATCAGTTATGTGTGCATTTGTGAAATAGACTGTTTTATGGCTTAGAGTGTGAGCATATGTCTATTCTCGAATTGTGGTTGATGATTTAGCATTGCTAGGTGATTAGCATGCATATTGTGGCCTTTATGGTGGTAGCTAATTCCCATGGTGAGGAATTAGTGAGTTAGTCATTTTGGACTGTTGTTGATGTTTGCATGCTAGGTGAATTAGCGTGCATAGCATGGCCCTTGGGGTGGTAGCTAATTCCCATGGTGAGGAATTAGTGAGTGAGTCACTAGGTCTCAAATGAGTGGGACTAGTGGGCTTGGTAGCCGTGCTTGGATTTGGACGGTGAGGTGAACTATATGTTCACAAATAGTCGGTACCGCATGCATGGAGTCTCATTGCATAATATGTGTATGGCGTATAATATGAATGGATGTATTCCAATATTATACGTGTGTTTGTGTTGATATTGAGTATGAGCATGAATTGTATTGGTATTGAGTATGATATTTGAATTGATGTGCCGTTACCGAACGTGTGATGTGATTAGGGTGATTAATGTGTTAAATTACTTAGCATTACATGATGTTTTATAATGCTTATTATATCGATTGAGGAACTCACCCTTACAACTATTTTTCAGGTAACGAGCAGTGATTGAGTAGAAGCTAGTGCTTGGAGTCTAGTGTAGTCTCCTTAGTGGGTCATGCTCTGATAGATGTAACATCGGGATGGGATGTTTTACCTTGTCGAATAATTTTACATGTAATTGTGTTACATGTTCCGCATGATTGATTTAATTTCTATCCGTTGCGTACTATGCAAACGTTTTATTTGATAAATAAATGAGCATGACAATCTACTTTGAGGAATGGTGTGAAGTTGTTTGTGTGACACCCTTAACTGCATAATTACTCTGATTTATATGTTGCTATTTTAATTAAATATTTGGGGTATTTTAGAAGGGTGTTACAGAACTGGCCTGGATGCCACAAGTTGCATCGACCTGAATGTCGGAAACTTCTTCGATCTGAAAATCGGAAACTGGCCTGAATGCCACTTCGGTCTGGATACCGGGAACTTGGCCTGAATGCCACAAGTTGCATCGACCTGAATGTCGGAAACTTCTTCGATCTGAATATCGGAAACTTCTTCGATCTGAAAATCAGAAACTTCTTCGATCTGAAAATCGGAAACTGGCCTGAATGCCACTTCGGTCTGGATACCGGGAACTGGCCTGAATGCCACTTCGGTCTGGATACCGGAAAAAACTGGCCTGAATGCCACTTCGGTCTGGATACCGGGAACTGGCCTGAATGCCACTTCGGTCTGGATACCGGAAAAACTGGCCTGAATGCCACTTTGGTCTGAATACCGCCTCGGTCTGAACACCGGAAAATTGGCCTGAATGCCATAAGTACATCGACCTGATCGTCGGAAACTTCTTCGATCTGAAAATCGGAAATTGGCCTGAACGCCACTTCGGTCTGAATACCGCCTCGGTCTGAACACCGGAAAATTCTTCATGTCTATCAGCATACATGAAGATAACAAACAGTGATACGTGAGCCGGCACACATGCCAAAGACCCATGCTGGGGATAACACGCCACGAACCGGCTATTCTTTATTCCACCCTAGCACACGAACACTTCGCGTTTAGCTGGGGATTAATCTTTCTTGTTTTGCTCCTTTTTTGGACCCCGAAACCTCTTTGATTACCATTCCCATCTTTGCTCGACAGAAACTCTGATTCAAAATCACGATGCCAAACTCCTCAGAGTAACACCTTCTCCTTTGGGCAAAACCCCCTCTCAAACAAATACCACGACTTGAGACTAGCGTATGCTTGCAATAATGATGCATGATCTTTTTCAAGCGTAATGCTCCATAATTATGGAAATGCTACGCGATTTATTATATTTTTTTATGCTATGCTTATTCTACATGATGAATGCATAAAAAGTATCCCCCTCAAGGGACTCTTCTGGGGAGCTCGAGACACTCTGCTGAGGAACTCGCCAACGCTCCGATCTCCACCCTGCTGGGGAATAGCGCTGCTGCTGGGAAAAGGCAACCCTTACTGGGAGTGACAAGACGACTTGCTAGGGATAATCAGGCGACTTCACTGGGGAGAGCCAACCAATCCACAAGTAGGATCAACTCTGCTTTGGGAAATAAATACTACTCCGCTGGTGAAGCTCATCCAATCCACAGGTAGGATAGACTCAGCTAGGGATGCAGATATCCTTCCACTACGGAAAACTCAACCAATCCACAGGTAAGATAACTGATGGAGATATATTTCTTTGAACCCGCTCCACTCGGGGAACTGCTGAGGAAAATCATCAACACAAACCTCTACTCGGGAGATCTGCTAGGGAAATCCGCTCGGTTGGGGGAGCACAACTCTGGTGGGAAAGCAAATATACCAGACTCTGTGCTGGGGAGAGACATCCAAAAACCTGCTGAGGATGAGTGCTCACGACCACGCTGGGGATAACACTCTCACACCCATTGGGGAGATACAGCTTACTGGACACGGAACACCTGTCGAGTCGTCGAACAACGGCCTTCATCATCCACCTACCGTGTCGACTTTCCACTTTTGAGAACTCCCAGACTCGCCTGGACTTTTCTGACTTATCCCACAAAGATCGGATTCATGGGATTCATACAAACTTTCCAGTCCTTAGACTTTGAAGAGTCTTCTTGATTAGCTTTCAGGATCGTCGTCGCAACTCTGTCACGGGCTTTTCACCGTTAGTCTATCCATTGCCCCTGGTCGGGCTCTGCAGGGATCTCTTTTGTCAAAAGGTTTCATACCACTACATGCTAGCGAATGAAGATATCTAACAGTACATGCACAAGAGATTGTTAGATAAAAGCGTGCCCCAGGCGTGCCAACACTTCAACACCTTGGTCACTCAAACTTCCAAATAAGATTTCCAGATTTCAATCTTATAAGCACGCATCGGAAGGGACCTCTATGTTTCCAAATGCAACTATTCTTATCAAAACGAATGGATGTTTTCGTAATCAAAACGGTAATGAAAACAAAAACAAAATTATTTGACTGAACACGCATTTATTGACTGAAACAAAAAGGACGGCTCAGAACTGAGCGACGCACAGGAGGCAAACCCTGGAAAGAGGTGATTGCACACAAAAGGAAAAAATATCTATCCTAATGGCAATGTGAAACCGTGATCTCATCGGGTTCCAACTCGGTTACACCTCATATGTCCTCAAGACTTTCCGCACTTTCGGCCTTCTGAACAAGACGCTTCTGATTCGATCTCTGTTGGAGATTAGCCGTGATGTCTTAATCAAAGCACAAACGATCATGCCAGACACAGTTGTTCGTTTCATTCCCTCTTTTGCCTGGACCGCCCTTTCGGGTTTCAGTCCACCGGGATACCCCTTTTTTTTTTTTGCCCAAGTCGCCCTTGTGGGGTTTTCGACTTGCCGGGTGTACAGTTCTTTTCTTTTATTATCCCTAACTTTTGCCCGAACCTTTTCTCTCTTTTTTTTTGGTTCGCCGGGATGCCCTTTTTGCCTGGACTCTTTTATTCTTTTTGTCCAGCGGGTCTCTTTCTCACGAAGTATCTTTTAACTGCGTCCGCATTCACAGGGGATGGAAAATCCTCATCATCCGTGGTCGTCAGCAACAAGGCTCTGTCAGAGAAAACCCCTTTTGACCACGAACGGACATTCATAATTGTTTATCCACTTGCCCCACGATCGTCTTGAGGAGGAAGGATCCTTTTCAACACCGCATCTCTTCCATGCTACCCACGAGGTCGCACTTCTCGGTCAACAACACGCTTCATTTACTGGGTACAACTGCCCCATGACAAGTAACTGTCAGCCTCTTTTCTCAACCAGGCTCAACGCGTTATACCGAGTCCTCATCCACTCGCCCTTTTCTAACCTCTCATCCATCCGGACTCTTTACAATGAAATCTAGCCTCCAGCAGGCAAGATCACTTCCATCCCATACCGCATGAGGAAGGTGTTGCCCCAGTAGATGCACGTACCAAAGTACGACACTCAGGATACCAACTTCGTACTCAGCCACTATCATTGGTGCGTTCACATGTTATCGGGGAAGCACTAGCCCACTCTCTTTAAACTCTCCTCATCAGACATCAAAACCCGTTCGGATTCGGGGTCAGGCCCCTCCTCCGGGATCGGTCACTCTCAATCTTTCGATTCGAGTACCTCGAGATGTCCTCATCAGGGACTTCAGACTTCCTTGGTTGACAATCATCAGTGGGCTGTTGGGCGAGATAACCATACAATACCCTCCTCTTGGTTGCTTTCTGGGAGGTATACTGAATATCGTATTCAGTCGACATCACTTGCCCTCTCGCAACCCGTCCGTTCGATGCTAGCTCCTCAAGCACATACTTGATCAGATCCATTTTGGACATTCACAAGGTGGTATGAACCAACATACACTGTCTCAATCGGCGAGCAGCCTATGCCAAAGTACATCAAGTTTTCTCGAGCAGTGAGTGTATTGTTTCACAGTCGATAAACTTTTTGCTTAGGTAAATTGCGTGCTCTTTTCGACAAGACTAGTCATACTGACTCAATACGCACCTCATAGACCCCTTAAGGGCTGTCAAGTACCAGATTAGCAGTCGTTTCTTCCCCGGAAGGTATCAGAATCAGAGGTTCCTACTACTCCTTTTTTTTTTGTCTTTCCATGCCCCTTGGCAGTCCTCATTCCATCTGACCATTTGATTTCTTTCTTTTTTCGTTTGTTTATGGTTCAGGCGTTTCTAGTACTGTTCCTTTTTTTTTTTTTTTTGCAGGATCAACCTTGATTCCTCTTTCGTTCGCAACATGCCTCGGCAGCTTGCTGGACAGCACTCCATAAGTGCGCTAATTCGAACTCAACAGTATGAGTTATCTCTACCTGTCAAACAACTTGATCCATCGGATGCCCCTCTTCTGCTTGGGACTTTGCCATCATGTCATCAACATGGCATTTGCTTTCACGATGAATCATATCATGAAACAAAGTCACCCTAGACTTCTGATACTTGGCACCGGCCTTCTCGATACTGAACGACATCACCTTATAACCAGAAGGTGCCCCTTGTGTGATGGACATGGTTTACGTCATATCATCTGGCAACAGTTCAATCTGGTCTCGGCCAAGAAGCCATCCATGAAGATAAACTGAGCATTATAATCAATCCAATACCTCGTTGTGACGTACCGGGAATTCATCTTTCAGATTAGCTCAGCTCACATCTCGACAGTCCACACACATTCTCATCTTTCAGCACCGGTTTCCGCTTCCCTGGAGGACAGTCTTCTCTCCATGGTAACTCGTGCCTCCACAACATTGGTATCTTACCTTGGTGTATCTAGATACAACCAGGCGCACATATACCATCCTGTTCTTGACTTGCCTCTGAAGCGGCCTCAATATTCGCTTTCTGACCTCGGCGGTGCTTGGAGCAACAATTCTGAGCACTCCTCATGCGGTTGAATCATCTTCTCCTCTGGTTTCAACGACCCGGCTAATTCCAACAAATCACAATCTTCTTCGCCTTCTCCTTCGGCATGATAGATCGAATTGTCGAAGTCATACAAAGGTGTAACCAAATTGTTATCGATGAGATCAGGAGGGTAATCACTTTTGAGGTTGGAACGAGACAAGTTCAAAAGAAAAACGAAAAACATTGCCATTTTTTTTTAAACTGTAAAAAATGAAAAACAGGGAACACCACTTTTAATCACAAAAACATCCATTTATTACTGATGCAAAACGTTGCAAAATGAAACACATGAGATGGCCCTTACAATGGACCAGTACGTTTCGGGCAAAACGTATGGCTTTCATGCAAACAAAATTAAAACAGAAATACTACACTTCCGGATGAGCGACAGTGATGCTTTTGGAGACCTTCCAGTTGCCTAGTACGCACGACTTTATCCACAACTCGAGCTTGCGGTCACGGTCAATCTCTTCACTCACTGAGCAAGCATGATCAGGATCCAACATTCCTGCACTGACAAAGGGGTACGGTGGGCGATATCCTCTGTTTGGTCTAGACGACTCTTGATCTGGCTGATAACCGACCCCAAACATGTCTGCTTTTACCACTATGTCAATGATCCTTCCCCAGCCTTGGGCCTCTTTGCTCTTCACCACTTCCAGAGCTTGTTTATAAGAAGAAATGGACAGCTTCTTCTCTTTCTCAGCAACAAAGGCATTCTCCACCGGGACGGTCTCAACGGCCAGACTGGGTGCTTTACATCTTACATCGTCCATTTCTACTTTCTTCATCTTTTGGGTCATGTCCTTCATCAATACACACCCCTCTGTGGTGACGGTCGCACAACAAAAATCAACAACAGGGAAAGCTCCATCCTGCACCAGAGGTTTTGAGACCACGGACATTGGAACCTTTAGCTGATTCTCCTCAGTCGCCCTTATTCCTTTCTTGTCCTTTTTCACCATCTTCACCTTGACCGGACCCTGCCATTGTACGGGGTCGGCCTCGCCATCCATTATCTGTGCCAAGCTGATAGCTTTAGAGTCTACCATGTCCTGGACGACATGTTTGAAAGCTCTACAACCCTCAATGTTGTGTCCGGGCACCTCAGAATGGAACTCGCACCTGGCATTCTCATCATAGTGTGCAGGCCTCTTCTGTTGTGCTATGGGAATCAAAATCCTTGGCCGGACTAACCCCAAATCTCTCAATCTCCTGAACAAAAGGGTATAAGTCACAGGTGGTTCCTCAAACTGACGATCCTCCTTCTTCTTCTTCACCTGGCTCTTAGCTCTCGGTGCCTTCTGTTGAAGTGGTGGTTGTTGCGGGGGTACAGGTGAGTTACCAACAAGAGTGGTTACAGCAACATCATAAGGATGATAACGATCCTTACTGCGTTCTTTCTTTGCTGGCACACCACTTGACTCAACCTCCTTTTTGAGCGGACCACTGTCAGAGAGTTTCTTTGCTACCGAGCCAGAGGGATTCGTTACATCGGATGATGGAGCCTTTCCCGGAACTTTCTCCTTGATCATCCAGCTCTCAATCCTTTCCAATCTCTCAGACATGGCTTTCTGCCCCAAGGCAAGCCCTTGCACAATACTGAACAATCCCCTCATCATCTCTTTCAGTTCAAGGATGTCGGCGTTGGGAAGATCCATCAGCTTGGATTTGTTGAGTCTGACTGTATGTCTGAATGGAAGAGCTATGCGTACCGGTTGACACCTACAAAACAGCAAATGGGTTAGTATGACTCACGCATGCAATGTCTATCCGTACCAGGAATATTCCTTTGATTTTGGTTTCACAGAGACAGATAATTTTTCATCAATAATATTCTGACATCTGGATATCTCTCAACCAGAATCTTAATCAAAAAGTGGACCCTGAGTACGGATAGACACGAGTTGAATGCAGATGAATGCGATGCAAATGCATGAATGCAAGTCACTGCGCCACCAAGTCATCTGAAGACCCATTCTCTTAACTAGTCACAGTCATCGGGACTAAGTCACCATAAATCCGACTTGGGGAGTTCCGAAATAAACGGAACTGGAGATTACATCACTATCATCACAGGAACATCCACTGAACGGATGACAGTCAGATCCTCTGAACAGGTACTTTCAAATTCAACCCGGGGATCCGAAATAAACGGAACCCATTGATAAACCACGGACAGAACTCCGGCGTCCCAGAAATAAATGTCCATAAATTTGGCTGAACCAAAGTCACCATCACAGCACCACTGACAGAAACCGTATCTGTAGAGATCAAACCCTCCCCTCACTGGTAGGTTCTAAGAACAGAAGTTTGTCAGCTTCAGCCCTTCAGTCGAGAATAATACGTTTACCACTGAAGGTTTGGCATTATTACGGGAAAAGACCTCTGCTGACTCCCCTCAACAGGATATCCTAAAGCAAGTTCCCAGTCTCGGGGTCCTCGGATTGAGCAGCGAGAATGCGCCCACCAGAGCTAACATAATCACGTCTCGGAGGAGAGGCCTCGACTGAGTTCTCGGGAAATGGTCACCAGAGTCGACGATTTCTAAAGGAATATCTGTCATTATGGAACACCCATAGGACAAAATATATCCAACAGAAACCTTGTCTGGAATGTGGGTCTCATGAACGACTTACCATAGCAACATGTCACGCAAGCCTCATGACTATCCACTCTAACACCTATGTGTACACTCAAGCCTGGGTAGTGGGCTTATTTCTCACAAAATATCCCATCCCAACAAACAGACAACCCACAGAACCCACAGATACAACAAACATATGTACATGAATGCAATAAGGTAAAGCAGGTAAATGCTGAAAATAAATAACTGTACAAAAGAATAAACACCCAACAAACAAGAAACCTACAAAAGCTAGGAGGGACTCGCTTAGGGAAACCGGGTCCCCAACAGAGTCGCCAGCTGTCGCAGCCCGAAAAATACAGAAGGTGCGAAAAAAACAACCGGCGAGAAAAGAATGACAGAAGAGTCGCCACCGTGCGTTATTTATCCCAAAGGAGGGAAGGGAAACGCTCGAAGTAAACCTGGAGAAAGAAAAGGAAAATACAAGGTCTCGCAACCAAATCTTGGGTTCGGGAGTCGATTATGCGAAGGGAAGGTATTAGCACCCCTACGCATCCGTAGTACTCTACGGGATCCACTCTTGTTTGTTTCTTGTCTAAAGGGCGTGTGTTTATCTAATGTACTATTTACTAAAAGAAAGGGGTCGAAGAAATGACTCGCACGGATGTCGCATCCATTGCATACGTATCTCATCTGGAATGAGAATCAGAGTCTTCGTAGCTCGGCTACCTATGGGTGAAAGAGATGTGTGCTCGCTAAGACATCGCGTCTTATGCCTACATATCTCATCGGGAATGAGAATCAGAGCATAATGTAGTTCGGCTAACTACAGGAATAAGGGTCTCGATTGCAACTAGGGCAAGAGAAAAGGAAAGTCTCGATCGCAACGAGGGCGAGAGAAAGGGAATGTCTCGATCGCAACGAGGGCGAGAGAAAGGATCGCAACGAGGGCGAAAGCAAACAAGGATTAGTTGTTAGTCGTTAGTCAAACTCGCCAAGACATCGCATCTTGTGCCTACGTATCTCATCTGAACATGAGAATCAGAGTTGCCGTAGTTCGGCTACATAGGGGTTGCCATCTGAATATGGACTTACAAAGGAGGACACCAAACAAACCCACACTGGAAACCAGATGCCAATTGATGGACTTATACCGGACTCCAAGCATTCAACAATAGGATACGGAATGCCAATCGCTGGGCTTACATCCATATCCTAACACACACAAGAAGAAACAAGCAACAAGTTACTAAGGAGTCGGGAACTCGAGCCTAGCAACTGTCAAGCAAAACACACGCAAAAAAAGAAAAGGGGTGCCCGGAGAGATCTCGCACGATCTCCTGCCTACGTACCTCATCTGGTATGAGAATCAGGGCGACGTAGTTCCCCTTGATAGGGATTGCCATCTGAACATGGACTTACAAAAGAAGGACACCAGTTGTGTCAAAGGAGAGTGGGCGATGTATTCACGTCCTAGTAGTAGGTGTCGCAGCTCGCTGAATCGAGTCTTAGGCGGTTACCTCTTTGCAATAGGATGGATTGACATGCCACAAGATCGGAGACGCTCGGAAAGGTCTAGAAGTGGGGAAGCTCTGCCCTAGAGTTGTCATGCAATATGTACTTAAGTGTTAGGATTTACAAATGGGAATATCTACCTAATGTTAGCATGCAAAGAATATGGGAATTCTACCTATGTTATCATACAAAGGGTTCTATCTAATGGGTGCTACCTAATCAGAACAAGAATTGACGAGTGGAGCAAGGAGAATTGTTAAGGAATAAAGGTAGATGGCGATGCATGAAGCAATCGACTTACAAGGTTGATGGCGATGCATAAAGCAATCGACTTACAAGGTTGATGGCGATGCATAAAGCAATCGACTTACAAAAGGGTGGATGAATACGTGCTGGTTCTGTTAGGTTTTGAAAAAATGATTACTCGACGTTGGATCGAGGTTTTGGTCTTGTTTTGAAATGATTATCGGATGTTCATTTTATTTCTTGTATTAACAGATGAATAAAGAATGAAAGAATAAATATTATACATTCCATGGGAGAGGGATACATTTGTTATGAATGGGGGTTGTCATGGCAATCAAACAACATAAATATATGCCTCATACATCATACAAGTAGGCAACAGTCAATCAGACAATAAGATATTTAAACAAGTATGTGATCAAATCAAATAATCAAAGAAATGAAATGAATGAGCATTAAACAACGTATGAGTGTAAGTGTAAGGGAACCGGCTCATTGTAAGAAAGCCCAAGAGTAAGCTATGTGAGGTTGATGGCGATGCTTAAAAAGCAATCGACTTACAAGGGTGTAAAAATGGGCTCGATATTAAATCGAGAAAAGTATGATTTTTATAGTTTAAAAAATGGTTTTGAACTAAACTAAAATACAACAACTATGCATTATTAACAAATGAAATCATGAGTATAATAAACATAAAAAAGATATTAATCAACATACTAAAAGAATAAAAAATGCTAAAGGAAGATAAAATCAAATAAAAAGCAAAAAGTACCACACATGAGTATTGAACCTTCCCCACCTAATATTATGCAACCAAACTCTCTCCACTAGGCCACTCAACACTATCTGCTGTTGAGATACTACCCTAAATGTATGAACTGGAATAAAAATTTAAAGTAAAAACAAAAATAAATAATTTCATGGTTTTTATATTATCTCTGTAAAAAAAAAAAGAAAGGTTAAGTTAAAAATAAAAAAAGAAATTAATTAAAAAAAAACAAGAAAACAGAAAAAAAGAAAACACAGTAAGGAAGAAAAACTCTCCCGTCGTCCTCAACCAAACTCGCCCTCACTCGCTACGACTCTCCTTCCTCATCGCTCTCTCAAAATCTCAAAATTTCTCTCTCTCTCTCAAACGCTATCCCTCAACCTTTACTCTCAAAGTCTCTCAAACGCAACCAAACCTCTCTCTCTCAAAATCGCACAATCGCATCTCAACAAAGTCTCAACAAATACATGAGAATGATAAAAGGAAAAAGGAAAGGAAATCTCACAGAGTATCACGGCGGTGGTGAAAGGCGTGAAGAAGCTGGCCTACCAATCCAGGTAATCGGTTTTGAGGTTTTAGGGTTTTTGTCTGGGATTTTTCCGCCTCCAGGTCTTTGTTGTGCTCCCTCTCTTACTGATTCTCTTTTCTATTTATCTCCCAGCTTAGGGTTTTGACTCGGTGCCCTTCTTCCAAAAGAGTAACTCTGTAACCTCTTTTCTGATGTGCTCAGTTTGGATGGGCTTCTTTGGTGCTAGGTTCGAAAGTGGTAATCTGAACCTTCGCTTTCTTCTTGAATTTTGTTTCTAATCCAATTTGGGAAATTTCTGAAATTTAACTGCCTTGCTGATTAATTTGTGTCTTTTACTGCAGTGAAAATTTGAAGCATTGGTTTCGGTTCTACAAGGTTCATGGTAGGCTCAAAATTGATCCTACAATACTGTAGAGTGCTCTTTGACTTGGTTTCCTGTTGGCTGCGAGATGTGGATGACTTGGTAACATTGTTGGCAGCATGGGAGTTCAAAACCTCCTGATGTGGTGAGATAACCAATCCAACATTAGCATAGTTGTCTAGATTCTGAGAGCTCGAGGATTCTTTGTTATCGGGCAACTGTTGCTCAGAAGCAACACCAGAGGCTGGAGATTCGAACTCGGAACTTCTAACATGGTCATTACTTAAATTCACCTGCTTGCTCCCAGAAACATTATCGGTGGATAACTCTGAAGCGGGTGCAGTCAAGCTTGTAGTGGATTCTCCATTTGACTTTTCAGTAGCTCCTATTAATTGAAACTGAGGTTGAAGCATCAAAGAATCAAGTTCCGTTGCAACCCCGACGGTACCAAAGGTCAGCCGGCGGCGATCAGTCTCTGGAACACGAATATGCTGTGCTATGATCACATTTTGGTTCTCGTATACATTCAATTGTGAAGGTATATCCTGAAGTTGTGTTGTATCTGACTCTGTGTTGCATTAGGCTGGCATTTGAAATAATTGTGCACATGGTTTACAGGTGCGGGATGGAAGTGCATCATTCATGTTGGATGTAGTGTGTATGCTAATCCTACTGATGGCCATAGCTTAGAAGACTTGGCATTGCTGGACTGTTATACAGGTCATGAGATTCCCTCCACCGAATGGGCATGATTTATTATGCAGTCAGAGGCTTGTACATTGTAGAGAACAAGCTCATCAACTTTGTGGATGTTAGCAGAACCACGGGCAGGACACCTTTCCTCTTTTCCCCACCCGAAATCATTAGTCCATGTATTTTGAACAATATACGGCTCCTCTGTCATGTTTTCTCCTGGAAGACTCACATTATAATGCAAGATAATTGGAGGATATGGCTCCTCTTCTAGCTCTTGTCCAGCTAGGTCAATCTGAAAGCTACTGCTTTGTTCATTAGGTATGCCAATTAATGTAATAGAAGAATCTATGATCAAACCACAAGGGAGATTCAGAGTGATTCCACTATCTGCTACCGTCTTGCCAAGTGTGGTCACAGAGAATGGACAGTTTTGATTTTCTGGGCTGTCTATACTAATCTTAGACGCTTTGTCATTTTCAATGGTGGACAGCAACTCTTTCCATGCTACAGAAGCCTCTTTGACTCCTTGAGCTGTTTCCGGCAAAGCATCTGACCTCGACAGCAAGGAGCGTAAATGCGTCCAAGCAAGTACAACATTCATCTCTCCTTCAGACAAATTTTCATATCATACAGATCATCAAGCCCCGCGACATCTACCAAATGTGGCATTTTGTTGGTTTTGGCATTTTTTTCAGGTCCGAATCGAAAGACGCTGCTTCAACATTGCTGCTTCCTTTAATAGAATCGTTTGGTGGCGAATTGTTATTGAAAAAACTGTATGCTGACTGTTTTGTTGCCTGCTGCATGTTGTCTTAGCATGATTCTAACAGCAATGCATTGAAACTCTGATGTTTGGTTGGTTGTGTTCCTGAACCATGACACTATCTAGAACAGTGCTTTGCATTACATTGCCCTGATAACTGAGTCTGCTAGCCTTGTTTTGCTGCAGGATTTTATTATGGACATGGATGAACTGCTGTCATGTTGCAGATTGTGTTGTTCTGCAGGCCTAAACCAATTGTTATGCATTGCATTTGGAATATCAGAGGGTGTGAATTAATTTCAAGCAATTATGCAGCAGGTTAACTCCATTTGGTTCAGTACTTCATGGCTTGGTTTGTGCATTAGGTTCTCATGTGACCATGCTTAGTGTTGACTTAGGCAAAGTTGATTGCAAGGTTGGTTCTTGTGTTGCAGTACTCATGACTTGTGTTTTGTAGGTTTGTGATAGTGGTCAAGGCATTTGCAAGGGTACTTGTGAGCGAAGCAGCAAGGTGAAAGCACAATCAACATGTCTACTGGATGATTAATCAAGGCAAAGTAACATGGGATTATGTCCAAGTTTGGGAAATTAGGGCTTCAGAATTTTAGGGTTGACTTTGGTCAAAGTTGACCAAAAAGTCAACTGTTGACCAAAGTCAACAATTGGTCAAAGTGTCAATTTTTGTGTATTTTTTGTATGGAATCAAATGTAATGAAATAAAATTGAAATGGATTAACAAAATGGTTTGAAGTTGGTTTCACAATTGGTTTAATCATAACTTGAATGTTTGACTCTTGAAAAGAAAATAACTTGACTGATAATGTGTATGAACAAAACCATGAAATAAGACCATAAGGTTAGGGTTTTGACATAGTATCCATGAACCAATAACATGACTGGCAAGTGGCTAGAAACACAAGAAACTTGGTTGTTCAGATGACCCAGACCATAGAGGTATCCACAATCACAACACCATGACTTTGGATCAAAACCACAATCCTCATACAAAACCAAGGTTAGGCCAAGCATGTTAAACAAACATAAAAAATTCAGGATCAAAATCGGGGTATGACAACCATCATGATCTCTAGGCCTGTTTTCCAATCCAGTCGTCATCTCGATGACGGTTGGGGGGTTTGAATCAAGTGACAAGTCACTCATCATGTTGTCAGAAGGGGAGGTCTCGTCCCTGTTACTTGATCTGAACTGTCAACTCGGATTTTTGAGGTGTTTTTGTTGTTTGGGTGATGAATGGCTACTGTTTGGATGCTTTGATGTTGTTAATTAATTATTATGAATTAATTGTGTTATAATTATCCATTGATTGAATGATAATGACTTGCTTACATGTTTTCGTCTATGGTGTAGTTATGGTGTGAATACATATAGTTTTGTTGTGTCGTTAACTGATGAGAACATGATTAGTATTATTGTCGAAATGCATGATTATATGGTGATTAATTATGTATTGTTGTTATGTATTTGTTTCTATTATTGGTGAACAAAAATTCAGAAGGGGAGATTACTATTATGTGTTAATGCATATTGTTTATGGTTAGAAGGGGGCCTTAAACAATATTATTGTTGTTGCCTTGATTTATATGGACATGCATCATTGTGTCGTTTCATTGAAAGAGGTGTGTTCTCTAGTTCAGAAGGGGGAATTAATGGCTTGTCCCAAGCTTAAAAGGGGGGCTTGGAGCTCAAAAGTGGGGGCTCATGGGTTTAGAAGGGGGGAACCCAGTTCCAGAGAGAACCAAATGTTAAACTGATACCATATGCATAAGTTTCACATTATGTCGTGAGTCTCATTTCATACATATACTTGTATATTGTTGTGAAATTATGGTGATGTTGATTGTGTATTAGATGTATGACATGTTGTGTATTTCTCTACCTTCGCATTCTTGACATTGTTCATATTGAAAGTTGTTTCTCACCCATTTACTTCATGTTATATACCATGGATATCTTGTAAATAATCAGGAGTAAAATTTGTTGTTATGCGTGGAAGATGGCTTGTTGGAGGTATTCTTCGTTTTTAGGGTTCGTTTTATCACACATTAGTGGTTTAATGCTCTGATCCTGTAACATGGGAGACATGTGTTTGTTATGTTTTTGAGTTAATGTTGATTTTGGTGTTTTTAAAAGTTTGATACTTTATTGATGAAGTTAACTTGCAAGATTTTTAGTAATTTTATTCTGCTGCGTAATTTCAAATGTTTTGATGAGTTTTGGATGGGGTCATTGGTGACACCTTAAATTGTCGAGTAGTGTTTTATATATATAAGCTTTAGGATTTAGGGTGTTACAGACAGTCACCTAATCAACTTGATAGGCCTTATAAACATATTGAGAATATTTTGTTAATTAAAGAGAGGCCTTGAAAGTATTTTAAGTGTGTGTGTGTGTATGTGTGTGTGTGTGTGTGTGTGAGAGAGAGAGAGAGAGAGAGGGAGTTATTTTAGTATCTTAGGATTTACTCTCCTACTTTCACAACACTTTGGTTACGCAAACAAACACAACCAGACGAGCTTTCACACTTCTTGTTTTTCACAACTCTGAAGTTTTCAAGTTCTTTTTTTAGATATACAGATCATATAAGTACTTCACTATAACCTTTAGTATTTTGTGTTATGAGCCTTGAAATATATTCAAGATAATCATCATCATCAAAAAGTTGGAAGAATATTACCACCGACTTCAATAAGCTTAAGTGTTGTTATCATTAAAACATAAATAAGGTCAGCAATGTTAGGATCATCGGCTTCATACCTTCAATAACATAAATCCTATACAAGACCTGTATTTTTATAGTGTATGATTTCAACAAATTATAAACTTTGAAAAATCCCAATCCGGACCATAATCGATTATGGCCTAGTAAATAGGAGCCTAACTCATGTTTAAATACTAAGAGTCTCACAAGGTAGGGTAACTTTAAGTGATTCATTAAACAAAACTCCATCTTTCAACGATGAAGGATATGCTTACTGGAAAGAGACAACAAAATTTGTTATTCCAATGATGGATTGTGATATTTAGAATATTGTGAAAAATGGCCCTTTTGTTCCCACTAATCAGGTTAATGATGTGGCGGAAAATAAACCTATAAAGTTATGGACCAAAGAGGATAAAGAAATGTGGTATACAATTTGAAAGCTAAAGTTATCATCACAAGGTATGATTATTTATTATGTTTTATTTTTGTTGTTCTTGCTTATTAAAGACATTTCATATATGTAATTTCTTTTTCTTGTGCAGTGTTGGATATACGAGCATATCCCATCCATTTGTGACAGGCATGATCATTTTCCTATCACTGATGGATTTCCATGTGCCATACGATGGAGAGCCAAACATTCTCATCCAAGAGATTTTTATAAGTACATGCAGAGGATCAATGTGCAGATAATAGATGATGTCACATGGAGACCCTACATAGACCATATAGTGCATCCGGAGTTTCATGACACTACCTTTTTTTTATTATCTACAATGGGAGAGTTATATGGCTAGATGTTTAACTGATAGGTGTCAGCGTCATTTAGGGTATGTTCAAGGCATCCTTATATCAGTCTCTGTTGTTCCATCTGAGGGAGTTGATATATGGTTTAGGTTTAACATTAAGTAGTGTATGTTATTAAAGATGATGTAATGAGGTATCTTCTCCTCTGAAGTGTTTGAATGGTTACTTAAAGTGTTATTTTACAGTATCACACCCTCACATAATCACATATGTTCAGCCTGTAGATAATGATTTACCTTTCCATGATGGAGGACCTTTAGACGACGTGCCACTGTTTCCACTACCTCCACCTGATTTGATTAGCCAAAGCGGCTATAGAGGATAACTGATGTTTCCAAACTGCAAATTCACAGTAATGTCAAGTAGTACAAAAAGATCAAACCTACAAGGAGATGTATACGAGTATTGAATTTCCATTCTAACGTTGTTTAGCTAAAGTGATTGCAATGGTGATTTGTTTGGTGCAAAGTGAAATAAAATTTAACAAATAATAAAAATAGAGCATGGGGTTTATGATTGTCTATCTAGACTCACCCCAATGATTATCCATGTTTGATTATGAGAATATCTAAGCATTTTTTTTATCAAAAACTAGATAAAAGTGTGTCACCCACTTTCGTGGTTTGCACAATTAAACATGTTTACGGCACAACTAAATGGTTCAACCAGTGAAACACCTTGTCACAACTTGGTTGTTTCTCAATCGAGAGTGAGTACCCTTGTCAGGGTGGGTGTCTCACTTACTCTATTGTTTAGCAATTCGTGGTCAGACATAGATGCATATCCTTTCGAATTATGATCATGTCTATGTTGCCTTTGCATTCACAACCGATATTGACGTATTTATGGAACTCAGATTCTAAAACTAAAAGGGATTTAAGATTCTCGTAACTCATATAGGATGAATCAATTAGGGGTTGTCATGAGATAAACCCTCACAACCCCTTGTCCTTATAAGACTACTCACACATGATAAGGTAACACAATAATCAAACAATAATAATGCGTAACATGCAACATATATATATATATATATATATATATATATATATATATATATATATATATATATATATATTATTTTTTTCTCTCAATCAATCATACATACATACATGTAAATAAAAAATATGTCATATTGTCAAAATAAACTACTCGAGAAATACTTCTTAGAATCCAAGTACTATGGTACAAATACACGCTAAACTCGCAACCTACTCGGGAAACTAAGAGTGTTCGAATAATATCGATTTTATCAATTTTTCATGGCCCCCCTAAATTTAGCCAATCATTACTTCAATCCTATATACTTTCCCAAATATTTTTCAAAACCAAAAGCTTTTTTGAATTATTTTTAACAGCTCAATTTTTATGGGAAACTAAAGAAGTTCAACAGTGCAAAGCAATACAAAATGAGAGAAAAAACTAAAAATTGCAACTAGAAGCATGTTACAAATGATATGTGGTAAGTGGTGTATGATAGGCGGTGATTTGCTTGAAGCTCAAGTGTCTATTTATACTAAAACCAATCATAAATCACAACTATTGCCATTTATTTCTTCTAAGTTTAATTACCCACTAATATAAAGTCTAGTGAGGTTATGAATGTCAAGATGTCACAAAAACTCTAAAAAAACACTCAAATTCATAACTGCCCGGGAAGCTGACACGACCAGCCCGCGTCAACCCTGACTTCTTTATATGGGCACAACTTCAAGGGAAACAACCCTGTGTCAGGGGACACGACTAGGCCGTGTTGGCCACACGATTTTTGTATGGAGAGAGCTTCCTTTTTCACTCTAATTTGGTCAATTATCCTCTTATTACCTGAAATCATAAAAAGAATGCAAAATCGCATAAAACAAACTAAAATGATGAAAACAAGTATGAAAAAAGAAAAAAAAAGAGCTAGAAATACGATGCATTTATCACTTCTCAGTAACACTTCTTTTACATAACCTCGTGGGTTTGGTAAACCTAAATGGTGAGATCTATACCGAATTGTCTGAGATATCACACATTATATGTGGTGGACTTGAGTAGATTTTATTAGTTTGTTTATTATTTGTTGTTCTTGACATTATTTTGGTTTTGTAACGAATTAATTATATATTATTGACATTTTAACTTAACATTCAAAACCAGCTTTAGTCAAATCATGACTCTGCATTCCTTCGACAAGAGCAATGAAACCAACTTTGATTTAAGCATTTGGATTTTAGTGACAAATTCAAATGTTATCCAATTCAAGTTTATCAAGAAAAAATAATTGTTTAGACTATGTGCTTTATTGATTTTTAGTGACAAATTTTATTTTAAAACACATAAATAAAACTCTTCATTTCTTTTGGTATTCTCGAGTTTAATCAAGAAGATGAAGAGTTTTCAAAACCCTGAAAATATTTTTTAGTGACAGATTTTTACGTCGCTAAATTGGTCACAAAAGCTTAATGTTACACGTCATTGCTACATCAACGAAAATTGGTGTTGTTATTGACATTTGAATGGAAATGATAACATGAGATATATTTTGAAGAGATCAGAGACCAAAATGATCTTTTTTTAAAGTTATGAGATCAAATGAATCTCGTATACCAGATACAAGACGAAAAAGAGTACTAAAGTTTTAAAATAAATCTTGTCAACTTTCTTAATTTACTTTCTCTCTTCTTTTTAAGATTCATTCGAATATCATATTTGCACTCAAATGTATTTTTAAATAACTTTTATGAGGAGATAGTCAATGCGAGAAAAAAAAAATTAACTAAGTAAAATAGGATAAAAATTGTAGGCAAATAAATCGAAGAGGATTTAGGAATAAAATATTCGAGGGATTTCAACAAAACTCATTGAAAAATGGGTTTGGAAAAATTAAATTTGAGAGACACAATATTTAATATAGAACTTTAGTTAATAGATATGGAGACAATGTGAATGTCTTATGTGAAGGTGGAACAAGTAAGTCTTTATGGTGGAGTATCATTTTTCATTTAAATTTAGAAATCCTAGATAATTCATATGCATATTCAGATTAAGAAAGTTACACGTATTTGAGATTGAAGAATAATATAATGTTTAATTTGTCATGGTCAAAAGCTTGACACAAATCAATATCATTAAAAGTTTTGAGCCTAGTGTGAAATATGTTGAATTGTAACTTTTTGTGTCGAAGCAAATTTCTTGACAGAAGTAAGGAAGTGTCAAAACACCTAGGTGTCAAAGTGTCAAAGTGTTGAGGAATTAGCCTCAACATGGATTTTTACTTAGGTTCAATTTTGTAGTGTTAGCAAAATTAGGTATTTTGGTCTTTGCTTGAGGAGCAAGCAAACCCAACTCTATAAATACGGAGTAACCCCCATCATTGTATAAACAATACATACTTGCAGTTGCAAAGAATAAAAATTATCAGTTTGAGAGCAGAGAGTTACTCTGCAGAAATTTCTTATTCTTATTCTTCCTTATTCGAAAACCTTAATCTCTCTTTCTTCCCCAATTCAACTTTGTTTCTTTTCATTACCATTGTGCACCAAAATCTTGCAACCAAGGTTAGTTGATTCACTCGACTGAAGAGTGAAGAACAAAAGGAGTAATCAATCAGAAAGATTGATTCTTGTTCATCAAGATTCGGTTTGGAATTCTCCATAGGTTTTGGTGAATTTCATGAAGGGAAATTGGTGAATTTCCAACATCTAGTATCTAAAGCATTGGTTGAGCGATTCGTGGGAAGCAAAACAAGATGGTGATGAATAATCCGAACATGCATTTTCTGGCGAGTCTCCCAATTCTGAAGAATCATAATTATGAGAATTGGTGCAAGTAGATAAAGATTGTCATTTACTATTAAGATCTTTGGGATCTTGTGAAGGAGGGAGTGATGTCGCTTGCAGCAAACGCGGCGGATGAAGAAAAGGATGCACACAAAGAATTGAAGAAGAAAGATTATAAAACTCTCTTTATAATCCATCAATGTGTTAATTCAGAAAATTTCAAAAAGGTTGGTGAAGTTGAATCAAAAAAAGAAGCATGGGAAATTCTTGAAAATTTGTTTGGAGGCGCAAAAAAGGTGAAAGAAATGAGGTTACAAACTCACAAAAGAACGTATGAATTGCTTCAGATGGAAGACAATAAAAGCATAAATGATTTTTTCACTAGGGTTACAAAACTGGTGAATCAAATCAAGGTATGTGGAGAAGTGTTGACATTAAGATCAGTTGAGAACTGTGGACTTACCTGATCAAGAAGAAAAGTTAAGTGATCGAGGTATTCACCAAGTTTAAATCTATGGTCGAAAGACAAAGTGATTAAAAGCTCAAGATTCTTAGGGCTGGTGATGGTGGAGAATATGTGTCGAAATATTTTGATATGTTATGTGAGAAAGGGATTGTGCATGAGGTGGTTCCACCCTATACTCTACAGCAGAATGGAACTGCAGAAAGGAAGAATAGAATCATCATGAATATGATGAGAAGTATGTTGAAAGGCAAGCATCTAGCCAAAGAATTATGGGGAGAAGTTGTGTCGACTGCAACATATATTTTGAAAAGATGTCCAACAAAGAAGCTAGATGGAATCACACCCTAAGAATGTTGATTTGGTGTCAAGCTTAGCTTGAGTCATCTGAAAGTATTTGGATCTATAGCACATAGACATGTGCCAGTAGTTGAGAAGAAAACTTGATGACAAGTTGAGTCAGAAGATCCTAATAGGGTATCATTCAATTGGAGGTTACAAGTTGTTTGACCCAGTTAACAAACAAGTAGTGATCAGCAGGGGCATGATCATAGATGAGCTTAAGGAATATGATTGGACTGAAAAATGTCAAGAAGGATTCAGTGATAATCTTATGTGAAGAACCAGCAAGTGAAGTCGAAAGAGAAGTTCGACAAGAAGAAGTCAGAGGTCAAGCAAGCACAAGCAAACCTCAAAGGACAAGATACATGCCTGCAAGATTACAAGAATGTGTGATTACATTAGATGATGTGGTCGATGATGAAGGTGAGCTGGTTCACTATGATTTCTATGCATATGTCGAACTAGTCAATGCAGCTGAAGCATTGAAGGATCCGAAGTGGGTGAAAGCAATGAATGAGGAACTGGAGCCCATCGAAGTCAACAACACTTGGTCACTTGTCGAATTGCCTCAAGGAAAGAATGCAATCGATGTAAAGTGGGTATACAAGGTGAAGTTGAATCCCAAAGGTGAAGTAAATCGACACAAGGCAAGGCTTGTGGCGAAAGGATTTCTTAAGAAGGAAGGAATCAACTTCGATGAAGTTTTTGCACCTGTTGCTAGGATCGAAACAATTAGGTTGGTTGTTGGTCTAACATACATGAACAACTGGCACATATGTCAGATGGATGTGAAATATGCATTATTGAATGGTCCCTTAGATGAAGAAGTTTATGTTGCACAACCAGTTGGGTTTGTGAAACATGGCGAAGAAAGTAAGGTATACAGTCTGCATAAAGCCATGTATGGACTTACGCAAGCTCCAAGAGTTTGGAATAAGAAGATAGATAGTTTCCTAAGGGAGAAGGAATTTATAAAGTGCACAACTGAGCATGGAGTATATGTAAGAAGAAGCTATAATGAGTTGATTATACTATGTCTCTATGTCAATGACCTGTTGATAAGAAGAAGTTGCAAGAAGGAGATCGAAGATTTCAAACATGACCTAAGTGAGAGTTTGAAATGCCAGACTTGGGAAATCTCTCACATTTTCTTGGAATCGAATTCTACAAGAGTAGTCGAGACTTTATGATGCACCAAAGAAGATATGCAGGCGAAATACTCAAGAGATTTGAGATGCAAGATTGCAACTGAACTTCGACTCCAGCTGAGCCCAGATTGCAACTGTCGAAAGACACATATGAAGATGATGTCGATCCAACATAGTACAGAAGACTCATTGGATCACTTTGATACCTTTGTCACACAAGGGTTGATCTAGCATACAGTGTGGGTATGGTGAGAAGATTCATGCAGAAGCCAAAAGTATCACACCTAACAACGACGAAGAGGATACTGAGGTATCTGAAAGGAACTTTCGACTATGGAATTTTGTTTCCTGCAGCTGATGAAGGAAAATAATACAAGCTAGTGGAATACACCGACTCAAGTTGGTGTAGTGATGTTGAGGATATAAAATCCACAGTTGGTTATGTGTTTATGCTCGGTGGTGCACCAATTACTTGGAGTTCAAGAAAGGAACCAGTAGTGGCACTATCGTCGTGTGAAGCAGAGTACATATATGCTTCTCTCTATGCATGTTAAGCAACATGGATGGTGAATTTGATCGAAGAAATTACAGGGAAGAATCATTGAGGGATTACCATAAAGACCGACAACATGTCTGCTATCAATCTAGAGAAGAATTCGATAGCACATGGACGAAGTAAGCACATCGAAATGAGGTTCCATTATCTTCGAGAGTAAGTAGCAGAAGCGAAACTGAACTTGGAACACTACAGAACTGAGAATCAGATTGTAGATATTATGACAAAAGGAGTGCAAGTCGAAGTGCTTAAGAAGTTAGGTCTATGATGAATATAGATTGCTTAGACACAATGAATTAGATGGGGTGTTGAATTGCAATTTCTTGTGTTAAAGCAAGTTTCTAGACAGAAGCAAGGGAGCGTTGAAACACCTAAGTGTCGAAGGGTTGAGGAGTTAGCCTCAACATGAATTTTTACTTAGGCCTAACTTTGTAGTATTAGCAGAATTATGTATTTTGGGCTTTACTTGAGGAGCAAGCAAACCCAATTCTATAAATAGGGAGTAACCCCTATCATTGTAAAAACAACACATACTTGCAGTTGTAAAGAATAACAATTCTCAGTTTGAGAGGAGAGAGTTACTCTGCATTTTTTTCTTCTTCTTCTTCCTTATTCGAAAATCTTAATCTCTCTTTCTTTCCCAATTCAATTTAATTTCTTTTCATTATCATTGTGCACCGAAATCTTACAATTAAGGTTGATTGATTCATCCGACTGAAGAGTGAAGAATAAGAGAAATAATCAATCAAAAAAATTGATTCTTATTCATCAAGATTCGATTCAAAATTCTCTATAAATTCTAATGAATTTTTTCGATAATTGATGAATTTCCAAAAAAAAAATCTATAATTAAATAATTGCAAAAGACAATTTACTCATGAGAGACTTGATTGGTAATGTGTTGGTAAATGTAGTTACTAAGACTCAGTTTCTCATTTATTTTAGTGTTCGACTTAGATAAAATCACAATGAATATAAACTCTTTTTAAAGAAAATTTAATATTACTGTACATACAAAATTGAGATTTGATATTTTGTTAGCAATGAAAAATAAAATACCTTTGTTTTCGAAATAACTAAATAAAATTAATTAAAATAACCAATTCAAAGCATAAGAATTAATTAATGAATACTTAAATTATTACTTTATCAATTTAGTCAATTACATTGTCGACATTCTAAAATATCTATAAACCAGATTCATAAATTTCGAAGAACATTTTAACATATTGAAAATATACACTAAAAAAACAAGTTGATACAATCATAAATTTTAAGAAACAGTCTAGAAAGAGTTACACACACAACACAACCCGCACCAGAAAGAGGGCAAAGCAAAAAAAGGGTTACCCGCCACGAGAGAGTAACTGAAGGTGAAATTACGCGGCGGAGGTCTTAATCGTGCGCCAACTCACGGTGACGTTACCACATGGCTGTCATCGCATGCAGAAGCGGCCGGCGGTGGGTGCCGCACAATCTGCTGACGGCGAGAGTAACTAATCACCGATCGAGTTTGTTCGCAGAAATACGGTTCAGAGAATCAAACTGATATATATCCGGTTCACGGTTTTACTGCTAACCGGTCCGTACTGTCCGGTCCGGTTCACTAATCAACTCAAAAATGAAAATTTTCTGCTTTTGCATGACTCTGCATGTTCACTATAAATTCTACCTTACTTCATTATCGTTCCCACTCATTTTCTCATCTTCATTACTCTTGTTCATCCAACTGCAATTTTTTTCATCATGCACCCGAATCCTCCCAATGAAGATCTGTGAGTATAATGCTGCACGCACTTTCTTTCATTTTCTTGCAATGCTTTCTTTTATTCCGATTCTTATGCGTGTTTTCTTCTGGGTAGCTTACATATCATTATATATGATTACCTCAAGAAGAAAAGATTATCAAACAGCGCCGAGGCTTTCCGAATTGAAACTCAACTTAATGGACAATTGCCCAATGGTATGCGTTATAGTATGGATATTAGGAACTATTCATGTGTTTTTTTCTTGATTCATTTTGCTCAAGAATCAGTCTCTTCGTTGATAGTCGATACCCCTTGCATGAATACATATTAACTTTGTTTTTAGCAATGGATCAACCACCACATGGATTCTTGTACAACTTCTGGAATTCATTGCATGAGCCTCGATTTAGGGATGGTGTGGCAAAGGCTCTAACCCAAGGGTTGGTCGTCAATATTGATGCGATAATCGACGGGCTCCCTCGGATTCATCGAGAAGGATATTCTATTACGCACCTTTCTAGTAA
Source organism: Lathyrus oleraceus (assembly GCF_024323335.1). Taxonomy (NCBI): domain Eukaryota; kingdom Viridiplantae; phylum Streptophyta; class Magnoliopsida; order Fabales; family Fabaceae; genus Lathyrus; species Lathyrus oleraceus. The sequence continues at coordinate 196,781,504 of NC_066585.1, forward strand.
ATTTTTAATCTCTAGTTCTTTGACATCACAATTCTGTTATTTCATATACTATATAGTTCTCTTGAATTACATATTGCAAGTGGTAAATTTGTTTATGAAATTGAGATGGCAATTTTTATTCTTTAGTTGATTCAGTGTTTTCTTTAATTTGTAACACAAGGTTTTGAAAGCGGTCAGACACTTTTGTCCTGCGATATTTCATCAGATGGAAATACCGTAGCAAGTGGCGGGATTGGGTTGAAGGTGAATAATCATCGCGATCAATTTTCTAATTCCAACTGTTTACGGTCGCTACCGCTACGTGTTTGCTCATTGTATTTATCTTTATGTTGTGGTTTATATAGCCTTTCATTTGCTATGTGGGAACTCCTCTTTCTGTTACTTCAGTTGAGTCACACTCATCTACCATCTTAGATGTTAGATTTCAACCAGGAACAAATATATTTGCAACAGCTTCAGCTGATACAACAGTAAAGCTATGGGATGCAAACAAAGTGAGTCTCTTTCATTTGATGTTCCCATCTACTCACTCTTTTGCATTAGTACTTTCTTTTTAACTTAGGAATTAATTCATTTTGTTTTCATGTTTCATGATATATATGTATAGCCTGCGATAGCGTTGTCTAAATTTGTTGGTCATAATTGGAGAGTAAGATCACTCGACTTCCACCCATTAGGCCGAATTCTTTGCTCATCCGATGCCGAAGGTGTAATTAAAGCATGGGATGTCAATCGGCAACTCCTTATAAACAGCCATACGGTGAGTCTTACACTCGTCTTTAGTATTCAAAACTGAATAACAACGATCACATGAGTACAATGAATTGTATAATATAAATTTCAGGTAGGTGGAAGCAGAGTGAGATTTCAGCCTGGAAATGGGAGTCTTTTGGCAGTTGCTAATCGAAATGTTATCACCATACTTGATCCTAAAAATTTTATGGTTATTAACCGTCTTGAGGTGAGCTTTACATATCATATATAAGTTGTGTATCATGACACTTGTATTACTGCACCATGAGTCTGAATCTCATTCTCTATTAGGGACACGTCAACGACATTGAATCCTTATGTTGGGATGTCAGTGGAAGGATGATTGCCTCTGTCAGCGAAGATAGTGTACGTGTCTGGTCGTTGTTTAAGACTGGACCATGCATTTATCTCTATTCATTAAACAAGGGGAGGTTTAATTCTATCATATTCCATCCTCGATACAATGACGTCTTAGTTATTGGTGGCTCTGAGGTAAACTCATCTCTTCTATTCCATTAGAATGTGCTCTTATGATTCTTTCGACTGGTTACTCGAAAATATAAAAACTTTGATGTTTACGTATTTCAACTTAGAGTTTTGTCTTTGACTGTTATGTAGCAAGTGCAAAAGTTATTGCATAAATAGAAAATAATCTGTGGACAGTTTCTTTCAGTGCTTGGAAGTGTTGATTCTTGAAAAAACGAAAATATCTGTTGCACGAGCCTCCAATCTATCAGTTACTGGACTAGCAGCTACTACAGCGAAAAGTGAATACATTGCATCAGTTAGCCAACAATCTGATTCTGTGGTGAATATATGGAAATGAAGTTCTTGTTCTAGTTAATGTCTCTGTTCTTTGGTGTAAATTGCTCCCCTGCTTCAGTTTTTAGGATTTGTTAGATAATCTTTGTGTATATGGACAGTTGTAGCTAGTCGCAAAGTGAAAAAAAATTGATAATATTCGTTTACACTTTTAATGTATAAAGATGAACCATTTTTGTTGGTCCATATCTGTTGGTTAGTAGTAAATTCATTTACGTGAGTTATCCAAGTTTTGTTTTAAATAGTTGAATTTATTATTTATAAATTGGATGATTAGTAGTATTTTAATTGAATTAGAATAGATTGTTATGTAACGTAGCTAATCACATTGGGTGTTCTGTTTTGTGTCCAACAGTACATATATGTCTATTGTCAACAAACTTAATTGTTAACATTTTCATAACCTTTTGTTTAGAAACATGTAATATGAATTTTCTGTCTTTTAACTATTGCTAAGCTTACCATCAGGTGATACTCATGTGTTGGATAATATGAAGTTCAATGAATTAGTCATCTTTAGAATGTAATTGTTTTATAGCATTGCTGTTATTATTAAGTCAGATTATATGACGGAACTGAGTAACTCAAGGTAACTAGAACACGCTAGCGAGAACAATTTATCTCCAATCTTATCAAATACAGTATGATATCTAATTTTTTATACAACAATGTTATTCTTACACCCACTTTATACACCAATACTTACACCATATACATTATTCAATGTTATTCTTACACCCACTTTATACACCAATACTTACACCATATACATTGTTCATCCACTTTATACACCAATATTTTATGATCAGTGTTATGAACAGTATCAAGAACAGGATCTTATAAATAGTATTTGTGAACAGTAATTTTAAATAGGGAAATAAAATTGGTTAATAAGATATAAAAAATTGGTTAATGAAGTGATGAAACTGGTTAATTCAGATATTAAAAATATTTTTTTATAATAAAATAAAGTTGGTTAATAAAATATAAAATATTGATTAATAAAAATATAAAATTGATTAATCATATTAATTTTAAAAATAATAATAATAGTTTTTATATTTTTATAAAAAAATATTTATTACTATAATATTTCAAATACATTTATATCCATTAAAATATGAAGAAAAGATAAATATAGGTGTAGTAGGAGAGAGAATTTAATAATAAAAAATTAAAAAAGTATTGTTTATGGTGTAGGTGTAAGAAAGTAGTATAGAATATCATTTCTGATTTCAAAATTTTACATGCTTTAACTCAATCTTTGACTAATTAATTGGAGAGATCTTGAAGTTGTCATCGTATTCTTTGGTTTTGAAAGAGAATTTTGTTTGTTTTTTCTTTTAACATGCATCACACAATCTATCTTTGATAAATTTTATCTTGGGTAGTCCAATAAGAAGATCATGCTCGACTAATTTATTTAAATTTTCCATGTGAATATGTGATATTATTTTGTTCCAAAGCCATGCATCATTATTACTTACCACGAGATACTCAATTTTCAAAGATAAATTGTCTAATGATATCATGAAGATGTTGTTGATCCTTTTTTCAATAAGCTTTACTTCATGAGAGACTTCATCTTCTATGACACATTCATACTTGGTGAAGTTGATTTTGAATCATTTATCACAAATTTGACTTATGCTAATGAGATTATGCTTCAAGTCTTCAACATAAAGAACATCATCAATTGTTGTGAAGGGGGAGTGCCAACTTTCCAAATACCAAGAATCCTTTCATTATTGTTATCTCCATATGTGACATATTCCTTTGACTTTAAGGTAGTGGATGAGAACTTTGTCTTGTCTCTGGTCATGTGCTTGAAGCAGCCACTATTTAGATACCACATGTTGGTAGTGAGTACCTACAAAACAAATTAACCCGGGTTAGATATCCAATATGCTTTGGGTCTTTGTTAGAGGTTTTTATGGTATAATTCACTGAGAGTACCAAATTGTACCGAACTGAACCATAACAATTAATTACAAGAGCCGAACCAAACCGTTTTGATTTTCTTCATAACCAAACTCAACCAAACAATTGGTTCGATATACCGCTTCTTAATTCTGAACCGTACCAAACTGTCTGCAACCATTTTGTAAAACAACTGTTTGTTACGGTAAACATAACCGTTATATTTTTTTAATAAAAAATTATTTTAGAATTTTTAAAATCACTTTTGTAAGCATTTTTTATCACTAATATATGTAATGTAAAGGTAAAAAATTGTTTTTCAAACTCAGTATGTGTTGTAAAATATTTTACTGATATATTAAAAAGTGATCCTTACATGTTACATCTACATGCTTTAAATAAGAGAGAATAGAAAACCTAATGAGCTTTGACTAATGGGCCTCATTACTAATAGAAATAATTACTATTTACAATCTAATATTTACAGCACTCCCCCTCAAGCTGGTGAATGGATATCTATCATTCCCAGCTTGCAAGTAAGTTGCCTGAATCTTTCTGTTGGTAAGCCTTTTGTTAACACATCTGCCAGCTGATGCCCGAAAGGAACATAAGATGTAGTTATCAGTCCATTATCCAACTTCTCTTTGATAAAATGTCGGTCAATCTCAATGTGTTTAGTCCTGTCATGCTGAACAGGATTATGAGCAATACTAATAGCCGATTTATTGTCACAAAACAATTTCATAGGACCTTCACATTGTATCTTCAAGTCTTCTAGAATTTGTTTCATCCACAATAGCTCACAAATTCCTAGTGCCATAGCTCTAAATTCTGCCTCGGCGCTTGATCGAGCAACTACACTTTGCTTTTTACTCTTCCAAGCTACAAGGTTACCACACAGAAAAGTACAATAGCCTGACGTAGATCTTCTGTCACTCACTGATCCGGCATAATCCGCATCAGTGTAAGTCTCCATAGTTAGATTTCCACCTCTTTTAAACAAAAGTCCTCTCCCTGGAGTTGCTTTAAGATATTGTAGAACGCGGTCTACAGCCTGCAAATGTCTCACCCTCGGATCATGCATGAATTGGCTCACCACACTGACTGCATATGCCAAATCTGGTCTAGTGTGTGCCAAGTAAATCAATTTTCCCACTAATCTCTGATATTGACCCTTGTCAACTTTGTCACTTTCCTCCTCAAAGCTTATCCTGTGATTTTGTTCAATGGGAACACTTGCAGGTTTGCATCCAAGTTTGCCAGTTTCCTGCAAAAGATCAAGCACATACTTCCTTTGAGAAATAAAGATGCATTGCTTTGAGTAGGCTACCTCAATTCCCAAGAAATACTTGAGTTGCCCAAGGTCTTTCATCTCAAACTCTGCTGATAATTTCTCTTTGAGGAAATGTCTCTCAATCAAATCATCTCCTGTAACAATAATATCATCAACATAAACAAGAAGTACAGTCAGTTTTCCTCCTTGTGCATGTTCAAAAAATAAAGTGTGGTCTCCTTGACTTTGCTTATAGCCCAAACACATCATTGCCTTTGTGAATCTTCTAAACCATTCCCGAGGGGACTGCTTTAGTCCATATAAGGCTTTCTTCAATTTACACACCTTGTTAGCTCCATTTGTTATGCCAACACCTGGTGGAATCTCCATATACACTTCTTCCTCTAAGTCTCCATGCAAGAACGCATTTTTAACATCAAACTGTTGCAATTCCCATCCACATGAAGCAACAAGAGATAGTAAAATTCGAACAGTATTCATCTTTGCCACTGGGGCAAATGTCTCCTCATAATCAATACCATACGTCTGAGTATAACCTTTTGCCACTAGTCTTGCTTTGTACCGATCAAGTGTACCATCAAATTTGTACTTTACAGTATAGATCCATCTGCATCCAACTGGACTTTTGTCTCTTTTCCTTTCAATAATCTCCCAAGTACCATTTTTTTTCAAGTGCTCTCATTTCCTCATCCATAGCTTGGACCCAATTTCTATTTTGCAATGTTTCTTCAACAGATGATGGGATTTTCACAGAATCAACAGCTGCGATAAAACTTTGATATTGTGTGGAAAGATGTTTAGTGGAGACATATTGAGAGATAGGGTGTCGATATAGGGAGGGACAAGATCTTTTATCCTTCCTCAAAGCAATGGGTAAATCAACTGGATTAGTGTCACAAGTATCAGAAATGGCACAATCATCACTAGAGGAATCATTTTCAGTACTTACCTCCGGTTCAGGCGATTGAATTTGTTTCTGGAGAAGGTCAGGTTTACTTCTTCTCTGATACACTAGAGTTGGTGCTGGAGGTGCTGATTCATGTAAAACAGAAGGCCTTGAAGGACCAGGAACACTTACTGGCTCAGATTTAGGTGTTGAACTAGGACTCAACTCAAACTAGGTGACAACTCGGGTTCAAGAGAGGGAGCACTGATAGGTGTTCTAGGGAGGCTAGGACCAAGGATCAGAAACTCAGACTCAGACTCTGACTCTGACTCTAAGTCACTTATGTTCTCCCCCTAAGACTGAGAACGAGTGAAATATGACACATTTTCATGAAAGGTGACATCTTTGGAGACAAAGAATTTTCGACTCGGAGGATGATAACATTTGTACCCTCTTTTGTTGGGTGCATAACCCAGAAAGATACATCTGACAGCACGGGGATCCAATTTGTTGCGATATTGTTTGTGAACATGAACAAAAGCAACACAACCAAAAATGCGAGACTCAAGAGTGTGTAAGATAGGAACAGATGGAAAACGTGAAAGCATACATTGGGCAGGACTTTTATTACCTAACACTCGAGATGGGACCCGGTTAATCAGATAGGCAGCAGTAAGAATTGCCTCACCCCAATAAGAGGTAGGAACAGACATTTGAAAAAGGAGAGATCTAGCAACTTCAAGTAAATGACGATTTTTTCTTTCTGCGACACCGTTTTGTTGTGGGGTGTCAACACATGTGAATTCATGGAGAATGCCATGTTTACTAGTGAAGTTGGAAAAAGTATGATTGACATATTCTTTACCATTGTTAGAACGAATTCTTTTTATGCCTTTCCCAAATTGCGTTTGTACCATATTATAAAATTGGATAAATATTTGTGGTACTTCGGATTTAGTATTCATCAAGAAAATCCAAGTTACCCGAGTACAATCATCAATAAATTAGACAAACCATTTTGCACCAAAAATATTAGAGGTAGGGGCAGGTCCCCAAACATCAGAATGAATCAAATCAAAAGGTTCATCACTTTTATTAAAACTGGAAGGAAAAGATACACGATTGTGTTTTGCCAACTGACAAATATTACACTTAAAAGACTCAACAAAATGGTGTAAGAACAACGACGGAAACATAGACTTAATTATATAAAATGGAGGATGACCGAGACGCTTGTGCTGAAGCCAAATTTGTGAGGCTGAAGAGGAAGACTGAGACTGGAAACAGGCGGACAACACCTTTGGATGGTCATCAGAGAAGTAGTATAACCCTTCCTTTTCCTTAGCAATTCCAATCGTCTGCCCCGTGGTAAGGTCCTGAAAAACACAATGGGACATAGAAAAAATTACTTTACAATTCAGATCACGGGTAAGCTTATGGATGGAAATTAAATTGTGGGAAAGTGTGGGAACATGAAGCACAAATTGCAACTGGAATGGAGGTTGCAAGTCAATATCAACAACACAAGCATGAGAGCCATCAACAACAATGATATAAGGAATACTCGAAGGTGTGGTATAAGAGCATAATAATGTGGAATCAAATGTCATATGATTAGTAGCACCAGAGTCAAGAATCCACGCATTCTTAGGAATATTACCACAAACAGTAAGAGATCGGGAACACAAACTCTTACCAGTAACTGCTAGAGACCCAGAACCAGAAGGCTTACTCATGGAGTCAAGCATAGACTTCAACCATTCCACATCATTCTGACTGAAGGAGGAAACATCAGTTCCCCTCTTTTCAAAGCTTTAAGTATCCTGGACATGTGTAGCAACATGTGCCTGATACTGGTGCATGTTGCGAGAACCGCCACCTCGGCTAAGAACCTGCTCCCTCCCATGAAGTTTGAAACACCTATCCTTTGTATGCCCTGATCGGTTGCAATGCTCACAATAGAATTTGTCACGAACATTCTTGGATGATGATGGTGGTGGTCCTTGTCTTGTTGTTTTGCTAGCTACTAATGCTGACACATCCGGGGGCTGTTCATGAAGCATAGCTTGACGACGGGTTTCCTCACTACGGATAGTGTAAAAAACTTCATTAAGATCAGGAAATTTTTCCTTACCCAAAATCTGCACCCGAATAGGGTCAAATTCAGCATTAAGGCATGCTAGGAAATCAAAGATCCTATCCCGCTCAACAACAGTATTCAAGGCGGCAGTATCCTTGCTACACTCCATCTTCAAATTCTGATATTGATCCAACTCAATCCAAAAACCATTGAGAACTCCAAAATACTCAGTGATCGAAAGATTTCCCTGCTTAGTGTTGAAGATTTTCCTCTTTAAATCATAACAAGCAGACATATCTTGTTTCATGGAATAACTGCGACGAAGATACTCCCAAACTACCTTTGCACTTGAGAGATACATGCAATTTCTACTAATTTCTGGAGATATGGAGTTCCAAAGCCAAGTAATAATAGCAGAATCATCTTTATCCCAGGAAGGGAAGTTAGGAGCAGTAACCAGAGGAGGATTTCCTTCAATATGATCAAGCATATCGCAACATTTTAGAGTGTGTCTGATGAACTGAGACCATTGAAAATAATTTTTGCCGGTAAGCCAATAACTTTTTTGAACGACAAAATCCTTAGCATTAAATGGGGCTGGTGGATTTGTGGGAGGTGGAGGTGGAGGTGGTTGATCGTTAATAATCTCAGCCATTGAAAGGACAATCGAGAGAAAACAAACCAAGAAACAGGATGGGTTAGGGTTTCAAAGATGAGTGAACAAAAAAAAAGAAGCACGATGTGCTACAACACAAAACAACAATGACCCAAACACCCAAAAATAACAACAAACTGCAGTAAAAAAAAAGACTCCGCTACAAGGCGGCTAGGGTTTAGGCGGAAGCGAATCCCCCAAAATCGGGAGCTCTTGATACCATGTTGTAAAATATTTTACTGATATATTAAAAAGTGATCCTTACATGTTACATCTACATGCTTTAAATAAGAGAGAATAGAAAACCTAATGGGCTTTGACTAATGGGCCTCATTACTAATAGAAATAATTACTATTTACAATCTAATATTTACAACAGTATGTAATAATAACATTCCATTTTAATGATATTTTTCAAAACCAACCAATAACATTTCATTTACAATGAATTCTTGTCTGCTTGAATACTCTAAACCCATGTTTCTTGTTTTATAGTTAGAATACTCTAAAGTCCTTTTTTTTCAAAACAACATTTTTATCTAAAACAACATTATTGGTTATTAGCATTAATTTTATTTTATTACTAACATATTATCTATATTTTAAATATGTAGGTGAAAAACGATTTTTCTTTTACATAATTGATTGAATGTTCGGTCAATTTTTTAATCACATTTATTACCTAATGGAAAAATTAAATAATATTATCATTCAAAATAATTTTTATTTTAAAAAATTAATTTTTAATATTTAAAATAAATTTAAAGTTAAAAGATCAAGAAAATATGGACCAAGTTCCAACATAACCAAGTAGTATCATGCTATAAATATGGTTAGTTAATTGCAGCTCGATTCAACTAAGTTTGGGTTCGGTTAACTGCATTTCGATTTGGTTATCTAACAGTTTGATAAACTGTGGTTCGGTTCACGAACTAGAGATAACAGTTCGTTTATTTAATAAGAGTTTGGTTCGATTCTATGGTTCGGTTCAGTTCTATGGATTTTTTGAACAACCATAGTCCTTGTTGGTTAAAGCCTTTCAAAACCCACACATACTCACCATAAGGAACACCATAGTTTCTTATATTGCAAGATTTAGGGATATGACCTTTTTTATTGCAATAAAAAGAAGTAGGCTTAAGAATATTATAATGGTAAAAAAGTACATGGGGGTGTGTGTTCCCTTACAAGACATGGGAGCTCAGAGGCCTTAGTAGGTATATTAAAATTTGGTAGGTGAGTGCTTGTCCATGAAGGCGAGAAGCCCTATATGGTGTTTGTTGATGTTATCTGAGGGATCAACTCACGTGAGGTGAGAGGCCCTATATGGTGGTTGGTGCTGCTAGAGTGCAGAACGACAATATGGCTGATAATGTACTAGGGCTACCGGGAGCATGATGCTCTCTTAGTAGTGAGTAATATTTGTGAGTGACAATTTGTCCTTTCTCCATTTGGAGAGGATGTATTTATAAAGGCCTCGTGGGCCTAGGGTTTTCTTGGAAAGGTCCGTCCCCCACCTAGTCAAATTTGGACTATTGAATCCCTATTTCCAAGCGAGTCTTGGGTCAATTAGTAACCTTGACTTTCCCTCTATCCAAGAGACATCTCATCCCATGTTTTCCTATGTGGGCGAGGAAGAATTAGGGGCGAGGCGATACCTCCCATTTGGTGGCCTCACGTTGCCGCCTTCTCTTAGGACGGTCCCCGGGGCATCGCCCTAGGCAATACCTTTTGCAAATATAACACTACATTGTCCCTCATACACGAGACCTTTAAAGGAGGGCGAAGTGTTTATCACATGCGAGAAATGGGAGTATCCCGAGCAATGGTACTTTCCCGTGCGAGACTTCAGTTGTCCTTTGGGAGTTAATAACTTGAGCATAAAACTTAATGTCCTAGCTGACGAGGTGGTGAGTCCCTCGGGCATAGTAATATGTGGCTCGGCTGAAGAGGCACTAAGTCCCCCGGGCAAGGCGCGTTGACCTTTCAGGCAGGACTTTCGTCGAGCCCTCTAACAAGACTGGAAATCAAGTCTCAGGGGCTTGATACATGTCGCGCCTCTTAGGCGTGATTTATTATAAGTACCTTATCTGGGGGGTGCTAAGTCCCTCAGGCATAGTAATATATAGCACGGTTGACGAGACACTAAGTCTTTGAAGCGAGGATTTAATTAGCTTGAGGAATATAAGTTCCTCAAATAATGTATATCCCAACTGAGGGAACACTCTGAGGCGTGTTGACCTTTCAAGCGTACTTTCGTTGAGCCCTCTAGCAAGACAGGAAATTAAGTCTCCAGGGCTTGATACAGGTCGCGCCTCTTAACCTTGATTTATTAGAAGTAACCCCTCCTGAGGGGGTGCTAAGTCCCTCAGGCGTAGTAATATGTGGCTCGGATGACGAGACACTAAGTCTCTCAGATGACGGTTTAATCAGTTTGAGGAAGCTAGGTTCCTCGAATAATGTATGGCCCGACTAGGAGGAGATAGTCCCTCGGGCGAGACGTGTTGATCTTTCAGGCGAGACTTTTGTCGAGCCCTATAAAAATACTAGAAATCAAGTATCTGGAACTTGATATAGGACGCGCCTCTTAGGCATGATTTATTAGATGTAACCCCACATGAGGAGGCGCTAAGTCCCTCGAACGTAGTAATATGTTCCTTTCCAACATATTATTGCCTAGTCACAACATATAAAATTAGCACAACTACATAACATAAGACATTAATATATGTCAAAAGAATACAATTAAAGTAAGGACATACTTATTATTCATGTGATCTTGAGAGATAAGTCGAACTATTTGCATTGGAGGCCAGATTGCTGGAAGTCTGTGAGACCAATAGAAGTAGTATCACATATGTTAATAAATCGAAGGAATTAAGAAGAGGATATAAAATGTCTGATAATATGATTGAGTCAGATTAGGAAGTCAAAATCAGAAGAAAAAAAACTGATATAGACTCCTTCATTACAATGAAATTGGAGGAAGTGATGTTTGAATTAAGAGTGAAAATTTCTTTTGTTCTGAAGCAAGTTACTTTAAAATGCAAATTATAAAACTGAAATTTTTTATTAATCTTTATTGCAGATGAATTTTAGTACAAAATTTAGATTATATGAAAATAATCTTCAAAGATGTTGAGTGAGCAGTAAATGCAAATATAGTCTCTTAAATCAAACGATTCCATAATAATACTCCATCCGTCCCAAATTATAAGATGTTTTAGACATTTCTCACGGATTAAGAAACATAATCAATGTTGAATGAGAAAGATGAATTATGCTTGACTTTACAATATTATCCTTCATTTATTATAGATGAAAGAGAAACTTAAATAATTAAAATAAGAAATAATAATAAATGATAAATGGTATATTGGAGGAAATATTATTAATGTTATATTAGAATTGTAAAATGACTTAGAATTTGCGATATTTTTTTTTGCAAAGTGACTTATAATTTGGGAGAGAGCGAGGAAGCAATTTACGTTGAATAATTTGAATGACAAGTGATGCATTGTAGAAGTATTTGTTGAGAATCATTTTATTGATTATTCAGTTAGTATTGGCATTATTGGCATGAAGTTATAGCACCAGTATTGCTGGTATAACAGGTGTTGCGTCCTATAATGCCATGACAACAATGAACACCGCTAAGTCATTTCCTGGCAAAAAAAATTGTTGTATTACTATTATTGTGGAATTCGTAAAATGGTTTTACCAATTTGTCCTTATTTTTGTGTTTTTATAACATAAATTACCATTATTATTCTTTTCCTACTTTTTATGGCTAAACCAAAATTGTACTTTTTGGGAAAACTAAATTAGAGGTTGAGTTGGTTGGATTGAATGGGTAACTACGTGAGGTACTCGCTTTATGCTTGCTTCCCTCACAATTCTTTTTGTGGCTTTCGTATGTTAAATTTCTCCGTTTTGGAATTACTCTTCTTAAGTGTATCTAATGAGTTTACCTATTTTATAGAGGGAAATTAAAGTCAATGAAAATTACTAGTACATATCTTAATTGATATTTAATTGTTCAAGTTGTTGTAATTTATGAACAATAAATTTCATGAGTATGTTTCAATATGACAAGAAAAAAGAAGAAATAAATAAATGTCAATAACTGCTTAGGAAATAGTCCAACATAGAAAGTGACATTCACATTAAAAGTTTTTATAAAGAATTATGTCCATTAACTCAACAAAAGGATAAAGGAGAATAAAGTGTCACATGGACAAGTTGATGGTCTCAAGCATTATGTAACTTGTATCCTCCATACATCTCCTCGTCGGTGTGGCGACACCGGCTCCCCTTCCGGGACCGGGTTCAACAGCGTGTGTGTAGAGGCATTAGTGGCGGCTTATAGGCAGCACTTGAGCATTTAGGCACAACACATCTGAGCAATCAGGTTAATCGAGTTACTCGTGGCGTTATACGGAAATCACAATCAAACATGGCCTATAAATAAATCATTATGAATTCATAAATCATAATAAAAAAACACATATCCTCTTCAGAAAAATTCCAGATTCTCTTTCCTATATTCGAGTTTTCACTCGCCTTATCAAACTCGAGTATAGGCTGAATTATCCTAGGTATTCTTTTATAGGAACTCTAAGACATTCGAGAGTGATTAAAATACTATAAGGAAATTGATTTGTTCACGATTCCATCCTGGATCCATTTAATATAGAAGTTTTATCTAACAGTCTTATCACATCTCAAATCATGACCACCGAGGTTTCATCTTCAAGCATCAAAGTGATGAACCAGGACCTTGTCAAGTTGGATCGTTTTGATGGAACAAACTTCACCCGTTGGCAAGACAAGATGATGTTTCTATTGACTGCCTTGAGTATTCACTATGTCTTAGATCTTGACTTGACACCAATTCTAGAACTAACAGAAGATGACACTGATGAAGTCAAGAAGGAACGAAGGAAATGAAAGGAAAATGGATTGATATGTTGCGACCATATTCTTAATGCGTTATATGATTGTCTCTATGATCTATACACTGATACCCAAATCTGCAACAGATATTTGGAAAGCACCCGAGTTCAAATTCAAGGTTGAAGAGGAAGGTACGAAAAAGTTCTAAAATCTAAATACTTTGATTTTAAAATGTTAGACTCCAAGCCCATTTTTGCACAAGTACACGAGTTACAGGTTCTCGTGAATAAAATAAAACTTGTAAAAACAGACATTTCATAAGCTTTCTAGGTTGGCGCTATCATTGAAAAATTGCCACATTCGTGGAGAGGATACAAGAAGAAATTGATTCATATCTATGAGGATTTATCGTTGGAGAAACTTCAGAAACACCTTCAAATCGAGGAGGAGACAAAGGATAGAGAAAATTCGGAATCCGCTGGATTCTCTAAAGCCAGTGTTGTGATTGAAAAAGGAAAGAGGAAACATGATGTCATGAAGAACCATCATGGCCCTAAGAAGGAACATAACAAGTTCAAGAACTCTAGCTGACCAAAAGGACTGAAAGGCGACTGCTATCTGTGCGGAAAGCCATACCACTTTGCTCGAGACTACAGGCATAACAAGTCCAAAAACGAAGTTAATGTTGTTCATGCCAATGACAACATAATTGCTATGGTGAGCGAGATTATGGAAATCAAAGGAAAAGTGAAAGGATGGTGGTATGATACATGTGCTACCGTGCATGTTTCTTATAACAAAGCAACATTTAAAACTTATTTTGAAGTAAATGACAGACAAGAAGTGCAGATGGGAAATGAAGTACGATATAGAGTCGTTGGAGTGGGATCCGTCGAACTAAATTTCACTTCAGGAAATAAAGTCACTCCTGTCAATGTACTTCATGTCCCTGACATGAATAGGAACCTTGTGAGTGGGGACTTGTTGGGAAAATCGAGAATTAAGTTTGTTTATGAATCAGGCAAACTAATATTAACCTGTAAAGGTGTATTTGTGGGAAAAGGATATTTTGCTGAGGAAATGATCAAACTTTGTACTACTGATAATATTATTATTGAAATTTCTAATTATGCTTATATCCTCGAATTTATTTCTTTATGGCATTCTAGATTAGCACATATTTATATTAGTACTATGAATAGACTAATTAAATCTGGATTGATTTCATGGAATATTCATGATTTCAAAAAATGTGAAATATGTGTTAAATAAAAAATGATCAAGAAACCTTTCAAAATATTGGAAGAAAATCAAATTTGCTTGATCTTGTGCACTCTGATTTGTGTGAATTTAATGGCATGTTAACCCGTGGGAGGAACCGATATTTCACAACCTTTATCGATGATTGCTCTAGCTTCACACATGTATACCTTTAAAGTATAAAGATGATTCCTTTAACGCTTTTAAAATTTATAAAGCAGAAGTAGAAAATAAATTAAGTAGTGTAAGACCCCAATTTTGGCCCTAAGATCCCTCATGGCCCATAACATACCATATCATGGCCTCAAGGATCATTGCATACCCTAGCTTCCCTCATAGTGGGTGGGTTACCTTGTGAGTGTGGTTCTTGATCACCAAGCATGTATTGCATTTGTATATCATTGCTCTTCATATGTTTACTAACCAAACGTACAAAAATATTGTCATCTAACCGTGTTTCTTGCAGATGAAGCTAGCTAGGTCGAAGCAGTTAAATCAGGCATTGAGCAATAGATGGTGGCCATTCTTGAAGAATTTGGACACCATGATCATTCATTAAGAGTTCATATAACTTGTGATATCATTTGGAATCAAGATCTCATGTGAAAGAGACTTGGAATTCCTCAGAACATGGCCCAGTCAAGAAAAGTCAACGAAAGTCAACTGTGGTCAACTGTGCATTTAATCAGGGATTAGAAGGTGTGAGATGGTTAGAAAGACCTCATTCATGTCCATACAAGTCCTATTTGACATTTCAAAGGTCAAGGTTGAAGGAATTGAGGTCAGACAGACAGTTTCCCAAAATGGCAAGTGGACCTGTGATTTCAGCTGCCCAAAATGGAAAGTTTTTCCCCTCAAGATAATTTCATCATACAAGCTTCAAATCAAATTTTGTCCAACATGAAAGTTTAAGATCTTGTTCTCACCATTCCAAAAAGTCCAAGAACTTGAAAATCTCATGTGTGGTTTGCAAGATATGGCTCAGTGAATTTCAGAAAAGACCCGTAATCAGGAGGGCATAACTTCCACATGGAGTGTCCAAATTGAATGTTCTTTATATGCACAAACTCCATTTGACATGTACTTTCATGGTGCATAATTGGATTTCTTCAAAATTGCTCAATGCAAAAGGTCAAATTTCAGCTGGACTGTTAAATGAACCAGGGGCAAAATCGTCCAACTTGTGAAATAATTGGAATTTTTGAGTCGGGATTTTTGCAACACCTCATGAATGGCATTTGAAAATTGTTGGAATAATCATAATATGCCTAGGCCCCATGGTTTGATATCTAGCTTTTGAAATGGACTTGAAATTGCATGACATTACCATGACATGGTGAATTTGCAAAGTACATGGTCAATGGAGAGGGGACTTGTTTCTACACATCATATATGATATGTTGGACTTGCTTGAATCAAAAAATTGGACTGATATGGACTGGTTTGGAGGAAGGGCATAAGGGCCAAATTCACACATAAGCCAATTTTCACTAATTACCATTTTTTTCACTAATCATGTTTATAGTTGGATTAGGAGCTTGGTATATATAGATAATCTCTAACAGAAACTACGACACTAATCACAATTCAGAAATCTAACAGAAAAATCTCAAGAAAATCTCACAAACTCTCTCAAAATCTCACAATTCTTCATCACACTTTTTTCAATTTTTCTTTGAATTGCTTGATCCTTTGTGTTTTCTATTGTGATAATCATCTTCCAGGAGCACTATTTTGGATCTGTTTTCACTTAATCATGGCCATGGCATCAAGAAAGTGCAGCTGTTGAAGCAAGAACGAGTTCATGACAGTTGAAGAATTCTACGATCTGAAGCACTTTTGAGCTACGAAGCGCATTCCAATCAGCTCCCTACGCATCGTACTGCTGCTGTTTTCACCATTGGAGCTCCGAAACTCGCCGATTCCGGTACTGCACGTCAAGAAGGTTCGGATTCGACTATTACCGTTTGCAAAATTATGTTGTGGTTATTGTAGAGCATGATGTGTAGAGTACGTAGCAACTTGTAGAATCAAAAATCGTTAGGATTCGAGAGAGAAATCGCGTCTGAAAGTTTCGATGCGAAACCTATTTTGAATCGATCCGGTTTATACGATAGGAATTAAGAGTTTTCATTGGCATATTGTTGTTGTACACGGTGAGACGATTCCAACGGATATTAGTTTGTGCAATTTGGTGAGGAATTGATTGAAGCCGAGTTTGGATATGGAGGTGTGTGTGCCGCGCGGGGAAGAAGATCGTTCCTGGAAAATTTTCTGGTTTGATTCGATAATTGGCAGGAGAATTTTCGAATTGTGTTTCCCACAAAGTCATGACCAATGGTACACCGCCAGCACATAAATGAGATGCTGTGCTGTCTTGGCTTGGTATGGATTACGTTGCTGTTAGTTACTCTACTGTGCCATTAATCCATTAAATTACAAATAAATTCGTATTCCATTAATTAAATATTCAATAAATTTAACAACTTAAAAAAATTCATAAAAAATTCAATAATAATCCGAATAAGTCGAGATTTTTTTTGTTAGTCTCCTTTTTTAGTCTACTTTTTTATAGAATCAAAAAATAAAATGTTGCTTGGTAAAAAATTTAATTGCCATAGAGATTTTTCCAATGTACACAAATTTCACATGTCTCACCATTTTAATTATATAATCGCCACACTTAATCCAAATTAAATGAAATTTTAGATGTTGATTCTTAGCTCATTTCTGGAATTTTTGACATAGGTTTTGCATTTTTAGGACCTCTGGTTTTTTTTATATGATTTATTGAAATTGGATGTGGAAATATGTGACACTAAATGATATGCTGAGTTCCCTGAAATTTTTTACCATGCTTCCCCTTGGCCTATGGCCTTAAATTTTTGCATGAGACACCATTAACATGTTAGCATTCACTGTGATTTTTTGTGGAGTTTTACAATCCATTTCCTAATTGATTAGGATTTTTATCTTCTGCCTATCATTTTTTGGACCTTGTTGGTGACACCTTTGTATATATGTTGCCATATCCACATACTTAACCATATGGACATGAAACTTGGTAGGGTAGTTCCTAACACATTAAGCTTTCATTTAGCTTTGGTCCTACTAATTTCCCATTTACCATCACTGTTCACCATTGGATTGAAGTTAGTGTATATTTTATGGCCTCATTTGATTGAGTTTTTGCATGCTTTGACATGTCTAATTAATTCCCATAGTTCCACTAGTCCAAATGGCTTAAAAATTGACATGTAGCTTGTTGAATGTCCTCTGTTTAGGATATAAATTTTGTGGAATTTTCCATGCTGTTTTGATATTTTTTGTGATGTGATCTTGCTGATTGCTCATATGTGGTTTAACATTGCTCACTTTGCCTTACATGTTGCATAGATTGAGATGTGTACATATTTTGGATATGGGACCAATTGGGATCCTTTTGTTGTTGAAATAGCTTGACTTTGATCATGAATTGGTTGCTGTTTTAGGATTTTTCCTTCTTTTGGACCCTAGGCTAGTCCTAGTGGTCTTGTCACTTACATTTGAACTTGTTTTTGGTTTTTCAGGTTAAGAAGTTAATGATTAAAGGAATTGTTTCACATTTGGGATTATCTTACTTGACTTGTAAACTAATGTGGCTGTTTTGTAGGATGTTGGTTCACATTGAGCTTTGTGCTATGCACATTATTGTTTGATTATGATTGTACATTGTTGATTCTCGTATTGTTGTTTGATTTTGAATGGGATGCTGATTATGTTGGATTGTTTCCAGGTACCCTTAGTTGCTCAGTTCTCTTAAGAACTTGCATTGCTTTGCTTATAAGCAATTGGCATTGAGGTATAGCACCTTCTTCTTCATGTAGTCTGGAGACCCGGCCCGTTATTTGGCCGGGCAAATTGTCTGAAGTCCTCCTTAAGAGGCAATGCTTGTGTGTGTTTATGTTTGTCCCAAGCAGGAAAAGTCCTCATTTGAGGCAATTGGTGGAAGGTAGGGATAAGCAATCTATCCCCCACTATTCTGTGAGTCTTCTCCTTGCTCCCATTACATGGTTGTAGCATTGAGATCCAAACCCAAGATCTATCGAGTCTAATCGGGGAAAGAGTTCCATCTTTCTGAACTCCCCCACATTCTTATATTTACATGCTCTCTCGGACTTGAGATAGAAGCAATGAGGCACACCCCTCATACCCTTTCATCTGCTTCACCTGAGCCCCTCAATGGCCAGGTTAAGAGCGACATTTACCTATTACAGTGGACTTTCATAGTCAAACCCTTTTGATTGAGCCTCCTTGTTTGGCTATAGAGTGTGCTATATGACTATTTGTGATTTATTACTCATTTGTACATGATTGCTTGCTTGCCTTAGTGCATTTAACATCATTCATTGCTCCTTGTAGCATGTCCATTATTTCATACCTATGTGATTTGTTTACTCACCCATTGAGGAACCAGTTATAAGTCCCTGTGAGTTGGCATCTGTTCCCATGACATGGAAGGGGTAGAGTGTAAGACCTCATTGGTCACTCATACCCATTGCCTAGTGCAATTGTTGTTGTATGTGAGGATTCATTGTAAGTCCCTGTGATGTGGCATTTGTATTCCTAGGATCATACTGTGGAGGTTAACATAAGTCCAGATAGATTGGCAGTTGATTTCCCTGTTTTATTTTTTGTTTTATTCTGATGGAGATTAGTGTAAGTCCATAGAGTGGCTTCTGATATCCTTACTTGTTTTAGGAGACAGGTATAAGACCATTGAGTGGCGTCCAGTATCCGCTTTCATTTACTTTCATATGTTACCATGTTCATATTATTGCTCATTTGTAGCCTATTCCTAAGGACCCACTTGAATCATCTTCTATATGATTTCAAGAGGTGGACCCTCCTAAGAAGTTTTACATTCACTCCACCATTCCATTCATCCCATTGTGTCCTAACCTTTTCACACATGTTTAAAACTTGAAATAAGTGTTGTGCAAACATTCTCACCTCTTTCCAAATTAGAAACTTGGACCTTAAGTCCATGATTTTCCAAACTTCATTTTTGTAAATACTTCATTTTGAATTGACTTTAATCATACTTTGACCTTTTTGTAAATAATCCAAATAACTTCACCCATTCAAATGATTTTGTGGCTCTGTCCATGTTTGTTAAGTTTTCATACATTAGCTATAGGTTTGATTTACCCTAGTTGGTTGATATTAATCTCACCTATTTGTCCTTAGTTGATTGAATTGTAAGTCTTCCTTGCTTATTATAGGGTTAACCCCTCTCTAGCAAGTTGAAGCTTTTCTCACATGGTGGACTTGTTGTTTCTTAAGGTTGAGTTTTCTCCCGTGGGTAACGTAAGACCTTTGAGCTTGTGTTTTAAAATTGAATCCACTAACTTTTGGAAGTTTTTAGCCGAACTACGAGGTTTTGATCCTGTAAAGGTACGTAGGCAATGGTTATCCATCCAAACACAAAAATAATTAATTTGTACATTCTTTCCTCATCATCCCAATCATGTTTGCACGATACTTATGTCATGACAAATAATAATTTTCAAACAACAAAGTGTGAAAAGGGCTCCCTAGGAGTACCTAGGACGTGATGGGTGCCTAACACCTTCCCATTGCGTAATTTACCCCTTACCCAGACTCTCTGATCTTTTTATTAGTTTTCTACGTGTAAAACTTCTTAGGTTTTTGTTCGCTTTTTAACCAGTCCTTAGGATAAATAAAAGTGCGGTGGCGACTCTAATTCATTGTATACATTGCTTATGATTTAATTGATAGATCATATAGTAACGAATACACCGCTACAGAAAAGTGGCGACTCTGCTGGGGAATGAAAGATCTCCTTGGTGGTATTGCCTACTTTTCACCATTGTTGTGTGATATATTATTATTTGTTATTTGACATATTTTTGTACAATTTGGGATAACTGTATTGATTGTAATGTTTGAATTGCTTGATATACAATTGCTGTTTGCTTTGGTGATCTGTGAGATGAGTTCTATACCCGAACTCGAGTGCACTCTAGGATAGGAGAATGGCATAGTCTTGTTGACTGGTGTGGAGTAGTCCTTAGCCAGTTGACTTGCGAGTCCATTCACTTGGTGGAGGTCATGTTGGATTAATAATGTCACACAAGTTATTTGTGGTTAGGCATTATTCTTCCAATCATGTGCCTTAGAAGCCAAGGACCTTAGTTTACCAAACCCATCCTGGCCTGTTTTTAGGACGTAGTGCGGAGGTCGTTCAGATGTAAGTTCTGATGCGATTGTCACGCGATACTACACTCATAAGAGTCTCTCTTGAGAATATTTTTGGAATACGACTATTCGTTCCTCCGATAATATCCGAGAGATGGGACGATGATTATGGGAACCTCTGGTAGAACATGTCTGGCAGGTTTAAACCCTAGTACATTCCCTTTGGGTGGTTCTTAACCAAGACTCCATGCTCGTGACTCTCAACAAACCCGTGATTCGTGGTTGAGTCGTTCAAACATCGTTAATATCAATGGATCCCGGATCAGGTGTAAAACCTAAAATCCACCAAAGCGGCTGGTTGATATTAGGGATGTTAGAACCGGTTCATGTACCGTTAATATCAATGGAACTTGGGTGTCGATAAGGTGAAAACCTAAATCCACCAAAATGGATGATTGATATTAGGGATACAATGAGCTTTCCCATGACCTTTGTTTGGTGTGCTTTGCTTGATCCTTGAGTGTGATTGTTGCATTCATACATTCACGCATTCATCCGCATCCATATCATCAGAAAATCAGAAAATTTTCAAGGAACTCAAAGGAGTTTATTTGCAAAAAAAATTCAAACATGGAAAAACCGGGAAAATTTTTTCACCTGATCTATCTGATGAGAAGTTCTCACATATGATCAAAATGTTAATATTTCAAAATATTGCAAATAAAACCCTCGAGTTCCTTTGAGATAAAAAAACAAGCATATGCATAAACACTTCATGCATCATTTGCATAAGCAAGTGTCTTGTTCCGGTCGCCTGTCCTGTGGTCCGACGATCTTCATTTATTTTGAAGACGCTCTTTGCCGGTACTATACCAGAGCCAACTCTGCCAGATTGATGGATCATCTTGAGCAAGAGAATTGTGAACTCAAGGAGATTTTGCCAGCCTTAGTGCTGTTGATGGATTTATTCCTGTTGATGGATTTATTCCTGTTGATGGATTTATTCCTAGTTAACCGATCCCGGGCTGGCATTGGCTACTGTTCTGGGGCATTCAATGAGCATGGTTTGTTCACGAGTGGAGGATTCATCCATGCTGAGCAACCTGAAGAAGTTGCTGCTATCATTGAAGAAGATGCAGAGGATATGAGCAATTTTGTTATTCCTGGTGGTGTCTGCCACAATTGGGTCGCTGTGGATGTTCCAACAGTTATCCATAGATCAGAGTAAATATGCTCACTTTGTTTAAAACCCTTCTCCCATGCCAAAAGGAGAAGTGATGACATTGTTTGGCTCACATAAACAATGATGTTTTCATTCAATTAATGCATTGTTAAACATTCGTTTTTCCATTTGTTTTCACTTTTTGCTTTTTGCATGAAATCAGTGATCACAAAAAACCTGAAAAACAAGAAAACAGCTTTTTCATCTGCATGAATGATTTGTTAGTTTAAATACAAAAGCTTTTCATTATCCAGAATCATTATGCAGGGATTTCTAAACCCATTGAACATAATGACCCAACGCCATCTCCCAATCTTGAATTCTTTGTATTCGAAGCAGAGGAAGATGATGTTGAAGGGGATTCCTGATGAGATTACCCACCTTCTTGAGCACGAAAAGAAGCTCATTCAGCTGTATTATGAGAATCAGCAAAACAGTCAAACTGGGGCATTACAAATGTAATGTAAAAAAAAAAAAAAAAAAAAAGAGGAGAAGAGGGTGAAAAATCAGAATAAAATGAAAAATCAGGAATTTTTTTTTTAAGAGAAAAAAGAAGAATGATACCCTCAAGTCCTCAGTTGACTGATGCTGAATGGGTTCAGAGTCGTTATGACCAACTGAACTTGATTGAAGAGAAGAGATTAACTGCCATGTGTCATGGTCAATTATATCAGCAGAGAATGAAGAAAGCATTCGATAAGAAGGTCAAGCCTCGCGTGTTCAGAGAAGGTGACCTCGTGCTCAAGAAAGTCTTGTCTTTCGTACCCGATTCCAGGGGCAAGTGGACTCCAAACTACGAGGGTCCATATGTTGTCAAGAGAGCCTTTTCAGGCGGTGCTTTGATGCTTACAACAATGGATGGGGAGGATTTCACTCGTCCTGTGAATTCAGATGCAGTTAAGAGATACTTTGCCTAAAAAAAAAAGAGTATATGCAAATGAAAAACAGAATAGTTCGCTAAGTTGAAAACCCGAAAGGGCGGCTTAGGCAAAAATGAGCGTCTCGGTGGAGAACCCGCAAGGGTAATCCAGGCAAAAATTAGAGACTTGATAAAAAAAAAGCATATTCGCATCCCGCTAGATTGAGTACCTCACCCTGGGGCAATCTAGGCAAAAATTAGGGATCAGGCAAGTAACTGCATCCTGACAAGACTTTCTGTTCATCAGTCGTCATTTCGTCAGAAGATTCTCGATTCGTCGTCAACTGAAGCTTCGAATACATCGAGATTCAAATTGGTAGAGAAAGGATCATTATGTTCAATGTAGCCCTCTTCCAATATATATCACTGATTTCAAATTTGTATAGATCTATGGAGTCTTGCCATTTGCAGACTACCATTCCATCAAATAAATTTGAGCTTTTATCCAATTATTTGCACTCTTATTTGTTCAATTCAACAAATGTTTTGC
Source organism: Lathyrus oleraceus (assembly GCF_024323335.1). NCBI lineage: Eukaryota > Viridiplantae > Streptophyta > Magnoliopsida > Fabales > Fabaceae > Lathyrus > Lathyrus oleraceus. The sequence continues at coordinate 196,804,902 of NC_066585.1, forward strand.
ATGTTTTACTTGATAAAAATATCATTGTTTTAAAAACAAGATTTTTCAAAGATTATTGTTTTAAACAAAGTGAACATTCACAATGATAAAAGGATACTCAAGGAATTTCTCAGTGCTCTCCCAAGGGTGGCATGGTTTCCAACAGGTAAGACATTTGTTCATACTCCTGGTTTGGTTTGTATCCTTCTTCTCCAGATTCTGTTGTTGGGGTTGTTCCCCAAGCAGAGATTTGTTGTTAGGGTTGTTCCCTAAGCAGAGCTTCTGTGGATTTTGACTCCCCGAAGCAGAGTGGTGTATTGAAGGCTCAGTCTGTTCTCCAGCAGTAGTCTCTCTCCGGCTTGATTGCTCAGTCGTTCAGAATATTTGCGGTTAGTGGGTTGATATCCCCGTATCCCGTACTTCTCCCCGAGTGAGTGGCCAGCATAATTGCAAGTCGAGTTGTTGGTGGGGTTGTTCCCCAAGCAGAGTGTTGTTGAAGAGTCAGTGTTCTCTAATAGCAGTTTTCCCCAGCATGGATGCTTTCCTTGTGGAAGATTCGGCAGTTGATGGTTTGTCACCTTGGTGCCTCGTCACTTTCTCCAGTGGGTCGCTATCCCCAGACTTTATTGGTCTCCTTGGCACGAGTAGAGCAGTTATTGATGTCCCCATCCAAGTCGCGAGCAGAGTTGTTGTCACTCTCCCCAGCGCAGTTGCCAGCGGATTTATCTGTTTTCTCAGCACGGTCGCTTTCCTTTTGGAAGACTCGGTAAGTCGGTGGTTTGATACCCGGTACTTTACCTTTTCCCCGGCAAAGTCGTCAACGGAGTGTTTACTTTCTCTCTATCAGAATGGTTGATCTCCTCGGCAGAGCAGGATTAATTTTCCTACTCCGGGGTTGATTGGGTTGATATCCCAGTATTTTCATCCATCTCTTCCCAGCATTTGTCTGCAGAGCGGTTGTCGTGGCAGTATTGCCTGTTGAACCTCTTTCAATCCCCCGTATGGTCAGTCAATGGCTCCGTCATCCAGAGATTGTACTGATTTCCTGATTACTCTTCGATCCTCAGTAGAGCGGATTTTATTGTAGAGTTTACTGATGTGATCCATCAGATGTGTGTTCGCCCCGAGTAGAGTGGTTTGTTGCAGAATCTACTTGTTTGGTGCTTTCCTTCCTCAGTGGGTTGTTCCCCAAGAGAGTAGTTGATGATATCCCCAGTAGAGTTGCTTGTGCAGCCAAACTCTATCCAGGTGACCTTTGCTCCCTCAGTGGGTTGTTCCCCAATGGAGTTATGTTGGATCCGTTTCCATAGCAGTGTGCTAGGATCCCCTGCAGGACTTTGAGATTCTCTTGTTCCCCGACAGATTTGTCTTGGTGGCTGCTTCGCCTGTTGTGACTTTCTGTGCCCTAGTTGGGATGATCGCTGATCCAGTGCTCAGAGATTTGGTATTCTCCGAATTTCTGATTCTTTTGCTTCTGCTTTCCAGCAGTACCCGCAGATCTTTGCTTTATAGCATGTAGATCTCCAGCAGAATTGGCTTTCCAGTTGGTTTTCCCCTGGAAGTGTAATACCGGACGTTTGATTCCTAGACCTGTTGTGTTAGAAATGTCTGTTTTGTCAGCATTCATCAAACATAAATCACGCATATTCATGCATATTCATAAAACATTCAAATATTAATGTTGCATTTTTGCCATATATCCTTTGTTTGTTGTTCCCTGCTATGGTGATATGGATCTTTATAGATCTCCCTAAGCAGATGTCGGGTGTTAAATCTCTCTATATAGAGTCAACCCATAAGCAGAAAGTGTCTGTCTGTCCTTCTGCAGTTCCCCACTGAGATATTCCCTCGTGGATGACGGTTTCTTCCGTTTCCTCCCAACACATATATTGGGATGGATGTTCCTATTGAGTTATATCCTCATAGGACGTGTCTTGATTCGGTCTGTCTTTTCGGAATATTCCCGAATTGGCGTTTTGTCAACTATATTGTGCTTCCCTGTGGTGATTTTTATCCCCAGCGGAGTTTCGGGCCTCTACCCTTATACCGGTAGTTGTAAGTCCTATTGTTCCTCTCCTCTTGGCGGAATTTGTGGTTATATACCTTTCATTCCTCCGCAAGAGTCGATTTTGGCCTCTACCCTTATACCGGTAGTTGTAAGTCCTATTTTCCTGGCTTCTTGGCAGAACTTGTGGTTATATACCTTTTAGTCCCCAGCCAGAGTTGTTGGTTTTCTACCTGATAGTCGGTAGTCGTAAATCCTAATTCCCTACTCTCCAACAAAGTTTGTGGTCTGTTATAAACCTCATTTTTGGTTTCCCGTGCGGATTCGTGATTTATTCTATCCCCACACAGAGTTTTGGTTTTCTACCCCGTATTCGGTAGATGTAAACCCTAATTTGTGGTTATTCCCACCAGAGTATGGCTACTGCCCTCATACCGGTAGTCGTAAGTCCTATCTCTTTTCCCCTAGCAGCAGTAACCTTTGTGGTTCGATCTGGTTGATGGTGGATTTTCTGCTGTTGTGGTGTTATCCCTAACAGAGTTCTGTTCCCGGTGGTGATTTGTATCCCCAGTGGAGTTTGTGGTCTCCTACCCCGTACTCGGTAGTTGTAAATCCTTTGTCGCTGTGATTTTTCTCTCCAGCGGAGTGGTATCTTATGATACGTGTGGATAATTGCCGGTTGCTAGCAATTTTATCCTCAGCTGAGTCTTTGGTTTCTTACCCAGTAGTCGGTATTGTTAAACCCCTTGTTTTCTCAGCCAGATTTTGGTCTCCTACCCCGTATTCGGTAGATGTAAACCCTAATCTCTTTGTGGTTATCTTCATTCAATATTCGATGTTGATATTCCTCCCTGCTTTGGGTAGTTGCTCTTGAGTAAGCACTTGTATTCCCAGCAGTCTCCTGGATCGTTGCCGGATGCTTGCAATGTTATCCTTTTGAAGTCGCCAGTGGGTCTTTTCACCGTTTGCTAGTGATTTGTTCCCCAGATCATTGATTGTTTATCAATGTATCCCCAGCTTTTATGGATAATTGCCGGATGCTTGCAATTTATCCCCAGTGAGTCTTTCATTTACCCATTTTGTTGGTAATGTTGTTACTCCCCTTTGATTGGTCATCATTATATGCCTGTTTGGTATCCCGATGCCTCTCTTTTCGGACGATTTATCCTTCATTAACCCTTATACTGGTTGTGGATAATCTTCCATGCGAGTATACTATCCACGTTATGACGGTAATGGATAATATATCTCATGCACTCTTCAGTTGAAGCCTTTTGTGTTTCCCTGGTCGAGTAGGATTCGTTATTTCCCTTTGCGGAGTCGAATATTCTTGTTGTTGGATAACTGCCGGATGCTTGCAATTTATCCCTTTGAGTTGTCTTTCGTTTACCCGGATGCTTGGTAACGATTGTCTCTCTTTTGGTTGGTCACCTATTATATACTTCGGTATCTCTGGTGTCTCTTCCTTTCGAGTATATCATTCACGGTCTGCCGGTAATGAATAATATGTCTCATGCGCTCTTTGGTTGGAATCCTTTGTTGACTTTCCCCACCTGAGCAAGATTCGTATTCTTTGTAGAATCGAATATCCATCCTTTAACCAATTGTGTTCCGGATGTGTGTTTTGGCATATATACCAATTCACGTTGCGGTAGTTCACCTATTATATACCTCGGTATCTCTGGTGTTTCTTACCATGCGAGTTTATTATCTACGTTCTGACGGTAATAGATAATATATCTCATGCGAGTATTCTTATCCACGGTCTGCCGGTAATGGATATTATATCTCATGCACTCTTTGGGTTTGTGTCCCCAGTCGAGTAAGATTCGTGTTCCCGTTGTGGATCCGAATGTCCATCCTTTAAGTCGATTTTGCTTTTTCAAGCCCTCCTTTCGGATGATGAGTGTCTTGGCATATATACCAATTCACGTTCTGTCGGTCACCTATTATATACTTCGGTATCCCTGGTGTTCCTTCCTTTCTACTCCCTATTATGACCTTGGTCCCTTGTGGAGTCAGATTTTTCTAAGTATTATACCCTTTGTTGGTCTTTCTCAGATGTTGGTTGATTGATATCTCTCACCCTTATACCGGTCTTAGATATTCATTCTTCCTGAGTTTGTTACCCTTATACCGGTAACACCTCATTCCTGTTGCTTTTCCCAGGAGAGTCTCTTTGTTAGACAGTCCCCTGCGGAGTTCCTTTGGTGATTTTTACCCTTTGCTATATGGGTGTTTATTCCCCAGTATATGCATTTCCCGGCAGGGAGGTTCTATGTGAATCTTTTCCAGGTCCGAGTCCGGATTTTTATCCGAAGTATCCTTTCTGGATAGTTGAGTCAGCTTATGTCTTTCCTATGGATTTATTTTCCTTTGGAATTTCTTTATTCCCCGGTGTGAGTCCTTTGCTTCCCCAGCAAGTTCTCCATTCCGATGTCTGGTATCCCCACTCGGAGTCGTGCCTTAGTCACGTTGTGTCAGTTTTGTTTCCCTAATCAAAGTCGTGTCCTGCTCACGCATTCTTTTTCCTTATTATCCCCTAATAGAGTTCAATAAGAGTCTTGTTAGAATCTCTGTTCCTGGTGAGTGTATTACTCCGATGGATCGTCTTTTCTTCTGTGTGAACCATATATTCCCCACAGAATTTGCTTTTGCATGCATACATCTGCATCATGAGGTCTCTTAGGGACCAAAATTCGTCTCATTACTATTATTTAAGCCCATTCTACCGCGTCAAGATGAAGATTTCTAAACTTCATTTCTCCGGCTAGAATGACCTTAAATAGGGGCATCTGTAAGACCCCAATTTTGGCCCTAAGATCCCTCATGGCCCATAACATACCATATCATGGCCTCAAGGATCATTGCATACCCTAGCTTCCCTCCTAGTGGGTGGGTTACCTTGTGAGTGTGGTTCTTGATCACCAAGCATGTATTGCATTTGTATATCATTGCTCTTCATATGTTTACTAACCAAAAGTACAAAAATATTGTCATCTAACTGTGTTTCTTGCAGATGAAGCTAGCTAGGTCGAAGCAGTTAAATCAGGCATTGAGCAATAGATGGTGGCCATTCTTGAAGAATTTGGACACCATGATCATTCATTAAGAGTTCATATAACTTGTGATATCATTTGGAATCAAGATCTCATGTGAAAGAGACTTGGAATTCCTCAGAACATGGCCCAGTCAAGAAAAGTCAACGAAAGTCAACTGTGGTCAACTGTGCATTTAATCAGGGATTAGAAGGTGTGAGATGGTTAGAAAGACCTCATTCATGTCCATACAAGTCCTATTTGACATTTCAAAGGTCAAGGTTGAAGGAATTGAGGTCAGACAGACAGTTTCCCAAAATGGCAAGTGGACCTGTGATTTCAGCTGCCCAAAATGGAAAGTTTTTCCCCTCAAGATAATTTCATCATACAAGCTTCAAATCAAATTTTGTCCAACATGAAAGTTGAAGATCTTGTTCTCACCATTCCAAAAAGTCCAAGAACTTGAAAATCTCATGTGTGGTTTGCAAGATATGGCTCAGTGAATTTCAGAAAAGACCCGTAATCAGGAGGGCATAACTTCCACATGGAGTGTCCAAATTGAATGTTCTTTATATGCACAAACTCCATTTGACATGTACTTTCATGGTGCATAATTGGATTTCTTCAAAATTGCTCAATGCAAAAGGTCAAATTTCAGCTGGACTGTTAAATGAACCAGGGGCAAAATCGTCCAACTTGTGAAATAATTGGAATTTTTGAGTGGGGATTTTTGCAACACCTCATGAATGGCATTTGAAAATTGTTGGAATAATCATAATATGCCTAGGCCCCATGGTTTGATATCTAGCTTTTGAAATGGACTTGAAATTGCATGACATTACCATGACATGGTGAATTTGCAAAGTACATGGTCAATGGAGAGGGGACTTGTTTCTACACATCATATATGATATTTTGGACTTGCTTGAATCAAAAAATTGGACTGATATGGACTGGTTTGGAGGAAGGGCATAAGGGCCAAATTCACACATAAGCCAATTTTCACTAATTACCATTTTTTTCACTAATCATGTTTATAGTTGGATTAGGAGCTTGGTATATATAGATAATCTCTAACAGAAACTACGACACTAATCACAATTCAGAAATCTAACAGAAAAATCTCAAGAAAATCTCACAAACTCTCTCAAAATCTCACAATTCTTCATCACACTTTTTTCAATTTTTCTTTGAATTGCTTGATCCTTTGTGTTTTCTATTGTGATAATCATCTTCCAGGAGCACTATTTTGGATCTGTTTTCACTTAATCATGGCCATGGCATCAAGAAAGTGCAGCTGTTGAAGCAAGAACGAGTTCATGACAGTTGAAGAATTCTACGATCTGAAGCACTTTTGAGCTACGAAGCGCATTCCAATCAGCTCCCTACGCATCGTACTGCTGCTGTTTTCACCATTGGAGCTCCGAAACTCGCCGATTCCGGTACTGCACGTCAAGAAGGTTCGAATTCGACTATTACCGTTTGCAAAATTATGTTGTGGTTATTGTAGAGCATGATGTGTAGAGTACGTAGCAACTTGTAGAATCAAAAATCGTTAGGATTCGAGAGAGAAATCGCGTCTGAAAGTTTCGATGCGAAACCTATTTTGAATCGATCCGGTTTATACGATAGGAATTAAGAGTTTTCATTGGCATATTGTTGTTGTACACGGTGAGACGATTCCAACGGATATTAGTTTGTGCAATTTGGTGAGGAATTGATTGAAGCCGAGTTTGGATATGGAGGTGTGTGTGCCGCGCGGGGAAGAAGATCGTTCCTGGAAAATTTTCTGGTTTGATTCGATAATTGGCAGGAGAATTTTCGAATTGTGTTTCCCACAAAGTCATGACCAATGGTACACCGCCAGCACATAAATGAGATGCTGTGCTGTCTTGGCTTGGTATGGATTACGTTGCTGTTAGTTACTCTACTGTGCCATTAATCCATTAAATTACAAATAAATTCGTATTCCATTAATTAAATATTCAATAAATTTAACAACTTAAAAAAATTCATAAAAAATTCAATAATAATCCGAATAAGTCGAGATTTTTTTTGTTAGTCTCCTTTTTTAGTCTACTTTTTTATAGAATCAAAAAATAAAATGTTGCTTGGTAAAAAATTTAATTGCCATAGAGATTTTTCCAATGTACACAAATTTCACATGTCTCACCATTTTAATTATATAATCGCCACACTTAATCCAAATTAAATGAAATTTTAGATGTTGATTCTTAGCTCATTTCTGGAATTTTTGACATAGGTTTTGCATTTTTAGGACCTCTGGTTTTTTTTATATGATTTATTGAAATTGGATGTGGAAATATGTGACACTAAATGATATGCTGAGTTCCCTGAAATTTTTTACCATGCTTCCCCTTGGCCTATGGCCTTAAATTTTTGCATGAGACACCATTAACATGTTAGCATTCACTGTGATTTTTTGTGGAGTTTTACAATCCATTTCCTAATTGATTAGGATTTTTATCTTCTGCCTATCATTTTTTGGACCTTGTTGGTGACACCTTTGTATATATGTTGCCATATCCACATACTTAACCATATGGACATGAAACTTGGTAGGGTAGTTCCTAACACATTAAGCTTTCATTTAGCTTTGGTCCTACTAATTTCCCATTTACCATCACTGTTCACCATTGGATTGAAGTTAGTGTATATTTTATGGCCTCATTTGATTGAGTTTTTGCATGCTTTGACATGTCTAATTAATTCCCATAGTTCCACTAGTCCAAATGGCTTAAAAATTGACATGTAGCTTGTTGAATGTCCTCTGTTTAGGATATAATTTTGTGGAATTTTCCATGCTGTTTTGATATTTTTTGTGATGTGATCTTGCTGATTGCTCATATGTGGTTTAACATTGCTCACTTTGCCTTACATGTTGCATAGATTGAGATGTGTACATATTTTGGATATGGGACCAATTGGGATCCTTTTGTTGTTGAAATAGCTTGACTTTGATCATGAATGGTTGCTGTTTTAGGATTTTTCCTTCTTTTGGACCCTAGGCTAGTCCTAGTGGTCTTGTCACTTACATTTGAACTTGTTTTTGGTTTTTCAGGTTAAGAAGTTAATGATTAAAGGAATTGTTTCACATTTGGGATTATCTTACTTGACTTGTAAACTAATGTGGCTGTTTTGTAGGATGTTGGTTCACATTGAGCTTTGTGCTATGCACATTATTGTTTGATTATGATTGTACATTGTTGATTCTCGTATTGTTGTTTGATTTTGAATGGGATGCTGATTATGTTGGATTGTTTCCAGGTACCCTTAGTTGCTCAGTTCTCTTAAGAACTTGCATTGCTTTGCTTATAAGCAATTGGCATTGAGGTATAGCACCTTCTTCTTCATGTAGTCTGGAGACCCGGCCCGTTATTTGGCCGGGCAAATTGTCTGAAGTCCTCCTTAAGAGGCAATGCTTGTGTGTGTTTATGTTTGTCCCAAGCAGGAAAAGTCCTCATTTGAGGCAATTGGTGGAAGGTAGGGATAAGCAATCTATCCCCCACTATTCTGTGAGTCTTCTCCTTGCTCCCATTACATGGTTGTAGCATTGAGATCCAAACCCAAGATCTATCGAGTCTAATCGGGGAAAGAGTTCCATCTTTCTGAACTCCCCCACATTCTTATATTTACATGCTCTCTCGGACTTGAGATAGAAGCAATGAGGCACACCCCTCATACCCTTTCATCTGCTTCACCTGAGCCCCTCAATGGCCAGGTTAAGAGCGACATTTACCTATTACAGTGGACTTTCATAGTCAAACCCTTTTGATTGAGCCTCCTTGTTTGGCTATAGAGTGTGCTATATGACTATTTGTGATTTATTACTCATTTGTACATGATTGCTTGCTTGCCTTAGTGCATTTAACATCATTCATTGCTCCTTGTAGCATGTCCATTATTTCATACCTATGTGATTTGTTTACTCACCCATTGAGGAACCAGTTATAAGTCCCTGTGAGTTGGCATCTGTTCCCATGACATGGAAGGGGTAGAGTGTAAGACCTCATTGGTCACTCATACCCATTGCCTAGTGCAATTGTTGTTGTATGTGAGGATTCATTGTAAGTCCCTGTGATGTGGCATTTGTATTCCTAGGATCATACTGTGGAGGTTAACATAAGTCCAGATAGATTGGCAGTTGATTTCCCTGTTTTGTTTTTTGTTTTATTCTGATGGAGATTAGTGTAAGTCCATAGAGTGGCTTCTGATATCCTTACTTGTTTTAGGAGACAGGTATAAGACCATTGAGTGGCGTCCAGTATCCGCTTTCATTTACTTTCATCTGTTACCATGTTCATATTATTGCTCATTTGTAGCCTATTCCTAAGGACCCACTTGAATCATCTTCTATATGATTTCAAGAGGTGGACCCTCCTAAGAAGTTTTACATTCACTCCACCATTCCATTCATCCCATTGTGTCCTAACCTTTTCACACATGTTTAAAACTTGAAATAAGTGTTGTGCAAACATTCTCACCTCTTTCCAAATTAGAAACTTGGACCTTAAGTCCATGATTTTCCAAACTTCATTTTTGTAAATACTTCATTTTGAATTGACTTTAATCATACTTTGACCTTTTTGTAAATAATCCAAATAACTTCACCCATTCAAATGATTTTGTGGCTCTGTCCATGTTTGTTAAGTTTTCATACATTAGCTATAGGTTTGATTTACCCTAGTTGGTTGATATTAATCTCACCTATTTGTCCTTAGTTGATTGAATTGTAAGTCTTCCTTGCTTATTATAGGGTTAACCCCTCTCTAGCAAGTTGAAGCTTTTCTCACATGGTGGACTTGTTGTTTCTTAAGGTTGAGTTTTCTCCCGTGGGTAACGTAAGACCTTTGAGCTTGTGTTTTAAAATTGAATCCACTAACTTTTGGAAGTTTTTAGCCGAACTACGAGGTTTTGATCCTGTAAAGGTACGTAGGCAATGGTTATCCATCCAAACACAAAAATAATTAATTTGTACATTCTTTCCTCATCATCCCAATCATGTTTGCACGATACTTATGTCATGACAAATAATAATTTTCAAACAACAAAGTGTGAAAAGGGCTCCCTAGGAGTACCTAGGACGTGATGGGTGCCTAACACCTTCCCATTGCGTAATTTACCCCTTACCCAGACTCTCTGATCTTTTTATTAGTTTTCTACGTGTAAAACTTCTTAGGTTTTTGTTCGCTTTTTAACCAGTCCTTAGGATAAATAAAAGTGCGGTGGCGACTCTAATTCATTGTATACATTGCTTATGATTTAATTGATAGATCATATAGTAACGAATACACCGCTACAGAAAAGTGGCGACTCTGCTGGGGAATGAAAGATCTCCTTGGTGGTATTGCCTACTTTTCACCATTGTTGTGTGATATATTATTATTTGTTATTTGACATATTTTTGTACAATTTGGGATAACTGTATTGATTGTAATGTTTGAATTGCTTGATATACAATTGCTGTTTGCTTTGGTGATCTGTGAGATGAGTTCTATACCCGAACTCGAGTGCACTCTAGGATAGGAGAATGGCATAGTCTTGTTGACTGGTGTGGAGTAGTCCTTAGCCAGTTGACTTGCGAGTCCATTCACTTGGTGGAGGTCATGTTGGATTAATAATGTCACACAAGTTATTTGTGGTTAGGCATTATTCTTCCAATCATGTGCCTTAGAAGCCAAGGACCTTAGTTTACCAAACCCATCCTGGCCTGTTTTTAGGACGTAGTGCGGAGGTCGTTCAGATGTAAGTTCTGATGCGATTGTCACGCGATACTACACTCATAAGAGTCTCTCTTGAGAATATTTTTGGAATACGACTATTCGTTCCTCCGATAATATCCGAGAGATGGGACGATGATTATGGGAACCTCTGGTAGAACATGTCTGGCAGGTTTAAACCCTAGTACATTCCCTTTGGGTGGTTCTTAACCAAGACTCCATGCTCGTGACTCTCAACAAACCCGTGATTCGTGGTTGAGTCGTTCAAACATCGTTAATATCAATGGATCCCGGATCAGGTGTAAAACCTAAAATCCACCAAAGCGGCTGGTTGATATTAGGGATGTTAGAACCGGTTCATGTACCGTTAATATCAATGGAACTTGGGTGTCGATAAGGTGAAAACCTAAATCCACCAAAATGGATGATTGATATTAGGGATACAATGAGCTTTCCCATGACCTTTGTTTGGTGTGCTTTGCTTGATCCTTGAGTGTGATTGTTGCATTCATACATTCACGCATTCATCCGCATCCATATCATCAGAAAATCAGAAAATTTTCAAGGAACTCAAAGGAGTTTATTTGCAAAAAAAATTCAAACATGGAAAAACCGGGAAAATTTTTTCACCTGATCTATCTGATGAGAAGTTCTCACATATGATCAAAATGTTAATATTTCAAAATATTGCAAATAAAACCCTCGAGTTCCTTTGAGATAAAAAAACAAGCATATGCATAAACACTTCATGCATCATTTGCATAAGCAAGTGTCTTGTTCCGGTCGCCTGTCCTGTGGTCCGACCCTGCGATCTTCATTTATTTTGAAGACGCTCTTTGCCGGTACTATACCAGAGCCAACTCTGCCAGATTGATGGATCATCTTGAGCAAGAGAATTGTGAACTCAAGGAGATTTTGCCAGCCTTAGTGCTGTTGATGGATTTATTCCTGTTGATGGATTTATTCCTGTTGATGGATTTATTCCTAGTTAACCGATCCCGGGCTGGCATTGGCTACTGTTCTGGGGCATTCAATGAGCATGGTTTGTTCACGAGTGGAGGATTCATCCATGCTGAGCAACCTGAAGAAGTTGCTGCTATCATTGAAGAAGATGCAGAGGATATGAGCAATTTTGTTATTCCTGGTGGTGTCTGCCACAATTGGGTCGCTGTGGATGTTCCAACAGTTATCCATAGATCAGAGTAAATATGCTCACTTTGTTTAAAACCCTTCTCCCATGCCAAAAGGAGAAGTGATGACATTGTTTGGCTCACATAAACAATGATGTTTTCATTCAATTAATGCATTGTTAAACATTCATTTTTCCATTTGTTTTCACTTTTTGCTTTTTGCATGAAATCAGTGATCACAAAAAACCTGAAAAACAAGAAAACAGCTTTTTCATCTGCATGAATGATTTGTTAGTTTAAATACAAAAGCTTTTCATTATCCAGAATCATTATGCAGGGATTTCTAAACCCATTGAACATAATGACCCAACGCCATCTCCCAATCTTGAATTCTTTGTATTCGAAGCAGAGGAAGATGATGTTGAAGGGGATTCCTGATGAGATTACCCACCTTCTTGAGCACGAAAAGAAGCTCATTCAGCTGTATTATGAGAATCAGCAAAACAGTCAAACTGGGGCATTACAAATGTAATGTAAAAAAAAAAAAAAAAAAAAAGAGGAGAAGAGGGTGAAAAATCAGAATAAAATGAAAAATCAGGAATTTTTTTTTAAGAGAAAAAAGAAGAATGATACCCTCAAGTCCTCAGTTGACTGATGCTGAATGGGTTCAGAGTCGTTATGACCAACTGAACTTGATTGAAGAGAAGAGATTAACTGCCATGTGTCATGGTCAATTATATCAGCAGAGAATGAAGAAAGCATTCGATAAGAAGGTCAAGCCTCGCGTGTTCAGAGAAGGTGACCTCGTGCTCAAGAAAGTCTTGTCTTTCGTACCCGATTCCAGGGGCAAGTGGACTCCAAACTACGAGGGTCCATATGTTGTCAAGAGAGCCTTTTCAGGCGGTGCTTTGATGCTTACAACAATGGATGGGGAGGATTTCACTCGTCCTGTGAATTCAGATGCAGTTAAGAGATACTTTGCCTAAAAAAAAAGAGTATATGCAAATGAAAAACAGAATAGTTTGCTAAGTTGAAAACCCGAAAGGGCGGCTTAGGCAAAAATGAGCGTCTCGGTGGAGAACCCGCAAGGGTAATCCAGGCAAAAATTAGAGACTTGATAAAAAAAAAGCATATTCGCATCCCGCTAGATTGAGTACCTCACCCTGGGGCAATCTAGGCAAAAATTAGGGATCAGGCAAGTAACTGCATCCTGACAAGACTTTCTGTTCATCAGTCGTCATTTCGTCAGAAGATTCTCGATTCGTCGTCAACTGAAGCTTCGAATACATCGAGATTCAAATTGGTAGAGAAAGGATCATTATGTTCAATGTAGCCCTCTTCCAATATATATCACTGATTTCAAATTTGTATAGATCTATGGAGTCTTGCCATTTGCAGACTACCATTCCATCAAATAAATTTGAGCTTTTATCCAATTATTTGCACTCTTATTTGTTCAATTCAACAAATGTTTTGCATGTTTTACTTGATAAAAATATCATTGTTTTAAAAACAAGATTTTTCAAAGATTATTGTTTTAAACAAAGTGAACATTCACAATGATAAAAGGATACTCAAGGAATTTCTCAGTGCTCTCCCAAGGGTGGCATGGTTTCCAACAGGTAAGACATTTGTTCATACTCCTGGTTTGGTTTGTATCCTTCTTCTCCAGATTCTGTTGTTGGGGTTGTTCCCCAAGCAGAGATTTGTTGTTAGGGTTGTTCCCTAAGCAGAGCTTCTGTGGATTTTGACTCCCCGAAGCAGAGTGGTGTATTGAAGGCTCAGTCTGTTCTCCAGCAGTAGTCTCTCTCCGGCTTGATTGCTCAGTCGTTCAGAATATTTGCGGTTAGTGGGTTGATATCCCCGTATCCCGTACTTCTCCCCGAGTGAGTGGCCAGCATAATTGCAAGTCGAGTTGTTGGTGGGGTTGTTCCCCAAGCAGAGTGTTGTTGAAGAGTCAGTGTTCTCTAATAGCAGTTTTCCCCAGCATGGATGCTTTCCTTGTGGAAGATTCGGCAGTTGATGGTTTGTCACCTTGGTGCCTCGTCACTTTCTCCAGTGGGTCGCTATCCCCAGACTTTATTGGTCTCCTTGGCACGAGTAGAGCAGTTATTGATGTCCCATCCAAGTCGCGAGCAGAGTTGTTGTCACTCTCCCCAGCGCAGTTGCCAGCGGATTTATCTGTTTTCTCAGCACGGTCGCTTTCCTTTTGGAAGACTCGGTAAGTCGGTGGTTTGATACCCGGTACTTTACCTTTTCCCCGGCAAAGTCGTCAACGGAGTGTTTACTTTCTCTCTATCAGAATGGTTGATCTCCTCGGCAGAGCAGGATTTATTTTCCTACTCCGGGGTTGATTGGGTTGATATCCCAGTATTTTCATCCATCTCTTCCCAGCATTTGTCTGCAGAGCGGTTGTCGTGGCAGTATTGCCTGTTGAACCTCTTTCAATCCCCCGTATGGTCAGTCAATGGCTCCGTCATCCAGAGATTGTACTGATTTCCTGATTACTCTTCGATCCTCAGTAGAGCGGATTTTATTGTAGAGTTTACTGATGTGATCCATCAGATGTGTGTTCGCCCCGAGTAGAGTGGTTTGTTGCAGAATCTACTTGTTTGGTGCTTTCCTTCCTCAGTGGGTTGTTCCCCAAGAGAGTAGTTGATGATATCCCCAGTAGAGTTGCTTGTGCAGCCAAACTCTATCCAGGTGACCTTTGCTCCCTCAGTGGGTTGTTCCCCAATGGAGTTATGTTGGATCCGTTTCCATAGCAGTGTGCTAGGATCCCCTGCAGGACTTTGAGATTCTCTTGTTCCCCGACAGATTTGTCTTGGTGGCTGCTTCGCCTGTTGTGACTTTCTGTGCCCTAGTTGGGATGATCGCTGATCCAGTGCTCAGAGATTTGGTATTCTCCGAATTTCTGATTCTTTTGCTTCTGCTTTCCAGCAGTACCCGCAGATCTTTGCTTTATAGCATGTAGATCTCCAGCAGAATTGGCTTTCCAGTTGGTTTTCCCCTGGAAGTGTAATACCGGACGTTTGATTCCTAGACCTGTTGTGTTAGAAATGTCTGTTTTGTCAGCATTCATCAAACATAAATCACGCATATTCATGCATATTCATAAAACATTCAAATATTCATGTTGCATTTTTGCCATATATCCTTTGTTTGTTGTTCCCTGCTATGGTGATATGGATCTTTATAGATCTCCCTAAGCAGATGTCGGGTGTTAAATCTCTCTATATAGAGTCAACCCATAAGCAGAAAGTGTCTGTCTGTCCTTCTGCAGTTCCCCACTGAGATATTCCCTCGTGGATGACGGTTTCTTCCGTTTCCTCCCAACACATATATTGGGATGGATGTTCCTATTGAGTTATATCCTCATATGTGAATCTTTTCCAGGTCCGAGTCCGGATTTTTATCCGAAGTATCCTTTCTGGATAGTTGAGTCAGCTTATGTCTTTCCTATGGATTTATTTTCCTTTGGAATTTCTTTATTCCCCGGTGTGAGTCCTTTGCTTCCCCAGCAAGTTCTCCATTCCGATGTCTGGTATCCCCACTCGGAGTCGTGCCTTAGTCACGTTGTGTCAGTTTTGTTTCCCTAATCAAAGTCGTGTCCTGCTCACGCATTCTTTTTCCTTATTATCCCCTAATAGAGTTCAATAAGAGTCTTGTTAGAATCTCTGTTCCTGGTGAGTGTATTACTCCGATGGATCGTCTTTTCTTCTGTGTGAACCATATATTCCCCACAGAATTTGCTTTTGCATGCATACATCTGCATCATGAGGTCTCTTAGGGACCAAAATTCGTCTCATTACTATTATATTAAGCCCATTCTACCGCGTCAAGATGAAGATTTCTAAACTTCATTTCTCCGGCTAGAATGACCTTAAATAGGGGCATCTGTAAGACCCCAATTTTGGCCCTAAGATCCCTCATGGCCCATAACATACCATATCATGGCCTCAAGGATCATTGCATACCCTAGCTTCCCTCCTAGTGGGTGGGTTACCTTGTGAGTGTGGTTCTTGATCACCAAGCATGTATTGCATTTGTATATCATTGCTCTTCATATGTTTACTAACCAAAAGTACAAAAATATTGTCATCTAACCGTGTTTCTTGCAGATGAAGCTAGCTAGGTCGAAGCAGTTAAATCAGGCATTGAGCAATAGATGGTGGCCATTCTTGAAGAATTTGGACACCATGATCATTCATTAAGAGTTCATATAACTTGTGATATCATTTGGAATCAAGATCTCATGTGAAAGAGACTTGGAATTCCTCAGAACATGGCCCAGTCAAGAAAAGTCAACGAAAGTCAACTGTGGTCAACTGTGCATTTAATCAGGGATTAGAAGGTGTGAGATGGTTAGAAAGACCTCATTCATGTCCATACAAGTCCTATTTGACATTTCAAAGGTCAAGGTTGAAGGAATTGAGGTCAGACAGACAGTTTCCCAAAATGGCAAGTGGACCTGTGATTTCAGCTGCCCAAAATGGAAAGTTTTTCCCCTCAAGATAATTTCATCATACAAGCTTCAAATCAAATTTTGTCCAACATGAAAGTTGAAGATCTTGTTCTCACCATTCCAAAAAGTCCAAGAACTTGAAAATCTCATGTGTGGTTTGCAAGATATGGCTCAGTGAATTTCAGAAAAGACCCGTAATCAGGAGGGCATAACTTCCACATGGAGTGTCCAAATTGAATGTTCTTTATATGCACAAACTCCATTTGACATGTACTTTCATGGTGCATAATTGGATTTCTTCAAAATTGCTCAATGCAAAAGGTCAAATTTCAGCTGGACTGTTAAATGAACCAGGGGCAAAATCGTCCAACTTGTGAAATAATTGGAATTTTTGAGTGGGGATTTTTGCAACACCTCATGAATGGCATTTGAAAATTGTTGGAATAATCATAATATGCCTAGGCCCCATGGTTTGATATCTAGCTTTTGAAATGGACTTGAAATTGCATGACATTACCATGACATGGTGAATTTGCAAAGTACATGGTCAATGGAGAGGGGACTTGTTTCTACACATCATATATGATATTTTGGACTTGCTTGAATCAAAAAATTGGACTGATATGGACTGGTTTGGAGGAAGGGCATAAGGGCCAAATTCACACATAAGCCAATTTTCACTAATTACCATTTTTTTCACTAATCATGTTTATAGTTGGATTAGGAGCTTGGTATATATAGATAATCTCTAACAGAAACTACGACACTAATCACAATTCAGAAATCTAACAGAAAAATCTCAAGAAAATCTCACAAACTCTCTCAAAATCTCACAATTCTTCATCACACTTTTTTCAATTTTTCTTTGAATTGCTTGATCCTTTGTGTTTTCTATTGTGATAATCATCTTCCAGGAGCACTATTTTGGATCTGTTTTCACTTAATCATGGCCATGGCATCAAGAAAGTGCAGCTGTTGAAGCAAGAACGAGTTCATGACAGTTGAAGAATTCTACGATCTGAAGCACTTTTGAGCTACGAAGCGCATTCCAATCAGCTCCCTACGCATCGTACTGCTGCTGTTTTCACCATTGGAGCTCCGAAACTCGCCGATTCCGGTACTGCACGTCAAGAAGGTTCGGATTCGACTATTACCGTTTGCAAAATTATGTTGTGGTTATTGTAGAGCATGATGTGTAGAGTACGTAGCAACTTGTAGAATCAAAAATCGTTAGGATTCGAGAGAGAAATCGCGTCTGAAAGTTTCGATGCGAAACCTATTTTGAATCGATCCGGTTTATACGATAGGAATTAAGAGTTTTCATTGGCATATTGTTGTTGTACACGGTGAGACGATTCCAACGGATATTAGTTTGTGCAATTTGGTGAGGAATTGATTGAAGCCGAGTTTGGATATGGAGGTGTGTGTGCCGCGCGGGGAAGAAGATCGTTCCTGGAAAATTTTCTGGTTTGATTCGATAATTGGCAGGAGAATTTTCGAATTGTGTTTCCCACAAAGTCATGACCAATGGTACACCGCCAGCACATAAATGAGATGCTGTGCTGTCTTGGCTTGGTATGGATTACGTTGCTGTTAGTTACTCTACTGTGCCATTAATCCATTAAATTACAAATAAATTCGTATTCCATTAATTAAATATTCAATAAATTTAACAACTTAAAAAAATTCATAAAAAATTCAATAATAATCCGAATAAGTCGAGATTTTTTTTGTTAGTCTCCTTTTTTAGTCTACTTTTTTATAGAATCAAAAAATAAAATGTTGCTTGGTAAAAAATTTAATTGCCATAGAGATTTTTCCAATGTACACAAATTTCACATGTCTCACCATTTTAATTATATAATCGCCACACTTAATCCAAATTAAATGAAATTTTAGATGTTGATTCTTAGCTCATTTCTGGAATTTTTGACATAGGTTTTGCATTTTTAGGACCTCTGGTTTTTTTTATATGATTTATTGAAATTGGATGTGGAAATATGTGACACTAAATGATATGCTGAGTTCCCTGAAATTTTTTACCATGCTTCCCCTTGGCCTATGGCCTTAAATTTTTGCATGAGACACCATTAACATGTTAGCATTCACTGTGATTTTTTGTGGAGTTTTACAATCCATTTCCTAATTGATTAGGATTTTTATCTTCTGCCTATCATTTTTTGGACCTTGTTGGTGACACCTTTGTATATATGTTGCCATATCCACATACTTAACCATATGGACATGAAACTTGGTAGGGTAGTTCCTAACACATTAAGCTTTCATTTAGCTTTGGTCCTACTAATTTCCCATTTACCATCACTGTTCACCATTGGATTGAAGTTAGTGTATATTTTATGGCCTCATTTGATTGAGTTTTTGCATGCTTTGACATGTCTAATTAATTCCCATAGTTCCACTAGTCCAAATGGCTTAAAAATTGACATGTAGCTTGTTGAATGTCCTCTGTTTAGGATATAATTTTTGTGGAATTTTCCATGCTGTTTTGATATTTTTTGTGATGTGATCTTGCTGATTGCTCATATGTGGTTTAACATTGCTCACTTTGCCTTACATGTTGCATAGATTGAGATGTGTACATATTTTGGATATGGGACCAATTGGGATCCTTTTGTTGTTGAAATAGCTTGACTTTGATCATGAATTGATTGCTGTTTTAGGATTTTTCCTTCTTTTGGACCCTAGGCTAGTCCTAGTGGTCTTGTCACTTACATTTGAACTTGTTTTTGGTTTTTCAGGTTAAGAAGTTAATGATTAAAGGAATTGTTTCACATTTGGGATTATCTTACTTGACTTGTAAACTAATGTGGCTGTTTTGTAGGATGTTGGTTCATATTGAGCTTTGTGCTATGCACATTATTGTTTGATTATGATTGTACATTGTTGATTCTCGTATTGTTGTTTGATTTTGAATGGGATGCTGATTATGTTGGATTGTTTCCAGGTACCCTTAGTTGCTCAGTTCTCTTAAGAACTTGCATTGCTTTGCTTATAAGCAATTGGCATTGAGGTATAGCACCTTCTTCTTCATGTAGTCTGGAGACCCGGCCCGTTATTTGGCCGGGCAAATTGTCTGAAGTCCTCCTTAAGAGGCAATGCTTGTGTGTGTTTATGTTTGTCCCAAGCAGGAAAAGTCCTCATTTGAGGCAATTGGTGGAAGGTAGGGATAAGCAATCTATCCCCCACTATTCTGTGAGTCTTCTCCTTGCTCCCATTACATGGTTGTAGCATTGAGATCCAAACCCAAGATCTATCGAGTCTAATCGGGGAAAGAGTTCCATCTTTCTGAACTCCCCCACATTCTTATATTTACATGCTCTCTCGGACTTGAGATAGAAGCAATGAGGCACACCCCTCATACCCTTTCATCTGCTTCACCTGAGCCCCTCAATGGCCAGGTTAAGAGCGACATTTACCTATTACAGTGGACTTTCATAGTCAAACCCTTTTGATTGAGCCTCCTTGTTTGGCTATAGAGTGTGCTATATGACTATTTGTGATTTATTACTCATTTGTACATGATTGCTTGCTTGCCTTAGTGCATTTAACATCATTCATTGCTCCTTGTAGCATGTCCATTATTTCATACCTATGTGATTTGTTTACTCACCCATTGAGGAACCAGTTATAAGTCCCTGTGAGTTGGCATCTGTTCCCATGACATGGAAGGGGTAGAGTGTAAGACCTCATTGGTCACTCATACCCATTGCCTAGTGCAATTGTTGTTGTATGTGAGGATTCATTGTAAGTCCCTGTGATGTGGCATTTGTATTCCTAGGATCATACTGTGGAGGTTAACATAAGTCCAGATAGATTGGCAGTTGATTTCCCTGTTTTGTTTTTTGTTTTATTCTGATGGAGATTAGTGTAAGTCCATAGAGTGGCTTCTGATATCCTTACTTGTTTTAGGAGACAGGTATAAGACCATTGAGTGGCGTCCAGTATCCGCTTTCATTTACTTTCATCTGTTACCATGTTCATATTATTGCTCATTTGTAGCCTATTCCTAAGGACCCACTTGAATCATCTTCTATATGATTTCAAGAGGTGGACCCTCCTAAGAAGTTTTACATTCACTCCACCATTCCATTCATCCCATTGTGTCCTAACCTTTTCACACATGTTTAAAACTTGAAATAAGTGTTGTGCAAACATTCTCACCTCTTTCCAAATTAGAAACTTGGACCTTAAGTCCATGATTTTCCAAACTTCATTTTTGTAAATACTTCATTTTGAATTGACTTTAATCATACTTTGACCTTTTTGTAAATAATCCAAATAACTTCACCCATTCAAATGATTTTGTGGCTCTGTCCATGTTTGTTAAGTTTTCATACATTAGCTATAGGTTTGATTTACCCTAGTTGGTTGATATTAATCTCACCTATTTGTCCTTAGTTGATTGAATTGTAAGTCTTCCTTGCTTATTATAGGGTTAACCCCTCTCTAGCAAGTTGAAGCTTTTCTCACATGGTGGACTTGTTGTTTCTTAAGGTTGAGTTTTCTCCCGTGGGTAACGTAAGACCTTTGAGCTTGTGTTTTAAAATTGAATCCACTAACTTTTGGAAGTTTTTAGCCGAACTACGAGGTTTTGATCCTGTAAAGGTACGTAGGCAATGGTTATCCATCCAAACACAAAAATAATTAATTTGTACATTCTTTCCTCATCATCCCAATCATGTTTGCACGATACTTATGTCATGACAAATAATAATTTTCAAACAACAAAGTGTGAAAAGGGCTCCCTAGGAGTACCTAGGACGTGATGGGTGCCTAACACCTTCCCATTGCGTAATTTACCCCTTACCCAGACTCTCTGATCTTTTTATTAGTTTTCTACGTGTAAAACTTCTTAGGTTTTTGTTCGCTTTTTAACCAGTCCTTAGGATAAATAAAAGTGCGGTGGCGACTCTAATTCATTGTATACATTGCTTATGATTTAATTGATAGATCATATAGTAACGAATACACCGCTACAAGTAGAAGTATCAAAGTCCTTAGGAGTCATATGGGCGGTGAATACTTTTCTACAAAATTTGATGCATATTGTGAAGAATATAGTATTATACATGAATGTTCTGCACCTCCTACACCATAACCGAAATAGTCTAGCCGAGAGAAAGAATCGAACATAACAAGAAGTGATAAATCCTATGTTAATGCATTCTGAGTTGCCATTTAATTTGTGGGGTGAAGCATTACTATTCGCATATCATATCATGAATAGGATTCCTTTAAAGCTAATTAGTATTTCTCCATATGAGATATGGAAAGCTAGATAACCAAATATCGATTATCTTAGAGTGTGGGTGAGTGTAACATATTACAAAAATATGGATCCTAAAAAAACTAAATTGGGTCCTCGAGGGATCAAATGTGCTTTCATAGGATATGGATCCAACATCAAAGCATATAGACTTTTAAATTCAGAGTCTAATGTAATCGTTGAATCCTGACGTGGAGTTCTTTGAAAACCTTATGACGAAGGATAAGGAATCTAGGATTCCCATGAATGAAGATTCTCATGATGAAGAATCTCCATGAATTGTTGAAATACAACCCGAAAGTATTTCACGAATTGTTGAAACACAACATGAGCCTAGGATAAGCAAAAAATCCCGAAAATCTAAAGTTTAGGACAAAATGAAATCAATTCTCAACTGATTTCCTTTTATCTAGTTAAAGGAAATTGCGAGAATGATGTTCATAAGATCCCTTTTATTCTTCAATTAGAAGATGATCCTAAAACATATAAAGAAGCAGTGGCTTCAAGGGATTCTTCTTTTTAAAAATATGTTATCCAAGACGAAATGGATTCAATTATATCAAACCACACTTAGGAATTTGTCGATCTTCCAAAGGGTTCAAGGCCCATTAGATGTAAATGGGTGCTTGGAAAGAAGTATTATAGTGATGGTACATTAAACACCCACAAGGCTAGATTCACTACTACAAAATATACATCTGTAACACCCATATTACAATGGTTTTCCTGTTAACCGTGGTAATAATTTTTTCGGCATTTTTTTCGTATTTACTAAAAAAAAATTCACAATGGTCATAAGTACCAACCGTGGTGAAAAATAGCGCCTGGTCATGCGTTTGAATCCTAACACCTACAATTTTGTTTTTTATTTATTTTTAAGCCACTTTTCACCACGATTAGAACTTCCAACCACGGTGAAAAGTGGCGTCTGGTCATGAGTTCGAATCCTAACACTTATAATTTTGTTTTTATTGATTTATTAAAATGCATATAACAACGGTTGTTTAAAGTAACCTTTGTGATAGGTTGAGACATACAACAATGGTTGTTTAAAGTAACGGTTGTGATAGGTTGAAAGCTACAATTTTGTTTTTATTCATTTTTAAGCCACTTTTTACCACAGTTTGAACTTCCAACCGTGGTGAAAAGTCACTTAGGGTCATGGGGAAATATAAGTGTGTTTATTGAGTTTCTTCACCATTCTTAAACAAATATGTGTCGTCCATTTAATGAGTATCAACGCCCAAGACACTACCATTAGTGATCCACGTGAAATTTAAAACTTAGATGAATTTGAAACTCAAACAAACTTCATACTCTACCTCCAAACATCTTCTTCCATTTAGGACACTCTATTTCTCCACTAAACCAAGCTCGAAAGCATTATTTCTTTCATGAAAAAAACTCGAAAACATCATTTCTTTCATTAACAAATTTTAGAACTCTGCCACATCTTCTCCAACTTGAATGAAACAAGGAAAACATGAATTCAAATTAGCAATGTTAGTTGGCAGGGCCGGTCCTGTGCAAGTGCAGTAGGTGCTGCAGCACAGGGCCCCAAATATTAAAGGACCCCAAAATTTGAATTTTTTTATTTTATTTTATAAATATTAATAAAAATAAATAAAATATTATTAAAAAACTCAATAATTGAAAGAAATGTTATGATAAAAACTCAATATATACAAAAATTAAGATTGATCAAAATTCAAAATAATTATAATTAAATTTATTTTTAATTAATACATAATTGTATGTTTGATATATTTTTTTGAATTATTATAATTGTATTTTTAAAAAGAATTGAGCCCATTTTTGTAATTAGAACGGGGCCTCCGATATGATTGGGTCGGCCCTGTTAGTTGGTGTTATCCTTGTTGTTGTTCTTGTTGTTCTTTTTGTTGTTGTTGTTGTTGTTGTTCTTGTTCTTGTTCTTGTTGTTATTCTTGTTGTTCTTCTTATTTTTGTTATTGTTGTTGTTCTTCTTCTTGTTCTTGTTGTTAATCTTGTTGTTCTTCTTATTTTTGTTATTGTTGTTGTTTTTCTTCTTCTTCTTCTTCTTCATTATTATTATTATTATTATTATTATTATTATTATTATTATTATTATTATTATTATTATTATTATTGTTGTTGTTGTTGTTGTTGTTGTTGTTGTTTTTGTTGTTGTTGTTGTTGTAGTTCTTATTGTTCTTGTTTTTGTTTTTGTTATTGTTTTTGTTGTTGTACTGCTGTATTTTTTGCTTAAAATAGATACACCAATGATTGTTTAAATTAACTCTTGTGATAGGTTGAGACATACAACAATGGTTGTTTAAAGTAATTGTTGTGATAGGTTGAGACATACAACAATGATTGTTTAAAGTAACAGTTGTGGTAGGTAGTGCAAAACTTGACTTATAATCACGGTAATACGACCATGGTGGAAAACACCATATATACAATCACACCTTACCTCACAACGGTTGGTCCACCATGGTAGTATCCCTTTTCCAACTGTTGTGATAGGTGTTTTTCGTTGTAGTGATTAGTAGCAAAAGGGTTCAAACAAAAGAAAGGTGTTGATTATTTTGACATGTGCACCAGTAGCAAGGACGACGACAATAAGAATATTATTTGCATTAGCTTATCTGAATGACCTTATTGTTCATCAAATGGATGTTAAAATAACATTCTTAAATGGAGATCTCGATGGGGAAATCTACATCGAATAACTAAAAGATTATGTGCTTCCTAGAAATGAACAAAAGGTATGAAAACTTGTCAAATCCTTATATGGTTTTAAATAGGCACCAAAACAATGGCATCAAAAGTTTGACTATGCCATACTTTCAAATGGATTTACTCCAAATTCTTACGATAAATGTTTGTACACAAAGGTACATGGAAACATTGTAATATTTTTGTGTATATATGTTAATGATATGTTTATCATTATAAATGAGATGAATGGAATTTTAGAAACAAAGAGATTTCTAACTTCCACATTCAAGATGAAAGATCTTGGAGTAGTTGATACTATTTTAGGGATCAAAGTAAAAATAAATCATGGGGGTTATGAATTTAGTCAAACACATTATATTGGAAAAATGTCGGATAATTTCAAACACCTTCACTTTAAGGAAGTAAACACTCCATTTGATCCTAGTGTCAAACTTCAATAGAACATTGGAATAATTGTGGCCCAATTGGAATATGCAAGTGCAATTGGATGTCTGATGTATTTAATGCAATGCACCATACCTGACATAGCATTTGTAGTTAGTAAGATGAGTAGATTTACTAGCAATCCAAATGGTGAACATTGGAAGGCCATAACTAGGATTTTCGGTCACCTCTTAAAGACTAAAAATATTGGCCTTCATTATGGTAGGTTTCCTGCCATACTAGTAGGATATACCAATGTGAGTTGGATGTCAAGTGTTGGAGATCATAAATCTACAACAAGGTGGATATTTACATTGGTTGTGAAGGAGAATAGTGATCCAAAACGCATCGGAAATTAAAAAATTCTCCTTTAGTGATCCTTACGAATGAGCATGATCAGTGATAGAATCGTTACCTCTTGTGGCGATTTAAACCTTTGATGCAGATCTAAGGAGTGATCACGAACGTTGAATGGTGACAAGGCCTCTACCCAGTCCACATGAACGAATTCCTTCAATCTCAGTGTTAGCTGCTACGAATGGAGGCTTTGAGTGTGTGTGTGTGTGAGAGAGAGAGAGAGAGAAACAAAATTTCATCTGATCAAATGCTTCTACACAAGGGTTCTATTTATAGAACCACTTGTGTGGGCTGCAAGCTAAAAATCCCACTTAAGTGTATGTGGCTCATATCTTATGATATACCAAAATCACTTAAGTGTGTGGTACCTTACCATATTTCGTATTATACTTAAGTGCAATGTACCTTACGATGTTCTACAATTCACTTAAGTGCACTATACCTTATGGTGTTCCTTATTTACTTTGTCTCTCATCAATCCGTCCTTTTGTGTGTGACCCTGTAGGTTTTCACAGCATTGGCAATTATATTAAATCGCGTATTTAACATAATAAATAGTGAGCGGTATCTAGCAACATATCACTGCTACCCAAGACACAAAAATGTCATGTGATCTGACAAATCCTTTTGTGATAATACTTATGTGTACAATTACCCTTTTGCCCTTATGTCTATATTGAACACAAGGCATAGACCGTGTCATTCTTGTCTAGTTCAATGCTGGGCCCGTAGACATTTATCCTGTTATGCGGGATAAGCAAATTCCATCTAGGTCACTCATGTCCCTCAGCATGCTTCGTGGAGTACCCATCAACTGTCTTTATGGTCATCCAGTTACTGATAATGTTTGATCAACAATAAGGCACTCGACTCTACATCTAGGGTCCATAGTGGTTTTAGGTCGAATGGTGGTATACACCATTATCACCATGAGAATAAATTATGACATTTTGCATAACATTCTATATAGTATTCTCATAGCGAGTCAATCCAGTATAAATATTACTCTTAATATTCATACCTATGTTTAAGACTTGATAACTCCTTATCTATGATCCATGAGATGTGATCATCAGTCTATATACATAATAGTCTTAATGCTTTAATGTTATCCCACTTCACAGCAAAGCTCGACTACGGATACTTTAAGAATAATGTCCTTATGTTTAATGGGATCTCATGATTAAGTCACACTTGATACATTAAACGGACTAACTATTCTAGGGACTTTATTAAACAAACATAATAAAGAAAAAGCCTTTTATTATTAATAAATAATTTGATACAAGTATCAAAAGTATTGGCCTCTAGGGCTTACACCAACAGGCTAGAGGTGCAATTTCTTGGAAGAGCAAGAAACAAAAATGCATTACTCTTTAGACCATGGAATCAGAGTTTATGGCTCTTGCTTCCGCTGGTCAAGAAGCAGAATGGTTAAGAAACCTTCTGTTGGAAGTTCCATTGGCTAAAGAAAATGTTTTGAAAGTGTTGATACATTGTGATAGCCAAGTCACCCTAATAAAAGTATTCAGTGAAGTATACAATGGAAAATCTATGCACATACGTCTTAGACATTCTTTCGTGAGAAAAATAATTAAGGATTAGATCATTTCACTGACATATATATGAAAATGCTATAAGTTAGCTAACATGTTTAGTCAGCCACTGGCCAGAGATTTAATAAAGACTACCTCGAGAGGTATGAGATTGAAACTCCTTAAATAAAGGTTCTGACAACGGTAGCAACCCAATCTGAAGTTAACAAACATTAACCTAAGATTAAATGGATAACAACAAGTCATTAATTTGGATGTTTATACAACACTATGTGACAATGTTGACTATTACATATTGAGGATTGAGTTTTTCAAAACTTTTAATGAATTTTTTATCGAGGTATGTATCTCAAGAAAATAGATACAATATGAATCTTACCTATGTGAATTTCGAGATGGCGTCGTCTCAAAGTGAGAGTTGGAGTTTCTCTTATGAAAAAATTCATAAAAATAGGAAAAGCAATGGTCATAAATAATGTTAGGCGATAGATGTAGGCGAAGAACCATTAAAGAATGTATGTAAGGTAACACCGATATAATCACAAGGGATAACGGTTCAAAGCATTGCTACCTAACATTTCGATTAGAGTTTGTGTTATCTTTACTAAGGTTAAGTTCAAATCGAAAGATACTTATTAAAACAAATGAGGGATTATTGTAATTTATGAATAATAAATTCAACGGGCATGTACCAATATGACAAGAAAAGAGGAAGTGACTAAATGCGAATAAATGCTTGAGAAATATACCCACATAGAAAGCGATACTCGAATTAAAAGCCTTTATAAAGAGTTATGTTCATTAACTCAACAAAAGGACAAAGGAGGATAAAGTGCCACATGGACAAGTGTGGCGGTCCCAAGCATTATACCACTTGTCTCTTCCATACACCTCATTGTCGGTGTCTCCATCGGTGACACCAGCTCCAGGATCGGGTACAAGGGTGTGCATGTAGAGGCGCTAGTGGAGGCTTGTAGGCGGCACTTGAGCACTTAGGCATGATGCATCGAAGCAATCAGGCTACTCGTGGCGTTATACGACGACACTAATGACGTTCCGGCGGCCGACCTTCAGTCGGCATGTGGTAAAAGATTGTTGCTCTTATTTTTTTATCGTTGTTTGAGTTTGAATTTTGAATTCGGAAATTGGCAACACTTTAAGAAGTGTTGTAGAATTAATATATGCAACTCTTGGAAAATGGTGTTGTAGGCGAAACGACACAACTTTTGGTAAAAGTGTTGCTGAAAAGATGTTTTTTCATTAGGGGTCGTAACCTTGTGAAACAACACAAACATGACATATAAATAAATCATTCAAAGTTCAGAAATCACAATAAAAAACACATATCCTCTTTAGTAAAATTCCACATTCTCTTTCCTACATTTGAGTTTTCGTCCGTTTTGTGCTAACTCGAGTATAGGCTAAATTATCCTGGGTATTCCTACATAGAAACTCTAAAACATTCGAGAGTGCTTGAAATACTATAAGGAAAATGATTTGTTCATAATTCCAGCTTGGATCCATTCAATCTAGAAGCTTTATCTAACACAAGTCATCCCTCCCTGTTGTCTTTTTCGTACCAAAAAAAGGAAGAAAGAAAGGTTATGAGCTTTTGTTTTTACTACTGAAGATAAGAACCTTAATTTAATGACAACGACCACCACCCTACCTATATAAACTAGAGTTCAGATAAAATGGCCTAGTAGCTCTTCTAAATTTTAAGTTATCATTTTGAATATTATGCTTGAAATGATACAATGACACAATATAATATCAAACAAGTTTCCTTATCTTTTATCGTTTTTTTTTACTTTTACTTGCATTACAAAATAAACCAATTCTCATATTTACTTATAAGTATATAAATATTAAATGGTTGAAATAAACATCAAGTCTTTGAGGTATGGTGTTAAACTTGTCAAGTTTCAAAATGTATGACAAGATTTGTGATGGTTGATTGGTTGGTAAGCAACCTAGGAAGTCATTTAAGGTTGGATTACCAGTGAGGTTAAACAATGTGCTAGAAGTTGTCCACTCATATGTTTGTTGACCTTTTAAGGAGAAGTCTTTAAGAGGCAATAAATTATTCATCTCATTTGTTGATAAGCATAATAGGAAAATGTAGGTCTATTTGACTCAATCTAAGGATAAAGTATTTGACATATTTAAGAAGTTTAAGGCTTTAATTGAAAACCAAAACATCATAACAATTATGGTTATAAAACCTGATGGTGGTGGTGAATGCACATCAAAGACCTTTGAGTCATTTTTTGACGATCAAGGTATACAACATGAAGTAATAACTCTTTATACGCCACAATATAATGGCTTAGCTCATAGGCGTTGAATATGTCCAGATGCATGGTATAGCAAAGAGGTATGCCCAAATTATTTTAGGGTGAAGCAATTAACACTGCAACATATGTGTTGAACAAATGTCAAACTATAATGTTAAGTAAAAAAGTACTTAGGGGATTGGAGTGGCAAGAAACCTAGTGTGCGTCATTTTATAGTATTTGTTGCACTATGTTAGAAACATGTATTTTATGTTAATAGAAGAAAGTTGAATGATAATAGCACACCAATGACTCTAGCTGGATTTCATGCAAATGATGCATATAAAATGTACGATCCTGCCACACAAAAAGATGTCTATCAGTATAGATATAGTGATAAATGAGGAAAGCTCATATGATTGACAATCAGGAAGGAGTTCAAGCAAGTCTTATGTGAGTTTATTACTCAATGACTATGGTGATACTAATGAATCATATAAAGAAGATGTGGAAGTTCCAAATGTTAATGTGAATCAGAGACCTCAAAGAATAAGGAACATTCCAAGAAAGCCGCAAGAATGTGAAATGAACAATGATAATGAGGTGGGTGAAGAATGTGATTTGGTTCATATGACACTGACAAATGTCGAGTATATCAACCATCTTGAATCCCTAGTGATCAAGGCATGGAAAAAGGAAATGAAAGAAAAGATAGATGAAATTGAAAGGATGATACATGAAAGCTAATACAATTTCATATGATAAGAAGGTTATTGAAGTAAATGGGATGTTCAAGCTAAAACACAATTCAGATGCATCAATTGCAAAAAAAAACACAAGGCAATGTTAGTTCCTAGAGGTTTTCTCTAGAGACAATGTCTACTATTTAAGATTTTATGCACATGTAACCAAAACTAATACAATTAGGCTTGTGATAGTGAAACAAATGCAAAGGGGGTGGTCCATATTTTACCTAGATTTTACGTTAACATTTTTAAATGGTCTAATTTAGAAACTGGTCTTTGTCACTCAACTACCAATATTTGAGATCAAAGACAAGGAATACATGATACATAGACTAAACAAGGAACTTTATGGCCTGAAACATATACATAGAGATTGGAAAAAGAGAATATATGAGTTTTTAGTGAAATTGGACTTCAATAAATGCATGAATGAGTATGGTGTGTATGTCTAGGAAACGACATCAAACACGATGATGATATGTTTGTATGTTAGTTGTGATTGGAAGCAACAAATATGAGATCAAGAAATTCAAGGAACTCTTGATGTCAGAATTTGAGATTACTGATTTAGGCATTTTATCCTATTTCATAGGAATGAAAATCCTCAACACCCTAAGAGGGTTGGTGCTACACCAAAGAAAGTATGCTGGTGAAATAATCAAAAGGTTTAAGATTGAATAATGTATCACTACAACAACATATACTGAATCAAAACTCAAGATAGAGAAAGAAGACAAGAAAAAATATGTGAATTTCATAATTTTCAAACTCTTCTCTCAAATGTCTATGCAATAGCAAGTCAGACATTTATTTTGTTGTTGGTTTGATGAGCAGGTTTGTGGATGAGCCCAAGAGAACCCATATGATTGTAGTTATAAGAGTGGTAAGATATTTTAGAGGCACAGTGTACTATAGAATTCTTTTCAACATTTGCAAGAACCCTGATACCAATATTATTTTCTATTCATATAGAGACTAGTATGGTGATAAAGTGGACATAAGAAGCATCTATTCATATAGAGACTAGTATGGTGATAAAGTGGACATAAGAAGCATCAGGGAACACTATTTTAAGTTCCTTGATTCACAAATATATTATTGTTCAAGAAACCAATCAATTATTGTTATTTCATCTTGCGAGTCAGAGCACATAAATGGATCATATGTTTCATGTCAGGTTATATGGATAAAGTCAATTTTAAAGAAATTGAAGATTGAAGTCAATAGACCAATCAAACTATAAATATATTAAGGCAATCAAACTATAAATATATTAAGGCAAGATTCCACTTATTGAAGGAACAAGTCAATCAAGAAAAATTAGCATTTGGACATTTCACAAATTATAGATGCTCAATCAAAGAGTTGAAAACTTATAGGTTTCTTAGTCTAAGAAATAATCTCGTGTATTTATGGTGAATGGATTGTTAATTAAATTATTTATAAGTTACTTATAAAACTCTTAAATAATTATAATTAACTTTACCATTTTTTATTATAAATCACTTTGAAAAAATTGTTTTATAATACCAATGAATCATTAATGTTAGATTTATTATATCCTTAAATATTTATTATTCTCTTTCTTTTTAATTATGCCAATTTATCTTTTCAATATTATTAATGAAAGACAATTTTGTAAAATCTTTCATAATTTCTCTTTTTTATACCACAACTACTATATTTCGTGTGAAAAAATCAAAAACAATCAAAAATGATAATAAAAAACGGAGGGAATATTAGTACTAATAACACATCTAATTAATACTAATTCTGTATTAACTAAAAACTAATAAATTAATAATATGATTCTACATAAATGATATAATACCAAACATAATTTAATATGATCTTGACATTGATCCCTCTCAATTCTCTCCTTATTTTCTCTTCCCTTTATTTATTAAACAAGAGCAAGAAAGTTGCTCTAAATATTGGACTCTTTATCTCTTTCACTTACTCTCATATTACTTTTTTTAAAATCATTATTCACTATTAATTGTTAAATAGTATGATCTTACATTCTAGAAATATCTTTAAAATCTTTATAGAATTATAGTAATAAAGAATGACTTTAAAATTTAAATTAAATTAAAATAAATATTTGAAAAGTAATTAAATATTTAAATTTTATAAATATGAATTTGAATTTAAATTTAAAATTAAATAAATATTTTAAAATTAATTCAAGATTAAAAGTTTATAAATATGAATTTGAATTTATACAAATATTTGATTCAAGTCATTTTTATATTGTATACGATTCTACCATTTATAATTATTTTTTAAATATTTGATCAACTGACTGTATAAATTATTTTTGAAACTGTCAATCTTTTCAACCAATGACTTTTGATTCTTTTTGTAACCATTTTGATTCTTTTTGTAACCATTTTGATTCTTTACCTATGACATATATTCCATAATTTTTTATTATTACATATGCAAGGGAAACGGAAAGAAATACATACCTACCAGTACCACCACCCATGATATAACACAACTTCAACTTTATCCGATTTTAAAGGATACTATAATAACATTGAAGGTGCGATACAATAATATTTCGGATACCGTAATAACATTGAAGGTACAATACAATAATATTTGTATTTTATCACTCAAACGATATCAAACAGTTCATGTTCATGAAGTTAATTATGATAATAGAATTATACGAGTACCACACACAGGCACAGCAAACTAAAGTTTTAAGGGCCACTATCAAGACCCGTCCAATAACAAATTCTAAAACTTAAAAACCAAAGACT
Source organism: Lathyrus oleraceus (assembly GCF_024323335.1). Taxonomy (NCBI): domain Eukaryota; kingdom Viridiplantae; phylum Streptophyta; class Magnoliopsida; order Fabales; family Fabaceae; genus Lathyrus; species Lathyrus oleraceus. Next base: position 196,837,400 of record NC_066585.1, read on the forward strand.
TGTATAACACCCACTTATTATAAAACAGCAATGCAACATTCATATACTTAAAATCCACCGCGAAGGCGCAAAACAAGGTGAAGAGTAGACTCCTTCTGAATGTTGTAGTCAGCAAGAGTCCTTCCATCCTCCAATTGCTTCCCAGCAAATATCAACCTCTGCTGATCTGGTGGGATTCCCTCCTTGTCCTGTATTTTTGCCTTCACATTATCTATCGTGTCTGAACTTTCTACCTCCAAAGTAATGGTCTTTCCTGTCAAAGTCTTCACAAAGATCTGCATACCTCCCCTCAGACGAAGGACAAGATGAAGGGTGGATTCCTTCTGGATATTGTAATCAGCCAAGGTCCGTCCATCTTCAAGTTGTTTTCCAGCAAAAATCAATCTTTGCTGGTCTGGGGGAATGCCCTCCTTGTCCTGTATCTTAGCCTTCACATTATCAATTGTGTCTGAGCTCTCTACCTCCAAAGTAATTGTCTTGCCAGTAAGGGTCTTCACAAAAATCTGCATACCACCCCGAAGTCTCAAAACAAGATGAAGAGTGGACTCTTTCTGGATGTTGTAATCAGCCAGAGTTCTTCCATCTTCGAGCTGCTTTCCAGCAAAAATCAACCTTTGCTGATCTGGTGGAATACCCTCTTTGTCCTGTATCTTGGCCTTCACATTGTCTATGGTGTCAGAACTCTCCACCTCCAGGGTGATGGTCTTTCCTGTGAGGGTCTTGACAAAGATTTGCATACCACCACGGAGACGGAGCACCAGATGAAGGGTGGATTCTTTCTGGATGTTGTAGTCTGCTAAAGTTCTGCCATCCTCAAGTTGTTTGCCAGCAAAGATGAGCCTCTGTTGGTCAGGTGGAATGCCCTCTTTATCCTGAATCTTGGCTTTGACATTGTCAATGGTATCAGAGCTCTCCACCTCAAGGGTGATGGTCTTTCCAGTGAGAGTCTTCACGAAGATTTGCATCCCGCCACGGAGACGGAGCACCAAATGGAGAGTTGATTCCTTCTGTATATTGTAATCAGCAAGGGTACGCCCATCCTCTAGTTGCTTGCCAGCAAAAATGAGACGCTGCTGGTCTGGAGGGATTCCTTCCTTGTCTTGAATCTTGGCCTTAACATTGTCTATGGTATCTGAACTCTCAACTTCGAGAGTGATGGTCTTACCAGTGAGGGTCTTAACGAAGATTTGCATCTATACTATTCAAAACAAATGAATCAATCATCAATTATTGTGAACAGACTAATTAAACGAATTTTAGAATCAAATAATATATAATCCAGACCAGACAAATTATATGCAATAGATCTGAAGGCTCTTTGGATAACAAATTGAATTAAACAAGAGTATTTACTAAGACAGTATATCCATTAACAATTTTCTGAAGAATTTTCAGCACATGAAAAAAAAACAGTTGAAAAACTAAGCCGACAAATCCAATTATGAATTAAAACCCTAATAAACGATGTGTAAAAATCTATATGACGGATGGAAAGATTGATTAAACGATAGTAGCTAATAATCGAAGTCTTAATGGAGAAGAAAAAGGAACATGATGATACCTTGAAACGGTGTTGCGTGATATGTATGTATGAATCTCTTTGCTCTAAAACTAAATAACAACTTGTAGATGTGAGAAAATTGATTTGCCGGATTTGCTTTTATAGGGAAAAAATCAAAGGAGGTTTCATTACGGCAACGAAGCTTTGCCAATCAAATTGTGACACGTGGATAAAGTGTGACCTGTAAACCAATACTATACGATAACGTTTGGTATAACATCGTTTTCGGCAACTGATGAGATATTAATGCATCCTCTTACAAACACGTCTAGAATCTGGTGGAGGGTCTTTGCACACACTCTAGAGAATTCATCGGATTATTGCAAATAAAATTCCTTTCTTCAAAAAAAAAAATGTAACTAATTATTAAATGTAGCTAATTATACGTGAAATTATGTTTTTTCTATAAACAAGAGACTTGAATAAAAAAAAGTACAAAGGTATTCAATCTGAAAATTACAACGAGAACTCAAACAATTCAAAGTGAAAAACCTCACCAAACCACCCTACACAATGCATCTCTCCGGATTAATACACCAATCCGCTCAAGTAATATTTCTATTGATTTTGTTAAAAGCAACAAATCATTTCCAAAATAAGTATTTAATCCTCCTAATGATAACAATATTACACAACACCTTCACTTGAAATAAAATACAATTTCTACCGGACATAATTAATCAACAAATAGCTAAACCAAAAAAGCCAGGGAATATTATCACTAATCCCAAGCAAGTTTCAAGTTTAATAACTTGAAAAGAGAGATTAAAGAACTTTCTTAATTTTTCAATACCACTCCAAGTCAATCACACACCCCTACTAAACCTTAGCGATAGAATAAGGAATGAATAGATGATCCACGTCATCCTCATCAACGAAGCAAAGGGGACAAACTAAATTATGAGTCCCAACCACAACTTCACGCTTAGCCAACTTGACCCTCGTTGGTATCTTGTTGTGAACCAATCTTCGAAGATAAGGACCTTGCTAGGAATGTTTGTTTTCCACAGACTACCCCGGAACCAAACCATGTATATTATCCATAGTCAACTATGCATTACTAACATCTTGCATTCGGACATATGCAACTTTTATAGAGAAACCATGATTGGGACGCCATTAGAGAAAAGAATCATCCATTGTTAGTGTGGGTTTCACATTTTGCAATGCATCCATTAGCAAATTCAAATTGAATTCATCATCAGTCGAAGGCTCCAATAAATCTAAATGAATATCCCACACCCAATTATTTTTGTGCCAAAACCCTACATTAAAGACTCTGAAATTGAGGATAGACGCACGCACAAAAAGACTAGGGAAGCGATAGCTCAAATGAGCAAGGCTAATCCAACGATGCTTCCAAAAATCTACGTTTTTTCCGTTGCCAAACTGTTGGTTTGGGAATTTTAATTTAGCATTTTCGACATGAAAGTGTAATATAAATGTATGAGATTGCTAATTATAAAATGACTTGGTTATGATTTTGACATATTGATTAATTTGATTGAAGTAGTGAGTTCGACTCGCCTACTAAGAGTTTTGAGACTTAGAATATTCATGAGTTTGAAGAATTAGATGACCTAGAGACCTATTGAGCCTGGTTGAAGGAGTCTCAGGAACAAACCCACAAGATTAGGATCACACTTTCTTTAAAACATGTTCAGAGTCTCGAAAAGGTATGCAATGATCTGGCATATTCGACAAGAATGAGGATAATGGAATAAATACACAAGTTAAAACACAAGCATCTCAATCATGTTTCGATGCCAAAACCACCAGTAGTCGACAAAAAAAAATGATTCTCGACAGGAGCAGTTAGAAGACTTAAAGATATTTTTGGACATAAGCAGTTATTATATTTGAGGGCAATTGTGGACATCAGTAGCACTTTGCAACCGTTCAAAAACTAAAGACATGTGAGAGCAAAATAGAGGACAAAGGGCCACATAATGGTGTATGTGTCAGATGCTGGAGTTTTGACTATTGTCGACGGTTATTGATGTATGTAGTATATAAGAAGTTTTTTGTCTATGTATTAAGGATTCATATTTTTAATTATTGTACTCTATAAAATTCAAACATCCAAATTATAAAGATAGTGAATTTGTGGAAGATGTGTGAATTTGTGGCAACAAGTTTTGCTATAAGCAATCTTATTTGAATGACACAACCATAAGGATGATGGGATATATTCCCTAGATTATGCCACCATTAACTACTAGTTCCCTCTTGTCTGTGAGGCAACAAATGGATAAAAGCAACCACGAAATGGTCAATATGCTTACCCAACAAATTGGTATCATGTTTAATCCTGTAATAAAAAACACAAACCACACTTACCAACAATTGGCGCATCAAATGGGTTGAATTGTTGATTTTTTTGGTGCTTCCCAAACGCATATTCAGCCAGTCCCTCAAATACAATTAAGCGAGGCAATTCAAAATCCAGGAGTTGCAAACAATGAAGGTTTTCTTAATAACCAAGGCCAACAACGCATTATATAACCCAACAAATCAAACAACCTATACAGGGGGTAGTCGAAAGGGACTTAAGTAAAAATAACCCATAGGCAGTTTTGGTCAATAGAAATTAGGATGTAGACCAAGTGGTTAGGAGAGTCCAACAAAAAAAAAATATATAGCCAATGTGGTAGAACCAATCTTGGCCCAAAATGGCCTTAACATGGGTCTTCAAAGACCAAACTTTGTCTCTGCCTTTTCTGAGTATGTATTGCAGATTGAACTCCCCAGGGATTGGAAAACCCCTAACTTCACAAATTTTTAAGGAGATACTAATGAGTCTACTATTTATCACATTTCTCGATAGCCAATAATGAAAACTTGAAGATTAAATACTTTCTTAATTCTTTGACCAAGAATGTATTCATGTGGTTCACCACCTTACCTTCAAATTCTATATGTAATTGGAATAAATTATTAAGGGTGTTCCATAAGTAGTTTTACATGGGGCAGTAGAAGATCATCCTGAAAAAATTATTCAGTTGGAAGAGAAAATTATCTTAGTCAATAGATGATTATCTCAATAGGTTTGGGTTAATAAAGGCGAGATGTTTTACTCTAGTGTCTAAACATGAGTTGGTCGAAATGTATGCAGATGGCCTAAATTGTTCCATTAGGAAGAAGATAGATAGCCAATACCTAATGGACATGACCCAGTTAGAAGACAGGGTTCAACAAGTCGAACGGTTGAAGGCTAATAAGGCTAAATCAATTCGACACCCCAAAAAGTAAAACCTATCTTATGTAGAAGTATATGAAAACGATCAAGTATCTGATATGGTTTATGAATATGTTGAAGAAAATGATATAAACCTAGCAGAATTGCAGCTATGGCCTCCATATGTTTGTAAGGTCTTAAGATCCTCAAATGGAAAAAGTCATGTTGACCCTAGTAGAAATGAAAAATTCTTTACAAAAACTTATATGTTTGATGTAACTAAATCTGATGAATTATTTTATTATTTGGTTGTCGATGGTCAAATCATAGTGTCAGAAGGCCTAAAAATACCACCATTGGAACGGAGAAAGGAAAAAAGTTTATGTAAGTATCACAATTTTCTTGGTCATAAAGTCGCTCAATGTGTCCTTTTCAGGGCTCTCGTACAAAATGCTTTGAAAGACGGAAGGTTGAAATTTGGTGACAAATCCAAGCAGCCAATGCAGATTAACATTGGCCCTCTCAAAGTTTAAGAAATACATCTGGAAGAGCCTGTCGAAATCTTGATGGTTGAAACTCTCATGGATATCAACAAGAATGTCGAAGAAGTAAGTGTCCTGGACTATAGTGAGAAGATTTTTAGGTAGTGCATCCAGAGGTTGAAGAGGAATTGATCGATTTCCTAAATTGTTACAAGCTTAAAGGTTCTGAAGTTATGGTATGCCCTTGTTGCAGTGTTATTTTTGACAAGGAGGCTATCAAAGACCTCAAAAATGTAACGCCTAAACAACCAAAGAGAAACAATTGGAGTGACAGGAGGCCACAATTTTCTTTTGACAAGAGGGGAGACCCCTACAAGAAAATACCAAGAGCCTACAAATGAATGGAGAAGTAAAAATAAGACTTATGTCTCATCCACTGTTGTTCCCTCTGGTGAATGGATTCGACCAGTAGGCAGACCAAATTCTGATCAACAGAAGTGGAGGGTAGTCAAAGTCGGCGTTGGTTCTTATTATCAAGACAATTCTCAAGTGTCTAAGAACTAGTCCTACAATTCTACAAATTATTTGGGTAAAAATCCCATGTCTAGAACTAAATGGAGAAGACACCAAAGGAAAAAGAAGACGGATATGGAGGCTGCAGAGTCTAGTAATAATGGAAAATACTGAACACTAACAGAGGATGAATGGCAAAAAAGCTCGTGAAGGAAATATGTTTTCCTCCTTTGCCAACAATAGTTAAACCAAATGGAAATGAACCATTGCCAAATGAAGATGATGAGATGCTGGCATACAATTTCGACTATGGATCAAAGAATGATTTCAATATTATTTGTAATATTATTTATGCTTTACCTTTTGAGTTTGATAGTATCACTGAGATGACATAAGACGAGGATAATGAATTTACTGAAGAATCAGTAAAAAAATAATCCTATGTGTTACTATGTAATGAATAATAGTTGCGTAGATGAAGATAAAGCCATTTTTTAAAGGCCTGATTTTGGAATGTAATAACACTTGAAGCCCCTTTTCATATGGGTTAAGGTCGAGTTGCTCAAAGAATTCAAAGAGTGTTTCGCTTGAGATTATGACGAAATGTCATGACTCATTCGATATTTGGTGGAGTTAAGGATGCTAATTCGACTAGACAAGAGGCCAGTGAAGCAGACGCTAAGAAGGTTTACGCCAGAAGTGATGTCAAAGATTAAAGAGGAAATCAAAAGGCTTTTGAGGAACAAATTCATAACAACTGTGAGGTGTGTCGAATGGTTAGAAAATATAGTTCACACTATTAAAAAGAATGAGACTCTTAGAGTATGTATTGATTTTAGAGATTTAAATGTTGCTACCCCAAAAAAATGAATACCCAATGCGTGTAGCAGAAATGCTAGTCGATTCAACATCATGTTTTGAGTATTTAAGTCTGTAAGATGATTATTCTAAGTATAATCAAATTTACACTGCAGAAGAAGATATATTGAAAACTAAGTTCTGATGTCTTCAAGCCTTAGGAACCTACAAATGAATGGTAATGCATTTTTTCCCGAAGAATGCTGGTGTAACTTATCAAAGGGAAATGAATCATATGTTTCATGATTTCATGTAAATCTTCATGCAAGTATACATTGATGATATAGTTGTTAAATCCTCGTCAAAAAATGGTCATTTAGACCACCTTCGATAGTCCTTTGAAAGGATGAGAAAATATGGACTGAAAATGAATCCATTAAAATATGCTTTTGGTGTCTACGAAAGCGACTTTCTAGGATTTATGGTTCACAAAAAAGGCATAGAAATAAATCAAAATAAGACGAAGGTTATACTCAATACGAAGCCCCCATAAAATAAAAAGCAACTTTGTTGGGCAAAATCAAGTTATTAAGAAGATTCATATCGAATCTAAGTGGCAAGACAAAAATATTCTCACCACTGTTGCATCCCACTTTTAACTTAAATGTTTTTTATTCGATTGTTTTGTTATTTCTTTTCTTGTATTTTATCCTTCAAGCAGTTTCAGCATTTTTATGTACTGAAGTTTCTATCGAATTTTTCCACGTTTAAACATTGAATCTTCAAGCATGAACATAATTTCTCAACTATTTTGCACAAAATATCCATAAGAGTCACATGTTCCTACATAAGAGTCCCATACTTATGCTCATAAGGCTGAAAGAGATGCTTATAAGAAACATGTTGATGATGCCACACAAACTACCCAACTCATAAATATAACCCTTGTGCAGAACTTTTCTCACTTGACAGAATTTGATTTGTAAACCCTCTCTCTCTCTCTCACACACACACACACACACTCTCTCTCTCTCTCTCTCTCTCTCTCACACACACACACACACACACACACACATAGAACATCCATATATTTGAAAATAATTTCTTTTCATTTAAAATTACTTATAGTTTGTAAGGGTGTACATAGGCCCGTTTGGGTTGAGTTTGGCCAAATCCAATACTCAATCCATATAGGACACTCCAGTTTGGATGAGGTAAAATAATCATTCGTTATACCAATGCGTTAGTTTGGACAAATCTACTAATTTTCAGATTAGGTTCAGTTGGATAGTGAGTTGCCCAATAAATTTCTATTTTATTAATATTAAATGACTAAATAATGAGTCATCATATTTTTTCATAAAAATTATTCAACTTTTTTATCTTCTTAAAAAATTAAATAGCCTAGTGTTACTATCTTTTTAGCATCATAAAATAATAAAGGATACATCAACTAATAAAAATTATTATAAAATATTAGCAACAAACTAAAGTTGCATGACATAAAATTTTATTAGTATCAAAATAACAAAATAGTGAAATATCTAAAATTAGTTAAAGTCATGGTTCACTAAAATAGTAAATGTTCAAGAGACTAAAATTGCAACAACTAAGTTAATATTCATTAAAATCATTAAAATTATAATAATATATGTTTGATTAGTGGGTCATGGATTTTTCAGGTTTGGATCCGATTTTATCTGAAACTTGACTTTTTTAATAGTTTTTTTTTAATTTTTAAACCCATATCCACCTTATTACTCGACCCAACCCATTATTCTTTTTTGAATAGATTTGACCGGGTTTTATGGGTTGACTCAACCCATGTACACACTTAATAATTTTTTTATTATATACTTTTAATATTTTTTGTGCTTATATTTGTTCAAATAATTAAAATTTTATTTATCATAATATTTGTTTTACTAGAGTTTAATTTAAAATATTCATAAATATGATACAATATCCAATTAAATTACTTAACGACACAATTTGTTTACGACCTCTGCCAAAATTTTGAAACATACTTGCGTATAAAATTTTTGGTAGACAATTCAAAATTTATGGTACCACCTAAATTTCCGGTAGCGTATTCTGAATTTTTGGTATACTAGAATTTCTCAAATTTACGCGAGTTTGCAATTTTACCAGAAATATTAAAAAGTACCATGTTTTATCCGAAATTTCAATCAAAGTGAAATTTATGGTAGTTTAATTTTATAAAACTTTAAACAGTTAGGATTTTACGGACAGTTTTGGACGACTGTGATTGTCCCGACCGTTTTGTGTGGTCCTGAATGAATGCAAAGTTGTATAAATAGGGGTCACCTGTTGTTTGAGAAAATCTTCTCAAAATGTCTCTTCCTTAATTTTTTATTAAGGAATAAGTGTACTTCAATGGAGCTTCACCTCCCGTAGAGTTCTGGATTCCGGATATCACCATATATCTCACCATCTTGACATCCAATTTGAATGAATTGTTACCTGATACCGATAATAGAAACGTGACAAATATCGAGTTTCGTGAAGATTGAATTGATACGAATGGAAAGGTGAAATACAACCTTATTGGTTGAAGACTGATGAAGATGTGACAATTATGTGGAGATCATTTCGTGGTAGGTTAACAAAGGGGTTGATCTAGTTAGATGTGACAATTTCAAGATCTGTCGATGACATAATTAAGATGATGAAACGTCAAGAATCATCTAATAATATTTTGGTTTTCTTATTTATTGTATTTTTCGTAAGTTATGTTTAAGCTATGTAATCCTTTGTCAAATGTTAAATTATGTTCGTCTTACATCAATGGAAGATCCAAAATATTATATAATAAAAAGTTATGTGCAGATGTATGAGTAATATTACATGTAATATACAAATAATATACAAATAATACATAAACATGACAATAATGTCTAAATAGGTCCTCCACAGGCTATATGTGAAGATAAACTAGTAAAAACCTCACCATTTGAGTTTACAAAATTCATGAGGTTATCCATAATAACTGCAAACATCTAGAGGCAGTGTTGGTCATCGACATCAACTGGAGGTGGCTGCGGCGACACGTCATCGATAGGTACCCCAACATCAGAAGGCCTAACATCATTTGTATGCTCAACGGGTGGGATGATGCGAGGGTGTGATACAGTGAAGTACCATTCCAAGTAATCATCCTCACACTACGAGTCGTGTTGAACCTTCACTGTGCGATCTCTAATGGCACGTCCAGACCTGATGATGTTACTCAGAAACCACCTATCAATGCCCACAGATGGGATATCCAGAACTGGTCGTTGGATGCCCTGGACATAACCATATTATTGCAGACACCTCTCAGGAAAGTGCTTAGCGACTAAAGTCTCCCACCACATATAACAAGAATATAAAGAAGAATTATCAAACTCACGATGGACTCTGTGATTAGTGCATGGTGTCCAGATGACATCATCTACAGTCAGTGCATCAAGCCTCCTCCTGTACTCCGCAACACCATCGGGATGTGCCAACTTGGCCTTCCATTTCCTCTCCCGTGGAGCCCCCATAGGGGAATGCTATATCCTCTTATCATAGATGGCAGAGAAATGCTCGTATATCCAACATTAATATCATAACAGAGACACAACAAATGATAATTAATAAGTGTTATTCATAATAATTAAATAAGAACTAAACAACAAATAATAATTTCAAGTATACATGTAATAGACTCAAATAACCAACAAGATGTTTGGTCTCAAAGGTTGTCACAACGTCAATTATTGAATATATGATGGTCAACACAACACACTCCTAAGCTCAACTGGTATCGTTAAGGCTACTGAATAACCACATGTATCGGTCGTCGATATAAACACTTGACTTGTCCGCAAAGAGAGTACATGCTACTAGATGTAACATGTACACCCTAGCGGAAGCCTCATACATTTGTGCCTTAACAAGCTACTCATACCTATCCTAAAGCCAAGAAATACGAAGGTAAGCGCCACTGTTAAAGTCAAACTCCTCCAACACGACCTCATCAGAAACTCCAAATCTCGTACATCAGACAAACATGCAAGAGACGAGCTAATAACAATAGCTGTAAAGAATTTGTCGGTGATGGGGATATGGAACAATGAAGAGACATCATCGAAAGTGACAATCATCTCCTCAAATGGAGGATGAAAGGAAGATGCCTCCTTGTGTCATCGCTCAATAAAAGCTGTAAGAAGTGAAGTGTCGAGCATGGTAAGTGAATAGTCGACAAATGCGAGGAGATCGAAATCATGTACAATTTGTCTGACCTGCTCAGGCATCAGAGTTTTCGAGAAGTTCTTCATCTTCGACCCGTGGGAGGTCACCTTCAACGTGGGTCGGTCCTGTAATAAATAAATTTAAGAAAAAAAGTGTAAAAAAATTAACAGATTCATGGAACAATAAAAAAATTAACAATATATATATATATATATATATATATATATATATATATATATATATATATATATATATATATATATATATATATATATATACCTCTCCCTGCCATAGTTGATATGCCACATGATCAGTATATTCGGTAAGCACCGACTAATCAATGGGTCCTCCCAGGAACGCTCCATCAGTGTGCACAAACGGCTCCGTCGACGAAGTCGTAACCTTTGTGTTAGTAGTAATAGATGAGACTGGCTATGAGACATCCACCTCATCAACAATGACATTTGACTGGACCACCTCATCTACCACATCATCAACAACCTCAACAACAACATGTGTCGCATCTGTCTCGATTGTTGTGTCATGAACACCCTAAACATGCACCTCCTAAGTATTAACAACCTCACTATCATCTCTGGATCGCTTGTCTGGTCTCGCCGCTCGGTGTTGGATGCTACGGGGTACGCGGAACTGAGCAATCCAACTATTTCTGATGTGAATCGATTGGAATCACTCATCCAATTCGTAGTTGGAAAGACTCAGCCTCAGTAGCCAAAGCCTAGGTTGTCGCTCTATCTATGATCCTGCCTCCAATAGTTTCTTCCACTCCCCTATATTTCACTACTAAAACGAAGGAAAAGAACAGTTAAATTTCGAGAATTTTGAAATTTCATTAATTTCACGGAAAATTTTAGAAGTTTCAAGAAAAACTATTTTTTTTAATTTCATAAATTCTAAAATTTTCAAAAAAATGCATATGAATTGTACCATAAATTATAAAATTTCCAAAATAAATATTTTCAAAGATATCAAAAATTATGAAATTTCCTATACAAATTATATTTTCTCTCGTAAAAAAAGGTTGAAGTCTATTTATAGCTGAGTACTTACGGCCTTATCTAGACCCAGTTGGACTTCTCTCGAGAACTCTAGAATTTCTCAGAATTTTCAAAACCAAAATAATAAACTAACAGCACTTTCTAGATAATACAACATTATTCTTCCATCTCCTTTATATACCCGTGCACTCAAGCAATTGTGATTCACACTAAGCATCGATAGCATTTTACAGTCAATTATCAAGTTCTATACAGAGTTCTCAATTATTACTCTATCAAACATGTCTCTGATTCCAAGTTTCTTTAGTGGTCGAAGAAGCAACGTTTTCGATCCTTTCTCCCTGGACGTCTGGGATCCTTTGAAGGACTTTCCATTTTCGAATTCTTCACTTTCCGCTTCATTCCCTCGTGAAAATTCTGCTTTTGTGAGCACTCGAGTTGACTGGAAGGAGACCCCAGAAGCTCATGTTTTCAAGGCTGATCTTCCTGGCCTGAAAAAGGAGGAAGTGAAAGTTGAAGTTGAAGATGATAGGGTTCTACAGATAAGCGGAGAGAGAAGTGTCGAGAAAGAAGATAAGAATGATGAATGGCATCGCGTGGAACGTAGCAGTGGAAAGTTCTTGAGAAGGTTCAGATTACCTGAGAATGCTAAAATGGATAAAGTGAAAGCTTCCATGGAGAACGGCGTTCTCACAGTGACAGTTCCAAAAGAAGAGATAAAGAAGGCTGAGGTTAAGTCTATTGAGATTTCTGGTTAAACTTAGACTGAGTCTGTTACTCTGTTGCTTTAAATCGTGTGCTTTCTTGGTTATAATGTTTTCCTTTTTGTGGGTGTGCAAGAAATTATATGGTCATGTAATTCTGAAATGTTAATGTATAAATAAATAAGTAAACAGTTGTTGTTAGTTGGTTATTCTGGGTGGGTGTTATTGTATTCATATTCCAATGAATCGAACTGAATGTTTAGTTGAATGAATATTAAAAAAGAGCTTCAAGTTTAAAATATCTTAGCAACAATATTTTCACCTTTAACACAAATTTTAAATTTTGTCAAATAGAGGAAGTTGACTTCACCATTCACCTTTTGATTTGGCAATAAAAAAGTGTCTATCCTCGTTATGTTTTATATTAGCTTGAAACTATGTTTCTCAGCCAAAAGGCTCGATTAGAGTGATAGAATTAATTAGTGACAAAAACTCCCTTTATTTACAAACACCGGCAGATTAAATTCTTTTACTATATGCTTGTACCACCAGCCCCATCTACCATACATGCGGTTTGAACGGTTTTGACGATAAAAATCATCCGAACCGCAAGAGAAAAAAGCATGCGGTTCGATTTGATTCGATTGATTTTTAGAAATAAAATCAAACCAAATCAAACCAATGCGGTTTGGATTGATTCGGTTGATTCGGCTTTTTACAATATTTTTATTGAGTCATACATACACCTATAGAGAACAACGTGACTTTGTATTTAGTCATTGATACATTACTAAATAACATAAAAACTTATCATATTTAGACAAAAATTTCGTATTCAATATACACAATTAGATTAGATAAAAATAGAATTTATAAAAGACATTATAATAAAACATAAAAGACATATGAGATGAGAGATTAGATAAGATGAAAAAAAGAACATATGAGATGCGGGATTGAGAAGAAATGTGCGATAAAAACGTAATTGAAAGAGAAAATAGTAACATAAAAGATAAAAAAGAAAGAACATAAGAGATGAAATATTAGAGTAGAAAAAGCGAAACGTACATGATAAATAAGATGAAAAGAATATGTGATACTATTGGGAGAGATTTAAAAAGGTTATCCTAAATGTGAGTAAGAGAAAATTGTTTTTAATTGTAAGGTTAAGGCATATTAAGTTTGAGTTTTTGATTGGATGTGGGATAATTGAAATTTGAGTGGTAACATAATGCGGTTTGGTTTGGTTTAGTTCGGTTTGAAAAATACAAACCGCAAACCAAACCAAACCGTGTGGTTTTGTTAGAGAATGACCCAAACGGATCCGAACCAAATGCAATTTTTTGCGGTTTTGATTTGGTTTGGTTTAGTTTGCGATTTTCTATTCGGTTGGTTTGGCTTGAACACCCCTATTTCGGAGTTCAGTCCGGAATTTTGTTAACTCAAAAAAAATAGATTTTCTTTTATATATTTAAAAATATATTTTTTATAAAAACATTTTTAATTGAAAAAAACTAAAATAACTATTTTTATATGAAAATATATAAAGTAAAGTAAATTTAGATTTTTTTAATCATTTTCAAAAATATTTTAGGTACCCATCTGTTTTTTTTTTGTTTTCTTTAAATGATTTTTAGTGTAATATAATATTGTATCAAAAAATTATAAATTTTTTTATAAAAAATTTAAATAAAACTTTTATTTATTTTTAAAATGTTATTTACATATTTAATCATTTTATTAAAATATATATTAAAATTTTAAAACTATTTATAATAGTTTTTTATAAAAAATATTTTTGAGTTATAATTTTAAAAAATATATATAATTTCAACTATATTTTAATATTTTATGTTATAGAATAAAAATTAATTATTTATTAGTTGAAAACAATACTTTTTAAAGTTGAAAACAGCCCGATTCATATTTGAGTGACTCTCTATGCGAATAAATGAGTTACATAGTTTGTTGTTTTTGTGTATATAAATAAATGAGTTAATAGTTGTTGTTTTTCTAGGTGTTATTAAACTAGTATTCTAAAATTATAATAAGTACATAAATGTAGAGCTATATCAAAATTGGTTAGCTTATAATGGTCGATGTGTCGTGTCCTGAAAATTACATGTTCTTAAAATTAGAATTTACATTTTTTATAGGCTTCTCTAATTCAATTTTATCCATTAAAGATAATTTATATGGGTCAAATTATACATTTTAAAAAGAATATATTAATTTTTAAATTTTTTTATTTTAAAATAACATATTGATTTTTCTCATTCCATTAAATTTTATCTCTACTTTATTCAATCTTTCTCTTTTAAATCTTATATATTAATATAATCAATATTTTTTTGTATTTTATTAGTTTGTTTTTATTTAAATATTCAAATATTATTTATAATTTAAACATGTGTTGTATTTAAAAATAGATTTTAATATTTATGAAAAATAATATAGTATTTAAAAATATATTATATTTAAAATAATAAATTTTTTAATTTTATTTATGATAACTATTATAAAGTTTTTATTTTAATTTTTATTTAAAAAAAGTGTTTAGGGTTGGATATTCTGAAACTCATTTAGGGTCGGGTTCAAATAATAATTTTCGAGTTCATATTATAATAACACTATTTTGATTTAGTCCTAAAAAGTCTAAAGCTTGCGACCGATCTATTTAGAGTCGGATAATCTATTTTGACAACTCTACATATATGAATCAAAACTAAACAAAAGCTGCTATTAATAGAACTTGAAGTTTTAGAAAAAACTATCAACAATACTTTGAGCGAGTAGAGGGTACGAATTTAAATGTTTCTGAAGACGAGGAAAATAGATTATTTTAGTTATAATAAAAAAGATAAATTATATTTAGTAACTATCAGTTACTTTTAGCTTTTTTTATTAGTTTCTGTCTTTTTATCAAAAGTTTTTCGAAGTAAATTTTGAGTTTGTAGCTTTTAACTTATTATTTTTTCTTTCATACAAATGATTTATCTACTATGGCGTGTGATAAAATAATATCGGATAGACCAATAAGATCTTCACTTAATTTTTATTGATTTGGAGAAGACATATGATAGAGTGCCTAGAGAGATTTGGTGAAAAACCCTAGAGAAGAAAATGGTTAAAATTGTATAATATTCGAGCTATCAAAGATATGTATGAAGGGTACTAACTAGTATGTCGATATAGGGTGGAGAGACAGATGATTTTCCATTAGAATTGGTTTGCATCAAAGTTCAACCTTAAGCCTCCATCTTTTTACCTTAATTTTGGATGTACTAAAGAAACAAATCCAAGATGCATGCTTTTTGCGGATGATGTAGGTCTTATTTGAAAGTCGAAGGAGGATTTAAATGAGAGATTGTAAACTTGGAGATGAGCTTTAGAAACACATAAGTAGGAGTAAGACCGAGTTTATGGAATGTAAGTTCAACGAAAGAAGAAGTGTTTATAACCTAGAGGTGAAAATTTGAGATAATTTATCCCTTAAGTCACACAATTTAAATATATTGAGTCTGTAATACAAAATGGTGGAAAATAGAAGGGGATATAAATCAACAAATTCAACTTGGATGGTTGAAATGGATAAGGGCATCATGTGTTTTATGTGATGCAAAGGTACCACTCACGTTGAAGGAAAAGTTTTATTTAACAGTAGTAAGACCTGCGATTTTGTACTGGACAGAATGTTGGGCGGTTAAGAATCGACATAAAAATAAAGTAAGTGTTGCAGAGATGAGGATATTGCAATGAATGTGTGGTAAGACTCAACATGATTAAATTGGAAATAAAAATATTAGAAAAAGTATCGGGGTATCCCCTTATAGTGGGGAAGATGGTGGAAAATGACCTTCGTAGTTTGGAAATGCAAATAGAAGATAGGTAGATTCTGTAGTAAGAAGAATATGTCATGTATAAAGAATGCAAGCAATTAGAGAAAGGAGAAGACCAATAAAGATATCAAAGAAGTTATTAAGAAAGATCTCAAAATTAATCATTTGAATATAAGTATAGTCCTTGATAGAACATTATCACGAAAGTTATCCATGTAATCGACTCCACTTAATAAGATAAGAATTAATTGTTGTTGTTGTATTTATATATTTATTATTGTAATAAAAATTTATTATTACCCTTCAAACCACATATTATATATATATATATATATATATATATATATATATATATATATATATATATATATATATATATATATATATATATATATATATATATATATATATATATATATATATATATATATATATTAAGAATTAATAATCTTGAGTGTGCTCCAAAATGATAAAAAAATATGCAAGTAAAAATTAATTATGAATTCAGAAATAAACAACACTTGTGAAGTATTACAGTGAGTTTGAATTCAGAAATAGGTAACACTTGTGAAATATTGTAGTATGTTTGAATTCAGAAATAGACAACACTTTATGAAATGTTGTAGAATGAAAGTATGCAACTCTTGAAGAATGTTGTAGTAGGCGAAACAATGTAACTTTTGGCAAAAATTTGTATGTTTGGAATGAAATTTGGGTTAATAAATTATATCTTTTTCCATTCATTTACGGTACATCATACATATGCATAGAACATATATTGTTCTAGTTTAATGTTTCAATTATAATATCCATCTGAAAAGTGCAATGGTACAATACCTATTAGTTTGATAATTACAATTTTATAAGTTAAATGTGTTAATAATAATGCAGAATTATGTTTTGTTTATAAGATGGGTTAAATTCTTAGTTCTTACTGAAGATCATGTTATGAATATTTTACTTTCAATTTATTTTGTTGGGGGATGCCATCAACTTTCGAACATACAATATCAGTGATTTGATTGTAAAGCTTTTTCTTTTATTTATTTTCAAAATTAGTTTGCACAAAAGAAAATAATTATGTTGTGTTAAGTAAATTGGGGAAAAAATAATTTGAAATTGAGAATTTGAAAATTTAAAGTATGGATTTGTTGACAACTAATATAGTTTAATTTACTAAAGTTCATGATTTCAAAATTTAGTTTTGATTTGGATTCCATGTAAATAACATATTTGTGTTCAATGAGATTTATAATTGTAAGGCATATAAAGATCATTCAAAGATGAATGATGACTTATATAAACCTCTGAATTTAGAGTCTAACATAACTATTAAATCCCGAGATGTGAAACTCTTTTAGAACCTTATCCCGAAGGATAAAATCTGAGATTCCCACAAATGAAGAACCTCGTCAGGAAAGTTCTTCACAGATTGTTAAAACACAAATCAAAAGTTTGTCACGGAATGTTGAAAAACAATATGAACTTAGAATAAGCAAGAGAGTCCGAAAGGCTAAAGATTTAGGACTGAACAAAGTCGATTTTCGACTGATTTGTTTTATGTAGTATAAGAAAATAGTGAGAATTTTGTTTGTAAGACTCCTATTATTCTTCAAATGGAATGTGATCCTAAGACTTATAAGTAAGCAATAGCTTCAAGAGACTCCTCTTGTTTAGAAGGAAGTATCATAGTGTGATGGTACACTAAACACCTACAAGTCTAGATTAATGACCAAAGGTTTTTTAAATAAAAAAAAGGTGTTTATAATTTTGACACATATGTACTAGTAGCAAGCACAACAAAAATCAGAGTATCATTTGCATTAGTTTCTTTGCATGACCTTATAGTTTCATAAATGAATGTCAAAATAACATTCCTAAATAGAGATCTCGATGAGGAGATTTACATGGAGCGGTAAGAGGTTATGTGGTAATGAAAAAAATGTGTGGAAACTTGTCAAATCCTTGTATGGATTAAAACAAGCACCGAAACAATGACATCAAAAGTTTGACTTTGTCGTTGCAAGATTCACCCATTAATGGTGAGACACACAACTTAATGGGAGATTTTTTAACCACTATCAAAACAAAAATTCAAATATTTTATCATCATCAAAAGGGAGAGATTTTGAGAAATACATCTTATATCTAGTTCAATTTTGATCAAGACAAAGATTATCAAATAAGAAAATGATCAAAAGTGTCATGCACATCAATGATGAAGTTGATCAAGAAGGTTGAAGATAGAAATTCAAGTAAAGATTTGAGGCAAGTGAACATAACTAAGGTACTTATTGAAATTCATACTATATTACTTTAAATTGCTCAAAATTTCATCTTTCACTTCATCTAAACAACTTCTTGCATAATCATGCATGATTACCTAAAAACCTTCTTCGTCTAATTTTTGTGACAAGTATTTGTACACAAAATTGTGTGAGAATATTGTGATATTCCTTTGTCTCTATGTTAATTACATATTGATCATTAGAAATGAGATGAATGAAATTTTATAAACAAAGAGGTTTCTAACTTCCACATTCAAGATGAATGATCTTGGACTAGTTGACACACTTTTGGGGATCAAAGTAAAGCGAAATAGTGGGGGTTATGAACTTAGTCAAACACATTATGTTGAGAAAGTACTTGACAAGTTCAAACATTTAAATTTCAAGAGAGTGAGTAATCTATTTGATCCTAGTGTCAAACTTTAAAAGAATTATGGAAGAGTTATGGCTTAATTGGAATATGCAAGTGCATGCAATATACTAGACCCGTCATTGCATTTGCAATTAGTAAAATGATTAGATTTTACTAGCAATCCAAATGGTGAGTGTAAGACCCCAATTTTGGCCCTAAGATCCCTCATGGCCCATATCATATCATATCATGGCCTCAAGGATCATTGCATACCCTAACTGCCCTCCTAGTGGGTGGGTTACCTTGTGAGTGTGGTTCTTGATCACCAAGCATGTATTGCATTTGTATATCATTGCTTTTCATATGTTTACTAACCAAATGTACAAAAATATTGTCATCTAACCTTGTTGCTTGCAGATGAAGCAATCATCAGTCAATCAGTCAGATCAGGCTTTGAGCAATAGATGGTGGCCATTCTTGAAGAATCTGGACACCATGATCATTCATAAAGAATTCATATAACTTGTGATATCATTTGGAATCAAGATCTCAACTGAAAGAGGCTTGGAATTCATCAGAACATGGCCCAGTCAACAAAAGTCAACAAAAGTCAACTGTGGTCAACTGTGGATTTAATCAGTGATTTGATGATTGGAATTGGTTAGAAAGATCTCATTCATGTCTATATAAATTTCATTCGGCATTTCAAAGACCGAGGTTGAAGGAATTGAAGTCAGACAGAAAGTTTCCCAAAATGGCAAGTGGACCTGTAATTTCAACTGCCAAAAATGGAAACTTCTTGATCCTCAACTTACATCATGATACAAGCTTCAAATGGATTTTTGCCCAACATGAAAGTTGAAGATCTTGTTCTCACGATTCCAAAAAGTCCAAGAACTTGAAAATCCCATGTATGGTTGGGAAATTATGGCTCAGTGAATTTCAAAAAAGACCCGTAATCAGGAGGCCATAACTTCCACATGGAGTGTCCAAATTGCAAGTTCTTTATATGCACAAACTCCATTTAATATGTACTTTCATGGTGCATAATTGGATTTCTTCAAAAGTGGTCAATGCAAAAGGTCAAATTTCAACTGGACTGTTAAATGAACCAGGGGCAAAATCGTCCAACTTGTGAAATAATTGGAATTTTTGAGTGGGGATTTTTGTAACACCTCACAAATGGCATTTTAAACTTGTTGGAATATTCATAACATGCCTAGGCCTTGTGGTTTGGAAATTGGCTTTTGAAATGAATTGGAAAAATGGACACATAAGCCATCACATAGCCAAAATGCAAAATAGGAGGAATTTGGAAATGAGACCAATTCTATCAGCTTCCAAATGATATTTGTGGTTTGCTTGAAGTGATAAATTGCTGCTACATTGCTTCTAATGATACAAGGGCTTAAGGACCAAAAATGCATCATAAGCTTAATTTCACTAATCCTTTTTTTTTTCCACTAATCATGATTAATTGTGAGATTAATTGGTAGTATATAAGCTTAATGCTAACTGTTTTTGCGGGGACTAACCACAATTTCTCAGATCCACAAGAAAATCTCAAAAATTCTCTCAAAATTTCACAATTCTTCATCACACTTTTTTCAATTTTTCTTTGAATTGCTTGATCTTTTGTGTTTGCTATTGTGATAATCATCTTCCAGGCGTGCTATATTGGATCTGTTTTCATCGAATCGTGGCAAAAGCATCAAGAACTTGCAGCTGTTGAAGCAACCTCCATTTCCATGGCAGCTTGAAGAATCCATTGATAGCAGTACAATTGAGCTAAAACTTTGATCCTGTTGCACTTCCACATCAACATACTCAAGCTTTTTCACCGTTACACGCTTGGAAATGCGCTAATTCTTCAACTGTCATCATACAAGGCAAGAATTCGATCCTCATCAAACTCAAAATAATGATATGGATCTTGTAGGTCTTAGTGTGTAGATCGTGCAGAACCTTAAATCTTGAATTTCCATGATGAATTGAACGAGTTATTGCCGTTTGAACTTTGATACGCTAAACTGTTTTGGCTCGATCCTTGAAATATATTTAGAATTAAGTTGTTTACTTGCTAGATTCATGTTCTGCGTTGCTAGACGGTTACAACGGTATATTATTTGCTTGATTTGGTTGAGAAACGGCCATAACCGAAGCTGGTGTTATCGAACCCGTAGAACGCATGCGAAGAAGATGCAGAAAGCTGGAAAATTCTGCGCTAGATCCATGCTGCACGCGTTTCATTTCAAATTGTTGTTTCCCTCTGAACCGAGCGAATCAAGCAGCGCCACGTCAATTAGTGGCACGGCAGCGTTTTGGATCAGGAATCGCTTATTACGGATTTGCCACTCGGTTACCAATTAATTAATTAATTCATAATAAGGCTTAAATAAATATTTCAATAAATATTTAGAAACTTCTAAAATTCATAAAACCACCAATAATCATCCAAATAAATTGAGACTTTTTTTGACAATCTCCTTTTTTAATCTATTATTTTTTAGATACAAAAAATAAAATAGTGCTTGGTGGAATTTTTAATTGGTATAGAGGTCTTTACAATGTATGCAAATTTTACATGTTCTACCATTTTGATCATAAAATCACCATATTAGATCCAAATCAAATGAAATTTTAGGTGTAGATTCCTGACACTCTCCTGGAATTTTTGGCATAGGTTTTATAATTTTTGGCCTTCTGGTTTTTGATATATGATTTATTGAACTTGAGTGTGGAAATATGTGACACAATGTGACATGCCGAGTTCCCTGATTTTTTTGCCATGCTTCCCCTTGGCCAATGGCCTTAATTTTTTGCATGTAGCACCATTAACATGTTAACATTCAATATGATTTTTCGTGGATTTTTATAATCCATTTCTTAATTGATTAGAATTTTTGAGTGCTGCCTAGCATTTTAGGGCTTTACTTGTGTAACCTTTTGTGTATATGTTGCCAAATCCTCATACCTTATCCAATGATCATGAAACCTGGTAGGGTAGTTCCTAACACATTAAGCTTTCATTTAGCTTTGGTCCCGTCCATTTCCCATTGAATGTCACTGTTTACCATTTAATTGAAGTTGGTGCATATTTGTGGACCTCATTTGATTGTGTTTTTGCATGCTTAGACATGTTGAATTAATTCCCATAGTTCCACTAATCCAAATTGCTTGAAAATTGACATGCAGCTTGTTGAATGTCCTCTGTTTAGGATATAATTTTTGTGGAATTTTCCATGCTGTTTTGATATTTTTTTGGATGTGATCTTGCTGGTTGCTCATATGTGGTTTACCTTTGCTTCCTTTGCCTTACATGTTGCATAAAATGAAATGTGTACATAGTTTGGATATGGGACCAATTGGGATCCCTTTGTTATTGAAATAGCTTGACTTTGATCATGAATTGGTTGCTGTTTTAGGATTTTTCCTTCTTTTGGACCCTAGGCTAGTCCTAGTGGTCTTGTCACTTACATTTGAACTTGTCTTTGGCTTTTCAGGTTAAGAAGTTAAGGCTTAAGGATATTGTTTCACATTTGGGATGTTTTGCTTGATACTTGTAAACTAATGTGGCTGTTTTGTAGGATGCATAGCTCATTTGAGCTTTGAGCCTTGTGCTTTGCACATTGTTGTTTGATTGTACATTATTGATTGATCATTGTTATTGTTTGATTTTGAATGGGATGCTGATTCTGTTTGATGATTACAGGTACCCTTAGTTGCTCAGTTCTCTTAAGAACTTGCATTGCTTCGCTTATAAGCAATTAGCATTGAGGTATTGCACCTTCTTCTTCATGTAGTCTGGAGACCCGGCCCGTTATTTGGCCGGGCAAATTGTCTGAAGTCCTCCTTAAGAGGCATTGATTGTGTATGTTTATGTTTGTCCTAAGCAGGAAAAGTCCTCATTCGAGGCAATTGGTGGATCATAGAGATAAGTAGCCTATCTCCCACTATTCAGTGAGTCTTCTCCTTGCTCCCATTACATGGTTGTAGCATTGAGATCCTAGCCCAAGATCTATCGAGTCTAATTGGGGAAAGAGTTCCATCTTTCTGAACTCCCCCACATTCTTATATTTACATGCTCTCTCGGACCTGAGATAGAAGCAATGAGGCACACCCCTCATACCCTTTCATCTGCTTCACCTTAGCCCCTCAATGGCAAGGTTAAGAGCGACACTTACCTCTTACAGTGGACTTTCATAGTCAAACCCTTTTGCTTGAGCCTCATTGAATGGTTATAGCGTGTGCTACTTGAATTTATGTGATTGATTACTTGACTCATTTATACATGATTACTTGATTGCCATTGTGCATTTACTATCATTGATTGCCATTGTGCATTTATCATCTTTGTTTGCCATTAGTGCATGATCATTTCTTTTGTCCTTGTGACATTGATGTTTTCCCATTGAGGACAATTGTAAGTCCATATTGATTGGCTTTTGTTCCTATGACATGGAAGAGATAGAGTGTAAGACCTCATTGGTCACTCATATCTTCTTTGCTCTTTGTTTGAGCATTGTTGTTGTATGTGAGGATTCATTGTAAGTCCCTGTGATGTGGCATTTGTATTCCTAGGATCATACTGTGGAGGTTAACATAAGTCCAGATAGATTGGCAGTTGACTTCCCTGTTTTGTTTTTTTGTTTTATTCTGATGGAGATTAGTGTAAGTCCATAGAGTGGCTTCTGATATCCTTACTTGTTTTAGGAGACAGGTATAAGACCATTGAGTGGCATCCAGTATCCGCTTTTATTTACTTTCATCTGTTACCATGTTCATTGCTCATTTGTAGCCTATTCCTAAGGACCCACTTGAATCATCTTCTATATGATTTCAAGAGGTGGACCCTCCTAAGAAGTTTTTCATTCGCTCCACCATTATCCATTCATCCCATTGTGTCCTACCTTTTCACACATGTTTTAAAAAGCTTGAAATAAGTGTTGTGCAAACATTCTCACCGCTTTCCAAATTAGAAACTTGGACCTTAAGTCCATGATTTTCCAAACTTCATTTTTGTAAATACTTCATTTTGAATTGACTTTAATCATACTTTGACTTTTTGTAAATAATCCAAATAACTTCACCCATTCAAATGATTTTGTGGCTTTGTCCATGTTTGTTAAGTTTTCATACATTAGCTATAGGTTTGATTTACCCTAGTTGGTTGATATTAATCTCACCTATTTGTCCTTAGTAGATGAATTGCAAGTCTTCCTTGCTTATTATAGGGTTAACCCCTCTCTAGCAAGTTGAAGCTTTTTCTCACATGGTGGACTAGTTGTTATATAAGGTTGAGTTTTCTCCCGTGGGTAACGTAAGACCTTTGAGCTTGTGTTTTAAAATTGAATCCACTAACTTTTGGAAGTTTTTAGCCGAACTACGAGGTTTTGATCCTGTAAAGGTACGTAGGCAATGGTTATCCATCCAAACACAAAAATAATTAATTTGTACATTCTTTCCTCATCATCCCAATCATGTTTGCACAATACTTATGTCATGACAAATAATAATTTTTCAAACAACAAAGTGTGAAAAGGGCTCCCTAGGAGTACCTAGGACGCATTGGGTGCCTAACACCTTCCCTTTGCGTAATTTACCCCTTACCCCGATCTCTGATCTTTTCATTAGTTTTCTACGTGTAAAACTTCTTAGGTTTTTGTTCGCTTTTTAACCAGTCCTTAGGATAAATAAAAGTGCGGTGGCGACTCTATTTACTTGTATACTTTGCTTATGATTTAATCTATAGATCATATAGTGACGAATACACCGCTACAGAAAAGTGGCGACTCTGCTGGGGATTAAAAGGTATTTCCTTGGTGGTATTGCCTACTTTTCACCATTGTCGTGTGATATATTATTATTTGTTATTTGACATATTTTTGTACAATTTGGGATAACTGTATTGATTGTAATGTTTGAATTGCTTGATATACAATTGCTGTTTGCTTTGGTGATCTCTGTGAGATGAGTTCTATACCCGAACCCGAGTGCACTCTAGGATAGGAGAATGGCGTAGTCTTGTCGACTGGTGTGGAGTAGTCCTTAGCCAGTTGACTCGCGAGTCCATTCACTTGGTGGAGGTCATGTTGGATTAATAATGTCACACAAGTTATTTGTGGTTAGGCATTATTCTTTCAATCATGTGCCTTAGAAGCCAAGGACCTTAGTTTACCAAACCCATCTTGGCCTATTTTTAGGACGTAGTGCGGAGGTCGTTCAGATGTCAGTTCTGATACGATTGTTACGCGATACTACACTCATAAGAGTTTCTCTTGAGAATATTCTTGGAATACGAGTATTCGTTCCTCCGATAATATTCGAAAGATGGAACGATGATTATGGGAACCTTTGGTAGAACATGTCTGGCAGGTTTAAACCCTAGTACACTCCCTTTGGGTGGTTCTTAACCAAGACTCCATGCTCGTGACTCTCAGCAAACCCGTGATTCGTGGTTGAGTCGTTCAAACATTGTTAATATCAATGGATCCCGGATCAGGTGTAAAACCTAAGATCCACCAAAGCGGCTGGTTGATATTAAGGATGATTGAGCCGGTTCATGTACCGTTAATATCAATGGAACTTGGGTGTTGATAAGGTGAAAACCTGAATCCACCAAAATGGATGATTGATATTAGGGATACATAGGGCTTTCCCATGACCTTTGTTTGGTGTGCTTTGCTTGATCCTTGAGTGTGATTGTTGCATTCATGCATTCATGCATTCATCTACATCCATATCACCAGATAAAAAGAAAATTTTCAAGGAACTCAAAGGAGTTTATTTGCAAAAATTTTCAAACATGAAAAAACCGGGAAAATTTTTTCACCTGATATATCTGATGAGATGTTCTCATATACAATCAAAATGCTTAAATATTTCAAAGTTTGCAAATAAAACCTTCGAGTTCCTTTGATATAAAAACAAGCATATGCATAAACACTTCATGCATCATTTGCATAAGCAGGTGTTTTGTTCCGGTCTCCCGTCCTGTGGTCTGACCCTGCGATCTTCATTTATTTTGGAGACGCACCTTCCCGGTACTATACCAGAGCCAACTCTGCCAGATTGATGGATCATCCTGAGCAAGAAAGTTGTGAACTCAGAGGAGATATTTGCTAGACTAAGTATTGTTGATGGATTTATTCCTGGTTAACCGATCCCGGGCTGGCATTGGCTACTGTTCTGGGGCGTATGATGAGCAATCTGAGGAAGCTGCTGCTATCATTGAAGAAGATGCAGAGGATATGAGCAACTTCGTTATTCCTGGCGGTGTCTGCCACAATTGGGTCGCTGTGGATGTTCCTACAGTTATCCATAAGTCAGAGTAATAATGCTCACTTTGTTTAAAACCCTTCTCCCATGCCAAAAGGAGAAGTGATGACATTGTTGGCAGCATTTAATACAATGATGTTTCATTCAATTAATGCATTGGTAAACATTTGTTTTTCCATTTGTTTTCACTTTTTGCTTTTGCATGAAATCAGTGATCACAAAAAAACCATGAAAAACAAAAACAACTTTTTCATCTGCATAAATGATTTGCTTGTTTAAAAATCAAAAGCTTTTCATTATCCAAAATCATTATGCAGGGATTTCTAAACCCATTGAGCATAACGATCCAACGCCATCTCCCAAATTTGAATTCCTTGTATTCGAGGCAGAGGAAGATGATGTTGAAGGGGATTCCTGATGAGAGTACCCGCCTTCTTGAGCACGAAAGAAGCTCATTCAGCTGTATCATGAGAATCAGCAAACCAGTCAAACTGGGGCATTACAAATGTAAAAAAAAAATGAAAGAAGAGAGGGTGGAAAAAGATGAAAAATCAAAAATCAGCAAATTTTTTTCAAGATTTCTTCAAAAGAAAAAAAGAAAAATGATACCCTCGAAGTCCCTAGTTGACTGATGCTGAATGGATTCAGAGTCGTTATGACCAGTTGAATTTAATTGAAGAGAAGCGATTAATTGCCATGTGCCATGGTCAGTTATATCAGCAGAGAATGAAGAGAGCATTCGATAAGAAGGTCAAGCCTCGTGTGTTTAGAGAAGGTGACCTTGTGCTCAAGAAAGTTTTGTCTTTCGTGCCCGATTCCAGGGGCAAGTGGACTCCAAACTACGAGGGTCCGTATGTTGTTAAGAGAGCCTTTTCAGGCGGAGCTTTGATGCTTACAACAATGGATGGGGAGGATTTCACTCGTCCTGTGAATTCAGATGCAGTTAAGAGATACTTTGCCTAATAAAAAAAAAGTATATGCAAATGAAAAACAGAATAGTTCGCTAAGTTGAAAACCCGAAAGGGCGGCTTAGGCAAAAATGAGCGTCTCGGTGGAGAACCTGCAAGGGTAATCCAGGCAAAAATTAGACTTTTAAAAAAAAAAAGCATATTTGCATCCCGCTAGATTGAGTACCTCACCCTGGGGCAATCTAGGCAAAAATTAGGGATCAGGCAAGTAACTGCATCCTGACAAGACTTTCTGTTCATCAGCTGTCTGGTCGTCAGAGGATTCTCGATTCGTCGTCAACTGAAGCTTCGAATACATCGAGATTCAAATTGGTAGAGAAAGGATCATTATGTTCAATGTAGCCCTCTTCCAATATATATCACTGATTTCAAATTTGTACAGATCTATGGAGTCTTGCCATTTGCAGACTACCATTCCATCAAATAAATTTGAGCTTTTATCCAATTATTTGCACTCTTATTTGTTCAATTCAACAAATGTTTTGCATGTTTTACTTGATAAAAATATCATTGTTTTAAAAACAAGATTTTTCAAAGATTATTGTTTTAAACAAAGTGAACATTCACAATGATAAAAGGATACTCAAAGAAATTCTCAGCGCTCTCCCAAGGGTGGCATGATTTCCAACAGGTAAGACATCTGTTCATATTCCTGGTTTGGTCTGTATCCTTCTTCTCCAGATTTGATTGTTGGGGTTGTTCCCCAAGCAGAGATTTGGTTGTTGGGGTTGTTCCCTAAGCAGAGCTTCCGTGGATTTTGACTCCCCGAAGCAGAGTGGTGTGTTGAAGACTCAGTCTGTTCTCCAGCAGTAGTCTTTCCCCGGCTTGATTGCTCAGCTGTTCAGAATATTTGCGGTTGGTGGGTTGATATTCCCGTATCCCGTATGTCTCCCCAAGTGAGTTGCTAGCATAATTGCAAGTCGAGTTGTTGGTGGGGTTATTCCCCAAGCAGAGTGTTGTTGAAGAGTCAGTGTTCTCCAACAGCAGTTTTCCCCAGCATGGGTGTTTTCCTTGTGGAAGATTCGGCGGTTGATGGTTTGCCACCTTGGTGCCTCGCCACTTTCTCCAGTGGATCGCTATCCCCAGACTTTATTTGTCTCCTTGGCACAGTAGAGCTGTTATTGATATCCCCATCCAAGTCGCGAGCAGAGTTGTTGTCACTCTCCCCAGCGCAGTTGCCAGCAGATTTATCTGTTTTCTCAGCACGGTCGCTTTCCTTTTGGAAGACTCGGTAAGTCAGTGGTTTGATACCCGATACCTTACCTTTTCCCCGGCAAAGTCGTCAGTGGAGTTGTTTACTTTCTCTCTATCAGAATGGTTGTTATTCTCAGCAGAGCAGGATTTATTTTCCTACTCCGTGGTTAATTGGGTTGATATCCCAGTATTTTCGTCCATCTTTCTCTAGCATTCGTCTGCAGAGCGGTTGTTGTGGCAGTATTTCCTGTTGAACCTCCTTCAATCCCCGGTATGGTCGGTTGATAGCTCCGTCATCCAGAGGTTGTATTGATTTCCTGATCACTTTTCGATCCTCAGTAGAGCGGATTTTGTTGCAGAATCTGCTGATGTGATCCATCAGATGTGTGTTCGCCCCGAGTAGAGTGGTTTGTTGCAGAATCTACTTGTTTGGTGCTTTCCTTCCTCAGTGGGTTGTTCCCCAAGAGAGTAGTTGATAATATCCCCAGTAGAGTTGCTTGTGCAGCCAGACTCTATCCGGATGACCTTTGCTCCCTCAGTGGGTTGTTCCCCGATGGAGTTATGTTGGATCCGTTCCCTTAGCGGTGCTGCTAGGATCCCCTGCAGGACTTTGAGATTCTCTTGTTCCCCAACAGATTTGTCTTTGTGGCTCTTTGCCTGTTGTGACTTTCTGTACCCCAGTTGGGACGATCGCTGATCCATCGCTCAGAGATTTGGTATTCTCCAGATATCTCTGATTCTTTTGCTTCTGCTTCCCAGCAGGACCCGCAGATCTTTGCTTTATAGCATGTGGATCTCCAGCAGAATTGGCTTTCCAGTTGGTTTTCCCCTGGAAGTGTAATACCGGACGTTTGATTCCTGGACCTGTTGTGTTAGAAATGTCTGTTTTGTCAGCATTCATCAAACATAAACCACGCATATTCATGCATATTCATAAACATTCAGATATTCATGTTGCATTTTTTGCCATATATCCTTTGTTTGTTGTTCCCTGCTATGGTGATATAGATCTTTATAGATCTTCCCAAGCAGATGTCGGGTGTTAAATCTCTCCATATAGAGTCAGCCCATAAGCAGAAAGTGTTTGTCTTTCCTTCTGCAGTTCCCCACTGAGATATTTCCTCGTGGATGACGGTTTCTTCCGTTTCCTCCCAACACATATATTGGGATGGAGGTTCCTAATTGGGTTATATCCTCATTAGGACGTGTCTTGATTCAGTCTGTCTTTTCGGATCTTTCCTGAATTGGCATTTGTCGTCTGTTCCTTGTGCTTCCCTGTGGTGATTTTATCCCCAGCGGAGTTTCGGGCCTCTACCCTTATACCGGTAGTTGTAAGTCCTATTGTTCCTTTCCTCTTGGCGGAACTTGTGGTTATATACCTTTCATTCCTCCGCAAGAGTCGATTTTGGCCTCTACCCTTATACCGGTAGTTGTAAGTCCTATTCTCCTGGCTTTCTTGGCAGAACTTGTGGTTATATACCTTTTAGTCCCCAGCCAGAGTTGTTGGTTTTCTACCTGATAGTCGGTAGTCGTAAATCCTAATTCCCTACTCTCCAACAGAGTTTGTGGTCTGTTATGAACCTCATTTTTGGTTTCTCGTGCGGATTCATGATTTATTCTATCCCCACGCAGAGTTTTTGGTTTTCTACCCCGTATTCGGTAGATGTAAACCCTAATTTGTGGTTATTCCCACCAGAGTGTGGCTTCTACCCCGTATTCGGTAGTCGTAAGTCCTATCTTTTTTCCCCTAGCAGTGGTAACCTTTATGGTTCGATCTGATTATTGGTGAATCTTCTGTTGTTGTGGTTTTATCCCTAACAGAGATTTCGTTCCCGGTGGTGATTTATATCCCCAGTGGAATTTGTGGTATTCTACCCCGTATTCGGTAGTTGCAAATCCTATGTCGCTGTGATCTTTCTCTCCAGTGGAGTGGTATCTTATGATACATGTGGATAATTGCCGGTTGCTAGCAATTTTATCCTCAGCTGAGTCTTTGGTTTCCTACCCAGTAGTCGGTATTGTTAAACCCCTTGTTTTCTCAGCCAGATTTTTGGTCTTCTGCCCCGTATTCGGTAGATGCAAACCCTAGTCTTCCTTTGTGGTTATCTTCATTCAATATTCGATGTTGATATTCCTCCCTGCTTTTGGTAGTTGCTCTTGAGTAAGCACTTGTATTCCCAGCAGTCTTCTGGATCATTGCCGGATGCTCGCAATGTTATCCTTTTGAAGTCGCCAGTGGGTCTTTTCACCGTTTGCTAGTGATTTGTTCCCCGGATCATTGATTGTTTATCAATGTATCCCCAGTTTTGCGGATAATTGCCGGATGCTTGCAATTTATCCCCAGTGAGTCTTTCATTTACCCTTTTGTTGGTAATGTTGTTGCTCTCTTTGATTGGTCATCATTATATGCCTGTTTGGTATCCCGATGCCTTTCGTTTCGGACGATTTATCCTTTATTAACCCTTATACCGGTTGTGGATAATCTTCCATGCGAGTATACTATCCACGTTCTGACGGTAATGGATAATATATCTCATGCACTCTTCAGCTGAAGCCTTTTGTGTTTCCCTGGTCGAGTAAGATTCGTTGTTTCCCTTTGCGGGATCGAATATTCTTGTTGTTGGATAATTGCCGGATGCTTGCAATTTATCTCTTTGAGTTGTCTCTCGTTTACCCGGATGCTTGGTATCGATTGTCTCTCTTTTTGGTTAGTCACCTATTATATACTTCGGTATCTCTGGTGTCTTTTCCTTTCGAGTATATTATTCACGGTCTGCCGGTAATGAATAATATTCCTCATGCGCTCTTTAGTTGGAATCCTTTGTTGATTTTCCCCAACTGAGCAAGGTTCGTATTCTTTGTAGAATCGAATATTCATCCTTTAACCAGTTTGTGTTTCGGATGTGTGTTTTGGCATATATACCAATTCACGTTTTCGGTAGATCACCTATTATATACCTCGGTATCTCTGGTGTTTCTTACCATGCGAGTTTATTATCTACGTTCTGACGGTAATAGATAATATGTCTCATGCGAGTATTCTTATCCACGGTCTGCCGGTAATGGATATTATATCTCATACGCTCTTTGGGTTTGTGTCCCCAGTTTGAGTAAGATTCGTTTTCCCGTTGTGGATTCGAATGTCCATCCTGTAAGTTGTTTTGCTTTTTCAAGCCCTCCTTTCGGATGATGAATGTCTTGGCATATATACCAATTCACGTTTTGGTCGGTCACCTATTATATACTTCGGTATCCCTGGTGTTCCTTCCTTTCTACTCCCTATTATGACCTTGGTCCCCTGTGGAGTCAGATTTTCCTGAGTATTATACCCTTTGTTGGTCTGTCTCAGATGTTGGTTGATTGATATCTCTCACCCTTATACCGGTCTTAGATATTCATTCTTCCTGAGTTTGTTACCCTTATACCGGTAACACCTCATTCCTGTTGCTTTTCCCAGTAGAGTCTCTTTGTTAGACATTCCCCTGTGGAGTTTCCTTTGGTGATTTTTACCCTTTGCTATATGGGTGTTTATTCCCCAGTATATGCATTTCCCGGCAGGGAGGTTCTATGTGAATCTTTTCCTGGTCCGAGTCCGGATTTTTATCCGAAGTATCCTTTCTGGATAGTTGAGTCAGCTTATGTCTTTCCTATGGATTTATTTTCCTCTGGAATTCTTTATTCCCCCGGTGTGAGTCCTTTGCTCCCCCAGCAAGCTCTCCTGTCCGATATCTGTTATCCCCAATCGGAGTCGTGTCTAATTCACGCTATGTCAGTTTTGTCATTTCCCTAATCAAAGTCGTGTTCTGCTCACGCATCCTTTTTCTTATTATCCCCTAAAAGAGTCCCAATAAGAGTCTTATTAGAGTCTCTGTTCCTGGTGAGTGTATTACTCCGATGGATCGTCTTTTCTTCTGTGTGAATCGTATATTCCCCATAGAATTTGCTTTTGCATGCATACATCTGCATCATGAGGTCTCTTAGGGACCAAAATTTGTCTCATTACTATTATTTAAGCCCATTCTACCGCGTCGAGTTGAAGATTTCTAAACTTCACTTCTCCGGATAGAATGACCTTAAATAGGGGCATCTGTAAGACCCGAATTTTGGCCCTAAGATCCCTCATGGCCCATATCATATCATATCATGGCCTCAAGGATCATTGCATACCCTAGCTGCCCTCCTAGTGGGTGGGTTACCTTGTGAGTGTGGTTCTTGATCACCAAGCATGTATTGCATTTGTATATCATTGCTTTTCATATGTTTACTAACCAAATGTACAAAAATATTGTCATCTAACCTTGTTGCTTGCAGATGAAGCAATCATCAGTCAATCAGTCAGATCAGGCTTTGAGCAATAGATGGTGGCCATTCTTGAAGAATCTGGACACCATGATCATTCATAAAGAGTTCATATAACTTGTGATATAATTTGGAATCAAGATCTCAACTGAAAGAGGCTTGAAATTCATCAGAACATGGCCCAGTCAACAAAAGTCAACAAAAGTCAACTGTGGTCAACTGTGGATTTAATCAGTGATTTGATGATTGGAATTGGTTAGAAAGATCTCATTCATGTCTATATAAATTTCATTCGGCATTTCAAAGACCGAGGTTGAAGGAATTGAAGTCAGACAGAAAGTTTCCCAAAATGGCAAGTGGACCTGTAATTTCAACTGCCAAAAATGGAAACTTCTTGATCCTCAACTTACATCATGATACAAGCTTCAAATGGATTTTTGCCCAACATGAAAGTTGAAGATCTTGTTCTCACGATTCCAAAAAGTCCAAGAACTTGAAAATCCCATGTATGGTTGGGAAATTATGGCTCAGTGAATTTCAAAAAAGACCCGTAATCAGGAGGCCATAACTTCCACATGGAGTGTCCAAATTGCAAGTTCTTTATATGCACAAACTCCATTTAATATGTACTTTCATGGTGCATAATTGGATTTCTTCAAAAGTGGTCAATGCAAAAGGTCAAATTTCAACTGGACTGTTAAATGAACCAGGGGCAAAATCGTCCAACTTGTGAAATAATTGGAATTTTTGAGTGGGGATTTTTGTAACACCTCACAAATGGCATTTGAAACTTGTTGGAATATTCATAACATGCCTAGGCCTTGTGGTTTGGAAATTGGCTTTTGAAATGAATTGGAAAAATGGACACATAAGCCATCACAGAGCCAAAATGCAAAATAGGAGGAATTTGGAAATGAGACCAATTCTATCAGCTTCCAAATGATATTTGTGGTTTGCTTGAAGTGATAAATTGCTGCTACATTGCTTCTAATGATACAAGGGCTTAAGGACCAAAAATGCATCATAAGCTTAATTTCACTAATCCTTTTTTTTTTCCACTAATCATGATTAATTGTGAGATTAATTGGTAGTATATAAGCTTAATGCTAACTGTTTTTGCGGGGACTAACCACAATTTCTCAGATCCACAAGAAAATCTCAAAAATTCTCTCAAAATTTCACAATTCTTCATCACACTTTTTTCAATTTTTCTTTGAATTGCTTGATCTTTTGTGTTTGCTATTGTGATAATCATCTTCCAGGCGTGCTATATTGGATCTGTTTTCATCGAATCGTGGCAAAAGCATCAAGAACTTGCAGCTGTTGAAGCAACCTCCATTTCCATGGCAGCTTGAAGAATCCATTGATAGCAGTACAATTGAGCTAAAACTTTGATCCTGTTGCACTTCCACATCAACATACTCAAGCTTTTTCACCGTTACACGCTTGGAAATGCGCTAATTCTTCAACTGTCATCATACAAGGCAAGAATTCGATCCTCATCAAACTCAAAATAATGATATGGATCTTGTAGGTCTTAGTGTGTAGATCGTGCAGAACCTTAAATCTTGAATTTCCATGATGAATTGAACGAGTTATTGCCGTTTGAACTTTGATACGCTAAACTGTTTTGGCTCGATCCTTGAAATATATTTAGAATTAAGTTGTTTACTTGCTAGATTCATGTTCTGCGTTGCTAGACGGTTACAACGGTATATTATTTGCTTGATTTGGTTGAGAAACGGCCATAACCGAAGCTGGTGTTATCGAACCCGTAGAACGCATGCGAAGAAGATGCAGAAAGCTGGAAAATTCTGCGCTAGATCCATGCTGCACGCGTTTCATTTCAAATTGTTGTTTCCCTCTGAACCGAGCGAATCAAGCAGCGCCACGTCAATTAGTGGCACGGCAGCGTTTTGGATCAGGAATCGCTTATTACGGATTTG
Organism: Lathyrus oleraceus; assembly: GCF_024323335.1. NCBI lineage: Eukaryota > Viridiplantae > Streptophyta > Magnoliopsida > Fabales > Fabaceae > Lathyrus > Lathyrus oleraceus. Next base: position 196,872,058 of record NC_066585.1, read on the forward strand.
CCACTCGGTTACCAATTAATTAATTAATTCATAATAAGGCTTAAATAAATATTTCAATAAATATTTAGAAACTTCTAAAATTCATAAAACCACCAATAATCATCCAAATAAATTGAGACTTTTTTTGACAATCTCCTTTTTTAATCTATTATTTTTTAGATACAAAAAATAAAATAGTGCTTGGTGGAATTTTTAATTGGTATAGAGGTCTTTACAATGTATGCAAATTTTACATGTTCTACCATTTTGATCATAAAATCACCATATTAGATCCAAATCAAATGAAATTTTAGGTGTAGATTCCTGACACTCTCCTGGAATTTTTGGCATAGGTTTTATAATTTTTGGCCTTCTGGTTTTTGATATATGATTTATTGAACTTGAGTGTGGAAATATGTGACACAATGTGACATGCCGAGTTCCCTGATTTTTTTGCCATGCTTCCCCTTGGCCAATGGCCTTAATTTTTTGCATGTAGCACCATTAACATGTTAACATTCAATATGATTTTTCGTGGATTTTTATAATCCATTTCTTAATTGATTAGAATTTTTGAGTGCTGCCTAGCATTTTAGGGCTTTACTTGTGTAACCTTTTGTGTATATGTTGCCAAATCCTCATACCTTATCCAATGATCATGAAACCTGGTAGGGTAGTTCCTAACACATTAAGCTTTCATTTAGCTTTGGTCCCGTCCATTTCCCATTGAATGTCACTGTTTACCATTTAATTGAAGTTGGTGCATATTTGTGGACCTCATTTGATTGTGTTTTTGCATGCTTAGACATGTTGAATTAATTCCCATAGTTCCACTAATCCAAATTGCTTGAAAATTGACATGCAGCTTGTTGAATGTCCTCTATTTAGGATATAATTTTTGTGGAATTTTCCATGCTGTTTTGATATTTTTTTGGATGTGATCTTGCTGGTTGCTCATATGTGGTTTACCTTTGCTTCCTTTGCCTTACATGTTGCATAAAATGAAATGTGTACATAGTTTGGATATGGGACCAATTGGGATCCCTTTGTTATTGAAATAGCTTGACTTTGATCATGAATTGGTTGCTGTTTTAGGATTTTTCCTTCTTTTGGACCCTAGGCTAGTCCTAGTGGTCTTGTCACCTACATTTGAACTTGTCTTTGGCTTTTCAGGTTAAGAAGTTAAGGCTTAAGGATATTGTTTCACATTTGGGATGTTTTGCTTGATACTTGTAAACTAATGTGGCTGTTTTGTAGGATGCATAGCTCATTTGAGCTTTGAGCCTTGTGCTTTGCACATTGTTGTTTGATTGTACATTATTGATTGATCATTGTTATTGTTTGATTTTGAATGGGATGCTGATTCTGTTTGATGATTACAGGTACCCTTAGTTGCTCAGTTCTCTTAAGAACTTGCATTGCTTCGCTTATAAGCAATTAGCATTGAGGTATTGCACCTTCTTCTTCATGTAGTCTGGAGACCCGGCCCGTTATTTGGCCGGGCAAATTGTCTGAAGTCCTCCTTAAGAGGCATTGATTGTGTATGTTTATGTTTGTCCTAAGCAGGAAAAGTCCTCATTCGAGGCAATTGGTGGATCATAGAGATAAGTAGCCTATCTCCCACTATTCAGTGAGTCTTCTCCTTGCTCCCATTACATGGTTGTAGCATTGAGATCCTAGCCCAAGATCTATCGAGTCTAATTGGGGAAAGAGTTCCATCTTTCTGAACTCCCCCACATTCTTATATTTACATGCTCTCTCGGACCTGAGATAGAAGCAATGAGGCACACCCCTCATACCCTTTCATCTGCTTCACCTTAGCCCCTCAATGGCAAGGTTAAGAGCGACACTTACCTCTTACAGTGGACTTTCATAGTCAAACCCTTTTGCTTGAGCCTCATTGAATGGTTATAGCGTGTGCTACTTGAATTTATGTGATTGATTACTTGACTCATTTATACATGATTACTTGATTGCCATTGTGCATTTACTATCATTGATTGCCATTGTGCATTTATCATCTTTGTTTGCCATTAGTGCATGATCATTTCTTTTGTCCTTGTGACATTGATGTTTTCCCATTGAGGACAATTGTAAGTCCATATTGATTGGCTTTTGTTCCTATGACATGGAAGAGATAGAGTGTAAGACCTCATTGGTCACTCATATCTTCTTTGCTCTTTGTTTGAGCATTGTTGTTGTATGTGAGGATTCATTGGAAGTCCCTGTGATGTGGCATTTGTATTCCTAGGATCATACTGTGGAGGTTAACATAAGTCCAGATAGATTGGCAGTTGACTTCCCTGTTTTGTTTTTTTGTTTTATTCTGATGGAGATTAGTGTAAGTCCATAGAGTGGCTTCTGATATCCTTACTTGTTTTAGGAGACAGGTATAAGACCATTGAGTGGCATCCAGTATCCGCTTTTATTTACTTTCATCTGTTACCATGTTCATTGCTCATTTGTAGCCTATTCCTAAGGACCCACTTGAATCATCTTCTATATGATTTCAAGAGGTGGACCCTCCTAAGAAGTTTTACATTCGCTCCACCATTATCCATTCATCCCATTGTGTCCTACCTTTTCACACATGTTTTAAAAAGCTTGAAATAAGTGTTGTGCAAACATTCTCACCGCTTTCCAAATTAGAAACTTGGACCTTAAGTCCATGATTTTCCAAACTTCATTTTTGTAAATACTTCATTTTGAATTGACTTTAATCATACTTTGACTTTTTGTAAATAATCCAAATAACTTCACCCATTCAAATGATTTTGTGGCTTTGTCCATGTTTGTTAAGTTTTCATACATTAGCTATAGGTTTGATTTACCCTAGTTGGTTGATATTAATCTCACCTATTTGTCCTTAGTAGATGAATTGTAAGTCTTCCTTGCTTATTATAGGGTTAACCCCTCTCTAGCAAGTTGAAGCTTTTTCTCACATGGTGGACTAGTTGTTATATAAGGTTGAGTTTTCTCCCGTGGGTAACGTAAGACCTTTGAGCTTGTGTTTTAAAATTGAATCCACTAACTTTTGGAAGTTTTTAGCCGAACTACGAGGTTTTGATCCTGTAAAGGTACGTAGGCAATGGTTATCCATCCAAACACAAAAATAATTAATTTGTACATTCTTTCCTCATCATCCCAATCATGTTTGCACAATACTTATGTCATGACAAATAATAATTTTTCAAACAACAAAGTGTGAAAAGGGCTCCCTAGGAGTACCTAGGACGCATTGGGTGCCTAACACCTTCCCTTTGCGTAATTTACCCCTTACCCCGATCTCTGATCTTTTCATTAGTTTTCTACGTGTAAAACTTCTTAGGTTTTTGTTCGCTTTTTAACCAGTCCTTAGGATAAATAAAAGTGCGGTGGCGACTCTATTTACTTGTATACTTTGCTTATGATTTAATCAATAGATCATATAGCGACGAATACACCGCTACAGTGAGCACTGGAGGCCCATCGTTAGGATTTTCGGATATCTTATGAAAACCAAAAATCTTGGTCTCCATTATGCTAGATTTCTTTCCATATTAGAAGGATACACCGATACAAGTTTGATATCAAGTGTTGAATAATCATAAATATGCATTTATGTGGATATTTACACTAGCTGGGGGTACAATTTCTTGGAAGAGAAAGAAACAAATGTGGATCACTCTCTCAACCATAGAATCGAAGTTTGAGGCTCTTGCTTCCGCTGGTGAAGAAACTGAGTGGTTGAGAGACCTTTTGTTGGAAGTTCCATTAACTAAAAACAATGTTTCAAAGGTGTTGATACATTGCGTTAGTCAAGCCACTTTACCTAGAGAATATAAAAAGTGTATAACAGAAAGTCTAGGAAAGTAGGACTTAGACACTCCTTTATGAGAAAATTGATTAAAGATATAATTATTTCCCTCACCTATATATGAACGAGCTATAATTTGGTTTATCCAATTACTAAGCCACTGACCAAAGACTTAGTAAAAACAACCTTGAGAGACATGGGGTTGAAACTCCTTGAGTAACAGTTCCGACAGCGGCAGTAGCCCAATCTTACGTTAACAAAACATTAACCTCGAGATTCAATGGGTAACAACAAGTTGTTGATTTGGATGTTCGTTGAACATTTCGTGATAATGTTGAACTTTAAAATGAGGGTTGAGTTTTTATTTAAACTCTTAATGAAGTTCAATATCAAAGGTGTATGTCTCGTGGAAAAAGGATATAATATGAACTTCACATATGAGAATTTCGAGATGGTTCCGTATCATGAAACAAGAAAGCATATGCTATAAATAAGTGATAGGTGAGATATGTAGGGGAAGAACCCTTAAACAATGTGTGTAAGGTAACAGCAGTATAATCATATGGATTAATGGTTTACAAGCATTGCTATCTAACATTTCGATTAGACTTTGTGTTGTCCTCACTAAGGTTAAATTCTAAATTGAAAGATACTTAATTATATTAACATTCTTTATTTCTCTTTTTTTAGAATTGATCTTCTCATTATTAGAACAAGTGGAGGATTGCTGTAAATTATTAAGAATTAATAAACTTGAGTGTGTTTCAAAATGACAAGAAAATATGCAAGTGAAGATTAATTTTGAATTCAGAAATAAGCAATATCTATGAAGTGTTGCAGTGGGTTTGGATTCAGAAATAGGTAACACTTTGAAGTGTTGTAGTAGGTTTGAATTCGGAAATAGACAACACTTCGTGAAATGTTGCAAAATAAAAGTATGCAACTCTTGAAGAATGTTGCAGTAGGCGAAACAATGTATCTTTTGGTAAAAGTACGTAACATTTGGCAAAAGCTTGTAACTCTTGGTAAAAAGAAGTTGTTTCACAAAGGGTCGCAACCTTGTGAAGCAACACATATATGACCTATAAATACTCCATTCTGGATTCAGGAAAAAAATATATATATCATCTTCACTAAAATTCCAGATACGCTTCCCTACATTTGAGTTTTCATCGGTCTTGTGCAAACTCGGGTATATGTTGAATTATCTTGGGTATTTCCGCGTTCCAACTCTAAGAGATTTGAGAGTGCTTGGAATACTTATAAAAAAAGTGATTTCTTTCACGATTCTAACCTCGATCAATTCGATTTAAATTATTTTTCTAATATATATATATATATATATATATATATATATATATATATATATATATATATATATATATATATATATATAATTTGTTTGTGTATTGTACAATTATATTTGCGTTAACTTACAAAATGATGGAATGTTAAATATTTTTTAGCAACATTCAAGATACATACCTAATAAAAATTTGAGATATTGTTGATAAAACTTAAATCAACTAAAATAAAGTATAAATAGAGACAATGATGTGTACATTTATGTTTGCATCAAAGCTGCTTTTAGTAAATATAGTTTACACTTAGCTAGATATATCAATTCATATAATTAATAATGTGGATTATCTAATGAACTTTTTATATTACTACCACACTATTATAAAAAATTCAAAATACCTCAATAATTTGAAGATACATCTTCGAGCACACCTCAAACATATATAATTGATGTTGATTTTGAGTCATGTCTCAGTTTTGTGTATATTTTTTTTCGAAGATGTGTCTCCGTAAGTCATACAGAGGTGTATTTTTTGAGCATATTGAAGCAGAAACAGAAAGTTATTGTTTGACAAAATAAAATTAACATTGATAAGATAAGAAACAAAGTATTACACAGGTAATCATTAACATAAATCAAACATTATATTTCAATATCCAGATGGACATTCGAACATCTTGATAATATCTTCGACCGATCTCGAAATCGCCGCATCCACCTCGATCAGAACTTTTATTTCAAAACAGAAAAAGGTATTTCACATAGCCCTTAAATTTGCACATGTCTTCAGCTCAAAGTTGTTGAACTCAATTTCCCTTCGTTGTCAAGCAATGTTGAACGCCACTTGAGCTTCACAATTTTTCGATTATCGAAGTATGATAGGAGATTATGCAATATGTATTTTAGATATACAAGAGGAGTGTACTCATTGATCTTAAATTCAATTGAGGTTTCACGTCGTTAAAATGGACATTTGCGACAATGCCAATGGATGTTCGTTATGGTGTAATGTGTTTTGGTATGAAAGATGAGACAATAGCCCATACTTATAGTAGTTGTAGATAAATATGGACCTAAAAAATTCTATCTTGTACCGAGGATGTTCTAGAGATGCATCTCTGGTATCATCCTATTCCATTATTTTGGAAATGTATTTCCGAAACCACTCAGAACAGAATGCCAGACAGAAACATAACCTGTATTAAATGCATAATTTTTTGGAAAACTTCAAAATATATTGAAATATTCTAAAATGTAAATATTAGACATCATTAATATTAATACAAGATTACATATAATATATTGTTGAATTAAAACTAAAATGAACCGAAACATGTGTCACCAACAAAATTTATATATATGTGTGGTATCCCCCTTTGACTTTTGTTTATTTGATTTTCTTTTAATCTCGCTCAATTTGGTGAACTATTTCATTCTTTCCACAAAATGGTTCGGCCAAGTCTCGACTTTTTTTGTTGAATAAGTTGTCCACTCCGGTGATGTCATTGGTATTGGGCATCCCGATTTCAAATAAACTTGAACAAAGTATGGCGGATTTGAAATCCACCCACCACACATAATACATATATTTAGATTTTGAGGTGAGGCAGTGCGCAGTGGAAAAAATGCTTATAAAAAATTGTATCTTGTAAGATCAATGCTCACTCTTTCATACGCATTTGTTATGAGATGACCCATTTCAGTGAAGCACATCCATTTTTCCTCCGGTGCCGGTCCACTAATGCAAGGAATTAAAGATTCATAAATTGAGTCAAAATTTCCCTTTTTCTCCGTATAGTCATGCGAATGATTCTTTATGGCCCCTCAACTATTGGGTAAGTTAATGGCAGACAAGTGTGTGATCCTCTTATCCTTTGAAAGGAAAATAAGAAACTGCTTGAAATCTGCAGTTACCATCACCCTCAACATTGACGATTCGTTCAATGTATTTGTGCATAAAAACTAGCATCTCATTAATGAATGGATTTTTTGGGGGATGAGGTGGTTTGCTAGTGCGAGCTCCTTTGAAAACGTTTTTTTTTAGATTTTGGAGTTGAAAAATCGGAAAAAAGTTTGTCAATATGTTCATAATATGAAGGTGACAACATCATTGAATTGTCACTTGGTGTATGTTTGACCTTCTTAGGATCACATTTTGTTTTTAGCAGTTGAGAGGGTGGTTTCAAGTCTGTGGTTTATGAATAAGAAATCTTCCTCAATTACTCTTTGATGTGGAGTTTCATATTGTCACCTACTTTCAAAAATCTCTCTTGTAGCAGTTCCCAAAAAGTCAAGATAAAGATATTCGATTTACTGTCTTTCATGACACTATCATCATCAAATTTAAGCCTTATCGAGTGAGTGCAAACTTGGTCTTTTTGTATCGGGCTATCAAGTTTCACCTTCTTAGATGTAATACAAGCACAATGGAGACTATAGGTTTTCATAAGTGTGCAATAACATTTCGAGCTACCAGAGCCTACATTCTTAGCTCGTTTGACTTCGTGAAAAATATAATTCAGGTCTGCTCGAGATATGTTTCCGATTAACCGAGAATAAAGACTATGGTATTTAAATTTTTGTTTCAACACTGTGATGTTGCGACCAAATTATGTATGTATCTCATTATGCTGATTTTAGATCATTTGTTTCATAGAATCTCAATCGCTACACAAATAACCCTTACTATTTCCCAACCAATTCTTCAGTGTAACATGGGCATACTCAACTCGGTTAGTTGTTGTATTTCTAAGGTGTCTAACCTGATCGGTCCAAGCACATATAATTTTCTCCTTCACATAGTCCAGAATTGTACTTTCAACATATTTTAACAAATCTGGATATTTCTCACAAACCTTCCTGAAATGTATAACAACATCGGCATATAACTCTTTTGTAGAATAATTTATTATAACATTCCATGCATCCATCATTTTTTCCACTACCAAGTTCGCCTTGACCATTTTTCTGTCCTCGACCTTTATCTGTTTCGTACGTACTACGTGTTTAACCCGACTTCTCACATTTTTTGTTGTGTGATACCTGTAGCGGTAAATTCATGACCATCAAGCTATGGATAAGCTGAACGCCAATAAAACCACAGTGGCCACCACGCTTTTATTGTTTCCAAAGGAAAAGGCAAAAGTACGAACAAAACCCAAGGATAAGAAGTTTTCAAATCAAAACTAATAAAATGCCAGAGATTACAGATAAGGGGGTTGGTTACACGGAGGGAAGGTGTTAGCACCCAAAGTATCCTAGGTTCTCCTAGGGAGCCCTTTTTTGTGTGCATATGTTTTTGGGTATAAATGATGTTTGATAAAATAAAGAGTGTGGGGGTGAGAAAAGAATTCATTGATTATATTTTTGTGTTTGATAAGACCTTCAGTCTTATGCCTACATACCAACATAAAAATGAGGGATCAAAACCCCGTAGTTCGTGGTAAAAATTCAAAGAAGTTGGTGAATTGATTTTAACAAAAAGTTTAAGTAAAAGGGGCATACAAAGCCAAAGATTTGAATAGGGTTCTTCGTTCTTTTTGTCTTTTGAAATTTAAGTCAATATGGTTAAGTTTATTTACAAATTTGATTTAAGAAAAGAAGTTTAAATAACTCAATGGTATAAAGTCGAAGTTTCTAATCATTACAACATGTCTAAGTTTGAAATCACAAACAAAGAAAGTTTTTGAAAAGATGGAGAGATTTTGAAATTAAAGAAGTGGGGGGAGATGAAGAGACTACCCTAAGCAAAAAATTAAAAGTTAAAAGTTGAAAAGATCTTACCAACAGGATTCAATCCAACAGACAAGAATGTCATATAGAAACCCATTTTCCTTTGGACTTTAATCAAGCAACAAGCAATAAGCAATGAGCCATATCCAGACATCAAGAAGATCAAGGCATCAAATAAAGATAGTCATATCCAAGCAAGCATTCCAATAGCTAGCAGTCTTCAGTATCTTCCAATGTATCAGATGAAATATTCCTTTATCAACTCAGAATAAAACATCAAACATAGACCATAACAAAATAACAATTAAGCACAGAGACAGAGTATCAGATGAATCAAAGAGATCCAAGGTCTTGCATCAGATGAAGGCATAATCAAAGATAACTCAGTCTCAGATTTTGGCATTGGCCAAGTCCTTTAGAACATGGAATGTTGCCTAATTTTAAGTCCAAATCTCAAATCAAGTCCCAACAGTCCACCAAATGTTTTTTAGGATTTTTTGTTGTTACTAGGTATTTTAGGGTCCTAAGACCACAAACAAAATCAAAACACACAAATAAATATATACAATCACAAGATATGGCTCAAGTGAGCAAATTAAAAATGACTTGGAACATGAATAAGTTGCATGAAATGTAAATATCAATGAATGATAAATGACTGAAATTTAAATTGCATAAAGTAAATGACTTGAAAGTAAAAGCATAATGAATAAGAGTTAGTCAATGGTTAGTCAAATGTTAATGGTGAATTTTAATTGATTAAGTCATTCTTTGGAGAACACCCAACCATTCATTCACAAGTATGAATACTTAAACCAAGACATCTTCCATGAGAAGGGCTCCAACTTGGATAATTCAACAAGTATACCACTAGCTCTTATGGAAGGAAAAAAGGTCACGTTTACACACAATGCCATGAAGAATGGGAGACTTGCAATCTCACTTACTAGAATGTTATGCCTTAAGGGTCAAATTTAGCTTTACGTTAAGCAATCGTAATTGGACTTATGTAGAAGTCACAACTATCTGAGGTTGGACAAACAAATATAGGTGTTAATGCATGTTAGAGATTTTATACAAAGAACCAAACTCCTAAAATATACCACACACTAAAAAAATGGGAGAAACCTATCTGAGTCAGACTTGTACTGATTCATCTGATACAAGGTCATTGATGAATCAATTAGCATTTAGACATTAGAGATTTCATTGGTCAAATAAGGGAATGGGGAAGAATAGAGATGAAGATGAAGAGTGAAGGGGAAAAAGAAACACAAATTGATCATGAGAGGAATTTCATCTGATCAATACCATCCATTCATTTCGGGAGATGAAATATACATTTTATCAATCCCTTAAATCCAATGGTTTTGATCAAACAAAAGTCAAATCAACCATGACCAAGTCCTAAACAGAAATTCAAACATCACAAGACCATAAAAATGGCTCAACATAATTTTTAAACAATTATTCAATAAAAGATCAATTTAAAAATGAATTAAAATACATTTTAATTTGGTCAAAACCTCAAATCCCTTCAAAACACCAAATAAATGGCCAATGGATTTATCCCAGGTCAAACAAGGTCAAAGGACCTTAGACAAAAATTTTCACAATTTTTAGAAAGTCAAAAGTATTTTTAAAGAATTAAAAATATGCACAAAAACATTTAATTCATGAAAAATACAAAAATTAATCCAAAAAATAATTTCAATTCAGAATATGGAAGAGAAAAATATTTAAAGATTTTTGGTGAAAGTCTCATATTTTTTAGATTAAAAATGAAATTTCTATGAGTTAAATAAAATAAGTGGATTGATTGGAAATTCAGAAAATACAAAAAAAAACAAGGGTCATCAGGTCTCCCTCATTAATTGAGGTGGCAGATCTGATGGCTAAGCGTGTGCGTTCCACCAAATACCTGAGTCAATGCGCCACACCAATGGTAATCAGAACCAAGGGCCAAGATTAAAACATTTTAAAAGAATCAGATGGTTTGAAAGGTGCAAACGCACCACCGGAGCCCTAGCTCCGGTCATCTTCTCCGGTGGACCTCACCAGACTGGTCCACCACAAAAATGAAAAGTAATGACATGGTTTTAAAGGAAAAATGCTCAGAGCTCGAATCTGACCTCCATTTCATCCAATTCCAAGTATATTGAAAGATACATGAATTTGAAATTTGAGGTTCATGATCTGAGTTGCTTCAATTTAACCTCAAAGCAACTCAATCTTGTTATCTACATTGGTAGGAATTCAGCCAACCAAAAATCAAAGAGAATAATGAAGAATTGAGAGAGAATTGAAGAAGGGAAGTTTGATAAAAATCACCTTCGGGTAGCTTCAATTCAGCTTGATCTTGCTTCCAATTTGCCTTGGCTCGACTCTAGAAGCTTGCAGGAAGTGAAATGGATCAAAAAGAGGCTTGGATTCTAGGAGTTTCAATCTCAAAACAGAAGGAGAATTCATACTCGATTTCAAGTGAAATCTTCAAGTTTATCCTTTAATGGAGGTTAGGGATGCAATGCTTCAAAGCTTGGGCAGAAGGGATCCTTATTTTGATCATAATGGTCAATGTATTTATAGGGTATTAAGGTGCTTTTCACACACTTTGAAATTTTGCTAATTTTAGTAACTTTAATGCATGGATGCATGGGCAATTATTTGGGCCCAATCCATGATATGATCACATTCCAATTCACGCACAATGGATCCTGCAGCATTAACATGTAAGCATGCAAAAGGAAATGGACAAATGAATCAAAATCTTGCCAAAACAAGCCTATGAAAGGAATCATGTGCAAGTCCCTCAAATCTTGTTCAAATGAAATGAGCTTGGACTTTTTGGAAAGGTGACATCAAGGGGGACAACTTTTATGTTGAACACTTTTCCATTTGGAGCTTGTATCATGATTAATTTTGAGGTAGAAGTTTGAGAAATCAAACATACTTTAAAAAATTCTAAGTACCAGGTCAAATGACCACCTCTTCCACCTTGAATAACTTTTTCTATGAGCTTCAAATGGAAAAAGTTCCTTCATAAAAGTTTTTTATATTTCAATCCTCTTCAATATTATCACATATTTGACCTCATTTGGATTTGGCATGAGGGAGTTATGCATTTTAGAAGTTGAGGAAAATTGCTTGTTCAATGATGATGGCCCAAAATGACCTACAATGTTTCCTTGTGGCATATGCCCTTGCAAGTTGAATTTGACATCTCTCAAAGAATAAAAGTTTTATAAGACATATTTAAATTTATCATGAAACTTGGATGACCTTCATATCTTAAAAATTGAGCAAGTTATCGTCCTTGGAAGTTGACCTCCTAACTAGGGCACAAACAAAATGGCCTATAATGTCTCACCATAAAAAATGACTTTCCAAGCAAAACTAGCTCTTGATATGAACATGAAAGTTGTTTGTAATGTCATAAGGAGTAACCTTTCTATTTGAATCATTTTTATATGACAAAATTTATAGGAGATAGGGTCTAGGGAACCCTAGTTTTAACTAGTTGACTTTCTCTGGTCAACCACCTTTAACCAACATGCAAAATTGAAGTTATCTTGATGTTTGGGACTCATGGGGGATAATGTATGTATAAGATGATGTATTATAAAGTATACCTTAATGTGTTTGACCAATTATTGAAGAAACTTGTCGAGGAAGTCACATAAGATACCCAAATGAATTAGGGCTTCCAATGCAAACTAGCTTCGAAATCTTGATGAATTCTTGATCAAAATGACAAATGAAGATCATGGGGATCCATGTATGGTGTTTATAACCATTGTGAACCATATCTTCTTGATTTATCTCCTTGCACTGAGGGTCTCAAACCCTAGTTGTGAGCTTGATAGGGCATAGGTCGATGCACACATTACCTGCAAAAGAAACAAAGTTATACATAGACATATTTTTATATTTTGGTTAGTAGACAAAGAAGAATAAAGTATGATATAATCAAACGTGCTTGGTTATCTCTCCCAATGAAAACCCAATAAATGAGGGGTAAGGAAGATGCCAAGGTGTGATCCCAAAGCCAATGCAAATGATGAGATAGCATTAGGGAATCTTAGGGTCAAAATTGGGGTCTTACAATACCTATAAAGTAATGCATATGAATTAGGAAATACCTTTGCAACCGAATTCATCAAAGCAATATCGCATTCGGTAAAAATTACTTTTGACATGGCTTCTTGATCCTTCAACATTACCCGACACGCCTCTAAAGTAAAATTAACATTTTCCTCTTTTTCGCTTTCTAGAAATGCAAACCCAACAAAATAAGTCTTCTTAGTAGAGGGAATACCAACAATTTCCAATAGTGGAAGTATGTATTTGTTATCTTATATGTTTAATCAATCACTAACATAGTAGGAAATGTGTTGAACAAATTGATGGAATCAGGATGAGTCCAAAATATATCTCTAATGGTTATTCCATCATCACACGTTTGGTACCTAGATACATAACTATTATCATCCACAAGTTTCAAGAGTTGTTGCATTTCAATTCTATCCCCCCTTAATGCCTTATTATTAAGGTCCCAAATATTGTATACTTAGATGATATTTGAAATATTCTCAGGTCTTTTATGTTTCAAAGTTGTAAGTATGTTTTTCAATTGCACCATATTTAATGTCGTGTCAGAAACACATTCCTTCTCTTCCGGCAAGAGGCTACATGCAAATGGATGCTCAACTAACTTTTCACACATGTCATGGTTATGTAATCCACATATCACATTGAATCTCCATTTTTTATTTACCAACAAATAACCGCATAACTTAAAGGGACACTCACATTTTGTTGAACCAGTATTATCTCGTTTGAATTTCCAAAGAGGATTCTTATACTTCACACTTCTTTCGCATGTCATTGTCACAAATGCAACTCTTATATCTGAACCATTATCGTACATTCCGATTACAACACCAAACCCCAATTTGGATGCCTCCGTACGAATCCATTAAAGCGTGTTATCACAAAATTCAAACTCTTGTCCATTTTTAAGTTGGTTACAAACATCTACCTCATTCACAACAACACGTTTGTGAAGGTGACAAAAATACAAGAAGGGGTGATTGAATTGTGTTGAATTTTTATTTCTTTTTCATCTCTTAAGTCAGATTATAAATGCAAGGTATACAATCTGATTTAGTCTGAGGTATGCAACATGTATAAAATGAAAGAAAGAAGAATAACACACAGAGTTTTCCTGGTTCCTCTCACAAATCGAGAGCAATCCAGCCCCCTTGTACTTACAAGATATTTTCACTATAATCACACAAGATTAGAATTTTCTCAAGCCCACAAGCTAAAGGCTTCTTTGCTCGAACATACAAGAGACTTCTTTGCTCAAGCACATAAGCAAGAGACTTACTTTGCTCAAGCACACAAGCAAGATACTTCCCTTTCTCAAACACACAAGTAAGTGACATCATTTGCTCAAGCACACAAGCAAGAGACTTCAAATGCTCAAAAACTTAGTAAGAGACTTCTAACTTCTACCTAGCAAATAAATGATTGCTGGGTGAATACACTTAATATACAATCAGAGGTGTATAAATAATACAACGCAATAAGACTCTTTTAAGACTTAAGAATTTATAAGATATACAAGGATAAGAAATCCTAAGTTTTAGCTTGTGCTTTTTATTTGACAGAGTAATTTCTCTTTTCATTGTCAATTGGTGTTCATTAGCATTTTGTCTTCAAGACTTTTAGCTCCTTAAATAGATAAGAAAAGAGTTGTTGAATGTGCAACACAGTAGAGTCCTTTGAGAAGGTTCAAAAGAGACGTTGTGATGTTTCACCAAATTGTCAAGTTAGGTGAAACATAGTTTGAAAACCCTTTCCTATAAAAGGAATAAGTAGTTATATCCTAGCAGACTCCATGAAGAAAATATAGTTTAGGTATTCACGTGACAAAGTATGTTCAGAGATGAACGATGACCTATCAGTGTCACCTTGGTCCTTGCAGATTGACTGGATCATGTTCTGATCATCAGAAGCAGACTTCTCTTAAGTCTAGTCTTCAAAAGATGACTCTTTAGACTCTAATCTTTGGAAGCTGACCTTTCAGAAGTTAAATTCTTCAGAGTCTAGTCTTCGTCTTATGATCTATCAGATTTTGATCTTAAGCTTCCCTTTGAATGTTAAGATTCATAACCAACACTTGGATTCTATATGAAATATTAGTATATGGTCCTGCACACTTGAACAAACATTAGTATACTAAATTGTTCTTTAAATACTTTGTAATCATAAAAACCTAAGGGATATGGGACAAACCAATTTTGTTCCAACAGTTTGGCATCCGGAGACACAATAGGTTTTGGGGAAAACATCGTAGTGCACCATATCTAATGAAAACAATAACATTAAATGTTCAAAAACAGATGAAATTGAAAGCAGATTGGTGTCTAATGGAAACAGACAGACTCCGAAAATGTATTTTCGGAGGAATTCATATAGAATCCGAAAATAAATTTATGGAGTCAATGTAAGTTTTTTCAGAAACAAAACAAGATTAATGTGAGCAATAAGGCTTGAAATAAACAATCTTTACCTTGAATTCCAACTTCTTTTGCTCCATTTATTCTGATGAAATACAAGAATGAAGACTTGGAGTGAAAACCTTGATTGAGAGTGGAAGGTTTTTTGGAAAGGCTTTTGAGCAAAAATGGGTATGGGGCTTGATCATACAGGTGGATGTTTTATTAAAATCACATTTGATATTTCCGAAAATGCATCTCCAGAAATGACTGACATGCAAAGGTGACAAATTTTCAAATTCCCGCTTCAAAACTCCAGAAATGTCTTTCCGGAAAATCCATTGGGATTCTCAATAATCAATAAATTGAATGGATTTTTCCAAAGATGCATCTCGAAAATAAAATTTTGAAAAAATATGGGATGACACTCAGTTGGGGCGTTATTCAGTAAGGAAAAGGTTGCATCCGAAGATGTGTGTCCGAAATCTGATGAACAATTTCAGACTTTCATAAGGTGCTTTTCTACCTCTTAGGGTTGGATTAGAAATCCCCTTAATAGTATACATGTAGCGGGGCATGAGCCCACACCATGCAAAACATGGGTTTGCCCTAGAACATAACTACTTTATAGATTGGAGAAGATTTTCTATAAAAACATATGATTACCTAATTAGTGTCCATAAAATTTGAATCTTCTTTGTTAATATTTTTAACATGGCTCTTGGAATCAAATTAATGGTGATTCCACCATTGACCAATATTACGTTTTGGGGTATTCCTTTGATATGTGTTCTAATGTGGAACGAACGCAAGTGAGTGATCTCTTTGTTACTTTTTCAGTTTTTATGCTGAGTATAACTCATATTATGGAGATTATTATGAGTATTGTTGAATATGATTCATATCATGGAGGTTATTATGGATCAGTAACTGGGTTGCAAGGCCTTCAAGGGGTATTTGTAAACTGAACCATATATATATATATATATATATATATATATATATATATATATATATATATATATATATATATATATATATATATATATATATATATATATATATATATATATATATATATATATATATATATATATATATATATATATATATATATATATATATATATATATATATATATATATATATATATATTGCTTGTATTACTAAAACCCTAATTCATTAGACATAAAACCATGGTGCGAAATTAAAAATAACAAGGTTTGACGAGACATGTAATTTTAGATAATGGAGGATATCAATTGACGTGGAGGATATCATTTGGGTAGAGATGAAAGAGAAGTTCGCGGGATTGATTTACCTATTACATTTAAGTCGAGTCAATTCCTTTATGTGAGGCTTTTGAAAGGTTGTTTCTTATCTCGAAGAAAAAAGTCTCACGCAACGGGTTCACTTGGTTCTTGGAAAGGGGGTGTCTGTGTGTGGAACTTTTTGTGGAGGCGACTTTCCTTGTTTAGGAGGAGGAGCTTTTAGAGGGTTTTCCCGGTCTCATTACAGGTGTGGTAAGGGAAGACCAGGAAGATACCTGGGTTTGGAAACCCAATCAAACTAGGGGTTTCGGTTAGGCTTGCTTATGATTGTTTGTTTCCTTCGATTGGTTGTTCGGAAAGTAGGTCGAATATGGTTTTGAGGGGGCTTGCCAGGGTTTGGAAGAGTTGGGTGCCTTTCGAAGATAGGAAGCCGGCTATGCAAAATATGGAGTCAAATCATGCCACGCTATAGTAATGTAGGTGTGTGGTGTGTGTTAGGGAGGTGGAGGCGGTTGATCATCTTTTTGTCTTGTGTGAGGTTGCTTCAACTATTTGGTAGAGTTTTTAGGTGGTGGGGCAGTCGAGGCCTCTGTCGCAGTCAATCTTAGGTGTGTGAGTTGTTTCAAGGTTTAGGTCAAGGTAAACAGCAATCTTTAGGCTTTGTCTCAATCTTGGAATCAGTGGCCTGGACTATTTAGAAAATATGTAATAATAATATTTTTGCTGGTAAAATTTGACGGTTAATGACTAAATTTCTACAGTTATTAGCTTGAGGTGGAAGTGAATTTAAAGTGATGATATGAATTTTGTCATTTGTTTGTTATACTAGGAGCTATTGGAAATCCCCCAAAACCTATGGAGAATTTCAGTCAATCTTGATGAACAAGATTGTTATTACCCACACAATAGCAATGAAAAGAAAGGAACAATGGAGAAAGAGAGAGTGTATAGAACGATGAAGAAGAAGAGTAATATAATTCTGCAGAGTTTCTCTCTGTCCACAAACTGTGGAAAACTTGTTATTCATTTTGCAACTGCAAAATACTGTGAATACAATGTGTTGTGAATACTATATTAACCTCTATATGAAAATAAGGGTTACTCCCTCTATTTATAGATTTAGGTTAACTTGGACCTTAAGCCAAAACCCAAAACTATAAAAACCCAAAATTATAAAATCCCAAAATAGCTAACACTACTTAACATACTAGGTGGTTGGACATTTCCTTGCTCTGTCGAGCAACCTGCTTCGACACAAGGAATTATAATTCAACACACCACCTAATTCATTGTGTCTAAGCTATCTACATTCATCATAGCTCTTAGCCTTCTGAACAATTCGACCTGCACTCCCTTTGTCATGATGTCTGCAATCTGATTCTCAGTTCTACAGTGTTCCACAATCATCTTCTCATCTACTACCTGCTCTCGAAGATAATGGAACCTCATCTCGATGTGCTTGCTTCGACCATGTGCTATCGGATTCTTCTCCAGATTGATAGCTGACATGTTGTCGATCTTCATGGTAATTTCTCCATGACTCTTTGTTGTTATTTATTCGACCGGATTCACCATCCATGTTGCTTGGCATGCAAAAATAGAAGCAGCTATGTATTCTGCTTCGCACGATGATAATGCCACTACTGGCTCTTTTCTCGAACTCCAACCAACTGGTGTACCACCTAGCATAAACATATAACCAGCTGTGGATTTTCGATCCTCAGCATCACCACACCAACTTGAGTCGGTGTATCCCACACCTTAGTATCCTCTTCGTTGCTGCTAGATGTGATACCTTTGGCTTCTGCATAAACCTACTCACCATACCTACACTGTTGTCATACCCCAATTTTGTCCGGGCATATTTAAATTTTTTGTAAAAATCGATTTCATTTTTAACTTGCATCATATGCACAGCATAACATGCATTCCATCATGAATAATAACTAAAATATCAATCAGAATAAATTTATTGAAAATACAGACAAATCGGTTGAATCATTTCCTCAAGTACGGACAAAATCAACGGATAAAAAGTTTCGAAATTAAAATTGCAGACGCCAGTATTATTAATCTACGGTTCATGTAGTTTAACCTGGTGTGCTCGTTGTATTTTCC
The DNA here is from genome assembly GCF_024323335.1 of Lathyrus oleraceus. NCBI lineage: Eukaryota > Viridiplantae > Streptophyta > Magnoliopsida > Fabales > Fabaceae > Lathyrus > Lathyrus oleraceus. The sequence goes on from NC_066585.1 coordinate 196,890,760, forward strand.
AGCAGCTGTTTCAGTTGCGTTTTGACCCGCCTGAGCCTTTTAACCGGTGCAAACTTATTTCAGAATTTGAAGAAACGTTGTATTTTTTCAATAAGTATATTTTGCACTGATCATTCTCATGCATCCGATTTAATTTTTTGAGCAAATTTTTGCCCGAATTTTATTCATTTTTAGTCGTTTTAATTTTGTTCTTTCGTCAAAATAGTCAGATTAAATAAATAAAATTTTCCATGTCATTATTTTAATTTTATCAAGGTTATTTAAAAAGTTGTGAATTTTATTTGATTCAATTGATTAAAATTGTTTAAAATCGATTAAGTCATCTAAAAAATGTATTATATACATTTTGATTTATTTAAATAATGTGTATTTCTTGGTGTGCTTCTTTGATTCAATCTGAATCGTTGATTCAAATTAATTAAGGGTCTAAGTTCATAATCCATGTACATTTTATTATCCAATCAGAATTTAGAAATAAATTGAATAATAATTTTAAAAAATGAAAATAAAAGAAAACTCTCTTCTTCCAACGGTAACAAAAATAATATTAAAAAAGAAAATAAAAGTACATTGGACTCTCTCAAACGGTAAGAAAAAAAAGGGGAGAAAGGGGCATTAAAGGGAGGACATTCTTTCTCTCTTCAGGGATTTTCCTCAACTCCTTTTCTTCCTCAATCTAAAAATATCATCTTTCAAACAACCACTTTCCTCTCTCTTCCTTCACCAACAACAACCCACCCTCATTAACTTCACCGAAATTCTTCATCCACGTCGCTCAAATCCTTCAACATCCGCCGGATCCTCACCTTAAACCGCAACGAAAACCAAAATACATCGCCGCCGTCAACGTCGACAGCACCGGAACCTCTTCACCTCATGCGAACCATCACGCCATCCCGTCACCGCCAAACCACCACACAAATTGTGTCGCCAAAACCTTTCATCTCCCTCCGCCGGAAACCCACCTTCCAACACCCACTTTACCGTGCTTCACTCCACCGTCTTCCATCAACCAAAAAACCACTTCTACACACACCACCACTTCATAACCATACCTTCTCAGTCGACGACATTCTGTACAACCACCACCCTTACAAACTCCACACTCCCTTCCTCATCTCCATTCACTATCGCGCCACCCTTACAAACCGGATTCAATAAAAAAACAAAATGAGCGCCCTTCATCTCATCTTCGGATGAGCACTGCGTTGGATCCAAAGATCCACCATGGAACACACTTCTATGGCAAACCTCACATAACATCAGTTTGCGCATAAACTCAAGGAGCAGGGAAAGCATTTACACTATAACAACATATCACTAACGTCAAGATGCAGCGACAAAGATACCTCTCGTGACCCCACTGCGTGTTCGGCTAAAACCTGACATATTCGGCATTTCCAACAACGGTTCAACAGTGGTAACTTTCAAAATAAATTTTTCTATTGTACTATTTCATTTTCTACTGATATTTGTTCAATTTTGGTTCAGCTGTGTTATGCATATGCCATTTTTTTCATTATGGTTGGGATTATAGATTATGCAAATATCACTCGCATGTTGCGGTTATGTTTTTATTTATTTATGTCAATTTCGTTTTCACTTTATGTTACGGTTGCGTTTGACTCCAAGTAACGTTGCAGCTTTGAGTTTTGTTTCAATTTTCTGTATGTGTGTGTTTTTTCTTATATATTGCGGTTCTGCTGCAGTTCCAGTTCTGCAATAAGATTGGTATTGATTTCATTTTGTGAATGTTAGTGCTATTGCTGCCTTGGAGTTTGTTGCCATGTTATATCTTTTAGTGGGATTTCGTTTTCATAACTTAGTGACCACTATAATCTAATTTCGGGTTGTTGCAACTCGACTCTGTTTTATCGGTTTCGAGCTCGTAAAGCTTGTTTCTCCATTCAGTTTGTTTCGATATTTGTTGATTATGCAAGATTTGAGTATGAGTCAAGGTGATTTTGTTATTGCCTCGGTGTCTCCGGATTCTGTTTTTGATTAAGCAACAATCATATGCAGCAACAATGTATATGTTTTGGGTCGATTCCAGACTTTTTCTTAAGATTGTGTTTGTCTACAAAATTAATTGGTGTTGCAATTAAAATTTTTGATTCGATTTCGTATTGAGTTTGATTGTTTATAATATATTTAATTTGAACATATTATGTTGTGTTGAGATCTTGAGATTACAATTTGTATTTTTTTTTATAACTTAATCAATGGTTGAGGTCTATTTTAAAGTTTCTAAATTATGATAACTGGTTCATGTTCATGCTAAGTAAATGAGTTATTATAAGCTACTTAAGGTTTATTTCAATTAGTTTGGTTTAATTTATCGCTTTTTGGAAAGTATAGCATTACAAATAATATTAGATGGTTGTTGTTTAATTGTGATTACATTGAATTGAATAGGTCGAATTTTAATCCACGGATTCGATAACTTAATACCGTTATGCCGCCCAAAATCTCAACAAATTAGTAGAATATTTTCGCCGCGTTTGGATCTTGCAAATGACATTAGTCATGTTGTCATTTTGCACAAACCGGTTTGAGCACACCGACTCAATTCGATTATTTCACAATTATCATTTATTTCTCTTTTTAAAAAATCAATTAATTAAAGTTTTGATTAAATTAGGATGATTTTGTTAATTAATTTTAATTAACTTAATTATTTGATTATACTATTTTTAAATCAAATAGTTTTGATAACTAATCGTAATTACCTTTAGTTAGACGATTTAATTAAATTTTAATCAAATAACTTTGTTAATCAAAAAATGGACTGACTTATCTCATCATTAATTCATAGTCCTTTCAAGCCAATTCAACTTCATCATCAATCCAAACCGACTCCAAAACCACAAATAAATCGCACAACTCTCGATTTAATATTGAGCCCATTCTTCGAATACCTTTGTAAGTTGATTGCTTTTAAAGCATCGACATCAACCTCACATAGCTTACTCTTGGGCTTTCTTACAATGAGACCTAGTCGATCGTTAATTGGTCGATTAGATGATCGACTCACTATAATCCAATTCATTCAAAACACAAATTTAAAACCTCGATCCGATGTCGAGTATTTTCATTAAAAATTAAAAGAACGTATCCAATCACAATCAAATACTGTTTCATTTGGAAATGAAAAAGGGATGGTTTTGAGTTTTCAACTCCTCTCCTCGATTATTTGAATACGAGTTTTCTTACTCGGTTAGTCAAATGGTCGTCATTTCTAATTCATTTAAGTACAAATAAATCAAATCCTTTTATAATAACAAAACGAAAAGGGAGATGACTTTGAGTCTTCAATTTTTCTCCTCGATTATTTGAGTACAAGTTCTCTTACTTGGTCAGTCAAATTATTGTCGTTCCTCTACCAACTTCCAAACTCCGATTAAATCGAAATATTTTCACAATAAGCTAAATGAAAAGGGAGTTGACTTTGAGTTTTCAATTTCACTCCTCAATTGTTTGAATACGAGTTCTCTTACTCGGTCAGTCGAACAATTGTCATTTTTCGCCAACTCATACCGTAAGTCAAATCATTCTCAATCAAAACTATACGAAAAGGGAGATGGTCTTGAGCCTTCGATTCCTCTCCTCAAATGCTTGGATATGAGTTGTCTTACTCAGCCATTCAAGTATCTGTCGTTTATTTTAAAAATATATCAACCATACACAGACCTATTTTCATAAATACTCAGATGAAACAGAAAGCGGTCTAGAGTCTTTTATTCCCTTTCCCGACTATTAGGATACGAGTTGTCTTACTCGAGTATCCGAGTAATCGTCATCCATTCAAAACACCTTAATTATTATCCAATCCTTTTCATAATTACTCAGATGAAACAGAAAGCGGTCTAGAGTCTTCTATTCCTTTTCCCGACTATTAGGATACGAGTTGTCTTACTCGACTATCCGAGTAATCGTCCTCCAACCAAAAACATCTCAACCAAATCAAAACATCTCAACCAAATTGTCATACGGTGAACTGGACTTTTTTGTGGTTTTAATCGCAATGTCGCGGTTAGCAAGAGTCGCCACCGACTTTTCTTTTATCCAATAAGGAAAGGTGGAAAAGAACAGGAAAAACCTTAATTTAGATTTTGGGTTCGGGAGGTACATTATACAAAGGGAAGGTGTTAGCACCCTTTGTATCCATGGTTATCCATGGGCTCTTAATTGCTCGATCACTTATATTATTTTTGTCTAAAAAAAAGTGTTTGTGAATTGTTTAGAAAAATTGTTTTGAAAAGAGAATTTAACTTTGTAATGATTCTTGTATGAATGTATACAAAGTGATTATCTCGTTTAGTTTTGAAAATTGTTTAGAAAAATATAACTCGGTAATGATTCTAGTATGAATGTATACCAAGTGGTGATTTTCTGAAGGTATTTTGAAAGGTGTGAGGTGTGAAAAAATGTTTTAGGTTGTGAGCCAGCAATTAAGAGTTATACCGACCCAAGGTCTTTATGAGTATTTCCTATCCTTATGAGGGTAAAACTGTCCTTATTATTGAGAAATAAGTAGTTTTATCCTTTGGATGTAAAAGGGTCATCGTAGGGTCATCGATTGGTCATTGAAGGCAACAGTTACGAGGATACCTTAGCATTCGAAGGGACTATCATCTTTTAACCGTAGGCAACATCGGAGGGTCATCGAGGGACAAAGTTGTATATTCGAAGGCAACATCCGAGGGACTATAATTTATTTTATGATGATTTAACCGAAGGGTCTTTGCTAAGGGTATCCCCACGTTCGCGGGACATGACCGTAATATCGTAATCGTAAGGCAACAAAGAGAGGTCCAAGATCACTTATTCAAAGGCAAAGTTTTACAATTAATTATATAATTAGGATGAAACTCCACATTAAAATTATTAAAAATAATATATTAAAAAAAAATTAATACATTAGAAATTAATACATTAAAAATTAATTTAGGGTGAAACTCCACAAGGGTATCCCATAACTAAAGTGGAATACCTAGCCAATAACCTTTTCCTGGGATATGCGAACCTTTACGAAACTCAAAAAAAAAAGAAACATGTCAGAACACCAAATCAGGGTGCAATCGAAGATTACACCGGAGAAATATCACAACAATAAATAGGATATGATGAATAATGCATGGCTATGATAAAACATAAAAAAAAAAGAATAGAAAAGTCAGCTACTGTCTCGTTCGCCTCTGCCTCGCCTAGCGAAGGCCAGGCGAATACTCGCCCCAGGCTCGCCTAGCGAGGTGCTAGCGAGCGGCTACGGATTTTGAATTTGAAAACAGCCCCATGTTAGGAACTTTGAATTTTATGGCATTTTATCACAGGAATAACATGGTCAAACATTCAGGGTATTCAGGCATATTTAAATTCCCATACGAAAGCAAATTATATATCAACATTTTATCATGATGCATTATATATGTAGATATGGCCAATTGAAAGTATAAACAATAGAGATACGCAAACCTGTTTGCCAATTCAAGGTTGAAGGGATTGACCACTTGTAGTATCAGAATAAGTTAGGCAGCGGGAATTGGACGGCGATGGCTTCGGTGCAGATGGGCTGCCTTCAGGATTTCTTTACTCTGAATTCTCCGGGTAGGCAGGGTTCCTATGCCAAAACTTCTATTCGTTCTTCTCTGTTCTCCTCCTCTTTTTTTTCCAGTGAATCTCCCAGTGTAACTCCAAGTGTCACTCCCCTACTGAAACTTCAGTATTTATAGACTAATTTCGTGGGTAATGGGCTTGGAATGAGGGAGACCCAAGTCCAAAATAATTTGTTATATTTTATTTATTTATTTTAATTATTTAATTAATTAATTAATTAATTAATTAATTAAAAAAAATTCTTTTTTTTTTTTTTTTTTTTTTTTTTATTACTGAAGTGCTGGTATTTATAGTGATAATGGTGAGCTAATGGGCTCAGAATGAAGCCCGAAATTTTTGTTGTCTGTCAGCTTCGCTAGGCGAGCGCGTAGCGAACAGGCCAGTTTGGGCCATCCGTGAGCTGGGCCTTTGTTTCTTCAAGATCAGTGTTATATATGAGTCGGAATGCCTTGTAAAATGTCTTGAAATATTAATGGGCAAATTTTGGGGTATGATAGCTGCCCCTGTTCAATATTCTTGGACCGAGAGAGTTAGAATGGTGTGTACGCCATTCGTGGTCTGGAGGTGGAAGATTATTGAACACTAGAATGCCCCAAAAATTTGCACTTGAGAATCGACAGTTGGTCTTGATGGAGATGGGCTTAAAGGTGCCATCCGGGAGGTTTGATGACGAAAGCTTCAGATCGCGCCGTATATTAGGCCAATTTGAAGACATGGGTGCCACACTGGGTCGTACGTTAGACCGTATAATGAGTCATCCATTAGGCTGCCGACTTCGCTGGGGAGTCGGAGTGTGTCATATGCTGTTGGGGATAAAGGGTCAGAATGGACCATACGCTAGATCGTATCTGAGTTGCAGAATGAGCCGTACGTTAGGCTGAATCTGATGACGAAAGGGGTAGTCGTACGTTAGACTACACTTCAGAAATGTACCGTATGTTAGGTAGCATCTGAGGGGATGGACATCCGAACGGGTCGTACGTTAGACCGTCGCAGAATGAGTCGTCTGTTAGGCCGCATCTGATGATGAAAGCGGTAGTCGTACGCCAGACTACACTTCAGAAATGTACTGTACGTTAGGTAGCATCTGAGGGTTGTAAGATCCAAACGGGTCGTACGTTAGACCGCGTTGGAGTTGCTGGAGTTCAGAATGGATCGTACGCTAGATCGTATCTGAGTTGCAGAATGAGCCGTACGTTAGGCTGTATCCGAAGAAGAAAGTAGTCGTACGCTAGACTACACCCCTGAACGTACCGTACGCTAGGCAGTATCCGAGGATTTGAAGGTCCAAATGGGTCGTACGTTAGACCGCATTGGAGTTGCTGAAGAAGTCATATGTTGGGCTGAATCAGAATGAACCGTACGTTAGGCTGTATCTGATAACCTGTATATGTTGTACTTGCAATAAATGTCTGGGATGGGCTTAAAGATGCCATCATTAGGAGGATATCGAAGTGTTGTCAGAATGAATGTTCCCATGAACTGTATTTGAAATATGTATCTGAATCTTGAATGTGATTGATAAAGGTGTCTGTCTGAATGAACCTTCTACTTTGACTATATCAGGAGGATAATTAACCTGCAAAGAAAAAGTTAGCTTCATGCTATGTCATGATGCATGAGATGTTTCGTGTTATGCTAAAATAAATGTGAATGTTGTATGCATGCGTATGCTGTGAAAGGATGTAATGAATGAGTTATGCGTATGAGAAGTTCTGCTTGGGGACTCTACTGGGGAAAATAAATCCCCATCTACTGATTTGAGACATTTGTGTCGATGACCCTTTCTCGGCTGGGGATGCTTGATTTCTGTCTGATGGTGGAAATATTCAACAGAGCCTGGCTGGGGATGGATGAGATGATCAATCTGTCTGGTGACGCCGACCTCTGTTGGGGAGTAACTGGCTGTGCCTGGGGATACTGCCATTTTCTGAGGAAAAAAAAACAGGCTTGCTGGGGAAGAGAATTGGTAGCGGATTCATTGGAAGCATGATTAGACCTTTTCCTTGATCCTGAAGTCGGGTAGTAATTGCTATTGCTATTCTATGCATGTATTTTTGGTAAACATCAGTCATATTCAAATGCACATATTAATTCAAATTAAATCAATGGACATTTACGCAACCAAAACAGAAAAGTAAAAACAAAAGCATCTTTTTTTTGAAAGAGGGTTGTATTGATTTTGAAAGGAGGCCTATAAACAGGCAATTTGTGTACAAGGAGACAGAAATCCTAGTAAGAGGAAATTGTCGAAAACAAAGAGAAAGCTATGTGGAAGAAGTCCTATTGATTTTAAGCCTACTACTGTCATTATGTCTTCGAGCATCTCATCCCTTGCTGTCGGATAGAAGTGATTGGCTTGGTCAGTCCCTCGAACTTGGATGAAAGTTGACTGAGAACGGGACATAGTCATACGCTTTAATCCCTAATTTTTGCCTGGACCGCCTTTTCAGGTTTTCAGTCCACCAGGATACCCTTTTTTGCCCAAGCCGCCTTTTCAGGTTTTCGACTTGCCGGGTGTACATTTTTTTATATATCCCTAATTTTTGCCCGAACCCTTTTGGTTCGCCGGGATGCCCTTACTTTTGCCTAGATACGTCGATCTAGCGGGTCTCTTTTATGCATAGTATTTTTTAACTATGTCCGCGTTCACGGGATGTGGGAAGCCTTCACCATCCATTGTAGCGAGTATCATGGCTCCACCTGAGAATACCTTCTTAACTACAAATGGCCCTTCGTATGTGGGAGTCCATTTGCCTCTGGGGTCAGTTTGTGGTAGGATGATGCGTTTGATTACCAAGTCGCCAATTTGATACACTTGTCTCTTGACCTTTTTGTTGAATGCCCTGGTCATGCGCTTCTGATATATCTGCCCGTGACATACAGCCGCAAGTCTCTTCTCATCCATCAAATTTATCTGATCGAGTCGAGTCTGAATCCATTCGTCTTCGTCTAAGCCCGCCTCTTTCATGATCCTTAGAGAGGGAATCTGAACCTCTACTGGTAAAACGGCTTCCATTCCGTAGACTAAAGAGAAAGGAGTTGCCCCTGTCGAAGTTCGCACGGAAGTACGATAACCATGAAGAGCAAATGGTAACATCTCATGCCAGTCTTTGTATGTTACCGTCATCTTTTGTATAATCTTCTTAATATTCTTATTAGCCGCTTCTACAGCGCCGTTCATCTTTGGCCGGTACGGAGAAGAGTTATGGTGTTTTATTTTGAACTGCGTGCAGAGTTCAGTAATCATCTTGTTGTTCAAATTAGTGCCATTGTCAGTGATAATCCTCTCAGGGACGCCGTATCGGCAGATGAGGCTGTTCTTGATGAATCGTGCCACCACATTCTTAGTAACAGAAGCAAATGAGGCTGCCTCCACCCACTTTGTGAAGTAATCAATAGCAACAAGGATGAAACGATGTCCATTAGAGGCGGTAGGTTTAATTTCGCCAATCACATCAATGCCCCACATTGCAAAGGGCCACGGCGCGGTCAACACGTTTAATGGAGCAGGAGGCACATGTACTTTATCCGCATAGATCTGGCACTTATGACAAGTTCTGGAGTGATGGTGGCAATCAGTTTCCATGGTAGACCAATAATACCCTGACCTCAGAATCTTCTTGGCCATTGTATGTCCACTAGAATGAGTCCCAAAGATACCGTCGTGCATGTCTTCCATAATCTTCTCTGATTCCTTTCTATCCACACAGCGAAGCAAAGTCGAATCATGGTTACGTTTGTACAATATTCCATTACTCAAAAAGAATTTAGCGGAGAACTTCCTCAGAAATTTCCTGTCATTGATGGATGTCCCTTCAGGGTATTCTTGAGCTTCTAAATATCTTTTTATCTCGTGGTACCAAGGCTTCTCTTCTACTTCATCAGCGTTAAGTTCATAACAATATGCTGGTTCGTCTAGTCGTTCAATGGTAATCCGGGGAGCTTCATTGTCCCATCTGACTCTGAACATAGATGACATGGTAGCTAATGCGTCTGCCAACTGGTTCTCCTCTCGTGGAATATATTCGAATGTGATCTCTTCAAAGTATGGGATTAATGTCAACACCCGTTCTCGATAAGGGATGAGATTCGGATGTTTAGTGTCCCATTCTCCTTTGACCTGACTGATTACCAAGGCTGAGTCTCCGTACACCTTCAAGAACTTGATTCTTAGGTCTATAGCAGCTCTGAGTCCCAAAATACACGCTTCATACTCAGCCATATTGTTGGTGCATTCAAAACATAGTCTAGCGGTGAAAGGCGTATGGCCACCCTTGGGGGAAATGATCACGACGCCAATACCGTTGCCCAATGCGTTAGACGATCCATCAAAAACCATAGTCCATCGGGATCCCACTTCGGGTCCTTCCTCTGGTCCAGGTTCTTCATAATCAGTAACAAGCATGACATCCTCATCTGGGAACTCAAAATTCATAGACTGATAATCATTCACTGCCTGATGAGCCAAATGATCAGCTAGCACGCTTCCTTTGATTGCTTTTTGGGTGGTATACTGGATATCATACTCTGTTAAAATCATCTGCCATCTTGCTATTCTTCCGGAGAGGGCGGGTTTCTCAAATATGTATTTGATAGGATCCATCTTAGAAATCAACAAAGTGGTGTGATTCAACATATACTGTCTTAGTCGGCGAGCAGCCCAGGCCAAAGCACAGCAAGTTTTCTCGAGCAGTGAGTATCTTGTTTCACAGTCGGTAAACTTTTTGCTAAGGTAGTATATGGCATGCTCTTTTCGACCAGACTCGTCATGTTGCCCCAACACGCACCCCATTGAGTTTTCTAAAACGGTCAAATACATGATTAGAGGTCTTCCCTCAACTGGTGGTACCAGAATCGGAGGTTCTTGGAGGTACTTCTTGATTTTGTCAAAAGCTTCTTGACATTCATCATTCCATATCATCTCCTGATTTTTTCTCAGTAACTTGAAGATGGGTTTGCAAGTAGCGGTCAAATGGGAAATAAACCGGGCAATGTAATTCAAACGTCCCAAGAAACCTCTGACTTCTTTATCCGTACGGGGAACTGGCATTTCTTGAATAGCTCTCACCTTGGCCGGGTCAACCTCAATACCTTTACCACTGACAATAAAGCCCAAGAGTTTACCGGATCTTACTCCAAAGGTGCATTTGTTCGGGTTCAATCTCAACTTGTATTTCTTCAGCCTCTCAAACAGTTTGTATAAATGATCGAGATGTTCTTCTTCAGTATGAGACCTGGCTATCATATCGTCCACATATACTTCTATTTCATGATGGATCATGTCATGGAACAAAACCACCATAGCACGCTGGTACGTTGCTCCTGCGTTCTTTAAACCAAACGGCATTACTTTATAACAGAAGGTGCCCCATTGCGTCACAAACGTAGTCTTCTCCATGTCCTCAGGTGCCATTTTGATCTGGTTATAACCCGAGAATCCATCCATGAAGGAGAATACCTTGTGTTGAGCGGTGTTGTCTACCAGAACATCAATGTGTGGCAGTGGGAAATCATCCTTGGGACTCGCTCTATTCAAATCTCTGTAATCCACACACATTCGCACCTTACCATCCTTCTTTGGCACTGGTACCACATTAGCAACCCATTGAGGATAAGAAGTAACCGCCAGAAAACCAGCATCGAATTGTTTCATGACTTCGGCCTTGATTTTCTCGGACATTTCAGGACGCATGCGACGAACCTTTTGCTTAACAGGACGACAATCTTCCTTCGTCGGCAAACGATGCACTACTATATCGGTATCCAGCCCTGGCATGTCTTCGTAAGACCAAGCAAAAATCTCCACATAGTCATGTAGCATCTGAATCAATCTTTCCTTGATACTGCTTTCCAAGCCTGCTCCTATTTTGACTTCTCTCTTGTCCACCTCGGTACCCAGATTTACAGTCTCAACTGACTCCTCATGCGGCTGTATAGTCCTTTCTTCTTGTAGTAACAGTCTGGCAAGTTCTTCAGGTACTTCACAATCTTCCTCACTTCCATCTTCGGCTCGGTAGATCGGATTTTCAAAGTCATAATGAACAGTAGTAGAACTATTATCAACAGGATCCAGAGTGGATAGGGATCTGCAATTCGTTACGTGCGTGTGTGTAAGAAAACATAGCTTGTTTGAAAGATAATAGGAAAGACAAAGAGCGCAATATTTGAATGCAAAACGTCCATTGATTTATTGAATATAAATATGCTTATGAAAATGACAAAACCCCTAACAAATTAGCCATTGTGCCTCGGGCATAGACACAATGCTTTAAGAAGTTTGATTGTAAAAGAAAATTAAAATTTGCAATTCTAGAATAAACAATAACAATTACTCCTGACTAAAGGAAATCGGGATAATGTCTTCAGTCTTCCAATTGTTGAGTCCGTCACCAATTGTTGGGAAAATCCAGCTATCCAAGTCGCAATCACTATCAGCATCTTCCATAGCATTAATCTGATTTTTGACTATCTTTCCAGAGTTAAACCCCAGGCCAGCTTTATCAGACTTGTACGGTACATTGATCAGTTGACCCCAACCAGCACGATCACCATTTTCAATCGCGGCTTGAGCATCTTTCAGAGAGATCATGACAGGGGGAGCACGAACAACCTTGGGCACAAGGGGAGTTGGCTTAAGGACAGGACTGGGTGGAGGAACCACTTCAAATGACTGAGAAGGAGTCTCAAAGAATTCACCATCCATCTCGACGTATTTGAAGGCTTGCACACTACTGACAATATACTCTTCTTCTCCACATACAGTGACAACCATGCCTGCTATTGGATACTTCAGCTTTTGATGAAGCGACGAAGCTACCGCACCTGCCCCATGGATCCAAGGGCGCCCCAACAAGCAGGAGTAGGCGGGACGAATGTCCATCACGTGAAAGGTAGTGTTGAAGACTTGAGGTCCTATCTTGATAGGGAGAACCACTTCACCATAGACAACACTCTTCGCACCATCGTAAGCACGCACCACAACATCACTAGGTTTCAGTTCAATGCCTTTGTAGTCAAATTTATCGAGTACAGCTTTCGGGAGCACATTCAAGGAAGAGCCGTTGTCGATCAACACGTGAGCCAGGGTGATCCCCTCACACTCGATGGAGATATGCAGAGCTTTATTGTGATTCTTTCCTGCTGGCGTCAGGTCAGCATCGGAAAAGCCTAGGCCATTGTCAACAGTCAAATTAGCAACATAATGTTCGAATTGATCGACGGATGTTTCTTGAGGCACATGAGCGGTCTTCAAGAATTTCATCAATGCATTGGCATGGGATTCAGAGGATAATAACAAGGACAACATTGAGATTTTAGACGGAGTATGCCCCAATTGTTCCACTACATCAAAATCGCTCTTACGGATGATTTTCAGCATCTCTTCCATTTCCTGTTTGGCAACATCTTCAGAAGTAACTTCGACCGATGTCTCTGACTGAGGAGGATTGACTGGTCTTTTCCTCGAATTTCGGGAGCGGGAGGTGAGATTTCTGGGGAGTAGATCCTTCCACTTCGAGTAACTTTACTAGTCCCCACAATATCATTAGGATTAGCAGAACTACCAACTTGCTTTATGCCATGGATGTAAACGTCGCCTCCATAGTTCCACGGAATAGCTTTGCTGGAGGAATATGGCACGGGGCCAGGTGCGGTAATAATCAGGGGAGCCACTTTGGGCTCAGCGGTAATCTTCACAGGCACTCTAGTAGCGGTAATCTTCACTGGAGCTTTGGACCTAGCAATCACAGATACCTCTTCAATAGAGTTGTCCACCTTAGGAACCCTTTCAAATAGAATTGTACGATCATCCATCAGCCGTTGAATGCCGTTCTTCAACTTCAAACAATCATTGGGTCGGAGTACACAGAGATCGCAATCTTCAGCACAACCTGGAAATAAACCAGCTTGCAATAAATTCTTCTTAACGATCAGGAGAGGAGATGCTAAATCAGCAACGTCAGTAACGTGAGAATTGTCGTCCACAACATTAACATTCTGGTCATGATTAGGCATAGGTGCTGTGATGACATTGGGGGTCGCCGGAGGATCAAATTCAATTTCTCCAGCGTCGATCATATCCTGAATCTTGTTCTTCAACAACCAGCAATCATTCGTATCATGCCCGGGGCTATCGGAGTGATAGGCACACCTGGCGTTGGGATTATAACGAGGAGAAGTAGTGTTGGGATTTGCAGGAGGGCCTCTGAGGGTAATCAAATTGGCCTTTAACATACTCTGCAGTGCTTGGGTTAAAGTCATATTGATCTTGGTAAACTGTCTTCTCGACCTGTCTTGTCTGTGTTGGAAGTTCTGAGATGGCGGTGCGGCAATTGTAACTGCCCCAATAGTATGGTCACGATTCTTCTTGTTATGCTTCCTCTCACTGTACACAGCATTTGATTCATTCTTTCCCTGATAGGACTTTTTGGTGCTTGCAGAAGTAGCTGCCTGTATCTTTCCACTTCGAATGCCGCTTTCAACCCGTTCACCTGTCAAGATAAGTTCAGTGAAACCTGACGAGGAACTTCCCAGTAGATGGCTGTAGAATGGGCCAGTCAGTGTACCCATGAACATGTCCACTAACTCTCGATCAGTCATAGGGGGTTTGACTCTGCCAGCCAAATCTCTCCACTTTTGAGCATATTCTTTGAAACTTTCTTTAGAGCCCATAGTCATATTTTGTAGCTGTAGCCGAGTAGGTGCTAACTCAGAATTATACTGGTAGTGCTTGTAGAAAGCTGTTGCTAAATCAGTCCATGTGCGGATGTTAGAGCTCTCAAGCTGATAATACCACTCTAACTGTGTGCCAGACAGACTCTCTTGGAAGAAATGGATCCACAGTTTCTTATCAGTAGTATGCGACTGAATCTTTCTCACATAAGCCCTTAGATGCATCTGAGGACAAGAGGCACCATCATACTTAGTGAAAATGGGAACCTTGAATTTGTGGGGAATGACCACATCAGAGACCAGACCCAAGTTTTCGAAATCCAGACCGGGCACTTTCTGCCCCTCCATAGCTAGCATACGTTCTTCCAGCAACTTGTACTTATCATCCTTCGGAGAGTACTGTTCATGTTCATAATCTTCATCGTCGTCCTCAGAATTGACGAGATTAGGATTCTCATCTTCCGAATCATTCTCGGTCTCTTCTTCTGAATCCTTCGGAATTCTAATCTTGACTCCTGTAACCTGTCCCTTAAGCCTTCTCCCCGGGTTGATGTAACCCACAGGTTTCTGGTCCTTCTTCTTCTCCATCAAAAGAGCTTTCAGTTCTTCCTGCCCCTTAGATAAGCTCAGCATCATTTCCTGGAATTGAGCATTCTGGGCCTGGAGATCTTTGACAGTTTGTTCGAGAGCCATTGTTCAATCTGTTTGAATCTGCTGGAATCTGTTTGATAGGAAAATCGTGAGAACACTGATCCTTTAGAATACCTGTTATGCGATGCAATGCAATGTATGAAATGTTTTCAAGGACTTTCGGGATTTAACTTTGCATAAACTAACAAAAAGAGCTTTTTTTTTCTTTTCTCTTTTGTTTTTGCTTTTGTTTTTGTTTTTTCTGTTTTTTTTTAGCAGAGTTAAATCCCTAAATCCTTGAAATGGTTAGTACAATGCCATGATGTTATGATGTTATGTTGTTATGATGTCATGTTGTTAGATAAATAACAAGCACAAGCAAGTCACACAACAATCATTCCTAGGTTTTAAGGCTTGCGTGAGTTCCATAGGTAAATACCCTCCCCACTGAAGTTTGGTTGGTTCAACCTGTCTTAGAATAGTAACCGGGTTCTAGAAGGATCTCAAATCATTGACCTTTCCTTAAGTCCACTTCAGTGCAACACCAAGTGGTTGACCGAAGCTTCCCTAAAGTCCAATCTCAAAGAGTGTAGTATCGAGTCTCAACCAACTCCAGTCGGAACCGAAGCCAGTTATCTCACTACTTTCTAATGGCCAGGATGAGTCAATTAGGGTTCTAAAGGTCTGGTTAATGCTTTTATGACACCACGCGAATGCCAAATATTTCCTCAACTAACATGAGGAACATCAGGACATCCAAAGTGCCACATTAACCGTAGCCATCATTTTGACCATTCCAGTATACGCCGGACAGTCGCGATGATCTCTTGCTACTTACCTAAGGTACACTAGATCCGGGTGTAGGATCTTTCACTCAAGCATAACATACCCAAGCAATCCCTTAAAAATAAATCAGCCAAATTGAATAAGTGATCTTGTTTTTAAGGTAACCTCTCTTTTTAAGGTCCCCAGCAGAGTCGCCAGTTCTGTCATACGGTGAACTGGACTTTTTTGTGGTTTTAATCGCAATGTCGCGGTTAGCAAGAGTCGCCACCGACTTTTCTTTTATCCAATAAGGAAAGGTGGAAAAGAACAGGAAAAACCTTAATTTAGATTTTGGGTTCGGGAGGTACATTATACAAAGGGAAGGTGTTAGCACCCTTTGTATCCATGGTTATCCATGGGCTCTTAATTGCTCGATCACTTATATTATTTTTGTCTAAAAAAAAGTGTTTGTGAATTGTTTAGAAAAATTGTTTTGAAAAGAGAATTTAACTTTGTAATGATTCTTGTATGAATGTATACAAAGTGATTATCTCGTTTAGTTTTGAAAATTGTTTAGAAAAATATAACTCGGTAATGATTCTAGTATGAATGTATACCAAGTGGTGATTTTCTGAAGGTATTTTGAAAGGTGTGAGGTGTGAAAAAATGTTTTAGGTTGTGAGCCAGCAATTAAGAGTTATACCGACCCAAGGTCTTTATGAGTATTTCCTATCCTTATGAGGGTAAAACTGTCCTTATTATTGAGAAATAAGTAGTTTTATCCTTTGGATGTAAAAGGGTCATCGTAGGGTCATCGATTGGTCATTGAAGGCAACAGTTACGAGGATACCTTAGCACTCGAAGGGACTATCATCTTTTAACCGTAGGCAACATCGGAGGGTCATCGAGGGACAAAGTTGTATATTCGAAGGCAACATCCGAGGGACTATAATTTATTTTATGATGATTTAACCGAAGGGTCTTTGCTAAGGGTATCCCCACGTTCGCGGGACATGACCGTAATATCGTAATCGTAAGGCAACAAAGAGAGGTCCAAGATCACTTATTCAAAGGCAAAGTTTTACAATTAATTATATAATTAGGATGAAACTCCACATTAAAATTATTAAAAATAATATATTAAAAAAAATTAATACATTAGAAATTAATACATTAAAAATTAATTTAGGGTGAAACTCCACAAGGGTATCCCACAACTAAAGTGGAATACCTAGCCAATAACCTTTTCCTGGGATATGCGAACCTTTACGAAACTCAAAAAAAAAAGAAACATGTCAGAACACCAAATCAGGGTGCAATCGAAGATTACACCGGAGAAATATCACAACAATAAATAGGATAGGATGAATAATGCATGGCTATGATAAAACATAAAAAAAAAGAATAGAAAAGTCAGCTACTGTCTCGTTCGCCTCTGCCTCGCCTAGCGAAGGCCAGGCGAATACTCGCCCCAGGCTCGCCTAGCGAGGTGCTAGCGAGCGGCCACAGATTTTGAATTTGAAAACAGCCCCATGTTAGGAACTTTGAATTTTATGGCATTTTATCAAAGGAATAACATGGTCAAACATTCAGGGTATTCAGGCATATTTAAATTCCCATACGAAAGCAAATTATATATCAACATTTTATCATGATGCAATATATATGTAGATATGGCCAATTGAAAGTATAAACAATAGAGATACGCAAACCTGTTTGCCAATTCAAGGTTGAAGGGATTGACCACTTGTAGTATCGGAATAAGTTAGGCAGCGGGAATTGGACGGCGATGGCTTCGGTGCAGATGGGCTGCCTTCAGGGTTTCTTTACTCTGAATTCTCCGGGTAGGCAGGGTTCCTATGCCAAAACTTCTATTCGTTCTTCTCTGTTCTCCTCCTCTTTTTTTTTCAGTGAATCTCCCAGTGTAACTCCAAGTGTCACTCCCCTACTGAAACTTCAGTATTTATAGACTAATTTCGTGGGTAATGGGCTTGGAATGAGGGAGACCCAAGTCCAAAATAATTTGTTATATTTTATTTATTTATTTTAATTATTTAATTAATTAATTAATTAATTAATTAAAAAAAAATTTCTTTTTTTTTTCGTTTTTCGTTTTTTTTTTTTTTTTTTTTTTAATTACTGAAGTGCTGGTATTTATAGTGATAATGGTGACCTAATGGGCTCAGAATGAAGCCCGAAATTTTTGTTGTCTGTCAGCTTCGCTAGGCGAGCGCGTAGCGAACAGGCCAGTTTGGGCCATCCGTGAGCTGAGCCTTTGTTTCTTCAAGATCAGTGTTATATATGAGTCGGAATGCCTTGCAAAATGTCTTGAAATATTAATGGGCAAATTTTGGGGTATGACACAAATCAAACATATTAATTCAACTTATCACCCCCGTGTGATCAAAACCCTTCTCTCAAAAGGAACACTGTTAATCCTTTCTAATGCGCACAACAAACTAGTGCTTAAGCCTCCGCCGAGAGTAGACAAGCCAACGTTTAGCCTTTAGGCTGCGATCTAAACAATTGTTCATTAAAAAACACCGACAAATTGTAGTTCCCCGAACTACGAAACTGTGATTTCCTTATTATACCATAAGGATACGTAGGCAGGAGATTGCTGTATCTCTGCGAGCACACTAATAAAAAACCTCCCCTTTCCCTTTCTGAGGTTCTCATCCATTTCTATTTTCAATATTTTTATAACCTAAAGATAACAAACAAACACAAATTAACACTTGAAACGAACATTAGAACTAAAAGGTTCCCGTTGAGTACAACGGACGTAAGGGGTGCTAATACCTTCCCCTTACGTAATCCACTCCCGAACCCAAATATGGTTGCGACGACCATTATTCTATTTCCTAAAGGTTTTATCGATATTTTCCTATCCCTTCATTGGGATAAATAAAGTTCGGTGGTGACTCTGTTCGAACATTAATTTTTTCCGCGACCATCGTGAGGAATCGTATTTTTCGAGATGCGACAACTGTATGCTAAGTCATGCCTTGTGTGACAAAGGTATCAAAGTGACCCAATAAGTCTTCTATATTGGGTTGGATCGACATCATATTCATCCAAATCCTTCGACAGTTGTAATCTGGGCTCAGCTGGAGTCGAAGTTGGGTTGCAATCTTGCATCTCAAATCTCTTGAGAATTTCGCCTGCATACCTTTTTTGATGCATCATCAAACCTCTACCACTCTTGTAGAATTCGATGTCAAGGAAATATGAAATGTCACCCAAATCTGACATTTCAAATTCCTTGTTGAGATCACCTTTGAAGTCTTCGAACTCTTTCTTGCAGGTACCTATTATCAACAGGTCATCGACATAGAGGCATAGTATAAGCAATTCACTCTTGCTTCTTCTTACATATACTCCATGTTCAGATTTGCACTTCTCGAATTCCTTCTCCCTTAGAAAACCATCTATCTTCTTGTTCTAAGCTCTTGGAGCTTGTTTAAGTCCGTACAGGGCTTTATGCAACCTGTACACCTTTCTTTCTTCGCCATGTTTCACAAACCCAGTTGGTTGTGCAACATAAACTTCTTATTCTAAGGGGCCATTAAGGAATTCACATTTCACGTCCATCTGACATATCTGCCAGTTGTTCATGTTTGCTAGACCAACAACCAACCTGATTGTTTCAATCCTAGCAACAGGTGTGTCATACGGTGACTTTGGTGTATTTTGCTTTGGAAAGCAAATGTCGCGGATAGCAAGAGTCGCCACCGACTTTTCTTTTATCCAATAAGGAAAGGTGGAAAAGAACAGGAAAGACCTTAATTATATTTTGGGTTCGGGAGGTACATTATACAAAGGGAAGGTGTTAGCACCCTTTGTATCCATGGTTATCCATGGGCTCTTAATTGCTGGATCACTTATGTTTGTCTGAAAAAAGTGTTTGTGAATTTCTTAAAAAAATGTTTTGAAAAGAGAATTTAACTTTGTAATGATTCTTGTATGAATGTATACAAAGTGGTTATCTCGTTTAGTTTTGAAAGTTACTTAGAAAAATATAACTCGGTAATGATTCTAGTATGAATGTATACCAAGTGGTGATTTTCTCAAGATGTTTTGAAAGGTGTGGGGGTGTGAAAAACGTTTTAGGTGGTGGGCCAGCAATTAAGGGTTATACCTACCCAAGGCCTTTATGGGCATTTCCTATCCTTATGAGGGTAAAACTGTCCTTACTATTAAGAAGTAAGTAGTTTTACCCTTTGGATGTAAAAGGGTCATCGTAGGGTCATCGATTGGTCATTAAAGGCAACATTTGTAAGGATACCTTAGCATTCGAAGGGACGATCATCATTTAACCGTAGGCTACAACGAAGGATCATCGAGGGGCAAAATCATATATTCGCAGGCAACATCCGAGGGACTATGATTTATTTTATAGGGACATGATGATTTAACCGAAGGGTCTTTGCTAAGTGTATCCCCACATTCGCGGGACATGACCATAATGCCGTAATATCGTAAGGCAACAAGAGAGGTCCAAGATCACATATTCAACGGCAATATTTTACGATCGATTAGGTAGTTGTAATCAATTAGGTAATTAGGTCCATATTAATTAAGTAATTAGGAGGAATCTCCACATTAAAATCAATTAAATAAATAGGATGAACCTCTACATTAAAATCAATTAAGTAAATAGGATGAATCTCCACAAGGGTATCCCACAAATAAAGTGGGATACCTAGCAAGCTACTTGTTCCTGGGAATATGTGAATCCTTACAACATTCAGCACACAGGTCAGAATACCAAATAGGGGTGCAATCGAGGATTACACCGCAAAGGAAAACACAGCAGTAGGAATGTCAGGCAAAATAACGCATGATTAACATAGAACAGATCAAATAAGCACAGAACAGAACACCCAAAATATTAACGACTGTCACGTTCGCCTCTGCCTCGCCTAGCGAAGGCCTAGCGAATATTCGCTACATGCTCGCTTAGCGATGTGCTAGCGAGCGGCTGCGGGTTTTGAATTTCAGAACAGTATGGCCTCAGCCTGCTGCACGCCTTATGGCGTCCAATACACAAATTACATGGTTCAGCATTCACAATATTCAGGCACACTTAAATTCACATGCAAAACCTCAAATATGTTTATGAATTCAATTATAATATCACATACAAATTAAGAACGTAAAGCGGTAATAGTAATACAAACCTGTTTGCAATCGAATTGCAACCTTGAATTGGCAAGTCGGATTGAGTTGGGCGGAGGTGACCTTGATGCGGATGAGCTTCCTTCAGGGTTTCCTTTAGGGTTGCTCTGAATTCTCTTAGTTAGCCTCCAGGGTTTGTTGTGCCTTCTTTCTATCTCCGGTTTTCCTTCCGTATTCGTTCTCCCTTTTCTGAATGAAGTCCTGGGTATTTATAATAGTTTTTGTGACCTAATGGGCTCAGAATGAAGCCCAGAATTTTCTGGTATTCGCAAGCTTCGCTAGGCGAGTATTGTAGTGAAGGGTTCGCTAGGCGAAGTATTTGCTCGCCTAGCGAGCATGCCAGTTTGGGCCATTTTCTGGATTTGGCCATCTGTGTGTTGGGCCTTGGTTCCTTTAAGGTCAATGCCTTGGAAAATAAGTTGGAGTGCCTTAGAAATTCCTTGTAATGTTAACGGGCAAATTTTGGGGTATGACAGCTGCCCCTGTTCAATATTCTTGAACCGAGAGAGTTAGAATGGTATGTACGTCATTCGTGGTCTGGAGGTGGAAGATTATTGAACATTAGAATGCCCCGAAAATTTGCACTTGTTAATCAGAAGTTATTCCTGATGGAGACGGGCTTAAAGATGTCATCCAGAAAGTTTGATGATGAGAGCTTCAGAGTGCGTCGTACATTAGACGATATCTGAAGGCATGGGTGTCATACCGGGTCATACGCTAGACCGTATGGTGAGTCATCCATTAGGCTGTCGACTTCGCCGGGGAGTCAGAGTGTGTTATACGTTGCTGGGGATAAGGGATCAAAATGGATCATACGCTAGACCGTATCTGAATAGCGGAGTGAGTTGTTCATTAGGCGGATGACTTCGCTGGGGAGGAAAGATCAGAATGGATCGTTCGCTAGATCGTATCTGAGTTGAAGATCCAAATGGGTCGTACATTAGACTGTATTGGAGTTGCAGAATGAACCGTACGTTAGGCTGTATCTGAAGAAGAAAGTAGTCGTACGCTAGACTACATCCCGAAATGTATCGTACGCTAGGCAGTATCTGAGGATTTGAAGGTCAGAATGGATCGTACGTTAGATCGTATCTGAGTTGCAGAATGAGTCGTACGTTAGGCTGTATCTGAAGAAGAAAGTAGTCGTACGCTAGACTACACCCCGGAATGTACCGTACGCTAGGCAGTATCTGAGGATTTGAAGGTCAGAATGGATCGTACGTTAGATCGTATCTGAGTTGCAGAATGAGCCGTACGTTAGGCTGTATCTGAAGAAGAAAGTAGTCGTACGCTAGACTACACCCCGGAATGTACCGTACGCTAGGCAGTATCTGAGGATTTGAAGGTCAGAATGGATCGTACGTTAGATCGTATCTGAGTTGAAGATCCAAATGGGTCGTATGTTAGACCGTATTGGAGTAGTTGAAGGTGTCATATGTTGAGCTGAATCAAAGTGAACCGTACGCCAGGCTATATCTGATAGTATCTGTATATGTTGTATTTGCAATGAATATCTGGGGTGGGCTTAATGATGCCACCATTGGGAGGATATCAGAGTGCTTGTCAGAGTGGATTGTATCTGAGGGATGTAGTTGAAATTGATAAAGATGTCCGTCTGAACGGATCTTTATTTTGACTGTATCCGGAGGATAATTAACCTGAAAAATAAAGTTAGCTCCATGCCATGTCATGATGCATGAGATGTTTTATGCTTATGAAAATGAATGCGGACAATGTATGCATGCGTATGTTGTGAAATGATGTAATGAATGAGTTATGCGTCTGAAAAGTTTTTTCTGGCGACTCCCTGGGGAAAATAAACCCCCATCTTCTGGTTGGAGATACTTGTATTGATAACCCTTTCTCATCTAGGGATACTTGATTTCTGTCTGATGGTAGAAATATTTAACAGAAGCCCGGCTGGGGACGAAAGAGATGACCGATTTGTCTAGTAATGCCAATTGCTTCTGGGGAATAACTGGCTTTGCTGGGAATAGAATCAGCACCCGGATTCATTGAAAGGCATGGTTAGACCTTATCCTCGATCCCGAAGTCTTGTAGTAATCGCTACTTCTATTTTATGCGTGCATTTTTGGTAAACATCGATCATATTCAAATGCACATATCAACTCAAATTAAATCAATGGATGTTTATGCAAACAAAACAGAAAAAGTAAAACAAAAGCATCTTTTTGGAAATAAAATTATATTGATTTTGAAAGAGGGCCTATAAACAGGCAATTTGTGTACATGGAGACAGAAATCCTAGTAAGAGGAAATTGTCGAGAACATAAAGAAAAAGCTATGACGGAAAAGTCCCATTGATTTTAATTCTGCCACTGTCATTATGTCTTCAAGCGTCTCATCTCCTGCTGTCGGATAGAATTGATTGGCTTGTTCAGTCCCTTGAACTTGGATAAAGCTGTCTGAGAACGGGGTATAGTCATACACTTTTAATCCCTAATTTTTGCCTGGTTTTCAGGTTTTCAGTCCACCAGGATACCCTTTTTTGCCCAAGCCGCCTTTTCAGGTTTTCGACTTGCCGGGTGTACATTTTTATATGTTTATCCCTAATTTTTGCCCGAACCCTTTTGGTTCGTCGGGATGCCCTTACTTTTGCCTAGGTACGTCGACCTAGCGGGTCTCTTTTATGCGTAGTATTTTTTGACTATGTCTGCGTTCACGGGATGTGGGAAGTCTTCGCCGTCCATCGTAGCAAGTATCATGGCTCCACCAGAGAATACCTTCTTAACTACAAATGGCCCTTCGTATGTGGGAGTCCATTTGCCCCTGGGATCACCTTGTGGTAGAATGATACGCTTGATAACTAAGTCGCCGATTTGATACACCCGTCTCTTGACCTTTTTGTTGAATGCCTGGGTCATGCGCTTCTGATATATCTGCCCATGACAAACAGCCGTCAGTCTCTTTTCATCAATCAAATTTATCTGATCGAGTCGAGTCTGAATCCATTCATCCTCGTCTAAACCTGTCTCTTTCATGATTCTTAGAGAGGGAATCTGAACCTCTACCGGTAGGACGGCTTCCATTCCATAGACTAAAGAGAAAGGATTCGCCCCTGTCGAAGTGCGTACTGAAGTGCGATAACCATGAAGAGCAAATGGTAACATCTCATGCCAGTCTTTGTACGTTACTGTCATCTTTTGTATGATCTTCTTGATATTCTTATTAGCAGCCTCCACGGCGCCGTTCATCTTTGGCCGGTACGGAGAAGAGTTATGGTGTTTTATCTTGAATTGCGTGCAGAGTTCAGTAATCATCTTGTTGTTCAAATTAGTGCCATTATCAGTGATAACTCTTTCAGGGACGCCATATCGGCAAATAAGACTATTCTTGATGAACCGTGCCACCACATTCTTGGTAACAGAAGCAAATGAGGCTGCCTCTACCCACTTTGTAAAGTAATCAATCGCAACAAGAATGAAGCGATGTCCGTTAGAATCAGTAGGTTTAATCTCCCCAATCATATCAATGCCCCACATTGCAAATGGCCAAGGGGCTGTCAACACGTTTAAAGGAGCAGGAGGCACATGTACTTTATCCGCATAGATCTGGCACTTGTGACAAGTTCTGGAGTGATGGTGGCAATCAGCTTCCATGGTAGACCAATAATACCCTGATCTCAGAATCTTCTTGGCCATTGTATGTCCACTAGAGTGAGTCCCAAAAATACCGTCATGCATGTCTTCCATAATCTTTTCTGCTTCCTTTTTATCCACACAACGAAGCAAAGTCGAATCATGATTACGTTTGTATAATATTCCATTACTCAAAAAGAATTTAGCGGAGAAATTCCTCAGGAATTTTCTGTCATTGATGGACGCCCCTTCAGGGTATTCCCGAGCTTCTAAATATCTTTTTACTTCGTGGAACCAAGGTTTCTCTTCTACTTTATCAGCGTTAAGTTCATAACAATATGCTGGTTCCTCTAGTCGTTCAATGGTGATCCTGGGAGCTTCATTGTCCCATCTGACTCTGAACATAGATGACATGGTGGCCAAGGCGTCTGCCAACTGATTCTCTTCTCGTGGAATATGTTTGAATGTAATCTTTTCAAAGTATGGGATTAATGTCAACACCCGCTCTTGATAAGGGATGAGATTCGGATGTTTAGTGTCCCATTCTCCTTTGATCTGACTGATTACTAATGCTGAGTCTCCGTACACACTCAAAAACTTGATTCTCAGGTTTATAGCAGCTCTGAGTCCCAAAATACATGCTTCATACTCGGCCATATTGTTGGTACAATCGAAACATAGTCTAGCAGTGAAAGGCGTATGGCAACCCTTGGGAGAAATAATTATAACACCAACACCATTACCCAACGCATTAGAAGATCCATCGAAAACCATAGTCCATCGGGATCCTAGTTCGGGTCCTTCATCTGGTCCAGGTTCTTCGTAATCAGTAACAAGCATGACATCCTCATCTGGGAACTCAAAATTCATAGATTGGTAATCATCCACTGCTTGATGAGCCAAATGATCAGCTAGCACACTTCCTTTGATTGCTTTCTGGGTAGTATACTGGATATCATACTCTGTTAAAATCATTTGCCATCTTGCTATTCTTCCGGAGAGGGCAGGTTTCTCAAATATGTATTTGATAGGATCCATCTTAGAAATCAACAAAGTGGTATGATTCAACATATACTGTCTTAGTCGGCGAGCAGCCCAGGCCAAAGCACAGCAAGTTCTCTCGAGCAGTGAGTATCTTGTTTCACAGTCGGTAAACTTTTTGCTAAGGTAGTATATGGCATGCTCTTTTCGACCAGACTCGTCATGTTGCCCCAACACACACCCCATTGAATTTTCTAACACGGTCAAATACATGATTAGAGGTCTTCCTTCAACTGGTGGCATCAGGATCGGAGGTTCCTGGAGATACTTCTTGATTTTGTCAAAAGCTTCTTGACATTCATCATTCCATATCATCTCTTGATTCTTCCTCAGTAGTTTGAAGATGGGTTTGCAGGTAGCAGCTAAATGGGAGATAAACCGGGCGACGTAATTCAAACGTCCCAAGAAACCTCTGACTTCCTTATCTGTACGGGGCACTGGCATTTCTTGGATAGCTCTCACCTTAGTCGGGTCAACCTCAATTCCTTTACCACCGACAATAAATCCCAAGAGTTTACCGGATCTTACTCCAAAGGTGCATTTGTTCGGGTTCAATCTCAGCTTGTATTTCTTCAACCTCTCAAACAATTTATACAAATGATCGAGATGTTCTACTTCAGTATGAGATCTGGCTATCATGTCATCCACATATACTTCTATTTCATGATGAATCATATCATGGAACAAAACCACCATAGCACGCTGGTACGTTGCCCCGGCGTTCTTTAAACCGAATGGCATTACTTTGTAACAGAAAGTGCCCCATTGCGTCACAAACGTAGTTTTCTCCATGTCTTCAGGTGCCATCTTAATCTGGTTATAACCCGAGAATCCATCCATGAAGGAGAATACTTTGTGTTGAGCGGTATTGTCTACCAGAACATCAATGTGCGGGAGTGGAAAGTCATCTTTGGGACTCGCTTTATTCAAATCTCTGTAATCGACGCACATTCGCACCTTACCATCCTTCTTCGGTACCGGTACCACATTAGCAACCCATTGAGGATAAGAAGTAACAGCCAGAAAACCTGCATCAAATTGTTTCATAACCTCGGCTTTGATTTTCTCAGACATTTCAGGACGCATGCGGCGAACCTTTTGCTTAACAGGACGACAATCTTCCTTCGTTGGCAAACGATGCACTACTATATCAGTATCCAATCCTGGCATGTCTTCATAAGACCAAGCAAAAATTTCTACATAGTCATGTAACATCTGAATCAATCTTTCTTTAATATTGTTTTCCAAGCCTGCTCCTATTTTGACTTCTTTCTTGTCCACTTTAGTACCCAGGTTTACAATTTCGATTGACTCTTCATGCGGCTGTATAGTCTTCTCTTCTTGCAGTACCAGTCTGGCAAGTTCTCCAGGTACTTCACAATCTTCCTCACTTCCATCCTCGGCTTGGTAGATCGGATTTTCAAAGTCATAATGAACAATAGTAAAACTATTATCAACAGGATCCAGAGTGGGTATGGATCTGCAATTCGTTACGTGAGTGTGTGTAAGAAAACATAGCTTTTTCGGAAGATGACAGGAAAGATAAAGAGCGCAATATTTGAATGCAAAAAGTCCATTGATTTATTGAATGTGAATATGCTTATGAAAATGACAAAACCCTTAACAAATTAGCTATTGTGCCTCGGGCATAGACACAATGCTTTAAGAAGTTCAATTGTAAAACTAAAAATTTTTGCAACAATAAAACAGACAATAACAATTACTCCTGACTAAAGGAAATCGGGATAGTGTCTTCAGCCTTCCAATTATTGAGTCCGTCACCAATTGTTGGGAAAATCCAGCTATCCAGGTCGCAATCGCTATCAGCATCTACTACAGCATTAATCTGATCTTTGACCACCCTTTCAGAGTTAAATCCCAGACCAGACTTGTCAGACTTGTATGGTACGTTGATCAGTTGACCCCAACCAGTACGACCACCGTTTTCAACCACGGCTTGAGCATCTTTCAGAGAAATCATGGCAGGAGGAGCACGAATAACCTTGGGCACCAGGGGAGTTGGCTTAAGGACAGGGCTGGTCGGAGGAACTACTTCAAATGACTGAGAAGGAGTCTCAAAGAATTCACCATCCATCTCGACGTATCTGAAGGCCTGCACACTACTGGCAATATATTCTTCTTCTCCACACGCAGTGACAATCTTACCCTCTATTGGATACCTCAGCTTTTGATGGAGAGATGAAGCTACAGCACTTGCCCCATGAATCCAAGGGCGTCCCAGCAAGCAGGAATAGGCAGGATGAATGTTCATTACGTGAAAGATAGTGTTGAAGACTTAAGGTCCTATCTTGATAGGGAGAACCAATTCACCATGGACAACACTCTTCGCACCATCGTAAGCACGCACCACAATGTCACTAGGCTTCAGTTCAATGCTTTTACAATCAAGTTTATCGAGCACGGCTTTCGGTAGTACATTCAAAGAAGAGCCATTATCGATCAACACATGAGACAAAGTGATCCCCTTACACTCAATGGAGATATGCAGAGCTTTATTGTGATTCTTTCCTGCTGGTGTCAAGTCAGCATCAGAAAAGCCTAGGCCATTGTCAACAGCCAGGTGAGCAACATAGTTTTCGAACTGATCGACGGATGTCTCCTGAGGTACATGAGCAGTCTTCAGGAATTTTATCAATGCATTGGCATGAGATTCAGAAGATAATAACAAGGATAACATCGAGATCTTAGACGGAGTATGCCCCAGCTGTTCTACCACATCAAAGTCACTCTTGCGGATGATTTTCAGCATTTCTTCCATTTCTTGTTTGGCAACATCTTCAGTAGTAACTTCGACGGGTGTCCCTGACTGAGAAGGGTTAACTGGTTCCTTTCCTCGGGTTTCAGGGGTGGGATGCGAGATTTCTGGAGAGAAGATCCTTCCACTTCGAGTAATTTTACTAGTCCTAACAATGTCATTAGGATTAGCAGAATTACCAACTTGCTTCACGCCATGGATGTAAATATCACCTCCATAATTCCACGGAATGGATTTGCTTGAGGAATACGGTACTGGGCCAGGTGCAGTAATGATTAGGGGAGCTACCTTGGGCTCAGCAGTAATCTTCACAGGTACTCTAGTAGCGGTAATCTTCACTGGACCTTTGGACCTGGCAATCACAGATACTTCTTCCACAGGGTTTTCCACCTTAGGAATCTTTTCGAAGAGAATTGTACGATCGTCCATCAGCCGTTGAATACCATTCCTCAACTTCAAGCACTCGTTGGGTCGAAGTACACAAAGATCGCAACTTTCAGCACAACCTGGAAATAAACCAGCTTGCAATAAATTCTTCTTGATGATCAGGAGAGGAGATGTTAAGTCCGCCACATTAGCAATGTGAGAATTGTCATTCACAGAATTAACAGTCTTGTCATGGTTAGGCATAGGAGCAGTGATGACATTAGGAGTCTCCGGAGGATCAAATTCAATTTCTCCCGCGTCGATCATATCCTGAATTTTATTCTTCAACAACCAACAATCGTTTGTATCATTCCCGGGGCTATCGGAGTGATATGCACACCTGGCATTGAGATTATAACGAGGAGAAGTAGTGTTGACATTCGCAGGAGGGCCTCTGAGGGTAATTAAATTCGCCTTCAACATACCCTGCAGTGCTTGTGCTAAAGTCATATTGATCTTGGTAAACTGCCTTCTTGGCCTGTCTTGTCTGTGCTGGAAGTTTTGAGTTGGCGGGGCTGCAATTGTAACTGCTCTGATGGTATGGTCACAGCTTTTCTTGTTATGACCCCTTTCACCGTACATAGCATTTGATTCATTCTTTCCCTGATGGGTCTTTCTGGTGCTTGCGGAGGTAGCTGCCTGTATCTTTCCACTTCGAATACCACTTTCAACACGTTCACCCGTCAATATAAGGTCAGTGAAACCTGATGAAGAACTTCCCAGTAGATGGCTGTAGAATGGACCAGTCAGTGTACCCATGAACATGTCCACCAATTCTCGATCAGTCATAGGGGGTTTGACTCTGCCAGCCAAATCTCTCCATTTTTGAGCATATTCTTTGAAGCTTTCTTTAGAGCCCATAGTCATATTCTGCAACTGTAGCCGAGTAGGCGCCAATTCAGAATTGTATTGGTAGTGCTTGTAGAAAGTTGTCGCTAAATCAGTCCAGGTGCGGATGTTAGAGCTCTCGAGCTGATAATACCACTCCAACTGTGTGCCAGACAGGCTTTCCTGGAAGAAATGGATCCATAGTTTCCTATCAGTGGTATACGGCTGAATCTTTCTCACATAAGCTCTCAAATGCATTTGAGGACAAGACGCACCATCATACTTAGTGAAAGTGGGGATCTTGAATTTGCGAGGAATGACCACATCAGAGACCAGTCCCAAGCTTTCGAAATCCAGACCAGGCGCCTTTTGACCCTCCATAGCTAGCATACGTTCTTCCAGCAACTTATACTTATCCTCTTTTGGAGAGTACTGTTCATCTTCATAATCTTCCTCGTCGTCCTCCTGGTTGAGGGGATCAACATTCTCATCTTCCGAATCATTTTCTGTCTCCTCCTCTTGATCCTTCGGAAGTCTAATCTTGATTCCCGCAGCCTGTCCTTTACGCCTTCTCCCCGGGTTAATGTAACTCACAGGTTTCTGGTCTTTCTTCTTCTCGAGCAAGAGAGCCTTCAGTTCCTCCTGCCCCTTGGATAAGCTCAGCATCATCTCCTGGAATTAAGCATTCTGAGCCTGGAGATCTTTGACAGTTTGTTCGAGAGCCATTTTTCTGTTTGCAATAGGAAGACCGTGAGAACATAGATCCTTTAGAATACCTGTTATGCAATGTTATGTCATGCTATGCAATGTATGAAATGTTTTCAAGGACTTTTGGAATTTAACTTTGCGTAAACCACCAAAAAGAGGGAATAATTTTTTTAATCAATGTTCATTACAAAAGGAAATAATAAAAATACAATGAAAGCTCAAATCTCCCAGGGACGGCTTCTTTTTGGGCGAAGATATGCGTTGAGTCTTCGTTCCTCATTAAGCTGGCTGGTGAGCTCTAACACTTTCTTCCTTTCAGCACAGAACTGAGCTTCAAAAGTATCCCTTTCCTCTCTCAACTGGATCCAGGATTTCTTTAGCTCTTCAACATCGGTAGGCATATCCGGATAAGGAATGATCTGAGGAGTACCTCCTTCAACTTCTGGTTCAACAATCAGCGGTCCGACTGCAAGATATGGCATGCCAAGTTCACGAGCTCTGGCGCGTACCCATCTGAGATAAGGTTCCATAGGAATAGAGTTTTTCTGTCCTACAGTGCTTCTTTTCACCATGCCCCAAGCTCGTACAAATATTTGACGGAGACCTTGAGAGTCGTTGTCATAATCAAACACAGTGCTTTGGATAATTATTTCATGTGGACCATCTCTTCGAGCACAACCAAACTGACGTAGGGCTAAAGCAGGATTATAAGTAATACCTCCTCTTATCCCCAGGAGTGGCACATTAGAGAATTCTCCACAATGGTCAATGAGGATAACATTTTCTTTGAGATGAGGACACCAACGGATGTCTAAATGGGAGAGCGACATTATCCTTTGAGACCATTTCAAATTTTGCTCATTCTTCAAGACTGATTGAGGAAGGTGCGAAATAAACCACCTAGACAATAAAGGTATGCAACACATGAGAGTCCCTTGCCTTTTCATAGTACGGGTGTGAAGGGAATGCAGAATGTCTCCAAGCAAGGTACGCACAGGGTTATGAGTGAGAAATATCTTAATAGCATTCATATCCACAAATTGGTCTGGATTAGGAAATAACACCAACCCATAGATTAGTAATGCTAGAACGTCTTCGAAAGCATGGACATTCATAACCTTTAAGAATTCTCGGGCCTTATTTATCAGAAACTTGGCAAGTAAACCCTTAACTCCACTTCTTGTTACCCAATTGGTTTCAATATCGGACTTTGTCATGTGCAAAGCCGCGGCAACTTCTTCAGACTTCGGAATCTTTTCTAAACCACTGAAAGGTGTTTGATCAAGGATAGGTATCCCAAGCATCCTGGAGAATTCTTCTAATGTGGGTACCAACCGATAATCTGGAAATGTGAAGCAATGATGTTTAGGATCGAAGAACTGGAATAGAACCCTCATCATATCTTCTTTGAAACCAGTGGTAACCAAACTGAGGAGAGAACCATGTTTCTTGACGAACTGAGTCTGATCAGGAAGTTCTGACACTAAATCCTTGAGTTGAGGAGAGATCGCTACAAGATTGATCCGGATGGTCTTCCTGGAAGCCATAACCTATTTAACAGAGCAAAGCTAAATCCCTAAGTCCTTGAAATGGTTAGTACAATGTTATGATGCTATGATGTTATGATGTTATGATGTTATGATGTTAAATAAGTAACAAGCACAAACAAGTCACACAACCATCATTCCTAGGTTTTAAGGCTTGCATGAGTTCCATAGGTAAATACCCTCCCCACTGAAGTTTGGTTGGTTCAACCTGTCCTAGAATAGTAACCGGGTTCTAGAAGGATCTCAAATCATTGACCTTCCTTTAAGTCCACTTCAGTGCAACACCAAGTGGTTGACCGAAGCTTCCCTAAAGTCCAATCTCAAAGAGTGTAGTATCGAGTCTCAACCAACCCCAGTCGGAACCGAAGTCAGTTATCTCACTACTTTCTAATGGCTAGGATGAGTCAATTAGGGTTCTAAAGGTCTGGTTAATGCCTTGATGACACCACGCGGAATCCAAATTTTTCCTCAAGTAAACATGAGGAACATCAGGACATCCAAAGTGTCACATTAACCGTAGCCATCATTTTAACCATTCCAGTATACGCCGGATAGTCGCGATGATCTATTGCTACTTACCTAAGGTACACTAGATCCGGGTGTAGGATCTTTCACTCAAGCATAAAATACCCAAACAATCCCTTAAAAGTAAATCAGACAATTTGAATAAGTGATCTTGTTTTTTTTAAGGTAACCTCTCTCCTTAAGATTCCCCAGCAGAGTCGTCAGTTCTGTCATACGGTGAACTGACTTTGGTGTATTTTGCTTTGGAAAGCAAATGTCGCGGATAGCAAGAGTCGCCACCGACTTTTCTTTTATCCAATAAGGAAAGGTGGAAAAGAACAGGAAAGACCTTAATTATATTTTGGGTTCGGGAGGTACATTATACAAAGGGAAGGTGTTAGCACCCTTTGTATCCATGGTTATCCATGGGCTCTTAATTGCTGGATCACTTATGTTTGTCTGAAAAAAGTGTTTGTGAATTTCTTAAAAAAAATGTTTTGAAAAGAGAATTTAACTTTGTAATGATTCTTGTATGAATGTATACAAAGTGGTTATCTCATTTAGTTTTGAAAGTTACTTAGAAAAATATAACTCGGTAATGATTCTAGTATGAATGTATACCAAGTGGTGATTTTCTCAAGATGTTTTGAAAGGTGTGGGGGTGTGAAAAACGTTTTAGGTGGTGGGCCAGCAATTAAGGGTTATACCTACCCAAGGCCTTTATGGGCATTTCCTATCCTTATGAGGGTAAAACTGTCCTTACTATTAAGAAGTAAGTAGTTTTACCCTTTGGATGTAAAAGGGTCATCGTAGGGTCATCGATTGGTCATTAAAGGCAACATTTGTAAGGATACCTTAGCATTCGAAGGGACGATCATCATTTAACCGTAGGCTACAACGAAGGATCATCGAGGGGCAAAATCATATATTCGCAGGCAACATCCGAGGGACTATGATTTATTTTATAGGGACATGATGATTTAACCGAAGGGTCTTTGCTAAGTGTATCCCCACATTCGCGGGACATGACCATAATGCCGTAATATCGTAAGGCAACAAGAGAGGTCCAAGATCACATATTCAACGGCAATATTTTACGATCGATTAGGTAGTTGTAATCAATTAGGTAATTAGGTCCATATTAATTAAGTAATTAGGAGGAATCTCCATATTAAAATCAATTAAATAAATAGGATGAACCTCTACATTAAAATCAATTAAGTAAATAGGATGAATCTCCACAAGGGTATCCCACAAATAAAGTGGGATACCTAGCAAGCTACTTGTTCCTGGGAATATGTGAATCCTTACAACATTCAGCACACAGGTCAGAATACCAAATAGGGGTGCAATCGAGGATTACACCGCAAAGGAAAACACAGCAGTAGGAATGTCAGGCAAAATAACGCATGATTAACATAGAACAGATCAAATAAGCACAGAACAGAACACCCAAAATATTAACGACTGTCACGTTTGCCTCTGCCTCGCCTAGCGAAGGCCTAGCGAATATTCGCTACATGCTCGCTTAGCGATGTGCTAGCGAGCGGCTGCGGGTTTTGAATTTCAGAACAGTATGGCCTCAGCCTGCTGCACGCCTTATGGCGTCCAATACACAAATTACATGGTTCAGCATTCACAATATTCAGGCACACTTAAATTCACATGCAAAACCTCAAATATGTTTATGAATTCAATTATAATATCACATACAAATTAAGAACGTAAAGCGGTAATAGTAATACAAACCTGTTTGCAATCGAATTGCAACCTTGAATTGGCAAGTCGGATTGAGTTGGGCGGAGGTGACCTTGATGCGGATGAGCTTCCTTCAGGGTTTCCTTTAGGGTTGCTCTGAATTCTCTTAGTTAGCCTCCAGGGTTTGTTGTGCCTTCTTTCTATCTCCGGTTTTCCTTCCGTATTCGTTCTCCCTTTTCTGAATGAAGTCCTGGGTATTTATAATAGTTTTTGTGACCTAATGGGCTCAGAATGAAGCCCAGAATTTTCTGGTATTCGCAAGCTTCGCTAGGCGAGTATTGTAGCGAAGGGTTCGCTAGGCGAAGTATTTGCTCGCCTAGCGAGCATGCCAGTTTGGGCCATTTTCTGGATTTGGCCATCTGTGTGCTGGGCCTTGGTTCCTTTAAGGTCAATGCCTTGGAAAATAAGTTGGAGTGCCTTAGAAATTCCTTGTAATGTTAACGGGCAAATTTTGGGGTATGACAAGGTGCAAAAACTTCATCGAAGTCAATTCCTTCTTTGTGAAGAAATCCTTTCACCACAAGTCTCGCCTTGTGTCAAGTCACTTCTCCTCTGGGATTCAACTTCACCTTGTATACCCAACTCACATCGATTTCCTTCTTGTCTTGGGGCAATTCAACAAGTGACCAAGTGTTGTTGACTTCGATTGACCTCAGCTCTTCGTCCATTGCTTTCATCCATTTCGATTCTTTCAATGTCTCAGTTGCATTGACAGGTTTGACATCTGCGCATAAAGCATAATGTACCAGCTCACCTTTTTCATCGACCACATCATCTGTTGTAATCGCACATTCTTGCAATCTTGCAGGCATGTGTCTTGTTCTTTGAAGTCTGCTTGTACTTACTTCACCTCTGACTTCTTCTTGTCGAACTTCTCTTTCGACTTCACTAGCTGGTTCATCACAAAAGATTCTCACTGAATCTTTCTTGACATTCTCAGTCCAATCCCACTCCTTAAGCTCATCCATGATCACGTACTGGGTCGAACAACTTGTATCCTCCAGTCGAATGATATCCTATCAGGATCATCTGACTCGACTTGTCATCAAGTTTTCTTCTCAACTGATCTGGCACATGTCTATGTGCTATAGATCCAAACACCCTTAGATGACTCAAGCTAGGCTTGACACCAGACCAGCATTCTTCTGGCGTGATTCCTTCTAGCTTCTTCGTCGTACATCTGTTCAGGATATATGTCGCAGTTGACACAGCTTCTCCCCATAATTCTTTGGATAGATGCTTGCCTTTCAACATACTTCTAACCATATTCATAATGGTTCTATTCTTACTTTATACAACTCCATTCTGATGTGGAGTGTAGAGTGGCACCACCTCATGCATAATCCCTTCTTTCATACATAATGCATCAAAGTCTTTCGACACGT
This sequence comes from Lathyrus oleraceus, assembly GCF_024323335.1. Lineage (NCBI taxonomy): Eukaryota > Viridiplantae > Streptophyta > Magnoliopsida > Fabales > Fabaceae > Lathyrus > Lathyrus oleraceus. Next base: position 196,926,197 of record NC_066585.1, read on the forward strand.
ATTCTCCACCACCATCAGTTCTCAAAATCTTGATCTTTCGACCGCTCTGTCTTTCGACCATAGATTTAAACTTGGAAAATACCTCGATCACTTCACTTTTCTTCTGGATCAGGTAAGACCATAATTTTTGACTGAAATCATCTATGAATGTAACAAAGTATTTGTTACCTCCAATCGAATCCACATGGAGAGGACCACATACATCAGAGTATATGACTTCAAGAATTGCCTTCGACCTGCTTCCTGCATCCTTACTGAAGTTATTCTTATGTTGCTTTGCTTGCACACATTCTTCACACACTTCGTTTGGAATGTCGATTTCTGGTAATTCTGAAACCATATTTCTTCTCTTCAAATCTCTGATGTCTTTGAAATTGAGATGGCCAAGTCTGTAATGCCATATCCATTCATCTCTGTTGGCTGCTGTTGCAAGACACTTATGCTCCATCACATTTAGTTCAATCTTGAAGGTTCTATTCTGAGACATTGGAGCCTTCAAGATCAACCTTCCATTTGAGTCGAGAACTCTCATCATCTTGTCCTCGATCGACACCTTGTAGTTCTTTTCGACCAACTGCCCTATGTTGAGCAAATTACTCTTCATGCCTGGTATGTACAACACATTTGAAATTACTGACCTCTTGCCATCTTTCCTCATAATCAGAACATCACCAACACCTTCAGTTGCTAGAGTGTTGTCATTTGCAAATTTCACCATGTTCTTCATTAAGGGCTTTATGTTGACAAACCAATATTTTCTTCCAGACATGTGTGATGAGCATCCTAAGTCCAAGTACCATTGGTCCTTGAATCTCTCTTCTTCTCTTGTTGTAACCATCAACAACGTCTCTTCTTCTTCGTGTTTCGCCAGCTTTGCATAAGTTTCTTGATTCTTCTGCTTTTCTAGACAATCACTAGAATAGTGACCATACTTCTGACAATTGCAACACTGAATGTGACTCTTGTCTGGCTTTTGACCACCACCTCTTCCTCTACCTGCAACACCACCTCTTTGGTTGTCTTGGTTCTAGGGTTTTCTCTGATTCGACCAGTTTCCTTCTTACTGATTTTGACCAATCGAATTGTTATAGCCTCCTCTGCCTTTGTTGCCATTCCAGCTTCCTTTGCCTTTTCTTTCTTTTGCTTATTGAGCCTGCAAAGCCATATCACTCTTCGACTTTCCTGCACCTCTTTCAGCCATTCTTTGTTCATGAGATTCAAGGGTCCTTTGAAGCTCTTCCTTTGTCAATTTTGACAAATCTTTCGACTCTTCTATAGCTACTACCATGTGGTCGAACTTTGGAGCCAACGACCTCAAGATCTTTCCAACAATAGATCTTGATGTCAACACTTCTCCACATACCTTGATTTGATTCACCAGTTTCGTAACCTTGGTGAAGAAATCAGTTATGCTTTCATTGTCTTCCATCTGAACCAATTCATACGTTCTTTTGTGAGTTTGTAACCTCACCTCTTTCACCTTCTCCGCACCTCCAAACGGTTTCTCCAGAATTTCCCATGCTTCTTTCGTTGACTTTGCATCACTAACTTTTTCAAAGTTATTTGCATCAACACATTGATGGATTATAAAGAGAGCTTTATGATTTTTCTTCTTCAATTCTTTATGTGCAGCCTTTTCTTGATCTGTCATGGCTTCTGCAAGCGTTGCTACTCCTTCCTTCACAAGATCCCAAAGATCTTGATAACAGAATACAACCTTTATCTGCTTGCACCAATTCTCATAATTGTTGTTCTTGAGAATTGGAAGATTTGCTGGAAAATGCCCATTTGGATGATTCGTTGCCATGGTGATTTTCTTCCCACGAATCGATTAAACCGAAGCTTTTGATACCAAATGTTGGAAATCTCCCAAAACCTATGGAGAATTTCAGTCAATCTTGATGAACAAGATTGTTATTACCCACACAATAGCAATGAAAAGAAAGGAACAATGGAGAAAGAGAGAGTGTATAGAACGATGAAGGAGAAGAGTAATATAATTCTACAGAGTTTCTCTCTACCCACAAACTGTGGAAAACTTGTTATTCACTTTGCAATTGCAAAATACTGTGAATAAAATGTGTTGTGAATACTCTATTCACCTCTATATGAAAATGAGGGTTACTCCCTCTATTTATAAATTTAGGTTAACTTGAATCTCAAACCAAAACCCAAAACTATAAAAATCCAAATTTATAAAAGCGCAAAATAGCTAACACTACTTAACACACTAGGTGGTTGGACACTTTCTTACCCTGTTGAACAACCTGCTTCGAAACAAGAAATTACAATTCAACCGAAGCGAGACATATTCAAATGACTTGGCATTAAGGGTGTACTGATGGTCAATTGTCCTTCTTATGCTTTATGTAGCTGGTTGTGTTTACGTTCATTCAATTTCACTTTGGATATTTGTTGTGCCTAAAGTTTCATGGTAATTCAATGATTTAATTGACTTATTTTTCTCTCATTTTGTTTACTTGATTTATTTGTTTTTCTGTTATTTCGACTTTGATTTTTGCCTTGTTTTTTTTCTCTCTTTATTACTCTTGCTCGTTGATAGCACTTTGTTCCTTTTATAAATCTTATGTCTTTTATTAATATATGATAATCTTTGTGTCTTTTATTAATATATGATTTTTGTGTTGCTATTCAAAATAAACAAAAAGTACATGCTATAAACATATATAAATGAATTTATTTTAGTGAAATGAATCTAAAATAAATAATTTAATACTTAAGTTCTAAATTTTTTTAACCTTTACTTTAAATTATTGATCGTTAAGATATGGTTTTAAAAAATATTAACTATCTTTATCCTTTCTACGGTCTAAACTAAATAATCAATATATTGATTTTAGAACACTTATCTAAAAATAAGTATAGTACAAAAACTTTAAAGAATTTTTTAAAGAGTAATACCCAAAAATATATACCATTTTATACTCTTTTTACGTTTGCACATCACCTTTTAATTTATATTATTTTAAAATAAATTAAAATTTTAAATTAATTTTAACTAAAAATAGTGATACTCAATTAATTAAAGCTCGTATTAGTATCAAAGAATTTATTAAATTAAAACTTCAATCTTGTTTTATGAGAATTTATTTTTATTCATTCCAAACCTATTTTCTTTAATAAAAAAAATCCTATTGGTAAATTGTTATATTGTTAAACCTCACTTTGTTGGTAAATTGTTAAATTGTTTACCGTCTTTTATTGGTAAATTGTTATATTGTTAAACCTCACTTTGTTGTTAAACAACACTTTTATTAGTGAATTGGTAAACCTAATTTCAGTGTGGGACTCTCTCTAGAATGTTTTGGATATTTCCAGACCTGATGGTGACAAAAGGTTTCGATAAACAGAATTTTCTCGATAATACAAGATTATTCTTCCATCACGTTTAAATACCCTGAGCCTTTAAACAAAGTTATTCACATTAAGCATCCATATCTAATCTATTCCCTTATAATTCAAAATTTATTTACAGAGTTCTCAAATAGAACAAAAATGTCTTTGATTCCAAGATTCTTTAATGGCCGAAGGAGCAACGTATACGATCCTTTCTCCCTCGACATCTGGGATCCCTTCAAGGATTTTCCACTTTCTACTTCATTTCCTCGGGAGAATTCTGCGTTTGTGAGCACACGAGTTGACTGGAAGGAGACACCAGAAGCACACGTGTTCAAGGCTGATCTTCCTGGACTGAAAAAGGAGGAAGTGAAGGTTGAGATTGAAGATGACAGAGTTCTTCAGATAAGCGGAGAGAGGAACGTTGAGAAAGAAGATAAGAACGATGAATGGCATCGCGTGGAGCGTAGCAGTGGAAAGTTCATGAGGAGATTCAGGTTACCTGAGAATGCAAAAACTGAACAAGTGAAAGCTTCCATTGAGAATGGTGTTCTCACTGTCACCGTTCCAAAAGAACAAGTTAAGAAGCCTCATGTTAAGTCCATTGAAATCTCTGGTTGAACTCACACACAACATCATCTATTACTGTCTGGCTTTGAATTCGTGTACTTGTCTTGTCCTGGTTGTAATGGTTAAGCTTTTGTGATTGGCGTGTAAGAGATCTATGGTGATATAATGTTAATGATAAATAAATAACTAATCAGTTTTTACTCTTGTTCCAAAGAATGCAATTGAATGCTTGGTTATAAACAAACGTGATTCATAAAATTTGCTTGCAACATCTGGTCTATATACAGTCATATGCATCCAGAGTAATCAAATAGGTTTCTACAATACTACTACTAATCAAATCTATTTTCCTTCATACTTCATGGCACATGAATACACATTGTGATCTTGCTTAACTTCCATTTTATTCCTAGATGCAAGCGTAGGTTCATATAGAAGAGTTCAGATTTTCCTATTTGGTTGTTAACCATAAAAATTCAATCTCATTTTTGGGGGACTTTTTACATTTTTTTATAAATAAGACTTCGTGATGTATATACATGATTCAGAGAGAGATTTGTGAAAATGATTTCATTTAACCAAAAAGTTAATTACAATAGAAGGGTTACATCTTATATAATCAAGCTCCTGATAGATAATGCAGAAATCGAACAATAACTAACTTTCTCATTAATAGTATTGATTTAGTTGAATAAATTCACAAGTTCAAGGAGGTATGAAAGCAGCTATTTTGAGCTTGGTCTGAAGAATGATTCGCACTTTCAAGAGGTTTAGTGAGTATGCGATTTGAGTGGTGCTCTGAACATGTTGGATCAACATCTTCTTCTTCTATAATCCGCTCCCTTGCATATATATATATATATATATATATATATATATATATATATATATATATATATATATATATATATATATATATATATATAAAAGATTAATTACTATACACTGTCACACTAAAAAAATTTACACCGTCGATTCATCAACATCATCCGTTTGTATTACTTTATAGATTTTTAGAATAAAAGTCAAACTTCTTTTAATATCTGACGTCTATGATTAATTGATGGTGTAAAATCCTTTTACACTGTCAGTGTATTTCAATATATATATATATATATATATATATATATATATATATACTTCAGTGTCGCAAGATATATATAAACGTCAATGTGTTTGGTACGAGTATGAAAAATTGGATTATGAGAAAGATCTTAGGAAACTACGCAAAATTTCCCCATATTATCAAATTTATGGAAGAACAAATTAATGCGGAAGCAGACAAACTTAATGAAAATAAAATATATAAATTCATTAACCCCTCACATGAAAATTTCACAACTCAATCACACTAAAAGAATTTATTGAAATTACGTTCTGATAATTACAAATGAAAGATACAAGGCTTTTATAGCCAATAAAACAAGAAAGATGAATATGGTTATTATTTAACATCTCCTTAAAGTTCTCATAATCATTATTGTTTCTTTTTACTATTATTTTTCTTGTTTCTCCTTCATACTCTCTTTATCTCTCTTTTATTTTGACCAACAATCTCCCACTTGAAGAGTGATTTTAATCGGTCTTCACACCTTGGTCAAACAACAACCTTTATCAATTTATTATTCTAGTAGGCCAACTGAAGAAGAGCACAACTTCAGTTTATCAATTGTCACCACCTTTGTTAACATGTCAGCTGGATTCTCACTTCCTTGTATCTTGCTCAATGTTAGTACCTCATCCTCAAGAAGAGATCTAATGAAGTGATAACGAAGACCAATGTGTTTTGTTCTTGAATGAAATGCAGAATTCTTTGCTAGATGTATTGCACTTTGACTGTCACTATACAAAACACTCTTCTCCTGCATGAAACCCAACTCTGTTAACAATCCTTGAAGCCATATTAATTCCTTACTAGCTTCTGTGACTGCTACCTACTCAGTCTCAGTAGTGGATAAAGCAACAATCTTTTGTATTCGCGATATCCAACTAACTGCTCCAGTATCAACAATAAATATATAGCCAGTCGTACTTCTTCGGTGATCAACTTCACCGGCAAAGTCTGCATCAACGTATCCTTGTACTTTTATTTCTCTTTTGCCAAAGTATAGACATTTCTTTTTAGTGCCTCGTAGATACCGCAAAATCCACTTGACTGCTTCCCAATGAGCTTTTCCTGGATTTGCCATAAACCTGCTTACAACTCCCACTGCATGGCCAATGTCTGGCCTAGTACATACCATTGCGTACATCAAACTTCCAATGGTTGAAGCATATGGAATATTATCCATGAATTCTATTTCTTCCTCCGTCTGAGGAGACTGGTCCTTGGATAGGCGAAAATGACTTGCCAAAGGTGTGCTAACCGGTTTAGCATTGCCCATGTTGAACCTTTGCAAAATACGATTGATGTACTCTGCCTAAGATAACTGCAAAATTCCTCTTTGCTTATCTCTCATGATTTGCATTCCAAGAATCTTCTTTGTTGGACCCAAATCCTTCATGTCAAACTCCTTTGATAACTGCATCTTCAAGTTTCTGATTTCATCCATATCTGGACCTGCTACTAACATATCATCGACATAGAGTAGCAAAATGATGTAATTGGACTTATATCTCTTGAAGAAACAACAGTGATCGGCACTGCACTTCTGGAAACCTTCCTTGTGCGTAAAGCTTTCAAACTTCATATACCACTGTCTTGGAGCTTATTTCAGGCCATACAAGCTCTTCTTTAATCTGCACATCATATTCTGTTTCCCTTCCTCTAAGAAACCTTCAGGTTGGTGCATGTAGATCTCCTCATCTAAGTCTCCGTGAAGAAATGCAGTCTTCACGTCCAATTGCTCAAGGTAGAGCTCTTTGCTGGCCACAATACTTAAAACTGACCTGATAGTATTGAGTTTCACAACTGGAGCAAAGATTTCAGTGTAATCAACTCCTTCTTTTTGCTGAAATCTTTTGACAACTAGTCGAGCTTTGTATCGCTTAGAACCATCATGATCCTCTTTTACTCGATACACCCATTTGTTGTGAATTGCCTTCTTTCCACTAGGTAATTCAACTAGTTCCCATGTCTGGTTGGAGATTAAAGACTTCATCTCATCTTTCATTGCAAGCTCCCACTTACTAGCATTTGTGGTCTGACATGCTTCTGCATAGTCTTCAGGCTCACCTCCATTAGTTAGCAACATGTAGTCCATGTATCTCCTATTGGGAACATGAGGTCGAGAAGACCTTCTCAATACAAAAGTTGGAGTACAAGTCTCTGATGCGTTATACTGTTGCTCACTGCTTTGTTCAGTTGATTCCTCTAATTGAGGAGTTTCAATTATAGGACTTTCTGGGATATCATCAACCTCTGCATAAACTGGGTCATTTAATTTTGATTCATTGGTGCTTGTGTTATGCCTATCTTTGTACATAACTCTTTCATTAAAGACCACATCTCTACTGCGAATCATCTTCTTGTTTTCATCATCCCATAGTCGATAGCCAAACTCATCCTCACCATAACCGAGGAAAATGCATTTCTTTGATTTGGGATCAAGCTTATTCCTGCCATGATCACTAATGTGCACATATGCTACACATCCGAAAACTCTAAGATGTGAGAGTTTTACCTCTTTTTCGCTCCATACCTCTTCTGATATTCTATGCTCCAATGGTACCGATGGACCTTGGTTGATTAAATAAGCTGATGTGTTGACTGCCTCTGCCCAGAACTGCTTTGGTAAGCCTGACTGCACACGTAAGCTTCTGGCTCTTTCAGTCAAAGTTCGATTCATACGCTCAGCTACACCATTCTGTTGAGGCATACCTAGCACAGTCCTCTCCATTCTGATTCCGTGCTCATAACATAGATTCTTGAACTTGGTGTCTATATATTCACCACCATTGTCAGTTCGGAGCTTTTTGATCTTCAATTCGGTCTCGTTTTCTACCATCGCTTTCCACACCTTGAAAGCCTCAAATACGTTAGACTTATATTTCAGAAAGTATACCCATACCTTTCTGGAATGGTCATCAATAAAAGTCACGAAGTATTTCTTCCCGCCAATAGATGAGACGGTAGTTGGACCCCAAACATCAGAGTGAATAAGCTCAAGCCTTTCCTTCTTTGGGGTTCTCCCATTTGTCTAAAAGCTGACTCGCTTTTGTTTTCCAAGTATACAGTCTTCACACATGTCAATTTCTATTGACCTAAGACCTGGTAGTTTTCTATTTGAGTGCATGATCTTCATCCCTTTCTCACTCATATGGCCTAATCTTTGGTGCCATAGGTTGCGACTTTCATTTTTCGCAACGGCAATCAAGTGACAAATTCCCGCTGTCTTGTAAAGAGTACCACTCTTTTTACCGCGAGCAACTGTCTTTGCACCCTTTGAAATCTTCCATTGATCACCATGAAAGACTGTTGTGTAGCCTTCACTAGCCAACTGACCTACTGAGATTAAGTTCTTTGTCAGGTCGGGAATATGTCTTACATTTTTCAATTCCCATTCAGACCCACCTAACTTAATCTTCACTACACCTTTACCTGCAATCTCCCATGATTGCTCATTACCGAGGTAAACTTTACCGAGGTTTCCAGAGACATAATTATTAAAGAATTCTTTCTGGGAAGTGGCATGGAAGGATGCTCCAGAGTCTACCACCCAAGACTCTTCCTTATTCTCCAAAGAGCATATCAACGCGTCTTCTCCTCTTGAAGTGGAAGCAACATTTGCTTCATCCTTTACCTCTTGATTCTTTGGTGGGAGTCTACATTGATTTTTGTAATGCCATTTCTTTCCACAATTCCAACATTCGATAGTCTTCAAATTATTGAAACTACGATGATTTCTGGATTTGGATCGTCGGTCCTTAGATTTACCACGTCCATATCCCCTGGTTGAATTTCTCCCTCCTTCCTCTGTATGTAATACTGAAGAGGATGATGATTCACCCAACTCTCTTCGCCTGATCTCTTCACTGAGAACCAGATCACGAACATCATCAAATTTCATATTTGTACTTCCTGACGAGCTACTCACTGCCGTGACAGTAGCACTCCAACTATCTAGTAAGGAAGACAAAAGTATCAATGCTCGTACTTCATTGTCAAACTCAATTCCAACTGAACTCAATTGAGTTGTTACAATATTGAGTTCATTGATATGTTGTACAATTGATGTGTCTTCTGTCATCCGAAGTGTAAATAACCGTCTCATCAAATGAACTTTATTTGATGCTGAAGGCTTTTCATACATGCTTGAAAGAGCCTTCAAAAGACCAGCGATTGTCTTCTCCTTTGCAATGTTAAAAGCAACATTTCAAGATAACGACAATCGGATAACGCCAAGTGCTTGCCTATCGAGAAGGTTCCACTCATCTTCCTTCATCGAATCTGGCTTCGTTTCCATGAGAGGTTGATGTAGCTTTTTCTGATATAGATAATCTTCAATCTACATCTTCCAAAAGTTAAAGTCCACACCATCAAACTTTTCAATTTTCATTTTTCCTTCGTCTGCAGCCATCACTCCCACTTAAATCTGATTTTCTCAGGATCGTCTCTAAAAATTTCTTTACTAGAAAAAATTAGAAAAATCAACCAACTGGTTCTGATACCAGTTGTTAGGAAACTACGCAAAATTTCCCCATATTATCAGATTTATGGAAGAACAAATTAATGCGGAAGCACACAAACTTAATGATAATAAAATATATAAATTCATTAACCTCTCCTCACATGAAAATTTCACAACTCAATTACACTAAAAGAATTTATTGAAATTATGTTCTGATAATTACAAATGAAAGATACAAGGCTTTTATAGCCAATAAAACAAGAAAGATGAATGATTATTATTTAACATCTCCTTAAAGTTCTCATAACCATTATTGTTTCTTTTTACTATTATTTTTCTTGTTTCTCCTTCATACTCTCTTTATCTCTCTTTTATTTTGACCAACAAAAGAAACACTACACTTACGTTATCACGTAAGAGTGTAGATTATAGGAAGGAAATCGCAAGCTCGGTTAGTGACTCTAACAATAGAAATTTTGAAATGGTGTGTCATGTAGATTATAGGAAGGAAATCGCAAGCTCGGTTAGTGACTCTAACAATAGAAATTTTGAAGTGGTGTGTGTCAAGGTTCGATATTCGGTCTTTGTATTAGACAATGGGCTGTTTTTTGGAACTCCACGAAACAAGGCTAGGCTCAAAGTAATGTAGAGATATTTTAGATAGATCAACTACTAGGTTTTTGGAACTATCATATTTATCAAATCAAAGTGTATGTCTTCTAAATGTTTTTGCCATAGCTACGAATCTTCATTCTCGTTGATAAAACATTTAGTACCATGCCTTGACACATCATCTATATCTATGAAATAGATATTACCAACCCTAGAATCCTTAAACACAAGTCTTTTACGTATTTCCCGAGCTTCAATTAAGAAGCTTAGGGTATCAAAGATAAACGAATCTTCATTTGCTGATAAAACATTTAGTACCATACCTTGAGATGTCATTTATGTCTATCAAATAGATATTGCTAACCCTAGAATTCTTAAACACATGACTCTTGCTAGCCTAATATTCAATAAGAAACTTAGGGTATCAAAGACAAACGAATACTCTTTCACATAATTGACTAACGTTGAATAAGTCGTGTTTAAGTCATTTAACTAGCAAAACTCCATCTATGGTGATTGTAGAGGGATTTGTCACAACATCTTGTCCTAAAATTTTATCTTTGATGTTGTCTTCTATGTGACGTGATTGCATTCTTTGTGATCAAGCTCGATGAACATTGAAGTGTCCTCCATCATGTGTCTTAATCACCCGCTATCTAGAAATCACATTATTTTTGCGGTAGCAATATTAACCTATAAGATATCAAACGGGTAATTTAGGTACCCAACTAGTGGCTCCTTGAGACTTAGTTTTAGAACATTTAGGTATTCATGTCATAACACCATTAGAAATCTTAATAATCCTAACATGACATAGATGCCAGATATGACCCTTATTACCACAATAATGAAAAATCACATTAAAATAAATGTTCCTTCTATCTTTTCTAATGACATGGTAACTTTTTATAAAACTATTCCCTTTATCACTTGAAAATATTGAAACAACATTAGGTAATGAAGTGACATGTGTCAACTGCCCTTTTGACATTCCATTTTAACTACCTTTTCTTATACTTCCTTTAAAGACTTTAAGCCACTATTTCCTTTATGAGAGATGCACATACTTCCTTTAAAAACTCTAAGCCACTGTTAAGATTTGAAAATTATCTCTCAAATTTTGAAGAGGGGCTTTTTTAAATGCACCTAAAGTATCAACATGCATTTCTCTAAATACTTTTGACAATTTATTATAAGATGATCTAAAATCAGAATAATAATCATTTACCACTAATTCTTTTTATTTTTGCGAACCATTAAGCATAGACTAGTCAATTCACTATGATCTTAACTTGACTAAAAGTAGAAGAGTTTTCATCTTCTTCTTTCCACGTAATGTATTTTTGCGCTTGTTTATGTTCTGATAAGTAGTACAAAAATGACCATATTTTCCACACTCATAATAATTTACTTTATTATCTTCCCTTTTCTTTTCTTCTCTCTTTGGTAGACGGAAATTTCTAAAGTTAATCAAATTCTTGTTATTATGTCTCACACGGTGTTTCTTTATATATCTATCATAGGATTTGAGAATAAACTCAATTCTCCCTCTTTAGAAGAATCTTTGTTTATACTTCCATCACATTCCTCTAATTTTATAGCCTTGTAAGAAGAAGTTTTTAAGGAAAAGTCTGGTTTATCTTGTTTTACATTCTCTTTATTTTTAACATTGACTTCACTTGTTGTGAGTCTTTTCAGTTTATTCTTGTGCTCAATAAGTTTTTGAAACAATGTTGATACGTCCAAAATTATCTAACTTGTGAGTCTCTTTGTTTTATATTAGGTTATCATTCTCTGCATATTGAACTCAAAATTTTATTTGCACAATCTTGGTTATATAAATATTTACCTAAATTATCTAACTTGTTGATAAGGTGAAAAAACGCATTTGCATGGATTCCACGGTTTCATCGGGGTCCATGTAAAATAGTTTTTGTTCCTCTATCAACATGTTAAATTATATTCCTTAACATTTTCACTACCCTCATAGTGTACTTGAAGACCATTTCATATTGACAAAGTAGTCATATGATGTGAAATTGAGTAATACACTTTCGGGTTTAACACAAAAATGGGTATGTTTCTCGCTTCAAGTAATATAATGTCTTCCAATCCTTTGGGGATTTTAGAGTGGATACTCCATCAACATCGCTTTTAGGGATAAAAGATTTATTTGTGGCGCTATCCAAATCATTTTATCAACTGATATTAAGTGAGTATACATATTATTCTTCTAATACGCATGATTTTTGCCTTTGAAAGTAGGAGCTCTATTGTACGTACTATTTAGATCATCGTTACAAGTCGCCAGACCTGATCAAAAGACCAGATTTAAGGTCAATTGTTGGGGGAGAATATGGATTCAAATGGTCTAGTAGGGGTTTGAATAGACTGTTTTCAAAAAGACCAATCTTAAAAAACATTTATTTTTCTAAATTAGAGTTTTATGAAATTGTCCAACATAGCGTAATTTTGTACAATATATACGATTAGAATGATTGTGTCATGCACACTTATACTTAAAAATAAAACGAATGAAAGCTGAAAAAGCTAAAGGAATCAATGCCTCAATTAATCTAAATTCATTTTACACAAGATGTGCAAGTCAAAATTATTTAATTGATAAAAAAATAGGAATATAGTTTCCACTTGTAATCACATGTAAGATCGTTCATAATCTTGATCTAACACAAACCTAATTTTATATAAGAAACCTCGATGAAGACGTTAAAACCTATAACATGCCATTTCTAAGAAAACGATAAATCTTAAGGATATGATTCTAATTCGAAAAAATAAAATACATAAGGAGAGAGAGAGAGAGAGAGAGAGAGAGATAGAGAGAGAGAGAGAGAGAGAGAGAGAGAGAGAGAGAGAGAGAGTAAACTGAATTTATAGTGGTTCAATACGTCCGTCCTCTCTTTGTACCTAATCCAATCTCCAATGCTTTCCCACTTAAAATTTGTAGTCTTCTACTATGATTTGGCAATAGTTTTACAGAGTCTTTAATACAATCACATCATTAAAGATAATGATGAAAATTAAAAAAAATCATGGATCTAAATATTTTCTTCAAAAGTATACAACATCTAAAATTTATCTCTGCAAGATCTTCACTCGATCTTTACTTCCTTCTTCCGAATTCAAACATTATGCTCTAAGCGTCCGTCACTAGTACAAAAATAATATTAGAGTTATTAATAACTATTTTATTAAAAAAAGATATAAATTTTATATACAGTGGCAATTGTGTAATTAAAATAAAAAATTTAACTTTAATGTTAATCATTAATACACCATTTTTGAAAAATCTAGTGTCTAATGTACATTACTTTTATTATAAATAATTTTTTTTTAATGTAAGATACCTGCTTTTAAGAAATATAAGTTTAAAATAATAAAATGATAAACCTATATATATATATATATATATATATATATATATATATATATATATATATATATATATATATATATATATATATATATATATATGAATTCACATCTGCTTTAAAAATATTAAATGTGATACCAAAATTTAAGTTTGTACCTAATTTGATTTGGAAAAATTATATACAAAATAAATAAATAATTAAAATTACCGCTAAAATTTAGAAAAGTCCGCATATAAAAGCTAGGCTTGTAAAATATATTAGGATTTCACGACCATTTCATCTTCTCTTTCAATTCTTCTCTCAATCAATCAAATTTAAAAAATTCTCTCAAAAAAATTTCAGAATCAAAAACTTTCTCTAAATCAATTTTGAATAATCACAAATGTAATCCTTTTCTTTTAGGTTTCAATCGAATTAGAATCAGTGTTTCTTTCCGCTTGCCACACGCCGCCGTGTCAAGATCCTTGTGGTATGTCCTTTGACTTATAATTATTTTTCTTAAATTCTCACTCTAATTTAGTTAGTTTTGTTTAATTTGTGTTATTTGAAAATAAAATTTTATATCACTTTGATTCAAAGTTATAACTCTATTATTTGATATTGAATATGTTATTTGATACTTGATTTCTAGGTATTGTTTGGTGTGATTAGTTCTTAAGCAAGGATAACATATTTTGATTTTTATCATAATGTATTTTACTAATTTGAAATCTATGTGTCATGGACTGTGATAATTAATTTATTTTGATTTGTTTTTGTAATGCAATTTCATTTTGTTCGCCATATATCTAACGGTAATATTCTAAGGAAACCGAAGAAACCAATTGTTAATTTGAACCAACACGCGATGTATAAAGTTTTAAATATGGTTATGCAAAATATTCAGGTTTAGACCTCCTTTTTGAATTGACATATGATATTTAATATAAAAAAATCTTTATTGGATCAAATATAATTTCTTTTCAATCATTTCATATTTGTAGCAAAAAATTATATAGATAAAAAGTTTTCGTTAGGTCATGTTGAGCTTTTAAACATGGTTATGCAAAAGTTTTTCAAAATTGTATAGAAATAAGTTCCATAAATTTGTTTGACATATTATTATAAAAAAAATTAAGTTATTAATAAAAGTTAAAAAATAATTTTTTAACATGCAAAATCATTTATTAAATTAAAATTATAAATTCGTACAATTTTTTTATCATTATCTATTTGTTTAATATTTAATTGATAATAAAATCAATCAACTTCATCTTTATTGAAAAATTGTTGCTGTTAGATAAAATTTAATAATTAATGGGAAGATAATATTATTCTATCAGTAATACTATTTAAAATTCTTATTAATAGGAAGATAATATAATTTTTATTAATAAACTACCATATAAATTTTTATTGTTATCTAAAATTTTAACTCTGTATATATCTTCAATTTTTACTTATAAATTTTTATTTGTATTTATACTTGTTAATTTCTACACTTTTAACTAATTTATTGGGTAGAAAAATTATTTAAATTTTTAAATATATTTTTACATTTATTTTTGATAAATTTATCTAAAATCCTCTTTTTATGGTTTAATTAAAACTTCAACTGCTTTTTTTTTGTTTTTGTTTTCAAATTTCATATACAAAACTTTGAGTTGATATGATCCTTAATAAAAAAAAATTCATATAATAAATACAAAATCACAAATAATTCGGTCAAACAAATAAAAAGAATTAAAATTAAAATTATGAGGTTAGATGAATAATATCTAATTGTCTTTTTCAATAATTAATTATTTTTTCACATTTATTTTATATACAATTGTGGACTCTACCTCCAAAGAAAAATATAGGAGCGTGGAACATTGAACTTACACACTATTTAATATATCAATTATTAATTTTATATTTTAATTAGCCACACATATTTAACCTTAATTATTGCCTCATCGAGATGATAATATTGTTTATTGGGTTTGTTCACTTGGAAATCAACCAAGCAAGTGATTTAAGGACACATTTCTAAGATAAAATGTCTCTTCTAAAATTTATGTTGAGATTTCTCTATTGTTTAGCTTTATATGTTTGCTAAATATAATTAGATGTTTTGTTAAATATTATTTTTTTAATTAGGCCTATGAGAGGTTATATTAGGAAAACTTAATTTTAAGTTAATTGTCTTAAATTTATTGATATTTTATATATATATATATATATATATATATATATATATATATATATATATATATATATATATATATATATATATATATATATATATATATATATATATATATATTATTTAATTTGTAGGCACATCAACAAGATAATAGTTGGACTTATGTAATAAAAATTATGTTTAATATATCCATACGAGTATATTTCAAGGATTACATGAGGTAATAACAAAAGATTCCAATGTTTAATATGTAAATCACATCACTTCATGTTCTAACATGTTCTCATTTAATTTATTTTATTGTTTGCATTTGTAGATATATGATGATCTATCATGGTATGATAGGAATGTTATTGATAATATCCGACAACTTTGGGCTCAATTCTTTTTGCAAATAGTTGAAGAACAACATCAACTTGAAGAGAAAGAAACAGAGAATTTGATAAAAGATGGTGTTTTATAATAATTAATATTGAATTATTAATTAATTTTTTTTTAATGTAACTTTGTTTTTGAATTTTAATTTACACTCTTTGGTATAATTTGTAAGTTTAATTTTGATTAGTTGAAATAATAATAAAAAATTAGCATATGTTATATGTGACCTCAACTTGATTTATGATTAAATTATGTATTTTTCTCATCCATTTTAGAGAATAATATTTATTGATGGTTGATTCATTTAAAATCAAATCACACTCGATGTCATTTATAACACTAACTTTAGTAAAGAAAATGTGTGATACAACGCTATACAAACATTATAAGAAAAGTGTATACACCTAATTTAAGAGAAAAAAAAGCAGGTGTAAAAGGTTGGTTTCGGACCAAATAACTCCGTTAAATTTTTAACACTCAATTTTTAAGAAAATTGATATGATATATATGTTCTACACTTTTTTGTATGTAAAAACAGGTGTCATAAGTTGGTTTCAAATCAAACTACTCTACATTAAACTTTAACACCAGTTTTTTGGAAAAAGTATGTACGATTTATAAGTTTTTACACCTCTTTGAAGGATAAATTGATATTTAACACCAATATTTAACACTTATAACACCAGTTTACCACCGGTGTTAAATCGATTTACCATATATTTTTTAAAATCGGTGTCAAAATCATACTTACAATACCGGTAGCAACAACACCGAAACAAACCAGGTATTAAATCTCTAAAAAGTTGGTGTTAAATCCCTTATTTACACTAATGCGTTCAACATAAACTTCTCCCAATTCCTATCGGCTATTTATCTAAGCCTTGATCTGTCTGAAGGGAATAGAAAATTCAGCTCCATCTGTAGCAACTTCCACACAACTCTACTGGCACAATATTGGAGAAAAGAAACTCCTTCTTTTTCTCGATTGGATTGTTAATCCCAACCGCAATCACACAAGATCTGACAAGCTAAAATCTTCAAACCTTCAAAAATATGTTGAATCCAAATGAACCTCCTCGCACAGATCTCACACTCAAGAATGAAAAGCAAAACCTAACAACAATGGTAGAATCTAGAGGTTGAAGATGAAATGAATATTCAAATGCAGTTTCAAAATAAAAACTCAATGATTTTTTAAAGTTGGAGAGAAAAGTGTGTTGTTTGTTATGATTCTCAAATCGTATGTATGTTATGAAAGAGATTAAGAAAGATGTTATATATATATATATATATATATATATATATATATATATATATATATATATATATATATATATATATAGATAGATAGATAGATAGATAGATAGATAGATATTTCGTGTATATAAAACTCTACGATTTTATGTTTCGATTTTACATTTTGATGTTACCTAGACAAAACGAGTCAACATAAAAACTCGATTATGACAACCTTAGTTACAACAGATGTTGAGCCTACACTAAAGCTTATTGAAACTACGAAAAACTAAGAACATATGTTGAGTCTACACTAAAGCTGAATGAAACTACGAAAAACTAAGATCACTAATAGTAAGTTGTACGAGGTACCTAACTAAGATCACCAACAATAAGAAGTGTTGAGTTATACCGTAAATAAATACCAAGTAGATTAAACACTAATAATAAGAAACTTTGATACTTTTGCAAGTCTCAGGCACTGACAATTTTTTCGCTAATCCTTCCTCGTCTTTTGATTGATTTAAGAATTAACTGCTAGCTTTGTTCATGTCAATTACAACACATGCTTCCAATCCTTATGATAAAAATAGTTTTAGTATCAAAAGAAATGGATGATACTTTCAATAGAGAGGTAAAAGATGAAAAGTTGTCTTCTAAAAAGCCAGGAAGTAACAAAATTCAGTTTAAAGGGAAGTATACTTTTGTCGTACCTAGAAATGTCAGACCACTTAGTTATAATGCAAATAAACCAAAAGCAGAAGAGGGTGATGAAAAGATAAAATCCAATGATGAATAATATACAACATACATTATTGCTAAACAACATTTTTCAGTTAACTCATTGTAAGTGAAATTCTAGTTATCAGACTTTGGATGTCACACTGGTTGTTATGACATCCAATTCTGCACAGACAGGGATTATGCAGAGCTTAACAGTAAGTGCAGTAAATAACACAAGTAATTGTTCACCCAGTTCAGTCCAACATGACCTACATCTGGGGGCTACCAAGCCAGGGAGGAAATCCACTATTAGTAGTATCAATTCAAAGCTAAACTCACCCGTTTACAACTTATCACTTAATCCCTACCCAATGCAATTTCAATCTTAATCTAAGATCAGAGTTCCTACTCACTCCCCCTCAATCACCTCAGTGATATTAAAAACACTTTGAAGTCACACTTCAAAAACAACTCTTGGTTATGCTTCACAGCTTAAACCAAGATACACAGCACTCACGCTTAAAAGCTTCGAGTGACACAACACTTACAACTCAATGAACACCCTATGCCAAAGCAATCATCTACTTGATAATGACTTGGCTTACAAGATACGTCTAATTCTAGACTCACAAAAATACAGCAGTGAAGTAAGATGGACACACTAAATCTTCACGCCTCAAAATCCCTGAAACTGAATGGAGGAATGCCTTCCTTTTTATATTGCAGCACCTGGGCTTTTGCACCTGTATTTTCCTGAATTTTAGGTCACATAAGTTCCCACAAATTCAATATTTAGGTTGCTAACAAATAGGCTATTTGTTAGGTTCATTGAATGTAGCTTGGTTGTTGATTTCCTGGATTTTCTCTAAGCTGTTGACTTCCTAAAGAATAGCCTGAGAAAGCTGTAACAGAAAACTGAACAACCTACAAGTTAGCATATGCTGTCAGGAATGAATGTCACGACATTCAGCTTGACATCAAGGTCCATATGCTGAGTCTGTTTTTCCAGAAAACAGACTGTACAAATCTGCTGACCTGTACATGATCAAAATGACCATACTACAGTACCAGCTTACATTAGTAAATGTCAAAGTGTCCAACTTAACATTTACACAGTTGGCCTTAAGTTAGTTCTGTTATTCTCTTGAATAACAAACTAAGTAAAATGCTGAAGTATAGCAGAACACCACTCTGCCCAATCTTCAGTAGCTGCTGTCAATGATGAATGTCACAACATCCAGTTTGACATTCAGTCAGTAGGCCTTATGCCAGGTCTGGTTCTTCCTTGATAACCAGACTGCAAGTGAATACTAAGTTCTAACAGAACTCCTGATCTTCTATTCCTTAGTATCTGTTGACAGGTATGAATGTCACAACGTCCAGTTTGTCATTCAATAAATCCTGTGTTAGCTAGTCCTGCAGTAACTACAAAGTAGTCACATATGCATGTCATGACATCAGTCAAGACATTAGTGTTTTACCATATAATGCAGCCAATTAAACACCTACAAACTCCCCCTTTGGCAAATTTTTGGCTAAAACACTTTGATCCCCATAACAGAGTTCATAGCAGCGGAAACACTCACCTAGCAGGAAATAATACTAGCTAAAAACACTCAGAGTGGCAGCACACTCACACACATGGAAGTTAAATAAAAACTTCACTTAGCAGCACACACATATTAGAAGTTGCACCTAAACTTCAATATTTGCTGCAGGGGGGGAATCTTCAGATCTGTCATGAGAGTCTGTTGTAGAGACTTACTCTGTTTGTCAGGGATGGATGGTGATTACTCCCCCTTTTTGTCACAAATGTTGCCAAAGCCAACAACATTGTCAGAGCACAATGACAGAGTCCCAGACTTGGTTTTACTTCACAGTTTCAACCAAGTTAACATCCACTTGATCTTGCTTCACAGCTTCGATCAAGTGATCACCCACTTTTGCTTAACAGTAGGTACCACCATATCAGATGCCATGATTTTGTTTCTGACATCCAGAACCACTCCTGCATGAACAGCATCCTTGAACTCCTGCAGGTACAGTGACCTTCTCTCTGTAGGGTGTCTCCTTACCTTCTTGTATCCACCCTTGTTGCAAGCAGCATAGCTATGATCTGTTGGCCAATCATAGCCTAGTACAAATTGTTCAATAGGCAGAGGTATCAAACAATTTATCCCAAACATCAGTGGTTGCTATAAGGTCTCAGAGAGACATATTCCCAGTTTGCTCCTTAAGTTTTCAAACTGAGTAGCATCCAGAGCCTTTGTAAATATGTCAGCCAGTTGAAGATCCGTGGCTACATGTTCCAAAGTGATCACCTTGTCTTCCACCAGATCTCTGATGAAGTGGTGCCTAATGTCAATATGTTTGGTCCTGCTGTGTTGGATGGGATTCTTGGAGATGTTGATGGCACTGAGATTATCACAGAACAATGTCATGACCTTTTGAGTGACATTGTACTCAGTGAGCATTTGTTTCATCCACACCAATTGGGAGCAGCTGCTTCCAGCAGCTATGTATTCAGCCTCTGCAGTGGACAGAGAGACACAGTTCTGCTTCTTGCTGAACCATGATATGAGGTTTTCTCCTAAGAAGAAACATCCACCTGATGTGCTTTTTCTGTCATCAGCACTTCCAGCCCAATCAGCATCACAGTACCCAGTTAGGACAGGCTCAGACCCATGTGAGTACAGCATCCCATAGTCACATGTCCCATTGATGTACTTGAGAATCCTTTTGACTTGATTCAAGTGACTCACCTTGGGCTCTGCTTGGTATCTGGCACACACTCCAACTGCATAAGAGATATCAGGTCTACTAGCAGTTAGATACAGCAGACTACCTATCATGCTCCTGTACAGGCATTGATCCACACTAGGCCCTCCATCATCTTTGGTTAACTTCAGATGAGTAGGAGCTGGAGTCCTCTTGTGCCTGGCATGGTTCATACCAAACTTCTTAACTATGTTCTTGGCATACTTGCTTTGGGAGAGAAACATAGAGTCCTCCATTTGGTTTACTTGCATTCCAAGGAAATAGGTCAGTTCTCCCACTAGACTCATTTCAAACTCAGACTGCATCTGGTGAACAAATTTGTTAACCATTTGTTCTGACATTCCACCAAAGACTATATCATCAACATAGATTTGAGCTATCATTATTTTGCCTTCATCATCCTTCACAAACAAGGTTTTATCTATGCCCCCCTTTCTGTATCCATTTGAGGTCAGAAATTCGGTTAACCTGTCATACCAAGCTCTGGGTGCTTGCTTCAACCCATACAAAGCTTTCTTCAACTTGTATACATGCTCAGGTTGGTTAGGATCACAGAACCCTTTGGGTTGTTCCACATAGACTTCTTCATTCAGGTAGCCATTCAAGAATGCACTCTTCACATCCATTTGAAATAGCTTGAACTTTAGGATGCATGCTACCCCCAACAGCAATCTGATGGACTCAAGTCTAGCCACAGGAGCAAATGTCTCATCAAAGTCTACTCCTTCAACTTGAGTGTATCCTTGAGCTACTAGTCTTGCTTTATTTCTAGTAATTACTCCTTTCTCATCAGATTTGTTTTTGTAGATCCACTTGGTACCAATGATGTTGGACCCTTCAGGTCTTGGAACCAGCTCCCATACTTCATGCCTTGTGAACTGCTCGAGTTCCTCTTGCATGGCAATGATCCAGTATTCATCAGTCAGGGCTTCTTTCACATTCTTTGGTTCAACCTTGGAAACAAAGCAGGAATTTGAGTTTATTCCTCTTGACCTGGTGGTTACACCACTGGTGGGATCCCCTATGATAAGATCCTTAGGGTGGTCTTTCTGAATTCTGATAGATGGCACTTTGGTGGTTGCCTCTACTTCACAATCAGGAGGAGATTCCTGTACTCCTTCAGGCTTGACTGGACTGTCAATTTGACTGTCGAGGAATGTTTCAACATCCTCCATGACATCGGTTCCTTCCTCTTTATCATCCACAATGACATTTATGGACTCCATCAGGACATTGGTCCTGTAGTTGAACACTCTATAGGCTCTGCTGTTAGTGGAGTATCCCAGAAATACGCCTTCATCACTTTTGGGATCTAGCTTCCTTCTCTGTTCACGATCTGTGAGGATGTAGCATTTACTTCCAAAAATATGAAAGTACTTCACAGTGGGTTTTCTACCCTTCCATATTTCATACAGAGTGGAGGAGGTTCCTTTTCTCAAGGTGACTCTGTTGTGAACATAGCACGCGGTATTCATTGCTTCAGCCCAAAAGTGCATAGGGAGCTTCTTTGCATGAATCATTGCTCTGGCAGATTCTTGAATAGTTCTATTTTTTCTTTCAACTATTCCATTCTGCTGAGGAGTTATAGGTGAGGAGAACTCATGGCTTATTCCTTCAGACGAGCAGAACTCATCAAACTTGGAGTTCTTGAATTCAGTACCATGATCACTTCTAATCCGGACCACACAACTGTCCTTTTCCCTTTGAAGTCTTATGCACAGATCTTTGAAGACATCAAATGCATCTGACTTCTCTCTGATGAAGCTTATCCACGTGTATCTGGAATGGTCATCAACCACCACGTAGGCATACTTCTTCCCACCAAGACTTTCAACCTGCATAGGTCCCATTAGGTCCATGTGCAGCAGCTCCAGAACTCTGGAGGTTGTGGAATGTCCCAGCTTTGGGTGTGACATCTTGGTTTGCTTGCCCACTTGGCATTCTCCACAGACTCTTCCTTCATCAATCAGAAGCTTTGGCATTCCTCTGACTGCTTCCTTGGATATGATCTTCTTCATTCCCCGTAAGTGGAGATGTCCAAGTCTTCTATGCCACAGCTTTACCTCCTGTTCTTCCTTGGCTGAGGAACATGTTGTGGAAAAGTTAGAGAGATCAGGTTCCCACAGGTAGCAGTTGTCTTTGGACCTGGTTCCTCTCATAACTTCCTGATTGTCACCACTTGTCACGATGCACAGCTCCTTAGTGAACTGAACATGAAACCCTTGATCACACAGCTGACTTATGCTGATGAGGTTTGCAGTTAGTCCTCTTACTAACAACACATTGTTCAGTTTTGGCACTCCAGAACAGTCCAGTGTGCCCACACCTCTTATTTTTCCTTTGGCCCCATCACCAAAAGTCACATAGCTGGTGGTGTGAGGTTGAATGTCTACCAGTAGATTTTCCATACCAGTCATATGTCTTGAACATCCACTGTCAAAGTACCAGTCTTCTCTGGAAGAGGCCCTTAGGGCAGTGTGAGCTATCCTAGCATACCATTGTTGCTTCTTAATGGGAACACATCGCTTACGTGTGTTATGCTTAGGTCTGACATGTGAGGCTCTGTTAGGGAAGCCATGAATCCAGTAGCAGAAGGCTTTTATATGTCCAAGCCTGCCACAGTGGTGACACCTCCAATTCAGGTATATTCTCTTCTGATGATCATTCATCCTAGCTCCTCGATGTTGAGACATTGGCTTTGACATCGGCTTGAACTTCTGAACTCTAGCCTTTGGGCGTTTGTGTTCAGCTCTTTTTCCAAATCCTAGCCCAGATTTGGTTCCAGACTGCTGACCCACCTTTAGAATTTCTTCCAAGGTGTCAGTTCCCTTATTCATCATTCTGATGGATTTGGTCATCTGGTTCAGCTTGGAGGTCAGCAGGGCTATCTCATCTTTTAGCCCCTCTATGGCAGACAGTTGTTTCTGTCTCTCATCTTCCAGTTCCTTGATGAGTTTCTTCTGTTTTTCTCCTTGTGCACGCACTTCTGCATTGGTGGTACACAGTTTCTTATATGCTGTAGCAAGTTCATCCATTGTCAGCTCATCTGCACTTGTGTCATCTTCAGAGACACACACACTGGTTAGTGCAGTGACATGTTTGGCAGATTCTCCTTCAGACTCACTTTCAGAATCTCCTTCAGACCATGTGATAGCTAGCCCCTTACTTTGCAATTTGAGGTAAGTAGGGCATTCAGCTCTGACGTGTCCATACCCTTCACAGCCATGACACTGGATTCCCTTCCCATGGTTGAACTTCTCCTCAGAAGTTGATCTTTTCTTAATGTCAGACGGGATGTTCTTGACATTAGGTTTGCCTCTTTGATCAATCTTCTTCATGAACTTGTTGAATTGCCTCCCAAGCATGGCTAGGGCTTCTGATATACTTTCATCACCTCCTGTATATCCTTCTTCTGACTTCTCTTCAGCATTTGTTATAAAGGCTATGCTTTTCTTCTTCTCAGCATACTCACCTAAGCCCATTTCAAAGGTTTGGAGAGAACCAATGAGCTCATCTACCTTCATATTGCTGATGTCCTGAGCCTCCTCTATGGCAGTGACCTTCATAGCAAACCTCTTAGGTAAGGACCTGAGAATCTTTCTTACAAGTTTCTCTTCAGTCATTTTCTCACCTAGTCCACCAGAGGTGTTTGCAATTTCAAGAATATTCATGTGAAAGTCATGAATAGTCTCTTCCTCCTTCATCTTCAGATTTTCAAACTTGGTTGTCAGCATCTGAAGTTTGGACATCTTCACCTTGGAAGTACCTTCATGAGTTACCTTGAGGGTATCCCAAACTTCCTTAGCTAGCTCACAATGGTGAACTAGTCTGAAGATGTTCTTGCTGATTCCATTGAACAAAGCATTCAAGGCCTTGGAATTTCCAAGAGCTAGTGCCTCTTGCTCCTTGTCCCACTCTTCTTCAGGAATCTGCACACTGACTCCATCTTCACCTGTCCTCATTGGATGTTCCCATCCTTTGTTGACAGCTCTCCAGACTTTGTTGTCTAGAGACCTTAAGAAGGCTATCATACGAGGCTTCCAGTCATCATAATTAGAGCCATCCAACATGGGTGGTCTATTTGAGTGTCCTAAATCCTTGTCCATGGTACTAGAAAGTAACTTCCCTAGATCTCACCCAGAACTTCACAGGCAGGGTGCCTGCTCTGATGCCAATTGAAATTCTAGTTATCAGACTTTGGATGTCACACTGGTTGTTATGACATCCAATTCTGCACAGACAGGGATTATGCAGAGCTTAACAGTAAGTGCAGTAAATAACACAAGTAATTGTTCACCCAGTTCAGTCCAACATGACCTACATCTGGGGGCTACCAAGCCAGGGAGGAAATCCACTATTAGTAGTATCAATTCAAAGCTAAACTCACCCGTTTACAACTTATCACTTAATCCCTACCCAATGCAATTTCAATCTTAATCTAAGATCAGAGTTCCTACTCACTCCCCCTCAATCACCTCAGTGATATTAAAAACACTTTGAAGTCACACTTCAAAAACAACTCTTGGTTATGCTTCACAGCTTAAACCAAGATACACAGCACTCACGCTTAAAAGCTTCGAGTGACACAACACTTACAACTCAATGAACACCCTATGCCAAAGCAATCATCTACTTGATAATGACTTGGCTTACAAGATACGTCTAATTCTAGACTCACAAAAATACAGCAGTGAAGTAAGATGGACACACTAAATCTTCACGCCTCAAAATCCCTGAAACTGAATGGAGGAATGCCTTCCTTTTTATATTGCAGCACCTGGGCTTTTGCACCTGTATTTTCCTGAATTTTAGGTCACATAAGTTCCCACAAATTCAATATTTAGGTTGCTAACAAATAGGCTATTTGTTAGGTTCATTGAATGTAGCTTGGTTGTTGATTTCCTGGATTTTCTCTAAGCTGTTGACTTCCTAAAGAATAGCCTGAGAAAGCTGTAACAGAAAACTGAACAACCTACAAGTTAGCATATGCTGTCAGGAATGAATGTCACGACATTCAGCTTGACATCAAGGTCCATATGCTGAGTCTGTTTTTCCAGAAAACAGACTGTACAAATCTGCTGACCTGTACATGATCAAAATGACCATACTACAGTACCAGCTTACATTAGTAAATGTCAAAGTGTCCAACTTAACATTTACACAGTTGGCCTTAAGTTAGTTCTGTTATTCTCTTGAATAACAAACTAAGTAAAATGCTGAAGTATAGCAGAACACCACTCTGCCCAATCTTCAGTAGCTGCTGTCAATGATGAATGTCACAACATCCAGTTTGACATTCAGTCAGTAGGCCTTATGCCAGGTCTGGTTCTTCCTTGATAACCAGACTGCAAGTGAATACTAAGTTCTAACAGAACTCCTGATGTTCTATTCCTTAGTATCTGTTGACAGGTATGAATGTCACAACGTCCAGTTTGTCATTCAATAAATCCTGTGTTAGCTAGTCCTGCAGTAACTACAAAGTAGTCACATATGCATGTCATGACATCAGTCAAGACATTAGTGTTTTACCATATAATGCAGCCAATTAAACACCTACAGTAAGGATGGTTGCGGATGAGTTATGGCTGGCTGAGCAGGAGTCGTTGGATAATTATTTTTGTGTCTCGATTAGCTCTTGATGTTATTGAACCCTTTCTTATCGAATTGAGCATTGTTTAATGAATCCACAACATTGAACTGTTAGAAAATTCGGTAAAATTAAATGGATCCAGGACTGAATCATGATTGAGAATCACTTTCCTTAAAAGTATTTCAAGCACTCTTTTATTATGTCTTAGAGTTGGAAAATGCAAGAACACTCAGGATAATATCAGCCTTAATTTCGAGTCTGCACAAGACAAGTGAAGAACCCAAAATGCAAGGAAGGTTTTTCTGGAATTTGGAAGAGAAATACGTTTTTAGTTCTTATGTTATTTTTCTGAATAGAATCATATATTTATAGGAGATATGGATGTTGTTTCAAAAGTTTGCAACCTTTGATGAAACAACATCATTTCACCATAAAACACAATGTTTCATATATGACACTATTCCATGAAAAGATATGAAAATTGAATTCAAAATTCAAACAAAACAATAACTAAATTAACTCTTTTGTCATACTATTAAGTCACACTTTCTATGTGGGACTTAAAGCAAAGCATTAAATGCTATTTAACTCTTTTGTCATTTTGGAACTAATATTGCAAAACAATTTCCAACAATCCCCCACTAGTTCTAATAATGACAAAAATCATTCCAGATAGTGAAATATAAAAAGTGTTAATACAGTTAGGTATCTTTCGATTTTAAACTTAACCTTAGTGAGGATAACGCAAAGTTTAATCGGAATGTTTGGTAGCAAAGCTTTTAAACCATTAACCCATGGGATCAGACCGGCGTTACCTTACACACACTCTTTAAAGGTTCTTCCTTTACATATCTCGCTTAGCACTTATTTATGGCCATATGCTATCCTTTTCATGAATTTTTCATGAGAGAAACTCCAACTCTCACTTTAAGACGGCACCATCTCAAAATTCACATAGGTGAGGTTCATATAGCATCCTTTCCAATAGATAATCTTCTTCGTTAATGAACTTCATTAAGAGGTTTTGGAAACCTCAACCCTCAATTCAACACAGTCAACCTTATTTCCCAAATTCTTGACTTACATCCAATTCAACGACTTGTTGTTACCCATTGAATCTTGAAGTTAATGTTTTGTTAACATAAGATTGGGTTGCTGCCACTGTCGGAACTTTTATTTAAGGAGTTTCAACCCCATTCCTCTCGAGGTTGTTCGTACTAAGTCTCTGGCCAGTGGCTTAGTAAACGGATCTGCTAAGTTATAGCATGTTCGTATGTAGGTGAGTGAAATGATTCCATCCTTAATCAATTTTCTTACGAACGAATGTCTAAGTCCTATATGTCTAGACTTTCCATTATACACTTCGCTGAATGCTCTTGCTAATGTGGCTTGGCTATCGCAATGTATCATCACTTTTGAGACATTGTCTTTAGCCAATGGAACTTCCAACAGAAGATCCCTTAACCATTCCGCTTCTTGACCGGCGGAAGCGAGAGCCACGAACTCTGATTCCATGGTCGAAAGTGTAATGCATGTTTGTTTCTTGCTCTTCCAAGAAATTGATCCACCAGCAAGTGTAAATATCCATCCAGTTGTAGATTTATGGTCTCCAATATTAGATATCCAACTCGCATCAGTGTATCCTTCTAATATGGCAGGGAACCTTCCATAGTGAAGACTAAGGTCCTTGGTTTTCAGTAGATAGTCAAAAATCCTTGTAATTGCCTTCCAATGTTCATTACTTGGATTACTAGTAAATCGACTCATTTTACTGACTGCAAATGATATGTCGGGTCTGGTACATTGCATTAGGTACATTAGACACCCTATTGCACTTGCATACTCCAATTGAGCCACTGATCTTCCATTATTCTTTTGAAGTTTGTTGGCATGATCAAATGGAGTGGTTACTTCCTTAAAGTTTAGATGTTTAAACTTATCAAGCATTTTCTCAATATAGTGGGTTTGACTAAGTTCATAACCCCCACTATTTCTCTTAACCTTGATCCCTAAAATTGTGTCAACAAGTCCAAGATCTTTCATCTTGAAAGTGGATGTTAGAAACTTCTTTGTTTCTAAGATTCCTTTTAAATCATTACTAATGATCAACATATCGTCGACATAGAGACAAAGGAATATTACAGTGGTTTTGCACGTCTTTGTGTATAAACACTTGTCACAAGAATTAGGAATAAATCCATTTGAGAGTATTACAGAGTCAAATTTTTGATGCCACTGTTTTGGTGCTTGTTTTAGTCCGTATAAGGATTTGACAAGTTTACACACCTTTTGTTCATTTCCAGGAAGCAGGTAGCCTTCCGGTTGTTTCATGTAGATTTCCTCATCGAGATCTCCATTTAGGAACGCTGTTTTAACATCCATCTGATGGATTATAAGATCATTCAAAGATGTTAAGGCAAACAACAATCTAATAGTAGTTGTTCTTGCCACTGGTGCGTATGTGTCGAAGTAATCTATGCCTTCTTTCTGTCTAAATCCTTTTGCCACTAATCTGGCTTTATAAGTGTTTAGAGTACCATCGCTATGGTATTTCTTCTTAAACACCCACTTGCATCCAATGGGCCTTGATCCCTTAGGTAAGTCAACAAGTTCCCAAGTGTGGTTTGATACAATTGAATCCATTTCATCTTGGATAGCATCTTTCCAAAAAGTGGAGTCCCTTGAAGTTATTGCTTCCTTATAAGTTTTTGGATCATCTTCCACTTGAAGAATAATTGGAATGCGTTGAACAAAGTTCTTACAATTTCCCTCAACAAGATAAAAGGAAATAGATTGAGAATCAATCTCATCTGGTCCTAGATTCTTTGTTTTCCGAATTCTCTTGCTTATCCTAGGCTCGGGTTGTGGTTCAATGATTATAGGAGTGCCTTCAGTTTGTATTTCTACAATCCGAGAAGAGTTATCTTCATGAGATTCTTTATTAGTGGCCGACTCCGATCCTTTATCCTTTGTGATAAGGTTTTCAAAGAATTCTACATCCCGGGATTCAACAATTACATTAGATTCTAGATTTAAGAGTCTATATGCTTTACTGTGTTGTGCATATCCTACAAAAGCACATCTTATTCCTCGAGGACCCAACTTGGTTCTTTTAGGATCCATGTTTTTGTAGTATGCCACACACCCCCACACTTTAAAGTAACCGATATTTGGCGCTCTGCCTTTCCATGACTCATATGAAGATATACCAGTTTTCTTTAACGGAATTTTATTGATTATATGACAGGCGGACAATAATGCCTCACCCCACAAGTTAAGGGGTAATTTAGAATGCATCAACATGGCATTCATCATCTCTTGATATGTTCGATTCTTTCTTTCTGCCATGCCATTTTGTTGCGGTGTTCGTGGTGCCGAACATTCATGTATTATACCGTGCTCTTCACAGAATGCATCAAATTCAATTGAAAAGTATTCGCCGCCCCTATCACTTCTAAGGACCTTTATACTTTTATTTAATTGATTTTCGACTTCTGCTTTATAAGTCTTAAAGGCATTAAATGCATCATCTTTATGCTTTAAGAGATATACATGAGTGTATCTAGAGGAATCGTCTATGAATGTAATAAAGTATCTATTCCCTCCACGTGTCAACATGCCATTAAATTCGCACAAATCTGAGTGCACAAGATCAAGTAATTTCGTTTTCCTTTCAACACTTTTGAAAGGCTTCTTAATCATTTTTGATTCAACACATAATTCACATTTTTTGAAATCCTTTATATTACATGAAATTAGTCCAGATTTAATTAGTCTCTTCATAGAACTAATACCACAATGTGCTAATCTATTATGCCATAAAGAAACGAAATCAAGCATGTAAGCGGAATTAGAAATTTTATTAATAATATTATCATTAGTACATAGTTTGATCATTCCCTCTGCGGAATATCCTTTTCCAATGAATACACCATTACGGGTCAAAATAAGTTTGCCCGATTCATATACAGATTTAATACCCGGTTTTCCCAATAAATCCCCACTAACAAGATTCCTATTCATGTCTGGAACACGAAGCACATTTACAAGTGTAACTTTCTTTCCAGAAGTGAAGTTAAGTTCGACCGAACCGGTTCCAACAACTTTAGAGCGGACTTCATTTCCCATTTGTACCTCTTGTCCATCAATTGCTTCAGAATAGGTTTTGAATGCAGCCTTGTCATAAGTAACATGCACCGTAGCACAAGTGTCATACCACCAACCTTCAACTTTTCCTTTGATTGCCATAATTTCGCTCACTGTAGCAATTATGTCATCATCTGATCGAATTGCATTGATCTCATTTTTTGCTTTATTTTTTCTGCAATCTCGAGCATAGTGTCCAGGTTTACCGCATACGAAACATCCGTTCTTTGGACCTTTATGACCGCCAGAGTTCTTGAACTTGTTATGTTCTTTCTTTGGTCAAAGATGACTCTTCATGCCATCATGTCTCTTCTTTCCCTTGTTGGTCACAGCGTTTGTTTTGAAATGAGTAGGGGGTTCTGATTTCTCCCTCTCCTTCGATTCCTCCTCGATTCGAAGATGTTTCTGAATTTTCTCCAAGGAGAAGTCCTCAGAACTGTGCAACAATTTCTTTCGGTAGCCTTTCCATGAAGGTGGTAATTTTGCAATAATTGCACCGACTTGGAAGGTCTCAGGGATGTCTATTTTTACTGCCTTTATTTTATTGACCAGAACTTGCAATTCATGCACTTGGGGAAGAATGGGCTTAGAATCTAAGAATTTAAAATCGAAATATTTAGATATTAAGAACTTCTTCGTACCTTCCTCTTCAGCCTTGAACTTGAATTCTAGTGCCTTCCATATTTCTGTTGCCGATGGATTATCTGTGTAGAGGTCGTAGAGACGATCAGATAAAGTATTCAGAATGTGTCCACGGCAAAGCAGTTCGATCTCCTTGCGTTTCTTGCGCTCCTTCTTGAGTTCTTCCGAATCATTTTCTGTTGGTTCAGGTATTGGTTGTAGGTCGGGATCAAGAACATAGTGAACCTTCAGGGCAGTCAATAGGAATGTCATCTTGTCTTGCCATCTTGTGTAATTTGTTCCATCAAATCGATCTAACTTGACAAGATCCTGGTTCATCACTTTGATGCTTGAAACAGCAGCGTCTGAAGCCATTATGTTACTAATACTTTTAAGATTGTTAGAAAATTCGGTAAAATTAAATGGATCCAGGACTGAATCGTGATTGAGAATCACTTTCCTTAAAAGTATTTCAAGCACTCTTTTATTATGTCTTAGAGTTGGAAAATGCAAGAACACTCAGGATAATATCAGCCTTAATTTCGAGTCTGCACAAGACAAGTGAAGAACCCGAAATGCAAGGAAGGTTTTTCTGGAATTTGGAAGAGAAATACGTTTTTAGTTCTTATGTTATTTTTCTGAATAGAATCATATATTTATAGGAGATATGGATGTTGTTTCAAAAGTTTGCAACCTTTGATGAAACAACACCATTTCACCATAAAACACAATGTTTCATATATGACACTATTTCATGAAAAGATATGAAAATTGAATTCAAAATTCAAACAAAACAATAACTAAATTAACTCTTTTGTCATACTATTAAGTCACACTTTCTATGTGGGACTTAAAGCAAAGCATTAAATGCTATTTATTCTTTTGTCATTTTGGAACTAATATTGCAAAACAATTTCCAACATGAACTTATGATCATTTCACAAATTTGTTCTATGGAAACAAGAGTGTGATCATTTCAAAAATTTGTTCAAGAGAAGTGCCACATTCAAAGTTGACTCTTCTTCTCCATATTCTAGTTTCTCGATGTTGTGTATATCTTCTTGAAATTAATGTCAATTTAGCACACAAGTCTTTTAGCTTCAACTCAGTTTTTGGAAACTCCTTTTTACTAAGGGCGTAATGACTATGTCAAGCTTAAACCAATCTTAATCAATTAATGAAAGAAATCTCAATCATAATAAATGGTTTGAAACTCCAAAGCTGGTGACCCTGAATAAATGTCAGTTAGATCACTATCTTAATCAAAAGGACAGGGAGGACCCTGAACTTCTATTGCTCAAACTACTGAGAAAGATGAGGAGGAACACGAGATGAAGCAGACTTATGAGGAGGACCTCGAACTTTTATTGCCCCACAAAACTTCATTTCTTTGAGGCATTTCATTGAACAGTTCATATGCATGATCAAGCTGAAAAGGTATTCCTTTGCTATAGGTGTCAATCTCTTTGGAAATCTTTCTGAACCCATCTTAATTTTCTTCTACCATGCGCATCAAGCTCATTGGTTCGCAATGTAGAATCAGAGAATGAGTAGGAAGAGAGTTCAGTGGCTTTGAAATTATGTTAGTAACATGAAAATGGTGCTTTAGACCAATTTGTTAACATTGTAGGTGCTGCTTTGGAAATGGAACACCAACAAATTCAACATTCTTGAATAATCTTATGGGAATGTTGCCAACTAAGAATATGCAGTTAGTAATATGAATTTATTAGTTTATGTTTGAATCACTAATTTAGGGAGGTTTATAATGCCGCAATCTACTCTGTTTTTTGTAGTCAAGCAAAATGTTGACTTTAAATGATGTGTCGTGTCATGTCAGCTTCCGTTAGATCGAGTAGACAACAATAGTCAAAATTGTGGAGGGAAAACTGTTAGGAAGACCATTCTTTGAAGGGAATTTTTATAAGGACAAAAACCAGATTTTGGATTATTTATAGGTAAGAAAACCATATTTAATACTAAAATAAATGAGTTTTTAGAATTTGTCAAGAAAGGGGTGAAAACAGAATGAGAAAGGGTACAAAAAGCATGTGTGCCAGGGCAAGATACAATCCAAGACACAAAAAGCACCAAATAGGTTGAAGAGCAAGAGGGTGATCAATTAGGTAATCTACGCGTTGATTTAATATTTTCCTCAAAGTCAATCAAATATGTGCATTAACGACAAACACGCGAGATCTTCAAAAATTGTCATGATATAATATATTAGGGCCTTAATCTAATAGATTATATGGTCTTTTTTGAAAAGATCTGACTCTCATATTTTCTGGGCAGAATCTTCATTGAATTTGTGTAAGTTTTGCATGCTCAAACCACTATATGAAGCACTACAAATAGGTAAATTCCCTTCTTTTGTATCTCATATTTTATTCTTGTGTGTGATAATACCTCTTTAGTATTCCATCATCATCATCATGACACCCAAAAGGATGAGATTTGTCTCTCCATCATCTCCTTTCATTGGTGATTTCTCATCACAAAAACAACAAGAAGTAAGGTTCTTTCTAGAATTTGAATTTTCCAATATCTTTGTCGATCTCAAATTAACAACATTCATCTGCAACCCTCCAAGAAAAGTGAACCCGTCCTTAGTCAAAATGTTCTTTTCAAATCTTTACTTCACCGATGGAATAATTTATTCTGAAGTACGAAAACATAAGATATCCCTACCTTTGAAAGACTTTGTGAATATTTTGGATCTTCCACATTATGGAGTTATCTTCAATCTAGAAGAATAAGAGGGCAACTTCAACTACAAGACGGTTGCCTCCTCATTTATGATCAATCTAAAGTCTATGGTACTTGCCCCCATACATTTTTGTATTTGTGCTCCCTAAAATTTGTGCGATTCTATATGTGGTAAATTACATAATCATTCCAAATAAAAGCAACTCCAATCACCTAACAACATCTGACGTTGCAAATGTGGTGATTGAAAATAAAATTGAAACACATTAGCCAAGTTAAGTGATACAACGCATGTTTGCAAGCAAAAGAAAAAGGATATGCCTACCACGTGATGACTTGGCTACAAAGATCCTAGAACTCACCAACTTCAACCTTGAAGGATAATATTCTGAGGAAGATGTAACAAACATAGGAGAAGTTATGCTAGGAATGATAAGGCACGAGATTATCAATTGAAAAATAATTCAAAAACCCTCTAGAGGGAAGAAAAGAGGAATGGAACAGGAGAATTAAGAAACACCCATGAATCTGTAAGATTTTTACTATGGCATCCCCAAAATTCCTTCCGCTGAAGACCTACTCAAGAAAATTATCCAGAGATTAAATATGACAAATGAGAAGATCAACTTTTTGTCTTTTCACTTTTCCCAAGACTTGAGACAACTACCTTTATGGATGTTCACTGATATTGATGAGGATAATAAAAAGTAGCCTCACTCATGTGTTTTTTAGTCTTTAAGTGTGTTTAACTTTTCGACTCTTATACGTTATTTCAATTCCTGCATTTTTTTGCTTTCTATAATTTGAATTACAACATTTTGAACTAATAAAATGTTTTTTTATTAGTAATGTGTATGACTATGTGAACAATGTGCTTACATATTTTAAAATTTGACTTACGTCTTTACTCGCCTTTTTTACCATGACAAAGAGGGAGAAGTATACTCTTATGTGGATTACGGTATACTATCTACTCATGTGAGGGTGATTTTAACCACTCCAAATTTTATTCAATTGCCTTTATTTTACCACCTTCCTGGGAGATGTGTTGTCATCATCAAAATATGAGAGAATATGGAACTATATGCTTGCAGGTATAATCAAGTAATGATCAAAGCTCATATACAAGCAATGTCTATCTATTCTTAATGATGTCACAATTTTGATGATGACAACATCTATTGTTAACTACTCATGAATTCAAGCAATGATTGAAGCTAGCTCAAATGGTCAAAGATGCACAAAATGGTTGATCAAGTTATTCCTTTAAACCAAGCTAAAGAATTAGGGTTTATGATCACCGGTGATATCTTCTGATGATGGTGACTAACTTTAAGATATCTAAACTCTCACCACCAAGAATATTCAAGTGAAGTTCTTATATGATTGGCATATCCGACAAAAGAACTTGAAGCTTCAAAGTATGAAAGAGATGATGTGTCTTGATCATGTTCATCTGAGTGATCTGTGTATTATAAATACACAAGGGTGTTTTATCAAGTAGTAGGGATAAAACACACACACACATACACACATATAAATTTAAAAGTATTTTTGAAGCCTCTCTTTTTTAATTAAAATGACCCCAAAAAATTGAAATCTAGCCAGATAAATTGGGAACTATCAAATTGATTAGGACAAGTTTTTGATTTTTATAATCAATTAGAAGAAATACCTAATCGATTAAATGAGGGTCAATCAAGTCCATAATCGATTTTGATCGTGTCGTAATGAATGGCAACAAATCTCTATCAAAATTCAAAATCTTCTAATTTGGGAAGCAATAATCGATTATTGCATGTACCTAATCGATTAGGTCATTTATTTTTCCCATGAATTGTTTCCTAAAATGAACAAACTCTAAGCCTATGAATAAAAGGTTCCCTTTAATTCAAATCATCCAGATAAACATGAATATCTCACTTTTCCTTTTTCTTAAACTCTCTCTAAAATTATTTGTTTTTCTTTCACATATTTAGTCATAGGACTTTGAGAGCATTCTTGAGTTTAGTGAGAAAATTATTCTGGGTGAAGGACGTTATTATAAATTTACCAAGAGTTCTTTTTCCTTTTGAGTAAATTATTTTTCCTTAGAAAGTAGTCTTTTGGGTTTTGGAGTTAAACTATTGCAAAAGCTTTTTTGGGGATTAGTATAAGTCTCAATTTAGTTCGTGAGCTCCACCGTTGAAAAAAACTCTTCTTTTCGTTTCGTAAAGAATAACTAGAGAAAAATATTCACAATAGTTTTTTTAGCAGAGCCCAATTAAAAGCTCTATCGATTCGAGATTTGTCTGGTATAAAATCTGACTCGATTTCTGAGTTCAACATATGTAAAAAACCAATAGGTTCGAGATCAACCCGGTAAAAAAAATTGATTTGGTTTGTGGTCAGCCTGTGTAAAACCTCGATTCGATTCGAATGATAGCCAACTTAAAATTCCAACTTGGTTCGATATCATCATGTGCAAAATCTCAATTTAGTTTCGAGACTAACCGCTCGAAGCTCTATTCATTATTTTGCGTGAAGACTAACAGTTTCACTCCCAACTCGTTGTATGGTTAAAAGTTAGCTTGAAACTTCATTTTCCTTGTATAAAGGGGGTTCGTAGGACTAACCTTCTAAAAGATCTCAAGAATTATTGAATACTCTCAAGATCAGTTTTTAGGCAGAGGAGTATGTCACTTATTTAAGACCGAACCTCGAGAAATCTTTATTGTTGTCTATTTTTTTTGAACTCTTCTACTTTCTGCTTATTTTCTTTATCATGATTTTCCGATGCATACCCAAATATTTTTTAGAAAATATTTTCAAACTTTGATTTAAAAGATAAATTAGTTTTAAACTATCATTTTTTTAAACTTCCAGAATTCACCATCTCCCTCTTGTGTAAGGAGTCACATGTTCAACATTTAATAGGTTTATGTATATTAGTAGGTTGACTGTGATTTTCATAATTCAAAAGGAATCTTGATGGCTCTATTAGCAGTTCTGGAAAGTAGTATAAGCCTCTTCCATTAAGAAATACTTCAAGCAAGACATGTTTAGAAACTCGAGATTTCACACGACACTTATCAGTAAGAAACTTAAATACAACTTGGTTATCTTTTGAAAATTTTGACATTGACATCAAGTTTCTTGTTATACAAGGCACAAATAGAATATCCTTAGATGTTAAGATCCTCTTATAATTAGACTTGGAAGTATTAATGAAAGAGTTTATCCATTAAATTTCTAAGGATCGATCGTTTGCAACACATACCCTTCTAAAACATACTTAAGACCTCTTGGTATGTAAAACATGAGCATATGGTTTAAGGTGATGGGAGGCACCTTAATCAGTAAACAAGGCTTTAGCTTCAAGCTCTGTAGATAAAAAAGAAACACTATTGTGTTGTAGCCATCATGTTTATGGCATGTGATCGAATGTGGATGCATCATGCTTGTCACTTGTTGTATATTGATTTACTTATTAACTTGGTTAGTAGGAGAGGTCATAATCGCCTAATCAAACTTGTTCTAGCAATCAATAATTGAGTGGCTATATTTTCCGCATAATTGACACTTATGTCGATTTCTAGTTCAACTTCAACCTTTTCCATGACTTCTGTCTTGAGACATTCAACCCATATCATAAGTATCATAGAAAATATCATTGCACATAACTTGTTTGTTTATTTGTATGAGTTACATCTTCAAAGATAATTCACACATCTAATTCTTGTCGAAATTTATCCCATACATTTGCATTAAAAATGATATTTATCTCTCTATAGGCCATTAAGAATGAATTCAATTTGATCTTGCTCTGAGATGGAAACACCAAATGCGAGTAAAGAATTGACAATGGCTTTGATTCGCAACAATACTCAATATTGAAGTGATTATCTTTCTTCATCAATTTTAACTCAACTCGCAATTTTCTAACTCTCGCCTACATCTACACATTGAAATATTGGTGAATTTTATTACTCACTTCAAATGCATGTTTGCATGATAAGACTCTTGGTAATACCAAATCAGGGATCGTCAAAAGAAGCCATATGAACACATTTTGATCTTGCATAATCCAATATTCATACTCTTCAAAAACTTTTCCTTCAAGTCAATCTTGATTTATCTTGAACATCGGCAAAATTTGAGGATTCACTGTCAATTTGTTTGTACATTCTTTGAGGGAGCGATAATCGCTCCCTTAACTTGTTGATTCCTTAGAGTGGTTGTCTTATAACCTGATGGAAAACTTTGCACCAAAATTGTGGCTCGAGCTCAAATCATAGACATCAAAACTAGAAGAAATTAGTTGCAAAGTTCGGACAAAATTGGTTATTATGGTAGTTTGTATAGGATCTACCATGGTTAGTTCACATGTGAGGTAGAAGAGAGAGGAAGAAATAAGAAGTTCTTGAATTTAGTAATGATTGTGATTACAAAAAGTTAGTTACATATAACTGAATTTGTTAGGGCAATGAAAGTAGATCTAATCAGGTGAATGGATTTAATGGAAGCTCAACTCCCTTGCATTTAACATTCATTGATCAAATATTTACAAAGAGACTAATGCAGTATTTATATACATTTACATCAATTTCTACCGTTGTATTTATATCAGTTCCAATCTGCCTAAGATATACAAACACATAGCTAACATAAGGCACATATACACAATAGAGTTCTACTTCTCTAATAATTTCAATAATGTAATATTTCTTTTCTAATATAATTCATTATCATTTCTATTTTATATTTTTCAATATTTCATTCATCAAAGTAATAGATATTTATAAGAGAATGGAGCAATTGTGTGGTAATTGTTGAATTGTAATTCCTTGTATCGAAGCATGTTGCTCGATAGAGTAAGGAAGTGTCAAACCACTTATGCCTATTTTAGTAGTGTTAGCTATTTTTGATTTTTATAGTTTTGGACTTTGGCTTGAGTTCCAAGTTAACCTAAATCTATAAATAGATGTAGTAACCCTTATTTTTGTAACAGAAGTGAATAGAGAGCATTCATAACATTGCATTCACAGTATTTTGCAGTTGCAAAGTGAATAAGAAGTTTTCCACGGTTTGTGGGCAGAGAGAAACTCTGCAGAATTTTATTCTTCTTCTCCTTCATCGTTCTATACACTTTCTTTCTCCATTTTTCTTCTCTTTTCGTTATTATTGTGTGGGTAATAACAATCTTGTTCATCAAGATTGATTGAAATTCTCCATAGGTTTTGGGGGATTTCTAACATTTGGTATCAAGAGCTCCGGTTAATCGATTTGCGAGAAGAAAGTCACCATGGCAATGAATCATCCAAACGGGCATTTTCCAGCAAATCTTCCGATTCTCAAGAGCAACAATTATGAGAATTGGTGCAAGCAGATAAAGGTTCTGTTTTGTTATCAAGATCTTTGGGATCTTGTGAAGGAAGGAGTAGCAACGCTTGCAGAAGCCGCGACGGATCAAGAAAAGGTTGCACATAAAGAATTAAAGAAGAAAGATTATAAAGCTCTCTTTATAATCCATCAATGTGTTGATGCAGATAACTTTGAAAAGGTTAGTGATGCAGAGTCAATGAAAGAAGCATGGGAAATTCTGGAGAAATCGTTTGGAGGCGTGGAGAAGGTGAAAGAGGTGAGGTTACAAACTCACAAAAGAACGTATGAATTGCTTCAGATGAAAGACAATGAAAGCATAATTGATTTCTTCATCAAGGTTACGAAACTGGTGAATCAAATCAAGGTATGTGGAGAAGTGTTGACATCAAGATCTGTTGTTGGAAAGATCTTGAGGTCGTTGGCTCCAAAGTTCGACCACGTGGTAGTAGCCATAGAAGAGTCGAAAGATTTGTCGAAACTGAAAAAGGAAGAACTTCAAGGGATGCTTGAATCTCATGAACAAAGAATGGCTGAAAGAGTTGCAGGAAAGTCGAAGAGTGATATGGCTTTGCAGGCTCAATTAGCAAAAGAAATAAAAGGCAAAGGTAGCTGGAATAGACACAAAGGCAGAGAGGGTTATAATAATTCGACTCGTCGAAATCAGCAAGAAGGAAACTGGTTGAATCAGAGAAAACCCTAGAACCAAGGCAACCAAAGAGGTGGTGTTGCAGGTAGAGGAAGAGGCGGTGGTCAAAATCCAGACAAGAGTCACATTTAGTGTTACAATTGTCAAAGGTATGGTCACTATTCTTGTGATTGTCCAGAAAAGCAGGAGAATCAAGAAACTTATGCAAAGTTGGCGAAACATGAAGAAGAAGAGATGTTGTTAATGGTTACAACAAGAGAAGAAGAGAAGTTCAAGGACCAATGGTACTTGGACTCAGGATACTCATCACACATGTTTGGAAGAAAATATTGGTTTGTCAACATAAAGCCCTCAATGAAGAACATGCTGAAATTTGCAAATGACAACACTCTAGCAACTGAAGGTGTTGGTGATGTTTTGATTATGAGGAAAGATGGCAAGAGGTCATTAATTTCAAATGTGTTATACATACCAGGCATGAAGAGTAATTTGCTCAATATAGGGCAGTTAGTCGAAAAGAACTACAAGGTCTTGATCGAATACAAAATGATGAGAGTTCTCGACTCAAATGGAAAGTTGATCTTGAAGGCTCCAATGTCTCAGAATAGAACCTTCAAGATTGGACTAAATATGATGGAGCATAAGTGTCTTGCAACAGCAGCCAACATAGACGAATGGATATGGAATTACAGACTTGGGCATCTCAATTTCAAAGACATCAGAGATTTGAAGAGAAGAAATATGGTTTCAGGATTACCAGAAATCGACATTCCAAATGAAGTCTGTGAAGAATGTGTGCAGGCGAAGCAGCATAAGAACAACTTCAGTAAGGATGCAAGAAGCAGGTCGAAGGCAATTCTTGAAGTCATATACTATGATGTATTTGGAAGTCTCCAGGTGGATTCGATTAGAGGTAACAAACACTTTGTTACATTCATAGATGATTTCATTCGAAAACTGTGGTCTTACCTGATCCAGAAGAAAAGTGAAGTGATCGAGGTATTTTCCAAGTTTAAATCTATGGTCGAAAGATAGAGCGGTCGAAAGATCAAGATTTTGAGAACTGATGGTGGTGGAGAATATGTGTCGAAAGACTTCGATGCATTATGTGTGAAAGAATGGATTGTGCATGAGATGGTGCCACCCTACACTCCACAGCAGAATGGAGCCGCAGAAAGGAAGAATAGAACCATTATGAATATGGTTAGAAGTATGTTGAAAGGCAAGCATCTACCCAAAGAATTATGGGGAGAAGCTGTGTCGACTGCGATATATATCCTGAACAGATGTCCGACGAAGAAGCTAGAAGAAATCACGCTAGAAGAATGTTGGTCTGGTGTCAAGCCTAGCTTGAGTCATCTAAGGGTGTTTGGATCTATAGCACATAGACATGTGTCAGATCAATTGAGAAGAAAATTTGCTGACAAGTCGAGTCAGATGATCCTGATAGGATATCATTCGATTGGAGGATACAAGTTGTTCGACCCAATGAATAAGCAATTAGTCAGCAGGGACGTGATCATAGATGAGCTTAAGGAATGGGATTAGACTGAGAATGTCAAGAAAGATTCAGTGAGAATCTTTTGTGATGAACCAGCTAGTGAAGTCGAAAGAGAAGTTCGACAGGAAGAAGTCAGAGGTGAAGCAAGTACAAGCAGACCTCAAAGAACAAGACACATGCCTGCAAGATTGCAAGAATGTGTGATTACATCAGATGATGTGGTCGATGAAGAAGGTGAGTTGGTACATTATGCTTTCTACGCAGATGTCGAACCTGTCAATGCAACTGAGGCATTGAAAGATTTGAAGTGGATGAAAGCAATGGACGAAGAACTAAAGTCAATCGAAGTCAACAATACTTGGTCACTTGTCGAATTGCCCCAAGACAAGAAGACAGTCGATGTGAAGTGGGTATACAAGGTAAAGTTGAATTCAAAAGGAGAAGTGACTCGACACAAGACGAGACATGTGGCGAAAGGATTTCTTCAGAAAGAAGGAATCGACTTCGATGATGTTTTAGGATCAAAACAATCAAGTTGGTTGTTGGTCTAGCAAACATGAACAACTGACAGATGTGTCAGATGGATGTGAAATGTGCATTCTTGAATGGCCCCAACCAGTTGGATTTGTGAAACATGATCGAAGCAAGCACATCGAAATGAGGTTCCATTATCTTCGAGAGCAGGTAGCATATGGGAAGATGAATGTGGAACACTGCAGAACTGAGAATCAAATTGCAGACATAATGACGAAAGAAGTGCAGGTCGAAGTGTTCAGAAGATTAAGAGTTATGATGAACGTAGATAACTTAGACACAATGAATTAGGTGGTGTGTTGAATTGTAATTCCTTGTGTCGAAGCAGGTTGTTCGACAGAGTAAGGAAGTTTCAAACCACATATGCCTATTTTAGTAATATTAACTATTTTGGGCTTTTATAGTTTTTGGCTTTGCCTTGAGTTCCAAGTTAACCTAAATCTATAAATAGATATAGTAACCCTTATTTTTGTAACAAAAGTGAATAGAGCATTCATAACATTGTATTCACAGTATTTTACAGTTGTAAAGTGAATAAGAAGTTTTCTACAGTTTGTGGACAGAGAGAAACTCTGCCGAATTTTATTCTTCTTCTCCTTCATCGTTCTATACACTT
The DNA here is from genome assembly GCF_024323335.1 of Lathyrus oleraceus. Classification (NCBI taxonomy): domain Eukaryota; kingdom Viridiplantae; phylum Streptophyta; class Magnoliopsida; order Fabales; family Fabaceae; genus Lathyrus; species Lathyrus oleraceus. The sequence goes on from NC_066585.1 coordinate 196,968,710, forward strand.
TCTTTATTCTTCTTCTCTTCCATCGTTCTATACACTTTCTTTCTCCATTGTTCTTTTCATTGTTATTGAGATGTGCGGGAGGTTGAGGAAACCATTGAGGATGTGACCGCCAACAGTCAGTGTCAATATATTTTGATTAAGTCTGAGTAATAGGATTGTGTGAGCCTTTGAACTGCAGATATGCTATTATAGAAAATCATAGAAAACTACCTTGGGACTTCAAAGGTCCGCAAAATTTGCTTCAACCAAAGGAGCTCATAAGTCAATCAGATGACTGTGCCACGGTGTCTGCTTTTTAGACTTCAAATTGATGATAGAAGAGGTTAAAAAATGAAGAAACGTGAAGTAGATTTGAAGGACACAGAACAACGACCCCAATCTGCATTAGAGCAGGTTGGCACTTGCAGAGAAGGGAACATGTTAAGTTGAACCTAGAGATATTGTAATACGTGGCGTAATATAGTATAGTAAGCCGGTGCTCTTGTTCACGAAATACACAACGAAAATCCCATTGGTGTATATATATTTGGTAACTTAGGACTAGAAAATGGTTATTACATTTGGTAACTTATACTAGAAAATGGTTATTATATTTGGTAACTTAGACTAGAAAATGGTTATCATATTTGGTAACATCGGACTATAAAGAGAAAGGTTACCTCTCTAATATGAAACTTGCATCGTCAAATGTCTATCAGTAAAAACCATTAAACGAAATTCAACACTACAGATGTGACACATATTTCCCTTACCTGAAAGGAGTGTCTGCTGCCTAGGACAATACATTCTCAATCTCATCACCAATTTCAAATCTGCATGTAATTTTTGGAATCTCAAATAAACCAACAAACTGTCCATATTCATTAAGTAAAACAGGAGCAGAATCACACCCAAACCACATCACAAACAATAGTTTTACAGGGCATTACACGGACCCATTATACAAGTTCTGAAACATAAAAGCTAAAGACTATAAACGGTTTACGGTTTTAGTCCCAATATCATTCTTATCATTCTTAAAATCCACCACGAAGGCGCAAAACAAGGTGAAGAGTAGACTCCTTCTGAATGTTGTAGTCAGCAAGAGTCCTTCCATCCTCCAATTGCTTCCCAGCAAAGATCAACCTCTGCTGATCTGGTGGGATTCCCTCCTTGTCCTGTATTTTTGCCTTCACATTATCGATTGTGTCTGAACTTTCTACCTCCAAAGTAATGGTCTTTCCTGTCAAAGTCTTGACAAAGATTTGCATACCTCCCCTCAAACGAAGGACAAGATGAAGGGTGGATTCCTTCTGGATATTGTAATCAGCCAAGGTTCGTCCATCTTCGAGTTGTTTTCCAGCAAAAATCAATCTTTGCTGGTCTGGGGGAATACCCTCCTTGTCCTGTATCTTAGCCTTCACATTGTCAATTGTGTCTGAGCTCTCTACCTCCAAAGTAATTGTCTTGCCGGTGAGGGTCTTCACAAAAATCTGCATACCACCACGAAGTCTCAAAACAAGATGGAGGGTTGATTCTTTCTGGATGTTGTAGTCGGCCAAAGTTCGGCCATCTTCGAGCTGCTTTCCAGCAAAAATCAACCTTTGCTGGTCTGGAGGGATACCCTCCTTGTCCTGTATCTTGGCCTTCACATTGTCAATTGTGTCAGAGCTCTCCACCTCCAAAGTAATTGTCTTGCCGGTGAGGGTCTTCACAAAAATCTGCATACCACCACGAAGTCTCAAAACAAGATGGAGGGTTGATTCTTTCTGGATGTTGTAATCGGCCAAAGTTCGGCCATCTTCAAGCTGCTTTCCGGCAAAGATGAGCCTTTGCTGGTCTGGTGGAATACCCTCCTTGTCTTGAATCTTAGCCTTCACATTGTCAATTGTGTCAGAGCTCTCTACCTCCAAAGTAATTGTCTTGCCGGTAAGGGTCTTCACAAAAATCTGCATACCACCACGAAGTCGCAACACAAGATGGAGGGTAGATTCTTTCTGGATGTTGTAATCAGCCAAAGTTCTGCCATCTTCGAGCTGTTTGCCAGCAAAGATGAGCCTTTGTTGGTCTGGGGGAATGCCCTCTTTGTCCTGGATCTTGGCCTTGACATTGTCAATGGTATCAGAGCTCTCCACCTCAAGGGTGATGGTCTTTCCAGTGAGAGTCTTCACAAAGATTTGCATCCCACCGCGAAGTCGCAACACAAGATGGAGGGTGGATTCCTTCTGTATGTTGTAATCAGCAAGAGTACGCCCATCCTCGAGCTGCTTGCCAGCAAAAATGAGACGCTGCTGGTCAGGAGGGATCCCTTCCTTGTCTTGAATCTTGGCCTTAACATTGTCTATGGTATCTGAACTCTCAACTTCGAGAGTGATGGTCTTGCCGGTGAGGGTCTTAACGAAAATTTGCATCTATATCATCAGAAACAAACAAATCAGTCACAAATTTTTATTCACATTATCTATAAAGATCACTACAACACAGAAAAACCACATGTAACCAACAAAAGAAACATAAAATCAACCAATATAACCATTTCTATTTACAGGAAACATCTTATAAAACTTCATCAAGTTCCCCTAATCAATCAATAAATAATTTGGGTAGCAATACTAAATTACACCTATACAGAAGAAAAAAATTCAGACAAAACTAGAGACAGGATGCATATATAAAGGCAACAAGTACCCCTGGACTAATCTAAATAAAAAATGTTCTATAACTACGCTATATAATCCTCGGCTATGAGAAATTTAGTATACAAACCCTAAAAACAGAAATGAACGTCCTTCGATCATAAAAATATTGAACGAAATTTGTCAATTAATCAAAGAAAAACTCCCAAGGATAGGATTATGAATAGAGTAAAATGAACAATCGATTAAAAAAAAAGATAAAACCCTAATCAACAACAATCGATTAAAAATAAGACTAAACCCTAATAATGAAGTCTGATAAACCAAACAAAAATCAAAATTGATCTGATAATTATTCAATCGAGAGAAAACAGAAACCTAATTATCGAAATCTTCGTGAGAAAAAGATGAAGGGTAAAAGATGAAGGGTAGGAGATACCTTGATTCAGTGTGCTAGGGTTTCTCTTCTCTGCAACAAACGAAAATATATGAATATATGAATGCTGTGGAATGGGGCTTTCGAATTTATAGCTTAAAATGATTCGAGGTTGCGTAAAAGTAACGGCAGCTCTTCCAATCACATCGCGACACGTGGACAAATCTGAGCTATAAACGATTTTGACACGGCAATGTTTGGTATCACAGTCGTCTTCGGCAACGGATAAGATGATAGCTTTGCCATCCAAACACGTCTTGAATCTGTTGGCTTATTTCGTGGAAAGTGCGTATAACTAAAAAATGCCAAAATTAATTTTTAAAAGAATACAAATGATATAGTGAATTTGGAATGAGCACTGATAATATAATTTGGAATGTATTAGAAAAATCTCAAAAAAAAAATTAATTAATTTAATGTTGCATACACATCATGAAGTTATAGTAAAGAAATGAACAATAAAATTAAGTGTGCTCAACTTCTATAAAAGACAATTTCTCAAAATGATAAGCCCGACATCAAATAAAATTTGTGTTTGAAAAGTATTGTCTTATGTATTTGAAATTGGATATCTGAGAACAGGTAATCAATGTATCTGTGAAAAAAAATTGTCAATATTTTATAACTATACAGTAAAACTCAATATAAAAATATAGTTATATGTTTACCTATGTTGTGAAATTTTTTCTTAAAACAACATTAGGTATAGTAGTCATGCTTTGATTAGCTTGTGAATTAATATTTTTAGATCTTTTTTAGTCCACTATTAAGATTGCAACATAAAGTTGGATATGACTAAAAATAAACTAATATATATAGAACACAATTCATTTGGGTTCATTAAATAATAAACGTGTATATACCCTCTATTCTTTTTTATAAGTAGATTTTGATTTTTAGATTCATTTAATCTGTTATATAAATACAGAACAGTGGCTAGAAGAAAGCTGTAATAATTTCCGAAACTCTCGCAGAAGAGTGAAACTCGTTGACAAAATTGAGTGGTTCCAAAATTTATAAAAATGTAGAATTACTCATTACATGTTATCCTATATATTTTTCAGAGATTCTATTTTCAGTGTCTTAAAGTTTACTTTCAAACAAACTCTTTCTATTTTATTGGATGTGTGTAGATGAATAATCAAGAATAATGAATATGTTCAAAAGATAGTTTTCATACTAATCTCCGAAAGATAATTTTCGAACACACTCATATTAGATCAAATGAAACAACGTAATAGATGTATCAACAAGAAAAAAATTTGAACTTCCATAAAATTTGTGAAAAATATATAAGGCGTAAATAAAAACCCTCTAAAAATTGGATAAATTGTAGCATCAAAATGTTTGTCTAAGCTGTTGTCCCAACAGTTGCCTCCAAACCTCACTCAACTTCTGATTCAGCAACTATATTTTTAAGTCAAGTTTCATAATCACAATACATATTTCAGTTTTTGATACAATGTTTATTATAGTAAAAAAATAGGTTACGAACTCAGTGGTTTGCAGTACCACCAATATGTAAACATAAATTAAACCTTGTACTCTAATGAATTCTTTTAATTGGACCCATCGCTAATAGTTGGAAGAAACAAGCCATTAAATGTTATACCAACCATCATTTGTGTTGGAGCAGTTCTTTATTCTGCAAGGATTCACAAAAGAAATAAATAAAATAAAATACTTTGATTGCAGATTCAACACGTAGTATTCTTTATTAAGCAGTTTGGCCAAATCAAAATCAGCACATCATATAAGATTCTAAAAAACCAATGAATTTGTCATATTCAGTTCAGTTTGAGCCAATATGACAATCACAAAATATACTTTCTTTTCTTTTAGATAAATAAATGATGTGATATATACAACTAACTAAAAACAACATTAACAAAATCAATTCTTGCTCTCACTACATTATAGATTCTTCTGACAATATAGTCAACAATGAATATTTTGCCTTGATTGCGATTCTGCCATCTTCTACACATAGCTTTGCACCAGTGACAACCCAATATCCGGGTGGATCCTCTGGACCTCTTACCTTTTCCTTTGTGTCAACAAAGCTAAGCATTTTGGGAGCTCTTGTAGGTACAGGTGGACCAGCATTATAAATTGCCGAGTTTATGTCAACTTTAGTTTGTTTCTCAGGTGACTGCAACTCTTTGCTAAGCTTTGCACTCATCAATGCTGAGAAAAATCCCGACTTTCTAGATGAGGTTGAAGGTCCATCCCATTCTGATCTGCGAATTTTAGCAGTAGCTACCGTTGAGAATCCAAGCCTTAAGAAAAGAACTTTCTTCATTCCCATTAGCTTAACCTCAAACCAAGCCTTTGTCACAATAGCTGTGGACTCATCCATTCTTGAGCTATTGTGTTGTACAGGTGCTGTGTAGACATGAGAAAACATGTTCCACTTCACTGGTTCGTAGTAGCCTCGGTCGTCAGGTTCGTCGATAGGATCATAACCGTGATCTTCTGAAATTTCAAGGACACCTGGAACCTCCGAAAGATGCTGGAGATGGATTGATAGGTGGTCATGCTTCTTTCCTTCTAAGTACAATCGAATACCTGTCACAGGCCGGTTTCCAGACTCAACCTGCTTATTGAAAAAATGTCTAATATGAGTTTTCGAGAGCTAACTAATCCCTACATTAATTGTATTCTTCCTGATAAAACCTTCCATTTAAATAAAGTATGCAAATGTTGTAACATAATCTTATTGAAGGCGCGATCCAAAATTTTGTCCTTTTTAAAATGGTCATAGGCAATTAGAGCACAGGTAAAGTCGGGGCAGGTTTTTAAACTTCTTCTGATTATTTAAGAGTATTGGAACTTGCAAGGAGGAATTACCTTCACAGTATTAACATAAAGTTTGGGTCCCATGAGAGTGAACTGAAGCGATGGAGATGCATTCCGTTTATATTTATGGTCGAATACAAGAGGCAGATCACCATACATTGGCGCCCACTGTCGTGGCAACTGAAACTCGAGAAATTGATGAAGTTCTTCTATTGGAGGTTTATCTGTTTGAAACAGAAAACTTATAAACTCCAGAAGAAAAATAATAATAATTCGGCAGAGGGAAACTTAAGTTGCAGGTATTTTACTCACATCTAAGATACAAATTCACTGCGTGACTTAAAAATCCATTTCCTGGAACAGAATTCAGTAGTGAAGTAATAGGCACCAAAGACATTGATATGACATTAGGAGATTGTGATATGGTCGAGAGCCATTCATTATAAGGTTGACCTAAATCGGTACCTCCTCTTCGAACCGAAATGCTTACTATATCCTGAAAAAGAATAAGGTCAAGTATTTGTTAGATGCAAAATAGCTACAAGGTGCCCCTGATAAAGTAAACTTGTAAAAAACATAACAAAAAGGGAAGAAAACAAATACTAACGTCATTCTTAGAGTGACTTTTTACAACTGGCCTGCCAACAAGCAATGGAGGTTTGTGCCTGTTCTGTCCTCTAAGCTTCGCATGATCATCCTGCAAACACGATCGAAGATATGTTTACATAAGTTAAAACTTTTTAGATTTCCATTACCATATTTTTATCTTCATGTTCAAGAAAGACAGACATATTTATTTATCTATTTATATTTACCCTTGGTTGTCCTGATATTGCCGCAGAATTGACATTAGTACTTTGAATTGAATCCGCAGAAAATCTCTCATCAGCTAATTGCTTAAGCAATTTCTGCAGTTCCGTCGGCTGAACATCTGAATTTTTCGACTGCTTGATATGAACCACATCTTTGCCTCCCATCTTTACCCCAACAACCACATGAGTACCATAGTTTTCAATGAACCTGAAGAGTCATGTTTAGTTTGAAACACTGTTAACTCAAGTCTAAGCAACATATATAAGAATCACACTCTAGTACAAAATCAATGTTATGCAGAATTTCATTACAATTATTAACAAAAAAAGAGTGAAGAATAACAATACTAATACTTACTCGGCAAGAGCAGCCGGGTTCCACGAAGAAGGCACTTCTTTTTTCACGTTTTCAGAAAGGGAAATGTTGGTTCTATCTAATTCAACGGTATACAACGTTATGAACCATCCATCAAACGCAATACTTTTAGTCGAAGCCGCATCCCTAGACCAACATTTTCTCATGTCAAGCATTTTGTTGAATTGGCCGGACGGAATCTTCCCCGACAAAGATAGTTGTCTGTTGAAATGCTCAGACATCTACAATAGTCCAAATTCACTAAAATTCAGTCTTTCTCATTTTTATCACATCCAATAAATAACACATGTTTACTCTTCAAAAGTCAAGTCGTTAAAACAAATTTCAGAAACATAAACTCAAATACAAACAATCCAATTACAGCAATAGTATCAATTAAAACCTTTCTCTACATATAAAATTTATACCAAAAAAAAACATCATAATATCCAAGAATGAATCATATCTAATGATTCGATTCAGCTCTTAAAATAAAAAACCTATATTCATAAGAAATTGAATCAAAATTATCGTAATCGGAAAAGTTGTGATGGTGATGACCTACCTGGTTGAAAGTAAGAACATCAGAACGAAACCTGGTGCAATCACCTTTATCAGACTTGATAGATAAAGGAACGTTTGGGACAACAACACCAGAAGGAAACACAAGGTCTCTGGTGTGTGAACTACTATTCGGAATTTGGATCAACCTCTTTGACTTGCAAGCAGAGAATTTGACATCGTTGCAAAGATCATATCCTTGACCAATAACACTGACAGCTTTCTCAGCTGCCAATTGAGGATCCAACCCTGCATTTCCATAGCTATAGCTATTAGTTTTAACATTGAAACCCATAGGTTCAGGGGTTTAATTTTCTTCACAGAGAATGATGATAACAAGAAGAAGAAGAAGTGGTGTATATATTATCATGTTTGAAGGGGTCATAACGCGGGTTATTTTTTAACTTGTTATTGTTGTTGTTTTTGGAGAAGTAAAAAGGACTGTTAAATTGTGTATTCAAATAAGGATATTATTTTTTTGAAACGGTTAATTCAAAGAAAGATTAATTGGATGTTGAATTGAAGATGGTGACAAACAAGTTGACAAGTGAATGGGAACGAGGAAGAGGAGAGAGAGAGAGTGAAGAATAAGGCGGCTTGCGTGTTTGTAATATCGTCCACGTGGCAATATGGCGTGATAAGTAACGTATTTATATCGTTCTTAATTTGACCACTTTTTTCAAGTGGATGGAAGAACTTGTCATATATCCTTCGGTTCCACGTGATATTCTTTCTATAGTGTCTTGTTAGCCAATTAAGGAAATTCTACGCATACAACACATAAGAGAGTAAAAATAAATAAATGAAAGAGAAAAAATAATATTTTTATTAAATATCTCTTATTAAATATTGAAAATGATGGAAGTAATATTAATTAGAGGATAGAATTGTAAAATGTGTATTGAAAATTAAAACTGATCATTTATTTTAGAATATTTTTTAATTTCAAATGAGTCACACATTGTGAAACAAATGGAGTAATATGGAGTGAGGTTCTTGACGAACAGTTATTCCGTGAGAGATGGTTATAAGACGCACATGTCCTATATACCTAATCCTTCTAACCTGTTGTGGTTCAAGGCGTGGAACAAAGTGATATCTTCGAAAGTCGTGTGTTTAGTTTGGAGAATTTTTTAAAACAGATTAGCTATAAAAATAATTTGGTTATGAGAGGGGTAATTGGTCAAGGATTAGTACAATGTGTTGGAGGGTGTGGAGTTGCTGAATCGATGTCTCGTTTACTTTTCGAATGTTCAGTATTCACATCGGTCTAGTATCCTGTTTGCAGGTGGCTAAATGTATATATGGTTTTGCGCGATGGATGTCCCTTACAACTATAGTAGTTTGAAGGATTGATTGGTGGAGGTAGGGTTGTCTCAATTAAGGTTGGAGTGATTTGGTTCACGTGCATGTGGATCATCTAGAAAGCAAGGAGCAAAAAATTATTCAAAAGTAGAGATATTAGTGTTGAAAAATTGGTTAAGGAGGTGAAAGTCTACTCGTGGAATTGGTTGAAAATTTAAATCTAAAACATGGAGTACAATTTAACTTTGTGGTATTTGAATCCAAGGGCTTGCCCTATAAGCATATAACTTTAACTTTGGTTATTGCTTCTAGTTTGCTGCTCCTGTTTGTGTTTTGCAGCATGATTTGTGTGATTATATATTTGTTTAGTGTTGTTTGTTTGTGTCTTACAGTACACTTGCGTGCTTTAAATTGAGATTGATTGTTAATTATAGCCTTGTTGAATTGGTTGGCATTTGGCCAAAACATTATCGCAACTTCTGTCGACCATTCACATCATATGTAGAACAATTGAAGTTTTTCTTATTGGAATATTCTATGGGGTTGACAGCAGCGGTTTATAAGTCTTCTGTAATTTGTATTGGTGCAAATTTATCTCGTGCATGTTGTTTTTCCTATTCGCCTTTTTTGATCGTCTTCACCACTAAATCAATTGGATAGTCGTGACGTGAGCCTGTTTCATGGTGTGATTCTGGTTGTTTTTTGTTGTCACAAGATATTGTCTATTAGTCTTGAACTAGTTGTTAGTTTGATGTTGTTTTTTTAGTAAGGCTTGTTTAGTTGTAATAGTGGGGATGCACTATTGTGTTATATTCTGGAACATTTTCATGTAATGTTGTACCTTTTTGGAAAGCATGTCTTATGCTAGTGTTTTGACTTTAACATAAATCCTTTTGCTTCTTAAAAAAATACAACACACCATTCAATCACAATTTTAAACAAATTTGACTTTTTTGCCTCATTCAACAATTGATGTATCTAGTACATATATAATCTTATTGCTTATAATAGTAATCAGAGAATGTATTTGATTATATAACATTGTTGATTTGGACTAGAAATAGTTTATTTCAATAGAACGTGTTTTCATGATAGTATTTATGTCTACAATTATCTTTTTGTCTTTATATCTATATTAAATACAAGGTGTAGACTTTGTCATTCTTGTTCAGTTCAATATTGACCCTTTATACATTCATTTTATTATGCAGGATCTACAAATTTCATCTAGGTTATTCATGTCTCTCAACATAATTTATGGAATACTTATCAATCATTTTTATAGTCATCTACATCTAGAGTATATAGTGGTTCCAGGTTGAAGAGTGATATATATCATTATCACCTTGAAAATAACTTATGAAACTTGCATAATTTTATTTGTAGTCTTTTCATGGTAGGTTAATCCAATATAAACATTACTCATGATATGTATAGATATGTGAAGAGTTGATAACTCTTTATCCTTAACCTGTAAGATGTGATCATCAGTCTATCCACATAATAGTATCAATGATTTAATGTCATCTCAATTCACAATAAAAGTTAATTATAAATACTTTTAGAATATTGTCATCATGTTTAATGGGGTCTCACGATTAAGTCTCACTTAATGCTTCATCAAATAGACTAACTATTATAGAGACTTTATTACTTTGGAAAAATAAACATAATAAAGAAATGTCTTATTAATATTAATAGATAATTTGATACAAGTATTAAGTTTAATAAAACTATTGATCTCTATGGCCAATAAGGTGAACACCTAATACTCATGGGTCTAGTTTGACCAATCAGTAAAATATAGAAGTGTATTTAATTAAATACATAGTTAAATATATTTTAATGATACTTATATCTTCACAATTTCAAACGTGAATTATCATATCAAACAATATTTTATGAATAATCCTTGACAAGAAAAAATTGTCTCGGACAAATTTTATAGATTGACATCGAAACTTGAGGATTACCGTCAAACATGAGAAAAAAATATATGTCTTAAAGAAACCTGTTCCTGAAGAGGATTCGTCCAATTCTACTCATATGGGTGAAATAGATACTTATAAGAAGCATGTTGATGATACCTTAGAAATTGCATATCTTATACTGATTACAATGAACTATGAATTGCAAAAGCAATATGGAAACATGGCATCATTTGATATGATATATTAAGAGCATACAACGCATGAAAGATTTAAAAGTTATAAAGCCCTTTTTAAGGCAAGCTAGCCGATGGAACCCATGTAGGTCCCCAAATACTCAATATGATTGTGTATGTGGAGAACCTTGATAGATTGCATTTTCCCCTTGCATAAGAGCTTGCGATTGATTTGATTCCGCAATAGTTGTCGAAAAACTTTAACCAACTTATCTTAAATTTCAATATATATGATATGAACAAAAATTTGTCTGAGTTGCTAGATATGTTGAGAATTGTTGAGCAGATTCTAAAATCTAATTGGAAGACCATTCTTATGGAATTTTCAAGCCTAGTAATGATATAGCTAAGGAGGGAACTTTCTTCCACTATGTAAGATTGAACATTGGAAGAGAAACTACCCAAAGTACATGGAAGATAAAAGTAATAAAGTAGAGACTTCAAGTTCAACTATTTTTGTTATAGAAATAAACTTATCTACTTTTGCATCATAGGTATCAGATAGCGGATGTGGTTCTCACATTTGTACTAATTTACATGGGCATAAAAGGAGTAGAGAATTGACAAAGGGTGAAGTTGATATAGGATTTGGTAGTGAAGCAAAGGTTGTTGTTTTAGCTATAAAAACTTATGTATTAACTTTACCTAGCGGTTTAATAATTTAGTTAGAGAACTGCTATTATGTACCTGTAATTAGCAATTATAATATTTTCATTTTTTGTTTGAACAAGTTTGGTTTTTCGTTTATAATAAATAATAGTCGTTGCTCAATTTAATTAAATGATATATTCTAAGCTAATGCATAAATGAAGAATGGATTATATGGCATTGATCTTGAAATATCAATCTATAACATTAATACTAAAATGATGAAACCTAACGAGTTAAATCTAACTTACCTTTAACACTCACATTTATGCCACATAAATGAGAAATACATTTTCAAACTCTAAAAAGATGGACTCTTTGACTCTTTTAATTATGAATCAAATGTCACATGTATATATTTTTTACTTGGAAAGATGACAAATTCCCATTGATATGAAATTGTGATAGGGATAGTGATCTTTTGGCCCTCATACAAAATCCTCATTCAGTGGATTTTCCCCCACTATTTCATCATATTTATTGATGATTGACAATAGATATGATTATGTATATCGAATGAAGCATAAATCTATTTTTTTTGAAAAGTTCAAGGGATTAAAAAATAAAGTACAAAACCAACTATGCAAGAATATTATGTTGATAGACTAGTGATAATATTGAGACTATTATATGTATAGATTAGTGATCACATCTCACAGATCATGGATAAAGAGTTATCTAGTCTTTACATAGGTATATATATATCATGAGTGATAATTATATCAGATTAATCCACCATGAGAATACTACATAGAATGTTATGCAAGCGTCAAAAGTTATTCTCAAAGTGATAATGATGCATACCATCCTTCGACCTGAAACCACTATGGACCTTAGATGTGTAGTCTAGTACTTTATTGTCGTTCAAACATTTTCCATAATAGGATGATCATAAGTATGGTTGATGGGTACTCTACAAATCATCTTGAGTGACATGAGTGACCTTGAAAGACACGAGTGACCTCGATAGACGATCAATAATAAGGGTTGAAAATTTATTGGCATGGGTGTTACATAGTCACTCATCTTATTATTAGTCGTCCACCGAGGTCACTGATGTCACTCATGGGGTTAAAAAAAATTGGGAGGAATATACTAAGATGTCTTCTAATAACACCATGACAAAGTGATCCAAATAAAGGTTGAAAATTTTGTTCATATGCTCCATGTACACTCTTGGTGCATTAGTCACACCAAAAGGTATAATTGAATACTCATAATGACCATAACATGTTATGAATGCTATCTTAGGAATAACCTCCGACTTCACTCGAATCTAATGGTATCCTGAACTCAAAGCTAGTGTGTTTTCTTCTCTTCTTTCTCTCTAATTTCCTCTTACTATTTCTAATTTTCTAATTTCTTAATTATTTCATTTTAATTAAAAAAGTTCAGATATTCATTATTATTTGACTCCTTTTCCAACTCTACCTCTCTCTCACTCATTCTAATTTTTAATTTTCTAACTTATTAAAACAAACTCAATAAATTATATAAATCTCAATTAATTACATTATAAATAATAATAATAATAATAATAATAATAATAATAATAATAATAATAAAACCATAAAAATACACAAAAATCACATTAGCAAATAAATAAATAGACAAATAAAATTTGGAGTGTTACATTCTTGTGCAATCCTTCTTCGTTGGAATTGATTATCACATCATCGATATAATCTTCTAATTTTTCACCTATCTCTTGTTTGAGGATTTTTTCATCAACCTCTGGTATATTTTTAGGCCAAAAGGTATGACGTTGTAATGATAATTAGCTTTTTCAATCATCAAGGTTATTTTATCCATGTATAATTCAAACATGGGTATACGGTTATAATCTGAATACGCGTCCATGAATGACAACAATTTGTAGTCGGCTAAATTGTATACCAGATTGTCAATGTTCAAGAGCGGATATGAATCTTTCTAGTAGGCTCTGTTGAGGTTGATATAGTCAACGCACATTCTCCACTTCCCCGATGATTTCGTGACCAGCACAACATTAGAAAACCATTCAATATATCTTACTTCAGAAATAAAGTTAGTCTCAAGTAGACCTTGGACCGTACTCATAGTTCCTTCTGCCTTTTCAAAGGTTTGTCGTCTTCTTTGTTACCATAAAATGGGAAGAGGGGTCAACATTCAATTGGTGACAAGGTACGTTGGGGCCTATGTTGGGCATCTTGCTGGAAAAAACTGCGAAGAGGTTGGCATTAGCTTTAAGGTATTCAACGAGCCCTTTCTTACAACATATGTCAAATCGACCCCTATACGGGGCCGGCCTCATCAAGTTATCAACGAGCTTTATAAATTCAATTTTTTTGTCTAGAACCAACCTCATGGTTTTTTTCTTTGACTGTCGGTGAAGATCTGAGGTCATCATCGTGTAAGGTTTTAACTTATTGCACATCGAGGTAAACCATGTTAGCTTTGATTATATGAGTCTTCTTCCTTTTCTTGTAAGATTTCATGTATCGGGCAATCTCCACGTAGATCAATTGAAATGACAAATGGTTACCAAAATTGTTATGATGATTTAGATTTAGAAGAAATGTATAAATCATTATGTCTAGTGTTACGAGGAATGTTCTCCCTAGAACGACATTGTACACACTTTCGTTGGAGTACCCACAAACATGTGTTGCACAATCCTTTTTTCCCATCCTTCTCCGACATAAACTAGTAGTTTTACAACCCTAGAAGGGTGAGTATAAGAGTTATTTAAAGCCAAGAGATCCCCACCTTTATATGGTGTAAGATCCCGCTCGCATAGTCCTAACCACCTGAAGATGCTAAGGTACATAACATCGCAAAAAACCCGTCATCATTTAGATTCTTGACACCGAGTGATTCATTATAGTAGTAGTTACATCTAGTGAAAACAACGCATTAGGAACTCCATCCACTTTCTTGTGGTCTCAAAACCCTAAGATATGTTCGTCTTCTTCTTGCTTCCTGGTTACAACCGACAATCTTGAAGAGTTTTACGATGTATGCTTTTCATTCCCCTCTTCCTTCTAAGCGACCCACAAAATCAATCAGAGAGGTGACAAGGTAAATGAATGATCTTGGAATTGATAGATCTGTGGTGACTTTAGCAGGTGGATCAGACACCACCCTTCTTCATATCGAGATCGCGAAAATGATTCATGACTTTGGCATATAAAGAAGTTGATCATTGAAATTCGTGAGAATCAAAATTCGATTCCCACAGACAGTGCCACTATTTCGTACTAGAACTAGAAATATGTGTAGGTCGAACAAACTTGATTTTTGATGTGGTGGAGTGAACTTTCAGTACGACGAAGTGGAGGTGGATCTGCAAGGTTAGCACTCCAACACTTAATTCAGTGAATGAGTGAGAAAGTAATTTAAGTGTGTGAATGAAAGAGTGACTGAAATGACGCATACTAGACTTTATATAGTATGATTAGTTAGAGTCGTTCCTGTGTGATCTGACGACTTACGCACGGAGCCGTCCGATTATATCTGTCAATGGTGAGCACTCTAAATCACTATTACCTTGATGTGCATGTTCATAAGTTAATCCTCCTCGTGATTGGGCTTTACCGCCCCTAGACTTGCCGTTGGTCATAAAACATTAAATTGATAATACTGAATAAATAAAACTATTACTTTATTTAATATAAGTATATTTTTGATGGATTAATATTAAAATATTTAAAATGCACATAATTTCATTTTTTTTATAAATCTTAAAAAGTGTCCTAAAGTTTGACTAGTGTTTAAGACAAAAAGATGAACCAGTGCCTTATTTTCGAGAGTATTTTGTCTGTAAAGTCTTTCAAAATTTAAAGTGCTTTGAGTTTGTTTATTTCTATTAAAATAAACGTGCAGTTGTTAAACTAGGATATCGTATATTCTCTAATATATTTGACTTTCTGCGTAATATATTGTATAAAACTGCATGTGGTTATTAAACTAGTAGTGTGAACAAAGTTTCTCCCCCCCTCTATATAATTTCATTTTTTAACTAGAAATCGAAACTTGTGTTCAAAAACTACATGCCAAAAACTAACAAACAGCTCGTTGTTTTTATATATAATGAAGAAAGAAAATCATAGGGTATATTGTTTTAAAGGGCTTACAATACGACTATTGACTCATATTATTTCAAAGTTTCCATAAAAACTACAAATTCAGTAAAAAAAAAAAGCATCATAACATTCCAAAATAAACTTAAAATAGTAGAAGATAGCTTACCTTGCAAAGGGTATAATATTTTTATATAAGTATGATTTAAACAAAAGTTAGACATATAAACGTCATAATCTTTTCATTTTTTTTTTATTATATGCACATATCCATAAAATCTAATTGATAATCATATTTAAAATATATAACGAGTTTAGAATTGAGTTGTCGGATCGATAATGTTGGAAATCCTCCAAAATCTATGGAGAATTTCAATCAATCTTAAGAACAATTGAGAAAGAGAGAGTGTATAGAACGATGAAGGAGAAGAGTAATATAATTCTGTAGAGTTTCTCTCTGCCCACAAACTGTGGAAAACTTCTTATTCACTTTGCAACTGCAAAATACTGTGAATTACAAGTGCTGTGAATACTCTATTCACCTCTATTACAAAATAAGGGTTACTCCCTCTATTTATATATTCAGGTTAACTTGGACCTCAAGTCAATGTCCAAAACTATAAAAGCCCAAAATTATAAAAGCACAAAAATAGCTAACACTACTCAACACACTAGGTGGTTGGACACTTCCCTACTTCGGTCGAGCAACCTGCTTCGACACAAGGAATTACAATTCAACACACCACTTAATTCATTGTGTCTAAGCTATCTACATTCATCATAGCTCTTAGTCTTTTGAACACTTCGACCTGCACTCCCTTCGTCATGATGTCTGCAATCTGATTCTCAGTTCTGCAGTGTTCCACATTCATCTTCTCATCTGCTACCTGCTCTCGAAGATAATTGAATCTCATCTCGATGTGCTTACTTCGACCATGTGTTATCGGATTCTTTGCCAGATTGATAGCTGACATGCTGTCGATCTTCATGGTAATTGCTCCATGACTCTTCGATGTTATCTCTTCGACCGGATTCACCATCCATGTTGCTTGACATGCACAAAGAGAAACAGCTATGTATTTTGCTTCGCATGACGATAATGCCACTACTGGCTCTTTTCTTGAACTCCAAGCAACCGGTGCACCACCTAGCATAAACACATAACCAGCTGTGGATTTTCGATCCTCAACATCACTACACCAACTTGAGTCGGTGTATCCCACTAATTTGCATTCTTTTCCTTCATCAGCTGCATGAAACAAAATGCCATAGTCGAGAGTTCCTTTCAGATACCTTAGTATCCTCTTCGTTGTTGCTAGATGTGATACCTTTGGCTTCTGCATGAACCTACTTACCATACCTACACTATATGCTAAGTAGGACCTTGTGTGACAAAGGTATCGAAGTGACCCAATAAGTCTTCTATATTGGGTTGGGTCGATATCATCTTCATCTGAGTCTTTCGACAGTTGTAATCTGGGTTCAGCTGGAGTCAAAGTTGGGTTGCAATCTTGCATCTCAAGTCTCTTGAGAATTTTTCCTGCATACCTTCTTTGGTGCATCATCAAACCTCTACCACTCTTGTAGAATTCGATGCCAAGGAAATATGAAATGTCACCCAGATCTGACATTTCGAATTCCCTGTTGAGATCACCTTTGAAGTCTTCGATCTCCTTCTTGCAACTACCTGTTATCAACAGGTCATCAACATAGAGACATAGTATAATCAATTCACTCTTGCTTCTTCTTACATATACTCCATGTTCAGATTTTCTCTTTACAAATTCCTTCTCCCTTAGGAAACCATCTATCTTCTTGTTCCAAGCTCTTGGAGCTTGTTTAAATTCGTACAGGGCTTTATGCAGCCTGTACACCTTTCTTTCTTCACCATATTTCACAAACCCAACTGGTTGTGCAACATAAACTTCTTCTTCTAAGGGTCCATTAAGGAATGCACATTTCACATCCATCTGACACATATGCCAGTTGTTTATGTTTACTAGACCAACAACCAACCTGATTGTTTCGGTCCTAGCAACAGGTGCAAAAACTTCATCGAAGTCGACTCCTTCTTTCTGAAAAAATCCTTTCGCCACAAGTCTCTCCTTGTGTCGAGTCATTTCTCCTTTGGGATTCAACTTCACCATGTTTACCCACTTCACATCGATTAGCTTCTTGTCTTGGGGCAATTTGACAAGTGACCAAGTGTTGTTTACTTCGATTGACTTCAGCTCTTCGTCCATTACTTTCATCCACTTTGAGTCTTTCAATGCCTCTGTTGCATTGACAGGTTCGACATCTGCGTAGAAAGCATAATGTACCAGCTCACCTTCTTCATCGACCATATCATCTGATGTAATCACACATTCTTGCAACCTTGCCTGCATGTGTCTTGTTCTTTGAGGTCTGCTTGTACTTGCTTCACCTCTGACTTCTTCTTGTCGAACTTCTCTTTCGACTTCACTAGCTGGTTCATAACAAAAGATTCTCACTGAATCTTTCTTGACATTTTTAGTCCAATCCCACTTTTTAAGCTCATATATGATCACGTCCCTGCTGATCACTACTTGCTTATTCATTAGGTCGAACAACTTGTATCCTCCAGTAGAATGATATCCTATCAGGATCATCTGACTCGACTTGTCATCAAGTTTTCTTCTCAACTGATCTGGCACATGCCTATGTGCTATAGATCCAAACACCTTCAGATGACTCAAGCTAGGCTTGACACCAGACCAACATTCTTCTGGCGTGATTCCTTCGAGCTTCTTCCTCGAACATCTGTTCAGGATATATGTCACAGTCGACACAGCTTCTCCCTATAACTCTTTGGGTAGATGCTTGCCTTTTAACATACTTCTAACCATATTCATGATGGTTCTATTCTTCCTTTCTGCGACTCCATTCTGTTGTGGAGTGTAGGGTGGAACCACCTCATGCATAATCCCTTCTTTCACACATAATGCATTGAAATCTTTCGACACATATTCTCCACCACCATCAGTTCTCAAAATCTTGATCTTTCGACCGCTCTGTCTTTCGACCATAGATTTAAACTTGGAAAATACCTCGATCACTTCACTTTTCTTCTAGATCAGGTAAGACCACAGTTTTCGACTGAAATCATCTATGAATGTAACAAAGTATTTGTTACCTCCAATAGAATCCACCTGGAGAGGACCACATACATCAGAGTATATGACTTCAAGAATTGCATTAGACCTGCTTCCTGCATCCTTATTGAAGTTGTTCTTATGCTGCTTTGCTTGCACACATTCTTCACAGACTTCATTTGGAATGTCGATTTCGGGTAATCCTGAAACCATATTTCTTCTCTTCAAATCTCTGATGTCTTTGAAATTGAGATGGTCAAGTCTGTAATGCCATATCTGTTCATCTATGCTGGTTACTGTTGCAAGGCACTTATGCTCATCACATTTAGTTCAATCTTGAAGGTTCTATTCTGAGACATTGGAGCCTTCAAGATCAACCTTCCATTTGAGTCGAGAACTCTCATTATCTTGTCTCTGATTGGCACCTTGTAGTTCTTTTCGACCAACTACCCTATGTTGAGCAATTTACTCTTCATGCCTGGTATGTACAACACATTTGAAATTACTGACCTCTTGCCATCTTTCCTCATAATCAGAACATCACCAACACCTTCAGCTGCTAGAGTGTTGTCATTTGCAAATTTCACCATGTTCTTCATTGAGGGATTTATGTTGACAAATCAATCTTTTCTTCCAGACATGTGTGATGAGCATCCTGAGTCCAAGTACCATTGGTCCTTGAATCTCTCTTCTTCTCTTGTTGTAACCATCAGCATAAGTTTGCATAAGTTTCTTGATTCTTCTGCTTTTCTGGATAATCACTAGAATAGTGATCATACCTTTGAAAATTGTAACACTGAATGTGACTCTTGTCTGGCTTTTGACCACCACTTCTTCCTCTACCTGCAACACCACCTCTTTGGTTGCCTTGGTTCCAAGGTTTTCTCTGATTTGACCAGTTTCCTTCTTGCTGATTTCGACCAGTCGAATTGTTGTAACCTCCTCTGCCTTTGTTGCCATTCCAGATTCCTTTGCCTTTTCTTTCTTTCACCGATTGAGCCTGCAAAGCCATATCACTCTTCGACTTTCTTGCAGCTCTTTCAGCCATTCTTTGTTCATGATATTCAAGCGTCCCTTGAAGCTCTTCCTTGGTTAGTTTTGACAAATCTTTCGACTCTTCTATGGCTACTACCACGTGGTCGAACTTTGGATCCAACGACCTCAAGATCTTTCCAACAACAGATCTTGATGTCAACACTTCTCCACATACCTTGATTTGATTCACCAGTTTCGTAACCTTGGTGAAGAAATCGGCTACGCTTTCATTGTCTTCCATCTAAAGCAACTCATACGTTCTTTTGTGAGTTTGTAACCTCACCTCTTTCACCTTCTCCGCGCCTCCAAACGATTTCTCCAAAATTTCCCATGCTTCTTTCGCTGACTCTGCATCACTAACCTTTTCAAAGTTATCTGCATCAACACATTAATGGATTATAAAGAGAGCTTTATAATCTTTCTTCTTCAATTCTTTATGTGCATCCTTTTCTTGATTCGTCGCGACTTCTGCAAGCGTTGCTACTCCTTCCTTCACAAGATCCCAAAGATCTTGATAACAGAACACAATCTTTATCTGCTTGCACCAATTCTCATAATTGTTTTTCTTGAGAATCAGAAGATTTGCTGGAAAATGCCCGTTTAGATGATTCGTTACCATGGTGATTTTCTTCCCACGAATCGATTAAACCAGAGCTCTTGATACCAGATGTTGGAAATCCCCCAAAACCTATGGAGAATTTCAATCAATCTTGATGAAAAAGATTGTTATCACCCACACAATGACAATGAAAAGAGAAGAACAATGAAGAAAGAGAGAGTGTATAGAACGATGAAGGAGAAGAGTAATATAATTCTGTAGATTTTCTCTCTGCCTACAAACTGTGGAAAACTTCTTATTCACTTTGCAAGTGCAAAATATTGTGAATTACAAGTGTTGTGAATACTTTATTCACCTCTATTACAAAATAAGGGTTACTCCCTTTATTTATAGATTTAGGTTAACTTTGACCTCAAGCCAATGCCCAAAACTATAAAAGCCCAAAATTATAAAATTCCAAAAATAACTAACACTACTCAACACACTAGGTGGTTGGACACTTCCCTGCTTCGACACAAGGAATTACAATTCAACAGATAATCCAATTGTTTATCTATTAATTCCTACGCCTCTCTTACTTCCCTATTTTTGTATATTTTTGCAAATTTCACCTCATCACTATCTAAAACATAGTTTCTCATCATGAACTGTTAAAGACACATTTGCTAGAGTGGATCCATTTCCTATTTAAGATTATTAGAATAGTAGTTTAGGATGCAAGAGTCATCGGATCATATCATCAACATGTGCATAACTTCATGTGATTAATAGAATAGTATCATGCATGTATGAATGTAATGTACCCGACGAACAAAATAGCCATGCATGCACTTCTATGAATAGAAGTAGTTATGGTAGTGTAAGGTGAAGAAGATTGAGTGAATAACAGGAAAATCACTTTATATCATGGTATCTTTTGCCGATTCGACCCCTTCCGCTCTCTCTAACTTCTCTAACTGGATTTTGTTACATAACTGAATCTTTTTCGTCTTTCTTGAGACACCAAGGATGAATCTTCAACTGTTGCACCAACTGAACTAGTTGGTGGCACAATACCATAGAACTTTGTGTTTCATACGTCTAATTCATCTTCCTCGCACCATTTCGATCCAAAACTTTCGATCAAAATACAGGAGAATAACTACATGAACTGGAAACAACAAGTGGAGGGTATCATTCTCACTCAAGGGATGCATAAAGTAGTGGTAAACCCTTAGATTTCTCAGAAGTTCAAGACGACACAAGATCAAGCTAAAGGAAAAGCTTCTGATGAATATGAAGAATGGATTGTTCAAGATCATGCTATCTTCATTTGGCTTCTATCTACTATCTCCAAATCGGTGTTTCCTCTTGTTCTCTCGTGTAAGCATGACTTTGAAGTTTGAAATAGAATTCATAAGTACTTCAATGCACACATGAAAGCTCATGTTCTTAAAATTTGAGTTGAACTGAAGCCTATCAAAAAAGGTAATAGTTCCATCGCTAACTTTGTTCTACGTGTTAAAGTTATTGTGAATTCGTTACTTGCAGTCGGAGACATGGTTTATGAACAATATCATATTAACTTTATTCTTGATGGTCTCTTTGAGGAGTATAATTAGTTTATTATGCAAATGTATGGTGCACCTAAGCTTCGATCTCTTTATGATGTGGAGACTCTCCTCTATGTTTAAAAAAATCAGCTAGATAAATTTTGTTAGGAATTGGTTCTCTCTTAGGTCTCGGTAAATGTAGCATCTGCGAATCATCAAACAGTTGGTGTGAGTGACAATTTCTATAATAGTGGTGGTTGTGGGTGTATGCGGCATGGTAGAGGTTGTGGTAGAGAATGTTTCTCATCTGAAAAGCGACCTACTTGTCAACTGTGTTGAAAATATGGTCATGTTATGATTGATTGTTGGCATATGTTTGATGAACAGTTCACTCCTACTCAAGCACATGCCAAGCCTCGAGTTTTTCAAACATGTCTATTGATAAACTTAAAGCCTCTACATCTGATCCTCAATCCTTAACCTTGATTTTCTTTGATCATGAATACTCTTTACCCCGAGACCTTAAGAATCAGGCGTAGTTGGCAGACTCATGTGCTTCACACAACCTTAACTCTAATGTTTCTTACTTGCATTCTAAGAAATCTTACTCAGGTAATTGTTGAGTCAGGTAATGGTCAATCTCTCTCCATCCGTTGTGTAGGTTCTTCTTTTGTTTATTCCAATTCATGTCCTACATATAAACCTGTTGTTAATGATATTCTTCATGTGACGTGTATTACAAGACACCTGATATCAGTCTCTAGGTTTTTTAAAAGATGATAATAATGTGTTTGAATTCCTAGTTGACAAGTGTTTCCCCAAATCTCAGGTTTCTAAACTCACTTTGCTTAAAGGCTTCTTAATTCAAGTGGATTGTAGTGTTTTCCTTGCTTGGTTATAGAGCCTTCAAGGATGTCTTCCATGTCTCATCAAAGTTCAACTTATACTTGTACAAATGATAATTATGTTTCATGTTCAGTCGTGTCTGATGTAAATAAAGCAAGTCATATTCTTCTATGGCATCATAGGCTAGGTCGTGCAAACTTTCCAGCTATTAGATAAGCTCTTAAGCATTGCAGTATATCTATTTCCAATAACTCAAACACTTTGCTTTACAAGTCATATTGTGTTGGTAAATCTTATAGATTGCATGCTTCTCCCTCATTAACTATGTACCATACCCTATTTGAATAGGTGCATACTAATTTTTAGGGGGTTGCACCATTTCCCTCAACATCAGGCTTCCTATATTATATTGCCTTGGTGGATGCTCATTCAAAGTACACTTGGATATTCTTTCTTAAAGCACAAGTCTGAAGCATTTCATGCCTTCAAATTATTTCTTAAATTTGTTCAAAATCAAATCAATAATACCATTAAAGCCTTGCAGTAAAGTTTTGTGCAAGATTTTAGGCCAATCATCAAGTATTTAATTGAGTTAAGCATCTCTCAAAGGCTCACTTGTCCACACACGTCTCATCAAAATGGTACAGTAAAACAAAAACATGTTCACATTATGGAAATGGGTCTCACATTGTTGTCTCATGCATCTATTCCACTTCAATATTAGGAACATAACTTTGCTTATTCAATCCATGTCATAAGTAGGTTTCCTATTACAGGTCTTGCTTATTTTTAGTCACCATATCATGCCTTGTACCACAAGTTTCCTAGATATGACACATTGAAATTATTTGGTTGTTCTTGTTTTCCATTATCTCACCCCTACAACAAACACAAACTGGAGTTTAAGAGTCAAGATTATGTATACTTAGGAATTTCACCTCAACATAGGGGTTACAAATGCTTGAGCAAAACAGGAAAGGTCTACATTTTCAAAGATGGTATCTTTCCTGAACATCTCTTCCCTTATACTTCTTTGTTCTCTTTTGATGCATCTATTTCTTATGACCAAGCTAGCCCTTATGAGTCCACCCCTTATCCTTCATTGCATCTGAATAAAGCTCATATGTTAGTAGGTCCTAGTTCATTGGGTAATGACTATATCTCTTTTCCAGCTAATGACACATTTTCATCTAACTCTTTAAATGTTGGCCCAACTAGTTCACCCTCTACTTTACATCAACCTATATTTGTACCTGATTCTCCTTATAACATCCCTGCTCTAACTCTATTATATCAATCAAGGTCACGACTTATTAATCCCCAAGCTCAACCTTAATCTTTACAGGTTCCTAACACAAGTCCCTCAACTAAGTCCTTATCTCTAGTTATTCCATATTCTTCTCCTCCTCAAATTCATCAATTTAATGAACATCCTATGTTAACTAGGGCCAAAACTAGTTACTCCAAGCCTAAGTATTTTTTGACTCATGTTGAACCCATATCAGTTAAATAGGCTATATCTAATCCACATCAGCTACAAGCTATAAAACTTGAGTATGGGGCTTTGTTGGCTAATCAGACATGGACATTTACCAGTCTCCTACCTCATAGGAAACATGTGGGCTACAAGTGGGTTTTCAAGTTGAAAGATAATCTAGATGGGACTCCTAATAAATACAAAGTCTGCTTGGTTGCAAAGAGATATCATCAACAATTTAGCTTTGCTTTTAATGAGACTTTCTCCTCAGTTGTCAAACTAGTCACCATTTGTGTCATTATCACTATAGATCCCACTAACAAATGGGAGCTTCAATAAATTGATGTTAATAATGCATTATTAATGGATCTTTACATGAGGATATCTACATGTCTTAGCCTTCTGGATTTGAGAAGAATGATCCTTCCCTTGTGTACAAACTTCATAAGACATTGTATGGGCTTAAACAAACCCCTAATGCATGGTATGAGAAGCTGACTCATCCATTGGTTCCCTATGGGTCTACTCATAGTAAGTGTGACCATTCTCTCTATATATATTCTCATCAAGGTATCACAATTTATGATTTGGTCTATGTTGATGATATCCCCATTACAAGCTCTCCATTCATGCTCATTCACAAACTTATAGACTCTTTTCATGATAAGTTTCCATTAAAAACGTTGGACACTGATCGGGAAAATAACAAGTGTACTATTTTGCCTTTTATAGTAATAATGGGAAAATTCCCCGAATGTCGATCTCAAGGACTGGATGTTAGTATTGAGTTTAAATTATCATCCAATTAAACAAAAAGTATTAATTTGGTTTTTGAGTGTAAAAATATAATAATTAAAGTAAAGGTAAGGAAATATGAAATTAAGGGTTTATAAAGAAAAAAGAACAATGCTAGGGAAGGTGTATGATTTATCCCTGTAACAATTCTGAGTTACTATTGCATCAACAAATATCAATTACTACTAGTTCTCAAGGGTATTTTCTCCCAAGTCCTTGGTGAGAAAACCTTTAATCAATCTACCCTAATTCTTATGCCCATAGCCAATTAGGGTGAAGTTAAGCTGTATAATATCAAGAATGCTCTGATTCATACAGGGTATCCCTAGTCCTAGGTGATATCTACTGTAGAGTAACCTGATGAAAACCTTATCAATGGCGGTCCAGCCTAATTGATAACCACAAATCAATCTCAATTGGTCCGAAAGAGAAAGCAATAAACACATCAAAAGGTTACCGTAAACAAAATATTATAAATGCAAATGTAAACTCAAATTCATTACAATTCTAAATCAGGGACACCCCCTAGCATTGGGGGGTTTAGCTACTCATATTGTTCAAAACAAATGCAAGATAAAAATTATACATTACAAGTAATTAGATGACTTTGATCTTCAATCGCTCCCGCTCATGAATATCTTCAGCTCTCCAAATGCCTTGACCTCTGTAATACTTGATTGCTTCACAATACTATGTGTTGTTGTATTCCAAGATGATTTTTCCTTTGGCAGATGACCTCTTTTTATAGTGAAAGTTCTCAGCAGCAGTTGGACAGGTCCAAGGATGTCTCTAAAAAGCCCGCAGAATGAAAAGCCCGAGAAAACTGGAAATTTTGGGCTTGGGTTGACACGGCCCGTGTCAGCTGACACGGCCCGTGTTAGCCTACTGTTTAAGCTGACACGCCCATGGCAAGGATGACACGGTTGAGATTTCTGCCTGACATGGCCCGTGTCAATTGACACGGGTGGCCGTGTCAGGCTACTATTTTCTTCTCTTGCTTCCCTTGCCCTGACACGGCCCGTGTCAGGTGACACGAGTGGCCGTGTCAGGCCTCCTGTACCGGGGTTTTCTGCTCCTTTGCGTGCCGGAATCTCGCACTGTCTTGTTCTGAATTCTCCGGTTCTTCTACCTGGATCTGTCGGACAAAAACACAGTTATCCCACGCATAAAATCAAGATAAAAAAGGTAAAACATAACACAAATTAAAAATGCGTAAATAAAATAGCGGAAGTAAAACTAACTCGAAATGTACCATAAATGCTTGCACAGTGTGTCAAATGTCTCTGTTTTCCGTCGGATCAGTAATGAAAACTCAATGTAAATGGTGACTGATCACAACCCCAAACTTATCTCATTGCTTGTCCTAAGTAATGTTTCATGATCACTCCCCAGAATTCTTCATGTTTTCCACCACTGCTGAGATCATTCGCTAACGTCTTCTCTTTTCCTTCCACAAGTCCTGCCTATCCTCGTAAGTCATTATTCACACTTCCACTTCAAAGCACCGTTTCACCTGTTAGTTTATATCACATTCTCACCAATTCTCTTGGGGTAAGATGTTTACACTCATAATTCAAAGTATGCAATATCAATCACAAGTTTGAATAATCTCTCTTTTCTTATTACCTACACATAACACACACACTTTTGAGGTCTTTAGGGTTGTAGCTTGGCTTGGGTTAGGGTATGGATTAAAAAAGGAAAACAATGGGCTTTTGGTTCAGAGTCGATGTTACATCCTGTGTTTGTTTCTTTTATTTCCTCGGTTTTCTTTTCTTTTTCACCGACTGCTCTTTTCCGTGCTTCTTTCTTTTGAATCTTCGAGTTGTCGAATTTTTCTTTTTCTTTCTTTTTATCGATTCATCATTTTTTTTCTCTTGTTTTTGCACTTTCTTGGGCTTTGAGAGCTTTTGGGGTTTTTACCCCAAACTTAGCTTTTCAACACAGCTTTGAATGCATTATCATGACTCTGAACAGGGTGAGGAAGTATTGTGGCCAATGCTTACATTTAAGGTGTTTTAAACAAAAAATTGGATATAGGCTTAAAGGGGGTTAACGAGGGATATAATAATTCGGGATGGCTAGAAAGGCTCGGGGTTAATTACAAACAACGTGCCTCAGTGTGTGTATCATGCAGTGACAGTCCTAGAGAGTCTACGCAAATTTAGAGTGATAAAGACAAACCTGAATGACGCTCATGATGATTAATGTGTTTGGATTTTTATGACTCACTTGGTTTGGTTTATCTTTGAAAGGATCCACATTGCTCCTTAATTTGGTGCAATTGCTTTCTTACTTCGGAATGTGCATGATACTCGTGTCGGTTAAGCTGTATACGTTGCGTCCGATCTTTACTTTCAGCAATGTCACTTTCTGGGGAGATCCTTCACAATAAGCCATGGTGAGTGGTGTGATTTTTCATCCACTCTCAATTGTGATCATTACTTTTCCAACCTGTTAACACAGACTTGACACACACACTTACAGCATAATATACTTTCAACAGACAAATTAAATCTAGATTACAAAAGTAAAAATAACACAATAATCAAATACTAATAAAAGACATAAAATCTCCCCCACACTTGAACTCAACATTTTCCATAATGTTTTTGGACAAGTGCGAAGGAGGGTACTCACAGGGTCCTACTGAGGAGGAGGTTGTGGGAAATGCAACATCAACTATCGCATCATGCTACTCATCTCATCCAACATCGCTCCCTGACGGGCTTGCTCAATGCCTTGCCATTGTTGTTCAGTCCTTAAGTCACCTATCTCGGTCTGTACCCAGCTCCATTGGTCAGTTAACCAAGATGATGAACCCGCCGTCTGCTGGGTGGGTTCCTGATGCTGTGGGACAAACTGCTCAGGAGGTGCTTGAGGATCTTCTTCTATTTCTGTTTCTTCCGCCTGGTCATCCATAAAATACTCACCTGCGGTAAAATGATCAGTTTCGTGGCCTTTATCCGCATCGGGATCGACGCTCACATACAACCAATTAGCACAGTCAGTAATAGCAACTCTGTCCGGATCCGGCAGAGCAATGATAAACCTCTTATGGATGAGGACAGAATAGTAAGTAGGGGCAACATCAATCATACCTTGGGTAGTTAGAGCAGACATGTCAATTTTTGTGTTACCTGCAATTGGCGTGTCCTCGAGTAGAACAACTTGATACCCGAAATGCAATGCAATTTGGGTGATCATTCCCCCTACGGATATGCCTCCGGAGTTTGCTCGGTCGACTCTGCCCAGGTAGTCTGCTGCAAAGGTAGCTACATTGATGGTCTTGGTCTGAGCCATCGAGTACATAAAGAATAGCTCTCTCTGTGTAGCTACCCTAGTGCTATCGCCTCTTCCGAACAGGGTATAGGCTAAATCTTTTTGGGCGTACCTGAAACAGGGATTCTAGATGCCCGAGGCTTTTGCACCTTTGGAGGAGTAATCCGTCCTCCCAGTTATGGCGATCCAGAAATCCTTAGGTGAGAACCCGTCTGGGACCGCTCCGGGTCTGTTCATAGGGAGTCAGAGTATTGCAATTAACTCCTCAACAGACAATTCATGATAATTGTTAAACAACCGGAAACGTAAGGTGCCGAAATAATACCTGGTTGTGTTAATCCACCGCTTTTCCAACTGGAACTCCAAAGTGCTGAGGAACTCGAGAGTAATGCGCTCGTAGGTCGGCGCCCCCAAACTCATAAACTCGAGCATGCCCAAAACATGGAACATTCGGTCTACCTCAATTTTCAGCCCTAGAGCGTTCAGAGTATGCTCACACATATACCTTGTCGGCGTGAGCTTGCGCTTCCGGTGAATTTGGTCTCGTCGTTCTTGTTCCGGATTGTCAAACACAATGTTGTTGGATTGGGATTCCGACTCGGGCGCTTCCGTGACTTTGCCATCTCTGCAAGTTGTTGCTTTCCGGTAAGGATTCTTCACGGGGGCATTTTGGACCTGCCAAAAATAAAAATATTCCGAACTTTCGAGTTAGGAAAATCGGAAACCGTGGTTAGGACTGGGACGACGAGGTGAGTAATATTTGTGAAGGGTGTTTTAGCGATAGGTGAGTGGAACTTGGGTGTATGGAAGGTTTTGTATGGTGAGGTGAGTGAGGTTTAATGGAGTTTGTAAGAGAGTGAGAGAAGGAGATGAAGAATGATGAGAGAGAGTAATGATGTGTGGAGTAAAAATCTGATAATGATGAGGTGATAGGGGAAAATGTGTGGTTAAGAGTGGATTAAGTGGGTGGGCCCCATGAAAAATCAAAAATTTCAAAAAATCCGCCTCCCTGACACGGCCGTGTCAGCTGACATGGATGGCCGTGTCAGGCTACTGTTTTACCATGTTCCCAACCATTTTCTTACAATGCTCCTGACACAGGCCGTGTCAGCTGACACGGCTGCCCGTGTCAGGCCAATGTTTACACAATTCAAAAATCCACTTTCTTACAGTGCTCCTGACACGGCCCGTGTTAGCTGACACGGGTGGTCGTGTTAGGCCACTGTTTTCCAAAATCCTCCATGCATTTTTCTCTCCTGACACGGCCCGTATCAGGCTGTCCTTTTGGCCGTTTTTTGATTTTCTTGTCAGGTCAACCGCTGGTTCCTCTAGCTCCTCCTTGTAGAGCTCCTGCATACCTACAGACACACACAACTGATTATAACTAAAAAGCGTGGGTTGCCTCCCACGAAGCGCTTTGTTTAACGTCGCATGGCTCGACGATTCTCCGTCTGCTTAGGTGAGCCGAATTTTTTTCTATAGGACCACCCTCTTGATCTTGTATGTAAGGTTTCACTCTCTGCCCATTCACCTTGAACGTGTCTCCGTTCACTGGATTTCTTAGTTCAACGACTCCATGTGAAAATACCTTTTGTATCTCCAAGGGTCCCGACCATCGGGACCTCAGTTTCCCTGGGAAGAGTTTCAACCTTGAGTTGATTAATAACACCAGTTGTCCTTCCTGAAGGTCTTTCTTCTGAATGCGCCTGTCATGCCAGGTTTTGGTTTGTTCTTTGTATATCTTAGCATTCTCATACGCTCGATTCCTGAACTCTTCCAGCTCTTGCAATTGGAGGATCCGAGATTTACCCGCTTTGGCCAGATCATAATTGAGGAATTTGGTAGCCCAAAATGCCCTATGCTCAAGTTTGAGTGGTAGGTGACAAGCTTTACCATAGACTAACTGATACGGGGACATACCTATTGGTGTTTTGAACGCTATTCGGTATGCCAAGAGTGTGTCATCAAGCTTGATTGACCAATCCTTTCTTGAGGCACTGACAGTTTTTTCTAGGATTTGCTTGATCTGCTGATTGGATACCTCAACCTGTCCACTGGTCTGGGGGTGGTATGGAGTGGCGATTCTATGTTTGACACTGGATTTCCGCAGTAGGTTTTCCATCAATTTATTTAGGAAGTGGGTACCTTCGTCACTAATCAGTGCTCTTGGTACCCCAAACTGTGCGAAGATACAATTCTTGAGGAAATTGATTACTGCCTTTGCATCATTCGTGGGCAGTGCAACTGCTTCCACCCATTTTGACACATAGTCAATCGCAACCAGAATGTATTGCTTTCCAAAGGAAGATGTGAAGGGTCCCATAAAATCTATCCCCCATACATCGAACAGTTCGACTTCTAACATGGCATTCTGAGGCATCTGATTTCTTTTGGATATATTGCTTGTTCTTTGACATCTGTCGCACTCTTTTACCACTGCTTGTGCATCTTTGAACAGTGTAGGCCAGTATAATCCAGACTGGAGGACTTTGGCTGCGGTTCTATCTCCGCTAAAATGTCCTCCATATTCTGAGTTATGACAGGCTTTGAAAATGTCCCTCTACTCTTCCCCTGGAACACATCTCCTGACTAGGCCATCTAATCCCTTTATGTAAAGGAACGGATCGTCCCATACATAGAACCTGCAATCATGCAAAAACTTTTTTCGTCTGTTAGAGTCAAAGTCATCAGGTATCAGTCCACCTACCACAAAGTTTGCGTAATCGGCGAACCACGGGATATGTGTAACGGCTAGAATACGTTCGTCCGTGAACTCATCTCTGATGGGGTGCGTTTCTTCTGTTTCTTGAATCAGAGTCATCCGAGACAAGTGATCAGCAACAATGTTTTCACTACCCTTTTTGTCTCTGATTTCCAGGTCAAATTCTTGTAGTAGGAGGATCCATCACAGCAGCCTTGGCTTTGATTCCTGTTTAGCAAAAAGATATTTTAAAGCAGCATGGTCAGTATATACGATTACCTTTGATCCCATCAGATAGGATCTGAATTTGTCAAACGCGTATACCACCGTCATGAGTTCTTTTTCTGTGGTTGCATAGTTCATTTGAGTAGGGTTGAGTACATGGCTTGCATAATAGATCACATGCAAGAGCTTCTCCTTGTATTGCCCTAGTACTGCCCCTACTGCATTATCACTAGCATCACACATTATCTCAAAAGGAAGAGACCAATCTGGGGAAATAACTATGGGTGCTAACACCAGCTCCTTCTTCAAGGCCTCAAAGGCTTTCCTGCATTCTTTGTCAAATAAGAATGGGGTATCTTTTACCAGCAGACTAGTCAGCGGTTTGGCAATCTTGGAGAAATCTTTTATGAACCTGTAACACCCCAAATAAAGTAAAAGAATTATTTAATTAAGTTGATAATATTATTTTATTAATTTAATTAAATAAATTGGGTTATTATTATTATTATTATTATTGTTATTATTATTATTATTTGGAATAATAATAATTGGAAAATATATAAGTTGGGATAAGAGAAAAAGTTTCTCATTTGGAACAGTAGAGTTTTACGTGGAAGTTGAGAAGCTGCAGAGAAGGGAGAAGCTGTAGAGCAAAGGCTGAAGAGCGGAAAAGCGGAAGCGTTGAGTTGCCGAATTATCTCAGGTAAGGGGTCTGAACCTTATTAAATGATAATATGCGAGCATTTTCATGATTTATGTAGGATTGTTGATGGATTTTGGGGAATTAGGAAGATTGGGGAAGTTGGGGTTTACCGTCGTTTAGTACTATGATGAATAAGTCGAATTAAGCTGAAATTGAATCCGTAGTTGTGTGAGTCGCGTTTTCCCGAACGCGTAGCCTTTTACGGAAGTTGAATCGGAGGTCCGGAAGTCCTCCGACGGCGGAAAATGCGGAGAACTCTGCATTCTGCCTTGTGTTAGCGCAGGAACTGCTGTTTTGTCTGCGTTAACCGGTTAACCCAGGGTGTTAACCGGTTAACACTGTTGTATATTGTGAAAATGTTGCGTTTTGCCTGCATTAACCGGTTAACCTATAGCGTTAACCGGTTAACACTGTTGCGTTTTGCCCAGAAGTGAGTTTTGCCTGCGTTAACCGGTTAACCTGTGGCGTTAACCGGTTAACACTGTTCCAGTATTGAAAAATGACTAATTTTTTATGTTGAAATGGTGATTTGGCCTATTGTGGTTGATTGTGATGAATCCATGTGTTAAGATGTAATGTTGTTGTTGTTTTGTTGAGTTGTATGTCATGCTATTAATGATGAAGATAACATGATCATATGATGTTGTTGTTGCGATGTTTTGCGATGTTGATTATGATGCATGTTTGGTGTGCATGCATTCATGAAAGGCCGATGCCTAGTGATGAACGGACTGAGTTCCAATGATGTTGTTGACTCCGGGCTTGTTGAGAGGCTTGGTTCCTTACGGGGAACTCGGATTCTATGGTGATGAATCTGGGAGTGGTGATCCTGTAGTGGTCACAAGATGGGTATACCGAGTCGTGTTGAGTCATGCATGGGTGTGTGCATTGCATTTGATATGTTGTTTCGTTGATGTTCATGAGTTTGTTGATTATGATGATGATGATGAGCTGTGTTGGCATGTGTGAAATATATAATTATGTTTATATTTATGTCGTTATATTATTATTTAATAATGTAATTCTCACCCCTTCTGCATGTGTTTATGTTCATCTATGATGAGCAATGTGCAGATAAAGAGGAGTAGCTTTCGTTGAGGTTTGAAGAATAAATGTAGAGCTATTCTACGGAGTCGAGTCAAATGCTCTGGTCATGTGACACCGGGGTTATGGGATTCGATAGATAATTATATTTTATTTACGTTGTTCATGAGGATTAAAATGTTGAGATGTTTTGTCGAGACAATGTTGAAACATTTTTATGAATTATTATATGATGAAAAATAATAATTATGTTGTTGTCCGCTGCGAAGTTTTAAATATAATAAATAATGTGTTATGTGTTGTGATGCGATAAGTGTATGTTGTAAGAAATGTAAACTCTTCTACATGTGGTACTCTGATAACTTATTTAAATATGTCGATTGGGTAGAAGGGTGTTACATTAGTGGTATCAGAGCATGGTCAGTCCAGTCGAGTCATAATGTGATGTTTTCCCTGTTGGTCGATTAGTGTAAATGACACTGTCGATATTTAACGATTGTGGTTGTGTTGTGCAGAGTATGGCTGGAGAAAATGACCGTGCGATTGCTGAGGCTTTGGCTGCTATGGCGCAGGCTATGCAGGCGCAGCAGAATCCGCCGGTCGACGAGTTTAAGAATTTGGGAAGGTTTCTGAAGAATAACCCTCCTACATTCAAAGGGCGCTATGATCCAGATGGTGCTCAGATTTGGCTGAAGGAGATTGAGAAGATTTTCCGGGTGATGACGTGTACTGAAGCACAGAAGGTGCAGTTTGGTACGCATATGTTATCTGAAGAGGCTGAAAACTGGTGGGATAACACTCGCCAGAGAATTGAAGTACCAGGTGCTGAGATGACTTGGGAAAGGTTCAAGACGGCCTTTCTGGAGAAATATTTTCCTGCTGATGTGCGATGTAAGAAGGAGATGGAATTTCTAGAACTGAAGCAGGGTAACCTGTCTGTTGCTGACTACGCTTCGAAGTTTGAGGAGCTGGTGCAGTATTGTCCTCACTATAATAATGCTGATGCTGAGGGGTCCAAGTGTGTCAAGTTTGAGAACGGGTTGCGTCCCGAGATCAAACAAGGCATTGGTTACCAGGAGATTCGTAGGTTTCCTACATTGGTTAATAAGTGCAGGATATTTGAGGAAGATAGCAAGGCTAGGACTGCTCATTACAAAAGTCTTAGTGAGAAGAAGAATAAGGATCGTGGTAGTCCTTATGCATCTCCGAATGGTAAAGGTAAGCAGAAAATGGTAGATGAGAAGAAGCCAAGTGGGGGAGGATCTTCCATAGCTGGTAAATGTTTCAAGTGTGGCGAGCCAGGCCACCGTGCTGATAGCTGTACCAAGAAAGTGCTGAGATGTTTCCGATGCGGTCAGACTGGTCATAGAGTTACGGAATGTAAGGATGCTGGTCCGACATGTTTTAATTGTGGCGAGAAAGGCCATATCAGTTCGCAGTGCTCGAAACCGAAGAAGGCGGCTACTGCAGCTCATACTACTGGTAGGGTGTTTGCTCTGAGTGGGGTTGAAGCTCCTAAGGAAGATAATCTGATTAAAGGTACTTGCTTGATTAATAATGTTGAATTGCTTGCTATTGTTGACACTGGTGCTACTCATTCGTTTATTTCATATGAGTGTGCAACTAAGATTGGTGTGACTATGTCGTCCCTAGGCGGAAGTATGGTGATAGATACTCCTGCTAATGGTTCTGTGAAGACTTCTGTTGTCTGTCGAGGTTGTCATTTGACGATCTTTGAAAAAGAGTTCGTGGTTGATTTGGTGTGCTTACCCTTGCACCAAATTGATATTATTCTGGGAATGAATTGGCTAGAATTCTATGGCGTGTTTATCAACTGCTACAGGAAGACGGTGCGGTTTTCTGAAGTTGGGGAGAATGATGAGGCAAGATTTCTATCTGCTAGGCAGGTGGGGGATTTTGTGAAAGATGAAGCTCAGATATTCGCTTTATTTGCGTCTCTGCAAGCGGATAAGAAAGTGGTGAGTGTAGATTTTCCCGTTGTTTGTGAATTTCAGGATGTGTTTCCGGGGGATGTAAGCGATTTACCTCCAGAACGTGAAGTCGAATTTGCCATTGACTTAGTACCAGGTACGAGTCCAGTGTCGATGTCTCCTTATAGAATGTCGGCAGCTGAATTAGTTGAATTGAAGAAGCAGCTTGAAGAATTGCTTGAGAAGAAGTTTGTGCGTCCAAGTGTTTCTCCTTGGGGTGCACCAGTATTGTTAGTGAAGAAGAAAGAAGGTACGATGAGGTTGTGTGTCGATTATCGGCAGTTGAATAAGGTGACCATCAAGAATCGGTACCCATTGCCGAGGATTGATGATTTGATGGACCAGTTGAGTGGAGCTCATGTTTTCAGTAAGATTGATTTGCGGTCGGGTTATCATCAGATCCGAGTGAAGTCAGATGATATTGCGAAGACTGCTTTCCGTACGAGGTATGGTCATTATGAATACACTGTGATGCCGTTCGGTGTGTCTAATGCTCCAGGTGTGTTTATGGAATATATGAATCGTATATTTCATCCGTACCTTGATGATTTTGTTGTGGTGTTCATAGATGATATATTGATATATTCTAAGACGGAAGAAGAGCATGCAGGACATCTGAGAGTTGTTTTGCAGGTGTTAAGAGAAAAGAAATTGTATGCAAAATTATCTAAATGTGAGTTCTGGTTGAAGGAAGTGAGTTTCCTTGGCCATGTGATTTCGAGTGGTGGAATTTCTGTTGATCCTGCTAAAGTTGATGCTGTATTACAGTGGGAGACTCCGAAGTCTGCTACTGAGATACGCAGTTTTTTGGGGTTAGCTGGTTATTATCGCAGATTTATTGAAGGCTTCTCTAAGTTGGCATTGCCGTTGACGCAGTTGACTAAGAAGGGTCAAGTGTATGTGTGGGATGCAGCTTGTGAAGCGAGTTTTGTTGAGTTGAAGAGGCGGTTGACCAGTGCTCCAGTGTTGATCTTGCCTAATCCTGGTGAGTCCTTCGTTGTTTATTGTGATGCTTCTTTGATGGGTCTTGGTGGTGTTTTGATGCAGAATGGTAAAGTTGTAGCTTATGCTTCTAGACAGTTGAGAGTTCATGAGAGGAATTATCCTACGCATGATCTAGAACTTGCAGCTGTTGTATTTGTGTTGAAAATGTGGAGGCATTATCTGTATGGTTCCAGATTCGAAGTGTTCAGTGATCACAAGAGTCTGAAGTATCTGTTTGATCAGAAAGAGTTAAATATGAGGCAGAGAAGGTGGTTAGAATTACTGAAGGATTTTGACTTTGAATTGAGTTATCATCCCGGTAAGGCTAATGTAGTTGCAGATGCGCTGAGTAGAAAGTCTCTACATATGTCTATGATGATGGTTCGGGAACTTGAGTTAATTGAACAGTTCCGTGATATGAGTTTGGGTTGTGAAGTTTCCGCTGATAGTGTAAAGTTGGGTATGCTGAAGTTGACTAGTGGAATTCTGGAAGATATTCGGAATGGTCAGCAAGTTGATGTCGCTCTAGTTGATCATATTACTATGGTTAACCAGGGTAATGGTGGTAATTTTGAGATTGATGAGAATGGCATCCTGCGATTTAAAGGTAGAGTTTGTGTTCCTGAGGTGTCTGAATTGAGAAAGAGTATTCTTGAAGAGGGCCATAGGAGTGGATTGAGTATCCATCCAGGTGCAACTAAAATGTATCAAGATTTGAAGAAGTTGTTTTGGTGGGCTGGTATGAAAAGAGATGTTGCTAAGTTTGTGTATGCCTGTTTGACTTGTCAGAAGTCAAAGATTGAACATCAGAAACCGGCAGGTATGATGCAACCTTTGAAGATTCCTGAATGGAAGTGGGATAGCATTTCCATGGATTTTGTGACGGGATTGCCGAGGACGGTGAAAGGTAATGATTCTATTTGGGTGATTGTGGATCGGTTGACTAAGTCGGCGCATTTCTTGCCGATGAAGATTAATCACTCTTTAGAGAAGTTGGCAGAGTTGTATATTGAGGAGATAGTGAGGCTGCATGGTATTCCATCCAGTATTGTGTCTGATAGAGATCCCAGATTTACTTCTAGATTTTGGGAAAGTTTGCAGAAAGCGTTGGGGACCAAGTTGAGGTTGAGTTCAGCTTATCATCCTCAGACTGATGGTCAGACTGAAAGAACTATCCAATCCTTGGAGGATTTGTTGAGGGCTTGTGTGTTGGAGCAGAGTGGTCCTTGGGATAGTTATTTGCCGTTGGTGGAGTTTACTTATAATAATAGTTTTCATGCTAGTATCGGTATGGCTCCATATGAAGCATTGTATGGTAGGAGGTGTAGAACTCCATTGTGTTGGTATGAATCAGGTGAGAGTGTTGTACTCGGACCTGAGATTGTGCAGCAGACGACTGAAAGGGTTAAGATGATTCAGGAGAAAATGAAGATTTCTCAGAGTCGTCAGAAGAGTTATCATGATAATAGGAGAAAGGCGCTTGAGTTCCAAGAGGGAGATCATGTGTTCTTGAGAGTTACTCCGACGACAGGTGTGGGAAGAGCTTTAAAGTCTAAAAAGCTTACTCCGAGGTTTGTGGGTCCGTATCAGATTTTGAAGAGAGTTGGGGAAGTGGCGTATCGGATAGCTTTACCGCCGTCGCTTTCTAATCTGCATGATGTGTTTCATGTATCTCAGTTGAGAAAATATATTGCGGATCCTTCGCATGTTGTTCAGTTGGATGATATCCGGGTGAGGGATAATTTGACCGTTGAGGTGTTGCCAATTCGGATAGATGGCCGAGAAGAGAAGACCCTGAGAGGTAAGAAGATTGCTCTGGTGAAAGTTGTTTGGGGAGGTCCAGCTGGTGAGAGCTTGACTTGGGAGCGTGAAGATCAGATGAAGGAGTCGTATCCGGCTCTATTTGCTTGAGGTATGTTTTCGAGGACGAAAACTTCTAAAGTGGGGGAGAGTTGTAACACCCCAAATAAAGTAAAAGAATTATTTAATTAAGTTGATAATATTATTTTATTAATTTAATTAAATAAATTGGGTTATTATTATTATTATTATTATTGTTATTATTATTATTATTTGGAATAATAATAATTGGAAAATATATAAGTTGGGATAAGAGAAAAAGTTTCTCATTTGGAACAGTAGAGTTTTACGTGGAAGTTGAGAAGCTGCAGAGAAGGGAGAAGCTGTAGAGCAAAGGCTGAAGAGCGGAAAAGCGGAAGCGTTGAGTTGCCGAATTATCTCAGGTAAGGGGTCTGAACCTTATTAAATGATAATATGCGAGCATTTTCATGATTTATGTAGGATTGTTGATGGATTTTGGGGAATTAGGAAGATTGGGGAAGTTGGGGTTTACCGTCGTTTAGTACTATGATGAATAAGTCGAATTAAGCTGAAATTGAATCCGTAGTTGTGTGAGTCGCGTTTTCCCGAACGCGTAGCCTTTTACGGAAGTTGAATCGGAGGTCCGGAAGTCCTCCGACGGCGGAAAATGCGGAGAACTCTGCATTCTGCCTTGTGTTAGCGCAGGAACTGCTGTTTTGTCTGCGTTAACCGGTTAACCCAGGGTGTTAACCGGTTAACACTGTTGTATATTGTGAAAATGTTGCGTTTTGCCTGCGTTAACCGGTTAACCTATAGCGTTAACCGGTTAACACTGTTGCGTTTTGCCCAGAAGTGAGTTTTGCCTGCGTTAACCGGTTAACCTGTGGCGTTAACCGGTTAACACTGTTCCAGTATTGAAAAATGACTAATTTTTTATGTTGAAATGGTGATTTGGCCTATTGTGGTTGATTGTGATGAATCCATGTGTTAAGATGTAATGTTGTTGTTGTTTTGTTGAGTTGTATGTCATGCTATTAATGATGAAGATAACATGATCATATGATGTTGTTGTTGCGATGTTTTGCGATGTTGATTATGATGCATGTTTGGTGTGCATGCATTCATGAAAGGCCGATGCCTAGTGATGAACGGACTGAGTTCCAATGATGTTGTTGACTCCGGGCTTGTTGAGAGGCTTGGTTCCTTACGGGGAACTCGGATTCTATGGTGATGAATCTGGGAGTGGTGATCCTGTAGTGGTCACAAGATGGGTATACCGAGTCGTGTTGAGTCATGCATGGGTGTGTGCATTGCATTTGATATGTTGTTTCGTTGATGTTCATGAGTTTGTTGATTATGATGATGATGATGAGCTGTGTTGGCATGTGTGAAATATATAATTATGTTTATATTTATGTCGTTATATTATTATTTAATAATGTAATTCTCACCCCTTCTGCATGTGTTTATGTTCATCTATGATGAGCAATGTGCAGATAAAGAGGAGTAGCTTTCGTTGAGGTTTGAAGAATAAATGTAGAGCTATTCTACGGAGTCGAGTCAAATGCTCTGGTCATGTGACACCGGGGTTATGGGATTCGATAGATAATTATATTTTATTTACGTTGTTCATGAGGATTAAAATGTTGAGATGTTTTGTCGAGACAATGTTGAAACATTTTTATGAATTATTATATGATGAAAAATAATAATTATGTTGTTGTCCGCTGCGAAGTTTTAAATATAATAAATAATGTGTTATGTGTTGTGATGCGATAAGTGTATGTTGTAAGAAATGTAAACTCTTCTACATGTGGTACTCTGATAACTTATTTAAATATGTCGATTGGGTAGAAGGGTGTTACAACCTGCGGTAGAAACCCGCATATCCTAAGAAGCTTCAGATGCCTTTTTCATTCACCGGTGGTGGTAAATTTGCTATTACCTCCACTTTTGCTATATCCACTTCGATACCTTTGTTGGAGATCTTGTGTCCCAAGACTATTCCTTCCCGGACCATGAAGTGACATTTTTCCCAATTCAGGATCAAATTTGTTTGCTGGCATCTTTCTAACACAAGTGACAGGTTAGTCAAACAATTATCAAATGAAGAACCGAATACGGAAAAGTCATCCATAAATACTTCCATATGCTTTTCGAGCATGTCAGCAAAAATAGAAGTCATACACCTTTGAAAGGTGGCCGGTGCGTTGCACATGCCAAAGGGCATTCTTCTATAAGCGAAAATACCATAGGGGCATGTGAATGCAGTCTTCTCTTGGTCTTCAGGGGCAACCGCAATCTGGTTATACCCCGAATAACCGTCTAGGAAACAATAGTAATCATGTCCTGCTAACCTTTCCAGCATTTGATCCATGAATGGTAACGGGAAGTGATCTTTCCTTGTTGCCATGTTTAGCCTTCTGTAGTCAATGCACACTCTCCAACCTGTAACAGTGCGGGTTGGAATCAACTCATTCTTTTCATTCTTTATTACCGTTGTGCCCCCTTTTTTTGGTACCACGTGGACTGGACTTACCCGAGAACTATCAGAGATAGGGTAGATTAGGCCGGCATCCCAAGAGTTTTACAACCTCTTTGCGCACCACTTCTTTCATGGCTGGGGTAAGTCTTTGTTGTGGTTGCACTACTGGTTTGTGGTCATCTTCCATTAAGATCTTGTGCATGCAAACAGTAGGGCTTATACCTTTTAAGTCCTCAATTGCCCATCCAATTGCACCTTTGTATTTTTTAGCACTTGAATGAGTTCTGCCTCTTGGACACTCTGTAGACTAGCATTAATGATGGCTGGACATTTTTCTTTAGTGTCTAGAAATACATACTTCAGATTTGTTGGTAACTGCTTCAGATTCACCCCTTTTTTTGGTTCTTCAGTGACATCGGATGGTGGTGGTCTTAGATCTTCCCACCGGTGTGGTATAGATCTAATCCATTCAGGTTGTTTTTCCATCATATCAAGCACCTCAGATTCTTCTTCATCTTCATTACTGTCAAAAATGGACAAGCTTAAGACCCGATTTAGAGGTGACCGGGGTCTATGCTGGTCATTTTCTTGAGCAATTACTTGGTCGATTATCTCTATAGTGTTGCTAGTGCCGATATCATCTTTGTATTGCATGGTATTCCTCACATCTATCTTTAACTCTTCATCATAGACCTTGAGGGTCATAGTTCTTTCCTCAATATCTATCATACACCGTCCTATTTCCAAGAAAGGTCTTCCCAATATGAGAGGAATCTCCTCATCCTCCGGCATTTCCAGAATGACAAAGTTGACTGGAAAGACAAACTTGTCAATTTTTTACAAGAACACCTTCCACAATACCATAGGGTCGCCTAACAGAACGATCCACAAACTGAAGGGTCATTCGAGTATCTTGAACAAAACTGATGCCTCATTTCTTATAGATGGACAGTGGCATCAAGCTTACACTTGCCCCTAAGTTAATCAGAGCCTTCTTGAATTTTCTATCACCAATGGTGCAAGGAATAGTAACTGATCCCCTGTCTTTCTTTTTCACTGGGATTTTCATGCCTTGTAGAATGACACTGCATGTTTTAGTCAGGATGATCGGTTCCGTATCAGTGGAACGCTTCTTGGAAATTATGTCTTTCATGAACTTGGCATATATTGGCATTTGTTCCAATGCCTCATAAAAAGGGATGTTGATTTCGAGTTTTTTGAACATCTCTAGAAACTTCTCAAAATTCTTCTCATGTTGATTTTTCTTTTTCTGTCGTGGAGGGTAAGGGGGTTTGATTACGGGTTTAGGAACCTTCTCTTTCTCCTTGACAGGAGGTGGTATTGCTTCTTCATCTTGGACTTTTGTTTCCTTGATTTCTAAATCCACCTCTATTAATCCATCTTTTTCTATATCATTTTCCTCTGTTGACTTTCCACTTCGGGTTGTGACAGTGTTCACAGTGTTATGTTCCCGCGGATTTGTCACCGTACCACTAGGTAAGGTGCCCGGGGCTTGAGAGTTTGAAGCTAACTGTTGTGCTATCTGTCCCATTTGAACTTCAAGATTTTTGATGGAGGCTGTGGTGTTTTTCTGATTAGTCCTTGTTTCTTCTTGAAACTGTATGTTGTGGGCTGCTAACTTTTCAATGGCAATCTCCCATTCAGCCTTTTTAGGTGCCTATTCTTATTGCTGATGTTGCTGATACTGAGTCTGATATTTCCCTGTACCCTGTTGCGGAACATTCCCTGTCTGATCTTTCCAGGAGAAGTTTGGATGATTTTTCCAACCTGGGTTGTAAGTGTTAGAATAGGGATTATTCTGCTTCAAGAATTTAATCTCTTCAATTTGTTGGGGAGTCGCAAAGCAATAGACTGTGTGATGAGGTCCATTACAGATTTCACACGTGCTCGCCTGAGCTGGCTGAACCTGTGCTATCTGTTGAGTACCTATATTCATAGCTTTCAACTTTTTGTCTACTTCGGCAGCAACAGTGTCTTCCAGACGGATTTTATTTGTCTCCAATTTTAGATCAATCACCCCATCTGGTTGACTGGTACACCTGTCATATAGCTCTAGATGCTCATTGGTAGTTATTGCTTCAATAATCCTCTTGATACCAGTGGCTGTTGAGAAATTTGTTGAGCCACCGGCTGCTGTATCAATCAACTGTTTTGTCTTTATTTTCAGCCCATTAACGAACATCTGCATTTGTTCTGTCTAATCCATATTATGAGTGGGACACGTGACTAAGATCCTTTTGAATCTTTTATAAGTGTCTCCCAATGATTCACCATTCTTCTGTTTGAAATTCAAAATTTCATACCTTTTTCTCAGGAATACTGATGCTGGAAAATACTCATTTAAGAATGCAGTTTCCATCTCCTCCCAGGAAGTGATACTACCGGCAGGGAGAGAATAGAACCATTCTTCCGCGTCTTCAGCTAAAGTGAACGGGAACATTCTTAATTTTTTTGCTTCATTAGTGTGACCATCAATTTTCAGGGTGGTGCTCATTGTCAGAAATCTTTGCAGGTGTTTGTTGGCATCTTCATTAACCTTTCCAGTGAAAGGTTTTCTTTCCAAATGATTGATCGTGCTAGGATGCAGTTGAAAATTTGTCACATTCACCGGTTGGTTAACAATGGTCAGTCGACCACCCGGTGCATTTGCACCTCCATAGTCACCTAGGAGTCTTTCCGGAGGTGGAGGAGGTGGAATTGGAGGAACTTAAGCCATTGGTTCCTTGACTTCTGGTTGATCCGAGGTACTTTCTTCTATAGAATCCACTCTTTGTTCTCTACGTCTTCGGTGAAGGGTTCTCTCGATCTCTGCGTCAAAAAGAAATTCAGCTGAGGGTTCTCCTCGCATACACAAATTAGTGAATTATAAATGACAGAAAAATAATTTTATTGCAGAGCAACAAAATTTTAATTGAAATAAAATTAAACTCTATATTTTTGGCAGTCCCCGGCAACGACGCCAAAAACTTGATCAGGAAAATAACAAGTGTACTATTTTGCCTTTTATAGTAATAATGGGGAAATTCCCCGAATGTCGATCTCAAGGACTGCACATTAGTATTGAGTTTAAATTATCATTCAATTAAACAAAAGTATTAATTTGGTTTTTGAGTGTAAAAATATAATAATAAAAGTAAAGGTAAGGAAATATGAAATTAAGGGTTTATAAAGAAAAAGGAACAATGCCAGGGAAGGTGTATGATTTATCCCTGTAACAATTCTGAGTTACTATTGCATCAACAAATATCAATTACTACCAGTTCTCAAGGGTATTTTCTCCCAAGTCCTTGGTGAGAAAACCTTTAATCAATCTACCCTAATTCTTATGTCCATAGCCAATTAGGGTGAAGTTAAGCTGTATAATATCAAGAATGCTCTGATTCATACAAGGTATCCTTAGTCCTAGGTGATATCTACTATAGAGTAACCTGATGAAAACCTTATCAATGGCGGTTCAGCCTAATTGATAACCACAAATCAATCTCAATTGGTCCGAAAGAGAAAGCAATAAACACATCAAAAGGTTACTGTAAACAAAATATTGTAAATGCAAATGTAAACTCAAATTCATTACAATTCTAAATTAGGGACACCCCCTAGCATTGGGGGGTTTAGCTACTCATATTGTTCAAAACAAATGCAAGATAAAAATTATACATTACAAGTAATTAGATGACTTTGATCTTCAATCGCTCCCGCTCATGAATATCTTCAGCTCTCCAAATGCCTTGACCTCTGTAATACTTGATTGCTTCACAATACTATGTGTTGTTGTATTCCAAGATGATTTTTCCTTTGGCAGATGACCTCTTTTTATAGTGAAAGTCCTCATAAGCAGTTGGACAGGTCCAAGGATGTCTCTAAAAAGCTTGCAGAATGAAAAACCCGAGAAAACTGTAAATTTTGGGCTTGGGCTGACACGGCCCGTGTCAGCTGACACGGGTGGCCGTGTCATCCTACTGTTTAAGCTGACACGCCCATGGCAAGGATGACACGGTTGAGATTTCTGCCTGACACGGCCCGTGTCAGCTGACACGGGTGGCCGTGTCAGGCTACTGTTTTCTTCTCTTGCTTCCCTTGCCCTGACACGGCCCGTGTCAGGTGACACGGGTGGCCGTGTCAGGCCTCCTGTATCGGGGTTTTCTGCTCCTTTGCGTGCCGGAATCTCGCAATGTCTTGTTCTGAATTCTCCGGTTCTTCTACTTGGATCTGTCGGACAAAAACACAGCTATCTCACGCATAAAATCAAGATAAAAAAGGTAAAACATAACACAAATTTAAAATGCGTAAATAAAATAAAAGAAGTAAAACTGACTTGAAATGTACCATAAATGCTT
Organism: Lathyrus oleraceus; assembly: GCF_024323335.1. Taxonomy (NCBI): domain Eukaryota; kingdom Viridiplantae; phylum Streptophyta; class Magnoliopsida; order Fabales; family Fabaceae; genus Lathyrus; species Lathyrus oleraceus. The sequence continues at coordinate 197,013,417 of NC_066585.1, forward strand.
GCACAGTGTGTCAAATATCTCTGTTTTGCGTCGGATCAGTAATGAAAACTCAATGTAAATGGTGACTGATCAGGCACTTCTGAATATTTCCTTGGCATTGAGATTAAACACTTGTCATCAGGGAATTTTCTCCTCACTCAATCCAAGAACATTTGTGATCTACATGCAAAATAAAATATTATTGATTTGAATATGGAGTAATTTGTTTAGAAGGGGGTTGAATAGACAATTAAAAATCCCTTCGTTTCGATTTAAAATCAGATTATGCAAGCAGAAACAGATATGGTGAAAACTTATTTTGAAAAGGTTTTATGATATTGGAAGAGGATTTATGCTATACATACACCAAAGGTTTGTAATGAGGTAAAAGACAATGTAATGACTAATGATTAAAGTTTCAACGAGATGTTTAAAAATTTAACTATTCTTCAATTAAAAGGAAACTCTAATTTCAATTCTCAAATAATAATCAATTAACAAGATCCTTTCGAAGAAAAATTCTAATCAAACTTAAACTTTTGCAAATCAAGACTATAAACACAATGAATTTAAATAGCTAACCCTAGCATGCAATTTTGAGAGAGAGAGAGAGAGAGAGAGAGAGAGAGTACACCAGGATATATACTAGTTCGGTGATACCGTCCTTGCAGGCACCTACGTCTAGACTTCGATGGTGAACCACCAAAAAATTATTTATTCCATTAATATGATATTTTAGTTCGATTCGTGTTACAATAATTCAAATAAGCAAAATATAAACTATAACTATCCAATATATCTTCTTACTTGCTTCTTAATAGAACTTGCTTGCAACTAGCTACCACCACTAAACTTTGATCTTTACCCAAGATCTTGATCTTCAACTTTTGATCGATTTCAGTCTTGATAAATTTCCCAATCTTCACTGAATCTTGAAGTTACAAGCCTTGAATCCTTCTCTTCAACAAGCTGACAAATCCAGAAAAAAAAAACTCCACTACTATGAAGAAAAGCTCCTTCTTCTTTTTCCTTCGTTAAATTTCAAGCCTATGAAATTTCCAAGATCAAAATACCTCTTTGCGAAAATCTACACACTTTAATGAACAATTAGATCTTTAATGTTTCCCCATAATTAAGCATCACACACACACACACACACACATACAATAAATTTTGATCTCTTGTGAATTGAAGATATGAAACCCATATTTATAGGTGCAAGAGATAATGCACAAGAAATGAGTAAAAAAGAACTAAATGAATAAATTCAGTATTTCCATGACTAAATTCAATTAGGGCAGGTGATCTGAGTCGAGTTTGAAATGAATCAATTCAAATTAGCATCCTGAATCAAGTCACAGCCCTTACTGAATCAATTCAATTTGGAGTTTCAAACCCCTGACTCGATTTAAATTTGCTCCTGACTCGATTCAAACAAACAAAACCAAAATCAACTTTAGAGGCACATTCATGAATCGATTCATGAAGTTCTTGAATCGAGTCAAAAGTCACAAAGAAACTTTGAATCAAATAAGAAAAACTTCTAAATCGATTCAAATAGCTATGACTTGTAGTCAACTTAACATAATGCATGGACAACCTTCTTTAACATGTGTTTGATGATAATAAGTAAGAAAACTCAAAATAAACAATAAACTTAAAACAAAGCATCAAAATAACATAATAATTGATATGCTGATAGAAAGAAATTTCAATCTCCCTTTTTTTTATGCTTGGCAACTTGATGAATTTTGAGTTACATTGAGTCATGTTCCCCCTACGTAAAAGGCTTAATCACACGAATTACAATTTCCAAACGAAAATCTTTTCTCCCATTTGACAAAATAAAAAAGGAAGAGAGACAAAAATGAAAGAAAACAAATTATGATAACACATAAACAATAATCAAAGCGGAATCCAGAAGAAAAAAAAAACTCAAAATACATAAAAGAATATCTCAGTTAATAGAAAATTACACTTAGGTAGGTAAGAGAATATGAAAATTATTGTTTCCTTATCCATGTGATCATTATCGGTAAAGGAAATTCTTAAATATTTGTATATTGGTATAAGAAGCATTTGTATATTGGATATTATAGATACATGTTATTTTAAAATTTTCATATTTTTATTATATATATATATATATATATATATATATATATATATATATATATATATATATATATATATATATATATATATATATATATATATATATATATATATATATATATATATATATATATATATTAAAGATAAAAGATACCCATCAAAATTTTAAAAATCCACTAAATATCAATATAATTATTTAAAAAATAAATGTTATATAGATCAACTACACATACTATTGTGCCTTTTTTTCAAACCAACTACTCCCTCCGTTCCTTTTTAAGTGTCATTTTTTGATTTTTTACACATACCAAGGAAGTTAATCATTATTGTTACTTTTCAAACAAAAATTCTTCTTTTACCTATAATACCCTTAATTATTTATTACATTCACTTTATTTTTTCTCTCTCTGCAATCATTATCTAGGGGTAATTTGGACAAAATTGCAATTAATACTACCTTAAACTTTGTCAGTGACAATTAAAAAGAAACAAATTTTTTGCAAAAAAGTGACACTTATAAAGGAACGGAGGGAGTATTATTTTAGGTTTTCTATTAAAAATATTCTTCTTCACTCTCACCGAGAGAACTCTTCTTCCTCTCATTACAACATTATGTTTCCCTTAGTCTAACAAAAGTGTAAAAGTTACTATATATCATTCACCGCTATTACACATGTCATGTTGAAAGAATTGACGCAAGAGCATCTTTAATAGGGTGAATTATAAAAAATTAAATTGGATCAATTAAGAGTTTGGGTAATGTTAACTTGTGTCCTAGGAGCACAAGTTAAGAACTAAAGAAAGAAATATTGTGTTGAAAATTGTGCTTTGATTTTAATAAAAATATAAATTTATTTTTTTAGTTGTTTTTTCCAATATAAATTTACTGTAACTAGGTTTCTTACTACAAATTTTCTTAATTAGGTTTTTTTAAAAATCTGTAGTTAATCTAACTTATTTTTATTCCAACTATGATTGTTTATAAATAATTCAAACTTGATTCCACGTATTTATATATATTTATTTGTAATCAATATTGTAATATTAAAGTGACCGTCAAATAATTTTTTAATACTAAATATTGGTGCACATAGGGATAGTTAACCTTAGCTATGAAAAGCAAGGTATTAACATGCTTGAGTCAGTTTGTTTTAGTTTTAAAAAAATAGATTTTTTTTTATATTTTTGAAAATGGATTTTACAAAAATATTTTTAAAAATATTAAAAGTTTTTTTAAATTTGTTTTTTATAAATTAAAAGATTGAATTGTTCATTCTATAACATAAATATACGTTATTGAAGATCAAAACATAGTCAAAATCACAATTTTTTAAAAAAGTTGTATCTTAAAAATAATTTTTATGAAAAGCTATTTGAAATAGCTTCAAAATTAAGTGATTTTTTAAAAATTTGATATCCAATTTTTTTTCCGATAAAATGATGAAATACCTAAAATAACATTTTAAGAATAACTATTCAAACCAAATTTTCATTTGAAGCTTTTATGAAAAGTTTCTTTGTAAATATTTTTTACACTAAAATATGTAATACTATAAAAATCATTTTTAAAAAAAGCCAAAACAAACGGGCCCCCTACTGCCACATAAATTTAGTTTAGTGGTAATAGACTAAAGTATTTTTAAATAAAGAAATATTTTTAAAAATTTAATTTTATAATAAAAATATAATATTTATTATTAATCAATTTTATTATTCTATTAACCACAAAGTATATGTTATTAATCACATATTTTTCTAATATCTTATTAACCAATTTCACTACTTTATTAACCAATAAAACACATAATATTAACCATTTGATATTAATTTATAATTTAATTTATAAATTAATGTCAGAACTTGGTTAATATTATGTCTTTTATTGGTTAATGAAATAGTGAAGTCGGTTAATAATCTATTAGGAGAAAAATACGTTGTTAAGAATATATATTTTTGTGATTAATGTAATAATAAAATTGGTTAATGACAAATATTATATTTTTATTATAAAATTAATTTTAAAAATATTTTTTATAAATATTTCTTATTTAAAATAAATATTTAATATTATTTTATTTAAAAAAACACTGTTCACCGTATAAATACGTTGAACAATGTTTGGTGTAAGTATTGATGTAAGAATTTAGATGTAGGAATAACATTCCTCTTACTACAAACCAAACCTTTAGTTTACCATGTTAAATGTGCTCTAATTTATCTATAATTATATATAAAGAGGGTATAAGAGTTTGAGCGGAACTATTTTTCTTCCATAATTTCCTCTTTAATATTTTTTAAATATTTTTTATCAAAATTATCTCATAAATGAATACATTCTCAATATTTCAAATTAAAAAACTGAAATAATGATAATTTCTCAACGTAACTTCTCACAATTTATACAATATTTTTTCTTTCCTCATTTATAAAGTTTATTCACCAAATTTATTACACAAATAATTTAAAATTAATAAAAAATATTCGTTTAAAATTTTGACGCGTGTTCATTAAAAACAGATGACAAACGGGCACTCCATTAAAAACAGACGACAAACGGGCACGAGAGTGCCCGTTTAGATGTTAGTTATTATAAAAATCACAATTCAAAAATAGTTAATTTTCATTTATAATAATAGTAAAGATTTAAAATATATTTTATTGTTTAAAGTGTGAGATGAAGTAGTACACATAGTTTAACACAGTTTAACATGAAAAATAGACGATTGCTAAGTTAGAAAATTAATTTGTAAATTTAAATGGACCGAGGTTAGAATCGCGAACGAATTACTTTCCTTATAAGTATTTCAAGCATTCTCAAATGTGTTAGAATGCCAAAGATAATTCAATTTATACTCGAGTTTGCACAAGACCAATGAAAACTCAAATGTAAGGAAGATTAACAGTAATTTTCAAACGTTGCACTATTTTTCCTACAACAACATTTTTGCCAAATGTTACACTGTTTCGGCTACAGTAATAGTTTTTAAAGGTTGTATTGTTTCGCATTATGCAACACTTCGTGAAGTGTTGCATATTTCTTAATTCAAACTTACTACAACACTTCACAAGTGTTGCATATTTCTGAATGCAAACCTACTGCAATACTTCACAATTGTTGTCTATTTCTGAATTTAAAAATTAATCTTCACTTGAATAATTTTTGTCATTTTGGAACACACTCAAGATTATAAATTGTTAATAATTTACAACAACCCCCACTTATTCTAATAATGACAAGATCAATTGCAAAAAAAGAGAAATAAAAAATATTAATACATTTAAGTATCTTTCGATTTAAAACTTAACCTTAGTGAGGACAATTCAAAGTCTAATCGGAAAGCTAGGTAGCAATGCTTTTAAACCATTAATCCATATGATTAGACCGACGTTACTTTACACACATTCTTTAAGGGTTCTTCCCCTGCCCATCTCACCTAACACTTATTTATGGTCATGTGCTTTCCTGTTTCATGGATTATTTCGTGAAAGAAACTCTAACTCTCACTTTGAGATGACATTATATCGAAATTCACATAGGTGAGGTTCATATTGTATCCTTTTCCATGAGATACTTAATCTCGGCATTGAAATTCATTAAGAGTTTGGAAAAACTCAATCCTCAATTTAAAATAGTCAACATTATTATCAAATGTCCGACAAACATCCAAATCAACGCCTTGTTGTTACCCATTGAATTTTGAGGTTAATGTTATGTTAACGTAAGATTGGGTTACCGCCGCAATTGGAACTCTTATTCACGGAGTTTCAACCTCATATCTCTCGAGGTTGTTTTTACTAATTATATGTCCAGTGGCTTAGTAAATGGACCAGGAAATTTATAATTCAATTGTATATATGTGAATGAAATGATTACATCCTTAATCAATTTTCTCACGGAAGAATGTCTAAGTCTTAGTTGCCTAGACTTTCTGTTATACATTTTTTGTATCCTCTAAGTAAAATGGTTTGACTATTGCAATATATCAACACCTTCAAAACATTGTCTTTAGCCAATGGAACTTCCAACAGAAGGTCCCTCAACCATTCAACTTCTTCACCAGTGGAAGCAAGAGCCTCGAACTCTGATTCTATGGTTGAAATAGTGATCCACATTTGTTTCTTTCTCTTTCAAGAAATTTCACCCCCAGCTAGTGTAAATATCCTCATAAATGCAGGTTTATGATATTCAATACTTGATATCAAACTTACATCGGTATATCCTTCTAATATGGCAAGAAATCTACCATAATGAAGACCAAGATTTTTGGTTTTCATAAGATAGTCAAAAATTCTAATGATGGCCTTCTCGTGCTCACCATTTAGATTGCTAGTAAAATCCACCCATTTTACTAATTGCAAATGCTATGTCGGGTCTAGTACATTGCATGCACTTACATGTTCCAATTGAGTCATAACTCTTCCATCATTCTTGTGAAGTTTGACACTCGGATCAAATGTAGTACTCACTTTCTTGAAATGTAAGTGTTTGAACTTGTCAAGTACTTTCTCAACATAATGTTTTTGACTAAGTTCATAACCCCCACTATCTCACTTTACTTTGACCCTAAAAAGTATGTCAACTATCCAAGATCATTGATCTTGAATGTGAAAGTTAGAAACCTCTTTGTTTCTAACATTCCATTCATCTCATTGCTAATGATCAATATATAATCAACATAGAGACAAAAGAATATCACAATATTATCACACAACTTTGTGTATAAACAGTTGTCACAAGAATTAGATGAAGAAGGTTTTTAGGTAATCATGCATGGTTATGCAAGAAGGTTTTTAGATGAAGTGAGAGATGAAATTTTAAGCAATTTAAAGTAATATAGTATGAATTGTAATGAGTACCTTAGTTACATTCACTTTTCTCAAATCTTCACTTAAATTTCTATGTTCAACATTCTTGATCAACTTAATCATTGATGTGCATGACATTTTTTTATCTTTTTCTTCTTTGATAGTCTTTGTCTTCATCAAAATTAAACTAGATATAAGAAGTATTCCTCACAATCTCCCCCTTTTGATGATGACAAAATATTTGAATTTATATTGTGATAATGATTGAAAAATATCCCCTTAAGTTGCGTGTCTCCCCATTAATTGGTGAATCTTGCAATGACAAAGTCCAGCTTTTAATGTCATTGTGTCGGTGCTTGTTTTAATCCATAAAATGATTTAACAAGCTTGCACACCTTTTGTTCATTATTAGGAAGTACATAACCTTCCAATTGCTCCATATAAATCTCCTCACCGAGATCTCTATTTAGGAATATTATTTTGATATCTATAAGATCATGCAAAGAAGCTAATGCAAATGATACTCTAATTTTTGTCGTGCTTGCTACTAACACATATGTGTCGAAATAATCAACACCCTCATTTTGTCTAAAACTCTTGGTCATTAATCTAGACATGTAGGTGTTAAGTGTACCATCACTATGATACTTCCTTCTAAACATCCACTTGCATCCAATGGGTCTTGATCCTTTAAGTAGATCGACAAGTTCTCAAGTATGGTTTGACATTGTTAAATCCATTTCGTCTTGGATAACATCCTTCCAAAAAATGGAGTCTTTTGAAGCTATTACTTCCTTATAAGTCTTACAATTGTCTTCCACTTGAAGAATATGAACCTTACGAACAAAATTCTCACTATTTCCTTCTATTAGATAAAAAAAATAAAAGGATTATCGATTTTGTTCGGTTCTGGATCCTTAGTCTTTCGGACTCTCTTTCTTATCCAATGTTCGAATTCTTTTTCAAAAATCAATTGAGAACCTTCCTCATGAGGTTCTTCATCCATGGAAATCTAGAATTTCTTATCCTCCGTGATAGTGTTTACAAAATTCCACATCTCAAAATTTAATAGTTACATTAGGTTCTAAATTCAAAAGTTTATATAAGTCATCGTCCATTTTCAGATGACCTTTATATATTCATCGAACATAAACAGTTCATATAGCATATAAATCATAATTCAATTAAAATTATAAACTTTAATTAATTTGAAGACTTTGATAATTAACAAATTCTACTTTAATAAATAATTTCAAAATTTAAGATTAAGCCTTACCGTACTCATTTAATTCGAAAGTAATTTCCAAACAAATACAATAACACGAAGCACAAGAGTGCTTCACCTGACTCTGTAGAAAAAGTAAGTAGCAAGTAAAAACATTCTCCTACTATAAACAATTTGATGTCAAGTGAATCACCAAATCACATAACACAACCACTTCATGCTACACTTATATTTGTATTTGTGTAGGTCATGCAGGAACAATCATACAAGCATTTAAAGAGACAATGGTTCGAAAAATTGTCAAATAATCAAGAAAATCATTTAAAAGTTACGTCCCTTGGTCACATCTTTAAAAATGCAATTTTCTATTTGTAAACTACTGATTTAATTTTGAACATTATAAGTCAAATTCTCATTTTCAATTTATGTTTGATGGCTTTCTATTTTAAATTAATTTAAAATTAATAATAATAATCCATGAATAGAGAAACTTTACGTGAAGCTTCATTTTTTTAATTATACATCTTTATGAACCCATATAACTATGAAGTAATAAAGTCATATGCGATGTGGAATAAGTTAATGGCATGGATACATATAATAATTGATTGCACATTACCTATTATTGTTTCCAATTATTTCTTTTGCATGCAGAATAAAAAAAGGTTATGCAAAAAAGTGAAAAAAAAATACAATTATATATTCTGAATAAATATTGATTACGAAAATCATCAATAATAATGCATTTTGTTTGGTTAATTCATTACTACAGTATGTCTGCATATCTTTTCATTTGCTTGAAATTTATATCAGACAACACAGATATGTAGTTTGAATATTGAAAAATTACAATATCGGTAACACTCAAGTACCCATTGTTAAAAAATTTCATATTTAAATCCTGATGTTATGAAAAATAATAAAAACATGTCTGGATTCATAATAATGATTTTTTTTAGAATGTGCCCACGACACAACAATTCATTCTTTGATATTTGAAATGGAAGTTTCGATTGTTATTCGATTGTTATTGTTTGAATTATTTATAAGATTGTTAAAAAATAAATTTGTAAATTAAATAGACCGAGGCTATAATAGGGAACGAACCAATTTCCTTATAAGTATTTCAAATACTCTCAAATGTATTAGAGCTGAAATGCAAGAATATCAAAGATAATTCAGCATATATTCGAGTTTACACAAGACTGATGAAAATGAATGTATGGAAGATGAAATCCAAAATTTTATGTGAAGAAGATAGACTTTTCTAATGTATTTTTCTGAATTCGGAATGCTCAATTTATAGGTTAAACTGATGTTGTTTCATAAGGTTGCGACCCGTGATGAAAACACACTTTCAGCAACACTTTTGCTAATTGTTGCATTGTTTCACCTACAATAGTAATTTTCAAACGTTGCATTGTTTCGTCTATAAAGACATTTTTATCAAATATTACATTGTTTCGTCTACAACAAATATTTTACCAAATATTATACTTTTTTTGTCTACAACAACATTTTTAACAAATGTTGCAATTTTCAGCTACAATAACAATTTTAAAAGGTTGCACTGTTTCGGACTCTACAACGCTTCAGGAAATGTTGTCTATTTTTGAATTCAATCCTATTAGAATATTTCACAAATATTTCATATTTTTGAATTCATATTTATCGCAAAATTTCACAAATATTATGAGATAATAAATTGTTAATAATCTAGGAGATACTCAAACATATTAAAAAAAACATTAGATTGATATATTTTACTATAAATATGAAAGTTGTAACAAACACGTTTCCATTTTTGTATCCATGTGAGTAACGACAAGGCGTGTTTGCTTTTCGTCTTGGGATTAGACTTTGATTTTTGGTTTTTGGTCAACATGTAATAGTTATTAGAAGTAATTCATATTTATTAGTTTTACTATTTTCTTAGCCCCTAAGTTTGTTAGAGGGTATTTTAGTATTTTATTATATTCTAGTAACCCTAGTTTTAGCTTATAAATAGGGTGACAATCATTGTAACTTTTATCATGTTCTGTAGCCGTCATTCTCTGAATAGAATATTCATCTTTCATTCTACCTTTGCACCAACAATTGGTATCTAGAGCTCCGGTTCAGATTCATTGGGAAACACGGGAAACACGAGTGAACGTGAGGTCTTGTGTGTTTGATTTTGATTCTTAGATTCGTGTTGAATCTTGAACAAAATCTGATCAGAATTTTAATTCTGTGGGTTGGGAAACACTGTGTGAGAAATCTGAGTGTATTGTGCAAGGTAGAAAGATGAACGGAAACGGCAACATGAACACCAAACTTCCAGTATTTGACGGTAAAAACTGGAATCGTTGGATGATCCAAATGCGTGTACTGTTCGGTGCTCAAGATGTTCTAGATCTTGTCACTGATGGTTATGTTCCGGTAGCAGCAGATGCGACGGATGAACAGAAAAACGCGCAGAAGGAAGTAAGGAAGAAGGATCAGAAAGCATTGTTCTTCATTCATCAATGTGTTGATGTAAATGTGTTTGAGAAGATTGCAGATTCAACGACAGCAAAGGCTGCGTGGGACACACTGGTTAGATGTTATGGTGGTGACGCATCAGTGAAGAAGGTGAAGCTTCAGTCCTTGAGAAAACAATATGAGAATCTCAACATGAAGAATAATGAGAAAGTTTCTGAATACATCTCCAGAGTAATTCTGATCACTAATGAGATGAAAGCGTGTGGAGAAACTCTTTCTGAAGAAACAATCATGGAGAAGGTATTGAGATCCCTTACCTGTCAATTTGATTACATTGTGGTAGCAATAGAACATTCCAAAGATCTGAGCACCATGAGAATTGAAGAGCTGCAGAGCAGTCTAGAAGCGCAAGAGTTACGTCTAACTGAGAGAACTTCTGAAAGGGAAGTAGAGCAGCAGGCTCTGAAAGCAACTTCTGATAGGAGGTATCAGAAGCAGTCAGAAGCCAGGAGAAGATCTGATGGTGGTCAGAAGTCAGAAAGCTCAACCTCTGATAGACAAAAGAATGCTCAGAAGGGAAAAGAGAAGTATGACAAGAAGAAAATCCAATGTTACTGCTGTAAGAAGTTTGGTCATTTTGCTAGAGACTGTTGGTCAAACAAGGAGAGAAAATCAGAAGAAGCAAATATAGCCAGAAGTTCTGATGACGAATCTGTGCTATTGATGGCCTCTGAATCTGATGATATGGATCTGATAGACTGGTGGTATATGGACACTGGCTGTTCAAATCATCTTACTGGAAACAAGAAATGGCTGGTTGACTTTGACTCTGAAAAGAGGACAAAGATCAGATGTGCTGATGACAAATATCTTAATGCAGAAGGTATGGGAAATGTCAGAGTGATTCTGAACAATGGGAAAACAGCATTGATTCAGAACGTGTGGTATGTACCTGGCATCAGAAGCAATCTGATGAGTGTGGGACAATTAATTGAGAAAGGTTTTTCAGTTACCATGAAGGACAATCTTCTGAAGTTGTATGACTGCAATCAGAAGTTGATTATGGAGTCAGAACAGGGAAGGAATAGAACATTCAAGGTGAATGTCAGAACTGCAGACTCAGAATGTCTTAGTGCAACAAGTGCTGAGAAGGAGAGTGAGTTGTGGCACAGAAGATTTGGTCATTTGAATTTCAGAAGCTTAAAACATCTGAATTCAAAGAAGTTGGTACATGGAATTCCTGCAATTAAGAAGCCTGAAAAGTCATGCAAAGTTTGCATGGAAGGAAAACAACCACGATTGCCATTTGCGTCAGAAACTGCTCCAAGAGCAAAACAAGCCTTGGGAGTTGTACATTCTGATGTGTGTGGTCCATTTCCAATAGCATCGATTGGAGGGAATAAATACTTTGTGTTATTTGTTGATGAATTCACAAGAATGACATGGGTATCCCTTATTAAGTTTAAACACGAGGTGTTTGATGAATTCAAGAAGTTCAGAATGAAGGCTGAGAATCAGAGTGGTCAGAAGTTGAAGATTCTTAGAACTGACGGTGGAGGTGAGTATAACTCCAAAGAGTTCCAGAAGTTCTGTGAGGAGAATGGAATTGAGCATGAGGTTACTGCTCCTTATACCCCTCAACACAATGGTCTTGCTGAAAGAAGAAACCGCACTTTGCTTGATATGGTGAGAAGCATGCTAAAGGAGAAGAAACTTCCTCAGAAGCTCTAGGGAGAAGCTGTTGCCACTGCAACGTATGTACTCAACCGATGTCCTACGAAGAAGTTGAAGGAAATAGTTCCAATACAGAAGTGGACTGGAGATAAGCAAAGTGTTAGTCATCTGAAGGTGTTTGGTTCTGTTTGTTATAAACATGTTCCAGAAGCCAGAAGACAGAAGTTGGATGATAGAAGCAAAGTGATGATTCTGATAGGGTACCACAGTACAGGTGCATACAAGCTCTATTGTCCAGAAACCAACAAAATTGAATTCAGCAAAGATGTGATTGTGAAGGAATCAGAAGTTTGGAATTGGGATAAGTCTCAATCTGATTCTGATGTTAGAACCCCTGAAGAAAGGTCAGAGTTAAGAATTTCTGAAGACGTTGATTCTGATTCTGATAGTGAGTCTGACTCTGGAGAAGACTCAGAAGATGAAGGTGACTCTGATGATCCAGACTCTGACAACCCAGACTCTGATGGTAATCCAGATTCTGGTGGCAATTCAGACTCTGGAAATATGTCAGCCCCTGAAGATGGTCAAAGCTCTGGAGGAAGTCAACCATCTAAAGCTAGAAACTCTGAAGCTCAAGACTCTGAACAAGTTCAGAGACCACAAAGAATCAGAAACATCCCCAGAAGATATGCAGAATTTGACATGCTGCAAGACACTGAAGTAGACTCTGAAGGAGAAGTTATTCAGTGTGCCATGTTAGTAGACTCTGAACCCATGAGTACAGAAGAGGCTCTTAAGCAGAAGCTCTGGCTGAAGGCCATGAAAGAAGAACTTGATGCTATAAAGAGAAACAAGACTTGGAAGCTGACAGAACTTCCAAAAGACAAGAAAGCCATCAGCGTCAGATGGGTTTTCAAGCAGAAGTTAAAGCCAGATGGTTCAATTGGCAAACACAAAGCAAGGTTGGTAGCCAGAGGATTTCTACAGAAACCTGGGTTGGATTACTCTGAAGTGTTTGCACCTGTAGCAAGACATGAAACAATCAGAATGGTGATTGCAATAGCTGCTAACAGGAATTGGCCTCTGATGCATTTAGATGTAAAATCTGCATTTCTGAACGGTCCATTAGAAGAAGAAGTTTACGTGTCACAACCTCCTGGATTTGTGAAAAAGAATCAGGAAGGGATGGTGTACAGATTATACAAAGCTCTATATGGATTGAAACAAGCGCCCAGAGCTTGGAATCAGAAGATTGATTCATTTTTCAAGAAGCAAGGTTTTCAGAAATGTGAGATGGAGTACGGTGTCTATGTTCAGCATACTTCTGAAGGAAATATGACTCTGGTATGTTTATATGTTGATGATATACTGCTGACTGGAAGTTCTGAACAGGAGATAGCCAAGTTCAAGAAAGTTCTGATGAATGAATTCGAAATGACTGATCTAGGCAAAATGACATACTTTCTAGGGATGGAATTCAGATACTCTGAGAAAGGTATTATTTTGCATCAGCTCAAGTATGAATTAGAACTTCTGAAGAGATTTGAACTGAAGAATTGTAAGATTGCTGTCACACCTTCTGATACAAATCAGAAACTGGATTCTGACTCTGATGGAAAGGATGTGGACGCTACAACCTTCAAACAGTTGGTTGGTTCTCTGAGGTATTTGTGCAATACCAGACCTGATATTTGTTATTCAGTTGGGATGGTTAGTAGGTTCATAAGTAAACCTAAGTGGTCCCATTACCAAGCTGCTGTCAGGATTTTGAGGTATATCAAGAGAACTCTGAAGTATGAAGTATTATTTCCTTCTGGAAGAAAGGATGAGTCAGAACTTCTGAGTTATTCAGATTCTGATTGGTGTGGAGACAGAGTTGACAGAAGAAGTACGTCTGGGTACTTATTCAAATTTCTAGGAGGTCCCATTTCTTGGTGGTCCAAGAAGCAACCTGTTGTGGCGTTGTCAACTTGTGAAGCTGAATACATTGCAGGTGCTGTTACTGCATGTCAAGCTGTGTGGATTCTGAATCTATTGCAGGATCTGAAGATTAAAGTAAACAAACCTCTGAAGCTGATGATTGACAACAAGTCTGCAATCAATCTTGCCAGAAACCCAGTGTTGCATGGGAGAAGCAAGCACATTGAGACCAAGTATCATTTTCTGAGACATCAAGTTCAGAGGGGGAGTGTTAGAAGTTGTACACTGCAGCACTCAGAAACAGTTGGCAGATGTTCTGACGAAAGCTATCAAGACTGATCAATTCCTCAGATTAAGGGATGGAATTGGTGTTACAAGTTTTGATGGAATATGAATTAAGGGATGGTATTAGAAGTAATTCATATTTATTAGTTTTACTATTTTCTTAGCCCCTAAGTTTGTTAGAGGGTATTTTAGTATTTTATTATATTCTAGTAACCCTAGTTTTAGCTTATAAATAGGGTGACAATCATTGTAACTTTTATCATGTTCTGTAGCCGTCATTCTCTGAATAGAATATTCATCTTTCATTCTACCTTTGCACCAACAATAGTACTACTAAACTTAATTTGCTGTACGCGTTTAAGTCATAACTATTTTCTTTTTCTCCATCTATTAGATTGTCAAGACAATCAATGATAAATAATACTCCCTCTGTTTTTTATTATAAGTCGTTTTTGACTTTTCACACGTATTAAGAAATGTAATAATTATGGTATGAAAAAGATAAATCATAAAGGATTTTACAAAATTATTCTTCATTAATGGTATTGGAAAGACAAATTAACATAATTGAAATGAGAGAGAATAATAAATATTTAAAGATATAATAGAAAAAATAACATTAATGATTCATTGGTATTATAAAACTACTTATATTATGATACATAATATTTTTTCAAAGTGACCTATAATAAAAAACGGAGGTAGTATTATGATTACTTTCTTCAAGACCCTACAGATTTCCATCTCATTATTTAATATCAACGACTTTTATTTTTATTTTATGTATTGATATAAATAAATTATTCATATTTATAAATTAATAATTTTTTAAAAAATCATATTATTATTTATTTCATCTATTTTTAATTAAATAAAATTTTATATTTAGTTACAATTTTAATCTGAGATTTTACTTGCATGTGTAAATGATACGTCACTTAAAATAGATATATAATTAATTTTAAATGCAAATATATGAGAGAGGAAGATCAAAAATTTAAATTGAAAAGATTAATTTTGTGAATTAATCAAAATTATAATTAAATTTAAATTTTTAAATATATAATAAAATTCCATTATACTAAATGGTTAAGCTTTTTATTTGTCTAGAGTTGATATCAAATTCCATTTAAATGATATTTTTTTTAACACTCAACTTTTGAGAAGAAATTGATCAATAACTATCAAAGTATCAATCACAATCAAACCCAAATATTTCCAATGCATTTGACTTAAAGGAAGTTGAAATATCTTATTAAATATTTTATTTAATTATTATTAAAGACATATGTTTCTTAATCATGTTAGTTTGTATCTTAAAAACACATTTCATTGATTCTGCAAATAACAATTATATCTTAAAAAAACAAATTCTCATCAGTATAAAATAAAATACATTTTTTAATATAATTGAGACATGTTAGCTTCCAAAGAATAAATAAAATTCTAATGTCATTAAGCCTCAAAATAAAAACCATCTTATATAGGTCTCACGTCCAAAATTAACATATTATTCATCTAGTTTATTTGATAAATTAATGTACTTTTATAAGATGGGTTACGATTTCATATTAGGGTGAAAGATGAATCTAATTCGTTGTGCATGCCCGTTTTATCCACACTTTAGTGTGGGGCGGGTTAAGTGATTAGACCTTACACTTCATTTTATAAGTTCATCATTATATTTATGAAAAAATAAGAATATAGGAGTCATCGCTTAAAAAGTTTAAAAATCTAAAAAATCTAATTCACCCACACTTTAGTGTCGGTCAGGTCAAGGGATTAGACCCCACCCTTTTACTTTGTAAGTCATCATTATATTTCAAGAAAAATAAGAATATAAGAAACATCGTTTAAAAAGTCTAAAAATTCGAAAAATCTAATTCACCCTCTCTTAGATTGCACTATATACTTATAATTGGTATCAGAGCAGAGCAAGTTAAAGTAATTTGCTCATAGATTCGGGTAAACATGTCTTCTGTTAATATATTTTTTAGAGATGGTGGTAGTAACAACAAATCTCCATGCTTTGTTGGCGAACACTATGATTTTTGGAAAATTCACATGCAAACATATTTGGAAGCACAAGGAGATGATATATATATATATATATATATATATATATATATATATATATATATATATATATATATATATATATATATATATATATATATATATATATATATATATATATATATATATATATATATATATATATATATATGATGCAGTTTAAAATGGTTCATTTATTCCTACAATGGTCACTAAAGTCAAAGCAATTAAGGAATTACAACTCATGATGACACAATTGTCATTATGAGACAATTGTCATTATCTGCATCATTATGGACAGAAATGCAACAACATTATTTCCTTCCTTTTATAGCTATGTACAGTTACTGTCATTACTATTGTAATTATAGATGGCTCAATTATAGGAGAATGACCATACACTATTATGTATATTTAAGCACTGTTGATACAATGAGAACAACATCCTATTATTCCCAATTTCTAACTTGGCATCAGAGCTTTAAGCTTGAAAGCTCCCTTCCTTTTATTCGATCCGACCATGTCTTCTACTGCCAACACAAAGAAAAATGACCTGCCCACAATAGTTTCTGTCAAGCTGGATAGAGACAACTACCCTCTATGGAAATCCTTGGTCCTTCCATTAATCAGAGGCTGCAAACTTGATGTTTACATGTTGGGAACAAAAGAATGCCCAGACCAATTCATCACATCAAATGAAACAACAAAGAAGGCCAATCCCGACTATGAGGATTGGATTGCTCAAGATCAAGCACTCCTTGGATGGCTAATGAACTCTATGACAATAGACATAGCCACACAATTGATCCACTGTGAAACATCTAAGGAAGTTTGGGATGAAGCTCAAAAGCTTGCTAGAGCACATACAAAGTCAAGGACAATCTACCTAAAATCAGAGTTTCACAACACTCGTAAAGGCGACATGAAGATGGAGCAATATCTCATGAAGATGAAGAATCTTGCAGACAAACTGAAACTGGCAGGATCACCTATCTCAAACTCCGATCTGATGATCCAAATCTTGAATGGATTGGATGCTGACTACAATCCTGTAGTAGTCAAACTTGCTGATGAAATCAATCTCAGTTGGGTTGATCTACAAGCACAACTACTAGCCTTTGAAAGTAGAATAGATCAACTCGACAAACTCAGCGGTCTCACAATCAATGCATCTGCAAATTTTGCCAACAAGACTGAGGACAGAGGAAACAAACATGGAACACGAAACTGGAGAGGTTCCAACTTTAGAGCTATGAGAGGAGGCAGAGGTAGAGGAAGGCCTATCTGCCAGATATGTAATAGAGTCGGTCACACTGCTGCTCAATGTTACTATCGGTTTGATAAGTCCTACACAGAATCAAACAACTATGGTGAGAATGCAAAACAAGGAACCCACAGTGCCTTCATAGCCTCACCCTACCACGACCAAGACTATCAATGGTATTTTGATAGTGGAGCTAGCAATCATGTCACACATCAAGGTGGCCAACTTGGAGATCTTAGTGAAAACAATGGTAAGAACTCACTACTTGTTGGTAATGGAGATACATTAAAAATATTGGCATCTGGTTCTACTAAGTTAAATGATGTTAATTTGCATAATGTACTATATGTGCCTGAAATCACCAAAAACTTGTTAAGTGTATCCAAGTTAACTGCTGACAATAATGCTCTTGTTGAATTTGATGAAAATTGTTGCTATGTGAAGGACAAAGTGACAGGGAAGGAACTTCTAAAAGGGAGGCTTAAGGATGGCCTATATCAACTCTCAACCAATAAAGATCCTTGTGCCTACATGTCACTCAAAGAAAATTGGCATAGGAAACTTGGACATCCCAACAATAAAGTTCTGGAAAAGGTACTGAAAGATTACAATGTAAAGACATCACCTAGTGACCAATTTACATTTTGTGAAGCATGTCAGTTTAGCAAACTGCACCTGTTACCTTTTAAATCCTCTTCCTCTCATGCTAAAGAACCTTTAGATCTGATTCATACTGATGTATGAGGCCCTGCACCAATATTGTCTAAATCAAATTTTAAATATTATGTGCATTTTATTGATGATTTCAGCAGATTTACTTGGATTTTTCCCTTAAAACAAAAATCAGAAACTGCGCATGCCTTTAACCAGTTCAAAAATTTAGTGGAAAAACAATTTAACAAGGAAATAAAAGTGATTCAGTGTGATGGTGGAGGTGAATATAAACCAGTACAAAAACTTGCCATAGACTCTGGTATCCAATTTAGAATGTCTTGTCCATACACCTCCCAACAAAATGGAAGGCCTGAAAGAAAACATAGACATGTAACTGAACTGGGATTAACATTGTTAGCACAGGCCAAAATGCCAATGTCATACTAGTGGGAAGCTTTCTCTACTGTTGTTTATCTCATAAATAGACTGCCGTCATCTATAAATCCAAATAAAAGTCCTTACTCACTATTGTTCAATAAAGAACCTGACTACATGACCCTGAAACCGTTTGGTTGTGCTTGTTACCCTTGCCTCAAACCTTACAATCAACACAAGCTTCAATTTCACACAACTAGGTGTATATTTTTGGGTTATAGCAATACTCACAAAGGCTATAAGTGTGTTAACTCTCATGGAAGAGTGTTTGTGTTAAGGCATGTAGTGTTCAATGAGAATCACTTTCCGTTCCAAGAAGGTTTTCTTGACACAAGAAATCCTATAAAAATTGTTACTAATGATATTTCTATAGGATTTCCTTCTTATCCTGCAGGTGTAGCTACAGACAACATAGATGATGCAACCGGCAACGTTGTTGATCAACAAGAGCCAGAAGCAAATGACAATAACACCATAGAAGATGAACCAGTCGTGGGTGAAAATTCTGAACCTACAAATAACAACAATCTCAGAGACAGTAGTAGTGAAACGGAAAACCCAACAGAAGCGGTTGGAAGAGAATCGGTGGAGGAAATCACTCAGACATTCTCAGAAAATAATTCACCACCGCAGCAGAACATCACCAACACACACTGGATGAGAACAAGAGGCAAGGCAGGAATATACAAGCCCAAACTACCTTACATAGGGCTAACTGAAGCATCTAAAAAAGATAAGGAACCAGAGAATGTAAGAGAAGCACTAGTCAGACCAGAATGGATAACAGCAATGGACAAAGAGTACAAGGCATTGATGGACAATAAAACTTGGACCTTGGTACCATTTCAGGGACAAGAAAATATCATTGACTCAAAGTGGATCTACAAAACAAAATACAAGGCAGATGGCACAATTGAGAGGAGGAAAGCAAGACTTGTTGCTAGAGGTTTTCAACAAACAGCAGGATTGGACTATGACGAAACATTCAGTTCAGTCGTAAAATCTAGTACTATAAGAATCATTTTGTCAATTGCTGTACATTTTAATTGGGAAGTCAGACAATTAGACATAAACAATGCGTTCTTGAATGGAAATCTCAAAGAAACTGTTTTCATGCATCAACCGGAAGGGTACATTGATCAAACCAAACCACGTCACATATGTAGATTAAACAAGGCAATATATGGTTTGAAGCAAGCCCCGAGGGCCTGGTATGATAACCTGAGACACACACTATTAAGTTGGGGGTTCCAAAACACCAAGAGTGACTCGTCCTTATTTGTCCTAAAAGAGGCTGATCACACTACATTCCTTCTCATCTATGTCGATGATATTATAATAACCGACAACAACAATAAGTTCCTAGAAGCTTTCATCGGCCAACTTAATCTTGCCTTTTCACTAAAAGACCTTGGAAATCTACACTATTTTTTGGGAATAGAAGTCTATAGAGACAACAGTGGGATGTACTTGAAACAGACAAAGTACATAGGAGATTTACTCAAGAAATTCAACATGGAAAATGCAGCATCATGTCCTACGCCAATGGTAACTGGGAGGCAATTCACAACAGAAGGAGAACCAATGTCCAATCCTACACACTATAGACAGGCTATAGGCGCTCTACAATACTTAACCAACACAAGGCCTGATATAGCCTTTGCAGTCAACAAGCTCAGCCAATACATGAGTTCTCCAACAATAGATCATTGGCAAGGTATAAAGAGAATACTGAGGTATCTCCATGGAACAACAAACCTAGGCTTGCACATTAAACCTTCAACGGATCTTGACATAGTTGGGTTCTCAGATGCAGATTGGGCCACAAGCATAGATGACAGGAAATCCATGGCGGGACAATGTGTGTTTCTTGGTGAAACTTTGGTGTCGTGGGCCTCAAGAAAGCAAAAAGTGGTGTCCCGGTCAAGTACAGAATCAGAATATAGAGCCTTAGCTGATCTAGCAGCTGAAGTAGCATGGCTGAAATCATTACTAGGGGAACTCAAACTGCCAATACTTCGAAAACCTGTTTTGTGGTGTGATAACTTGAGTGCTAAGGCACTAGCCTCCAATCCGGTTATGCATGCTAGGTCTAAACACATTGAGATAGACATTCACTACATACGTGATCAAGTTATTCACAATGAAGTTACAGTTGCCTATGTCCCTACTGCAGACCAAATTGCAGATTGTCTAACCAAGGCTCTAACTCACACTAGATTCAACATCATGAGAAGCAAACTTGGTGTCACTGAGTCACCACCAGTTTGAGAGGGGGAGTCAAAGCAATTAAGGAATTACAACTCATGATGACACAATTGTCATTATGAGACAATTGTCATTATCTGCATCATTATGGACAGAAATGCAACAACATTATTTCCTTCCTTTTATAGCTATGTACAGTTACTGTCATTACTATTGTAATTATAGATGGCTCAATTATAGGAGAATGACCATACACTATTATGTATATTTAAGCACTGTTGATACAATGAGAACATCATCCTATTATTCCCAATTTCTAACTACTAATAGTGTAGAACAAATTAAAGTAAAGGGCTCATGGAATGATGATGATAAGAAGAAAGTCATATTTGACAAGAAGGCAAATAGTATGTTTCAATCAACACTTGGTATGGACGAGTTCTTTCGTATCTCTCATTGTAAAACAATCAGTGGCGGAGCCAGATAAAAAAATTTGGGATGGCCGCTAACGTAAAATAAAGATTATAAATAAAATGTAAATAGTATTTTAAATAAAACATTAAAGTTAAAATAAATACAAAGTTAATTACTAAAAATTTAAATTACATGACTTAAAACTACCTTAAAGTAATGTTTTACACGTTCCGAGTGACTTGAAATCGTTAATAATTGACTCCGAACTAATGCTTGCACTAATCTCCCTTTCAATATATACTGTCATGCTATCTCCAATAAACCCATCATTCATCTTGTTTCTCAACTTAGTCTTAATGATTTTCATTGCTGAAAAAGACCTCTTAGTTGTGGCCGTAGAAACGGGAAGAGTCATGATAAGACGAAGTAGTCTATCAATCAAGAAGTAAGTTTCAGCCTGTCCAGATGCAACCAAACATGAACATAGTTCTTGAATAGTTGATAAATTATTCAAGTTTGATGCTTAACGAGCAACAAATAGAAAATGTTGGAGTTGAAATTGCAAATTATTCTTCTCTTGATCACTAAAATCCATATGATAATATTTTTCAACTAAAGAACAAATAGTATCAATGCTAAAAGCTTTATATCCATCCTTAGGAGATAAAGAACAAGAAAGAGTTAACAAATTCATTACCTGCTCACTGAATCTGCTATTCAACTCTTGTAACTGTTTGTCAATGGTAGTGAAAAAGATTTCAACTTTAAAGTAATGTTGAATTGTGACTTGATTCTCTTCAAGACGGGAGCGTCCAAATCTTGTTGTTGAATGAACATCATTAAGATCAGGAATCTCAATACCATGCTTTTCACAAAAAGATACCACTTTAGTAAACAATATATCCCAACCATTTTCTCTCAAACCTTGAATGAGATGTTTTGTTGAACGAACCAAGTTCATAGCATTAACTACATCTTGATTTTTTTTTGTAAGGCCTGACAAAGCATATCTATTATTCCCATTATTTCTTTCATCAAGTGCAAAATAAATATAAAATCAAATGCCTTCAAGTAATTGTAACAACTATCTGCATCCCCACGTGTAGCATAACTCCCTCTATCTTTTGCAATTTTTTTTAAAACTAAACAAGTTGCTTCATACATGTTTATCAAGCTAGAAATTGAATCGTAATGTGATCCCCAACGAGTATCTCCAGCTCGTTTCAATGTACCAACTTGATTTGCACCTTTACCAATTACAATCTCATCAATCTCTAACAAATAAGAAATTTCTTCTAATTTGGGCAGCTTGTAACTCATCATGACGCTTTGTAGAAGAACAAACAACATTCACAACAAATATCAGCTTCTCAAAAAATTTATGAACAGGTTTGACTTCTTTTGATGATGTAACTAATGCAAGTTGCAATCGATGAGCAAAACAATGAACATAGTATGCATAAGGACAATCTTTCATAAAGAGGGCTTGTAAACCATTCAATTCTCCTCTCATATTGCTAACACCATCATACCCTTGGCCACGAATGTTAGAAACATCAAGGTTATGTCGAGAAAGTATATCACATATTGCTTCCTTAAGAGTTAAAGATGTGGTGTCTTTAACATGTGCCACATCAAAAAATCTCTCTTGTATTAAACCAACTTTATCAACAAATCTTAATACAAGAGCCATTTGTTCCTTTTTTGACTCATCACGAGCTTCATCAACAACGATACAAAATTTGGAATCACCAATTTCCTCACGAATACTCTTTTTCACCCTACTAGAAAGAATTTGCAAGAGCTCTTTTTGAATTTGATGTGAAGTATACTTGCAATTTTGTGGAGCATTTTCCAACACAACTTTTGCAACTTCATCATTGTAGGATGCTAAAAGTTTCAATAACTCAAGAAAGTTACCTTGATTTCTTGATTTGCTACTTTCGTCGTGACCCCTAAAAGCACAAGCTTGTAGTGTTAACCAACGAACAGTGTCAATTAAAGTCTTGAGTCGTAACCGATTATTCATTCTTTGACTTGAACTTTGCACTTGAATAACATTTCTAATATGACCATCTTGATTCAACAAGTCTTGACAAGCTTTCATTGCATTGTTGTGCAGTGAGCAAGGATCCTTCCCTATGTGTTTAAGAAAGGAACAATGTTTTCCATTCCTAACTTTCTTCCAATTTCTAAAACCCATAGAAATAAAGACAAGTGATCCGAGACGTCCACTTAGTTTTTTTCTAAAAAGGTAACATGGTAAGCAATATGCGACATCTTCAGATGGTGAATATTCTAACCATGACGGAAATATGCTAAACCAAGTCTGTTGAAACCTTCTCGGATGATCCTCGTTACCGGACAAAGGATAGTTTTCTAAATGAATTTGATATGGACCCCATTTTAGATAAGCTCTTCGTATTGCATCCACTTGATTTGGTGGATATTTCCAAATCGGAGGACGCTTTCCAGGATCGCGTTCCAAAGAATTTTCAAAACCATGATGCTCTTCAATTGTTGGATTCTCAAGAACTGTTTTAGATTCGGATGTCGGGATTATAATTTCTTCATCTCTCTCTTCTCTTTCAATTTCACATGCTTTCCTTTTGAAAAAAGAATCAATTTTCCTATTATTCATCTTTACTCTTCCTATAATATCATATCAGATCCAAAAATCAATTTAGAGAACATAAAAATTAAAAGAGAAAAAAATTAATAAACTTAATTAATCAACTTTAATCCATTTTCAAATACCGGTAACTTCACTATTAGAAATTAGCAGCAACAATGATTAAATAAACCTTATTACAGTGTATAATTATATTTGTAAATTACAGTGTTATGAATTGGCTTAATAAACCTCATATAGATTATTTTAACACGTCAAGAAAGAAGAACCCTAGAAATCTCAAAAACACAAATCAAGCAATCACTTTAATTTGTTACTTTTTATAAAAGAAGAATGAATAAAGTTTTTTACCTGTTAGATGTCGATCACTTTAATCTATTACGATTTCGATGCCGATAGCAAACCCATATGAGAAAGAAAGGAAAAGTATGAGTTTTTTACCTTATCTGTATTTTAACCTAACTTTGAATGAAAAATAAAAAATAAAAATTAACTTTAATTTAAAATAAGGATGTTTTAGTAATTTAATATATATGTATTAAAAAAAATAAAAAGTTGAGGGGTGGCCGTGACCTTCCCACGTCCCCCTCAGTTCCGCCACTGAAAACAATAAAAGAGAGATATGGGATACATTAGAAGTAGGGGTGGAAAAATGGATGGATATGGATTGGATCGTTAATGGATGGATCAAAACAATCAATTAGTTCATTAACAATCCACTAAAAGTTTTTAAAAAATATCCAATCCAATCCATCCATTATGAATAAAATTCATTCAATCCATCCATTATCATATTTTTAGTGGATGAATATTCATCCATCCATTTTTTTTTGAAAAAAATCACTTATTTTTTTCAAAAAGTTTTTTATTTATTTTTAATAAAACAATATCAGTTTTTTTTCAAAAAAAAATATATTTTTGTATTTTCGAAAAAAATAATTTAAAAATCATTTTTTTTTAATTTCGTAAAAAAATAAATTTTTCAAAAATAAAATCAAATTTTGGTATTTTTCAAAAAAAATGATTTTTAAATTTTTGGAAAAAAACGATTTTTTGTATTTTAAAAAAAAATGATTTTTTTTCGAAAAAAAAAATTATTTTTTTATTTTTCAAAAAAAAGAATTTTAATATTTGAAAAAATTTATTTTATTAAAATTAGATACAAAAATCCATTGGATCATTAAAATGTGTTGGATGGATTGGATCAATCCATGTTTATAGATGGATGAATATAATTCAATTCATTAACTTAATTTTTATGTAGTTGATGGATTGGGTGAATTTTTTGATAGATGAATTGGATTGATTTTGTCTTAATGGATCAAATTGCCACCCCTAGTTAGAAGTCACTCACGAAGAAACCATGGAAGTGAAAATGTCAAAATTGAACACACTATCTCAAGAATACGAAATGTTCATGATGCAACCTAGAGAATCAATTATTGATTTGCAGAAAAGATTCACACACATGAAGAACCACTTAATGGCACTCAGTAAGACTTTTACTAATGATGAATCAAATCTCAAAGTACTTAAGTCATTAACAAAGGCATGACAATCAAAAGTGACAATGATATCAAAAAAGAAGAGTCTATCCCCGCAACATTGTTCAAAAAAATACAAGAGCATGGGATGGAACATAAAAGATTGGAGAAACATGAAGATCAAGAAAATAATTTCAAAAATATTGACTTGAAAATTAGAGCAAAAAATCGTGATAGCAATCAAAGAGGATGAGTCCACTTATGATGAAGATGATGATCTTATCAATTTTTTTGAAAAGTTCTTAATAAAACAAAGGAAAAAGAAGATCATTCAGAAAGAAGCATCAATAAGGAAGGTTACATGCTTTGTATTTGGAAAAAGTGGACATGTCAAGAATGAATTCCCTACACTTGAAAAGAAGAATAACATCAAAATCAAGAAGAAGAAAATGTCAAAGAAAGCATATGTAGCATGAGATGACAATGAAATAATTTCATCTTCGGATGAAGATTATGCAGGCAATGCATTGATGGCATCACATCATTCAAGTGATGAAGAACATGGGGTTAGTGATTTTGAAATTGATGATAGTCCTTCATATGATGAATTAGAAAATGCTTTTAATGAATTACATAAAGAAATTTTGAAACTTTCTAGGCAATGTCCAAATCAAAAGAAAACTATTTTAAAACTAGAAAGTGTGACTAATGACACAAAAGTGGAATTAGAAGAAGTAAAAAATTCTACATGTAATAAATGTCAAGATGCCGAATCCAAAATTGTTGAACTAAACCAAGTGATTAAGAAATATGAAAAATGTCAAATTGGTTAAGAAAATGTGTTAAGTAGTCAAAGATATTCAACTAATAAATATGGAATTGGTTTTTCAAATTTTGATAAACCTAGTACAAGTCAAACTATCTTTGTAAAAGCTATTAGCAAATTCAACAATAAGGAATCAAAGAAAGTATGTGTTGTAAATAGTAATAAAAGGACCTATGATAGAAATAAATTTTATGTCAATAAAAATATCATGTTTCTAGACCTACTTGTTTCTATTGTAATGCAAAAGATCATACTTCTAATACTCGCTGCATAAGAAATTATTCCTTATGGTGAGTATGCGTGGATGAGGAATAGATCTAACCCAATAGGACCCAAAGAATATTGGGTACCTAGAAAATACTATTAATTATTTTTTAGGTACTTGAAGATCATATGTTAGTATTGCCAAATTCTATATTGATATTTCAAGATAAAAAACCATATGATATGGTAGAATTAAAGCTTCGTTAATTTAAAGATGATATGAAAAATATTGATAGAAAATCATATATTCTAAATAAGATAAGTATCTTTATATCTAATGTATCATTTCCCTTATATTATTATATTTTTTTGGATTTTACTCTTTTGATTTTTGATAATGTCAAAAAGGGGGAGAAGAGAAATGACTGTTTTTGTTCTTACCAAAGACAAAGGCATATATTCTAAAACAAAGATGGAGGTATGTAACATAGAGGGATATATACAAGATAAGGAAAAAATCAAGTGTCAAGCAAAAATTTCTCATCAATATATTTTGTCATTATCAATATGCACCAAGTATGATGTTTTGGTGAAGACAAAAGTATATCAAGTTCAAATGTCAAAAAGAAGGAAAAGACTTCTCAACATAAAATTCAAGACATGTCTCAAAAGGATAAAATATGTGTAAGTTAATTGGATGACAATGATAAAAATAATCTTTGATCATTATTGTAAAAGGTTAAAAAATGCAATATATACTTTGAAATTTTTACAGGTTTTTGAAAATTGAACTAAGTGTAATCGATTACACAATTTATGTAATCCATTACACTCTGGAACTTTGAAAAATCAGCATGTTTTAAGCATTGCAAAATGCATTGTTTCATCAACTGTTGTTATTCTAAACAAATGCAAACCTTCATGAAACATCTACTAGCGTGTACAATTGATCCAAGATGTTTCATAGGATATATATATATATATATATATATATATATATATATATATATATATATATATATATATATATATATATATATATATATATATATATATATATATATATATATATATATATATATATATATATATATATATATATATATATATATATATATATATATATATATATATATATAATGCAATGGTCATTCAAAATTCAGTTTTCACATCTTTCACTCATGTTTTCAAACTACAATTCAAAATTTGTTTTTCTCCATTCAAAACCTTGAATTTTTTGTTTGCTTAAATTGTCATATTATTGCAAAAAGTTTATGTGCATATAAGGTTATTACATTTGAATTGTACATCGAAAGAGAAGATGAATTTTCTATATTGGAATTAATTCAAGAACAACTTCATATATTCATATTTGTTCAAAATTTGTATTTGATCACCAAGTGTGTGGTAACTTGATTTGTAATAGAAAGTAGTGTGCTTTCTTGTGTATGTGATAATCATCATAGTGACGATGATTATTGAAAATGGTCATTTGAATCGGGGTGGCTCAAAGTCCACCATAGTTGTTGGTCTTTTGTGAAATAAAGGAATTAGTGTGATTCGTTGTTGTTGTTAGAAGATTGTAGGAGAAGTCTTGGCGTGAGGCTTGTACAAAGATCTAACAATAGTGAAAATCTCTTACGGGGTGTGAGAGAATTAGATGTACCTTTGATTAATAAGGGGAACTAGTATATATCATCGTGTTCTTTATTTTTATGCATTTAAATTCTACACTTTATTTCATGAATTCATCATTATATTTTTGGAAAATTAATAATATAAGAATCATCGCTTAAAAAGTCTAAAAATCTAGAAAATCTAATTCACGGGGAGAGTGTAGGTAAAAATCTGGAACTAGTATGATGTTTTGATGAAGACAAAAGTATATCAAGTTTAAATGTCAAAAAGAAGGAAAAGGCTTCTCAACATAAAGTTCAAGACATGTCTCAAAAGGATAAAATATGTCTAAGTTAATTGGATGACAATGATGGAAATAATATTTGATCATTATTGCACTTTATACCTACACTCTCCCTGAGAATTTCTTCTTGGTAGTTCGACTAAAAAAATCACGTGCTTTTAAGGATATATCAACAAACCTTATTATAATAGATGGGAGATTTTATACAGGTTGATCTCTCAAACCAAATAGAGATTTTGATGACTGAGATCACGAACCAAACAAAATTTTATCGACTAATCTCATGAATCAACTAGATATTTTTCTAAGATAATCTCAAGAACCAAATTGAGATTTTACCAAGACAATCTCAAGAATCAAAGAAATCTAACAAGATAATTATACTCTTGATAAATAACACTTAAGAACTAACAGAAGTACATCTAAACTCTCACAAATATTTTTTAGTGAAAGATTATAAATAAAAAAAAGAATAGGTGAAGATTAGAAAAAAGAAAAGGATAGTAAAAATATGAATTCTGGTATGTTTTGAAATGAGGAGAAAGTCTTCTATTTATAGGAGAATATATAGCTCAAAAATGAAAATGATTCATAAACTTTTTAGTGCACATAATCGATTATGACCCAAGGTTAGTGGATTATGTAGGTCAAATATGGAAGTTTTTCAAATTCGTCATCACTAATAGATTATAAGCTCACTTAAACGATTAGGAGGAATTACAAAAGATATATATGATCAACCCTAATGTGTTAATTGATTATCTAGGGTAAAGAATACTCCTCAATGTTTAATCAAGCTAGTAACCTACTAGATAAGTGCATAAAACATTTTTAGGTGGTTTTATAAAAGAAGAAAGGCTTCAAAACATTTGTGTGTGTGTTTATTGTAGAATAAAAGTAGGTATATTTTTATCGTCTACACATGAATTGGTTGTGTTTTATAGACTACTTAATAGTTTCTATCACTTTAAGAATGGTTTATCAGACGGTTGATTTTTTGTGAATACTGAAATGTAAATAATAGAA
Source organism: Lathyrus oleraceus (assembly GCF_024323335.1). Classification (NCBI taxonomy): domain Eukaryota; kingdom Viridiplantae; phylum Streptophyta; class Magnoliopsida; order Fabales; family Fabaceae; genus Lathyrus; species Lathyrus oleraceus. The sequence continues at coordinate 197,043,007 of NC_066585.1, forward strand.
AATAAAATGAACTTTGGTGTTTAACAATTGAGAAAATTTGTTGAATTTTAATTTCATTGATCTATTTTCATGAAGCATCTTTGGCCATTAATATGTAATTATAATCATCTATTAATATTACCGATTGAAGTTTTCATCGCAACTCATGTTTGAGTCAACGACGTGAGTTCAATCTTATTAGCTAATTGTTAGCTATCCAATTTCGGCGAAAGAAGAAAATCAGTTCGACTGAGGAACCCGTCGGAGCAGCATCTCCAGGAAGGCGAACACATCCATGGGTCGACATTGGTAGGTTTGGTCGAAGTCGAAATACTTGATAGATTAGAGTTTGTCTTTAGAGGTTGATTAAGTCTGACTGTATCAGAGTTTCTTAAAGATCTAGACTTCTTTAGATTCAGAGTCTGGATTCAGTATTCTTTTATCAGAGTCTGACTTCTTTATGTTGTGTTGGGTATCTGCGTTGATCAGAATCAGAGTCTTCTGGGACATTCTTTCTGAGTAGCATCTGATAATCGAATATTTTCTATCTGATGTAATTTTCTATCTGATGTTTGATTAGAGTCCTGCATACTAAGAAAAAATCTCGTTAGAGTACCATTTTGTTTCATCCTTTTGTTATCATCAAAATCTTAGAGATATATTGTAGAGCCAACTTTGTTCTTACAATCTCCCACTTTTTTATGATGACAAAACAATACAGAGTAGAGGTGAAACATTAAAGAAAATCTTAGATCAGATAGGAAAGTGGGCTCCCCCTGAGTTAGATCCTTGGATAACTCAGATGTTCTTATCGGACCTTCCTTGGTTTAGTGCTTTAGCTACTTTCCTGCATACCTTTAGTCATTGATTTAGTAATAGTTTATTGAAAATGTTTGCAGTGCTTGAGAGGATTTAGTTATGTTTTCATCAGAGCTGTTTTAGTTCTCCCTCTTTTTGTCAGAATCAAAAAGACATGGCAACAAAAAAGGTTGATATTGATAAAGAAGCATTTACAGATAAGTACATATGTCAGAAAGCAGAAAGTAAAGAGAAAACAACAAAATAGAGAAAGCAACATGCAAATAGCCTAGGTGCCTAAGGGTTTGGAGGCGGAGGCATCCGCTGGAGCAGCTGGGACAACATGTTCTGAATGTGGACGTTGACTGAGTCTTGTTGATCCAGCATGGCCCGAACTACCTGTTGTTCTTTCTGCAGTTCCTCTAGAGTCTTCAAGACCAGAGGGACGAACCCAGAGTTGGAGTGCTCCCCCTGAGTCAGTTCATCAGCGTTGGCTTTGGCAGCAACTTCTTCAGCAATGCGAGTTGCTTCTTCAACGTCGGCTTTAGCTTTTTCCTTAGCCTCAACAGCAACAACATCAACAATAGCCTTTGCTTCAGCTTCTCTGATTTTGTGAAGTTCTTCTTGGCGCGCTTTCTCTTCAGCTTCCTTCCTTGCTGGTTCCTCAGCTTCTCTGGCTAGGCGCTATTGAAGTCTAATCCCAGCGTCTCTGATGAAGTCGTTACAGACTTGTTCAGAGAGGCCTTTCCGCTTGAAGGCTTCAGAGGTCATCCAACTTATCACTCTGTTCTAGTGGATCCTTACAGCAGAGGGATCATCACTGATACCAGAGTTGATGGTCAGAGACTTGACCTTCTCAATTGAAGACTCTGCAAAAACCTAGATTGCTTCTTCAAGGATAGGAATGGTAGTTTTTGGTTCAGTGGCAGAGGTTGGGGAGGGTGAGATAGGGGCACTTAGATTAAGTGTGGAAGTTGTTGGGTCAACGGAAGTGATGGGTGGTGGTGTGTCAGAGTGGGTCTGTGAGGATAGTTCAGGTTGTGGGGTTAGTTCATATGGTGGTTGGGTTGGTTATGGTTCAGAGCGGGTTTGTTGTGGTTCAGATGATGTTTGAGGTGGTTCAGATGTGGTTGGATTTGAATGTTCCGGAGGTGAGGAAGTGACTTCTGGTTCAGGTTCAGGTTATGTTGGTTGTTGAGAGGCCATAACACTGGCTTGGAGCTGAGCCAGAGTGGGGGATTAAGGGTCAGATGGTTCGGTATCAGAGGAGAGTTCGTAGTAAGGTAGGGATTGCGGAGATGGTGATGATGATGGTGAGGTGGTTTCATTCAGCATTTCTGCTTCTGAAACTGGTAATGTTGTGGTGGCGAGGTTGAATTTCAGAGAAGGTGGGTTAGAAGATCTGGTGGTTGAGGGAGGAGTTTCAGCAGAGGTGTATATGGGAGTTATTTGGGGAAGAGAAGAAACAATTGGTTTAATTTTGACAGAGCGGGGGAGAGATACAGACTTACCTGGAGATCCAACCAGAGGAACTAGGTGTCTTAATCCAGAGGATTCTCCCACCTTAGCTTTCTTCGCCTTCTTGGATTTCTCAAAGGGCTCCCGCATCCTCTTCATGAAGTGAGGTGGATGCTCAGGAAGCCAATCCACTGTGAATTCAGAGATATCCACCCCTTGATTGGCAAGGTCCTGTAGATAGTAGGTTACTACCTCTAGAGGGTCAATCTTGGAGAACATGTAGAGTCTGTTGGGAATCTCCCTCTGATCTCTGAGTGCTTCCCAGGAGGTATCAAGTGTTGGTTTGGCTCTGACTTGATCAATGATTCCCATGCTCTTCATATTCTGAGCATTCAGAGGTCTTCTAGTGTCAATGGTGACATCTTCCATGAGTCTGATCTGAATCAAGTGGTCCACGAGGCCACTCTCGATCAATACATCAGATATCAGTCTCCCCAGAGGGATGTAGTTCCTTGTCTTCATGTTGTTTCTGGTGTCTTTGACTGAATCTCTGAGATACTTAAAGAGGAGTGCAGGTAGACAGAGTTTCAGACCCTTGTGAATGCAATACAAGATACACTTCTGATTTGTGTTGATGTAGTCAGAAGAGTTTGAAGCAGGACGATGATGGATGGTGCCTAAGATGATCTTCAGCCAGACCCGGAGGTTCTGATATAGCTCCTTGTTCTTGGAATGCTTTCCTTCAACACTCTGTTGAAAGATGGTAGGGTTTATTTCCTAGGACAAGTACTTTGCCCTAGGGTTTATGTTGTAGATGCGTCTTCCTCCTGTCTTCTCCATGTTCAGAAGGGAGACAATTGATTTTTCAGTGATGACTATCTTGACTCCCAGAACGTAGGAGACAATGTAATGATCATCTGAGTCTGCGAAACGCCAGAACTCCTTCACCAGATTCGTCTACACAAGGCCATAGAGGCATTGAACGTAGGTTTCCCACCCTTGCATTTTCAGTTCTTCAGTGAGGTCGACGCCATTTCGCTTCATGTTTTCAAAATCAACCAAAGATTCACATAGAACTTCAAGCTTATCAAAGGGAGTTTCTAGATTAATGTGGGGCTCACGATCAAGGATGTGAGGTTCCCTGTAGATTGGAGTTGAGACGACCCCGATGGTTGTAGTAGTTTGTTGGCTAGAACTGGGTGTTTGCTCTGTTGAGTTCATATGTTAGGAGAAGTTATAAACTGATTGTTGCTGAGAATCCATGAAGAACAGTTGAAGATGATGATGAATGTTTGAAGAACTTGATGAAGACTGCAGAAATCCTTTGAAGGAGATGAAAAACTGAGAGAGAGAGAGAGAGGGTTTTGTGAGGTCGTGAGTGTTAAAGTGTGCAAGTGTAGTTTGTGAAATGAATATATACATATTTAGGGTGCATGCAAAACGACAATAGAAAGTGAGTTTAACAATTAAGAAATTGAATGTAACACGTTAACCAAGTAAGCACGTTTGGAGGAGAATAATTACAACCCATGATTGAGGTCTAATCCCCAAATCAGTACAGTGCTCGAGGAGATACCAAGAGTCTGTCTCTTAATTTCTGCTAGACAACTGTCTATAAGTTCCAAGGTCAGACGCAAGACGTACCACATGTTACTTTATCCGATCTTCAGGAATACTAAAGGGTTGGATCCTGAGGATTTCTAACTTAGATGACTTCTAACTGGTAGTAGCATCAGAGTCAGATACAGATTCCAGGTGTTTACTTCAGAGTCTTATTTTGCTATTTCAAAGGCACATTTCATTTTGGACAATTTTGAATGTTTAGATTTTTCAAGATAAAAGAGAATCTATCTTCAGCCAGGGGTTTGGTAAAAATGTCAGCCCATTGATGGTCTGTATCAATAAATTTTAAAGTGATTACCCCTTTTTGAACATAGTCTCTAATGAAATGATGTTTTATTTCTATGTGCTTAGCTCTGGAATACAAAATAGGATTCTTACTTAAACAAATGGCAGCAGTATTGTCATAAAAAATAGGAACGTTACTCTCAAAAATCAGAAGGTCTTCAAGTTGATTCTTCATCCAGAGCATTTGAGTAGTGCATAATGATGCTGATATATATTCTGCCTCTATGGTGGACAGAGCTATGGTTGATTGCCTTTTGCTGGCCCAGGATATCAGATTCTTTCCCAAGAACTGGCAGTTCCCAGATGTACTTTTATGTTCCATTTTGTCCCCTGCGTAATCTGCATCACAATAACCAGAAAGTCTATACTCTGATGTTTTCTCATACATCAGGCTCAGGTTAGGGGTTCCTTTCAGATGCCTGAGTATTCTTTTAACAACTGTTAAATGAGATTCTCTAGGATCTGATTGGAATCTGGCACAAAGACATACACTAAACAGAATATCAGGACGTGTAGAAGTTAAATAGAGAAGAGATCCTATCATACCACGATAGAGCTTCTGACAAACCTTCTGGCTAATTTCTTCTTTTTCCAGAATGCAGGTTGGATGCATATGTGTCTTAGCAGGTTTGCACTCATCCATTTCGAATTTCTTCAAAATGTCTTTTATGTATTTACTTTGATAAATGTAGGTAGCTCCTGAAGCTTGATTGATTTGAATCCCTAAAAATAACTTTAGTTCTTGCATTAAGCTCATTTCAAATTCTGCCTGCATTAGCTCAGAGAATTCTTGACATACATAAGGGTTAGATGAACCAAAAATAATGTCATCAACATATATATGACATATCATGAGATCATTTCTAATGGTTTTACAGAAGAGTGTAGAGTCAACCTTTCCTATAATAAAGTCATGTTCCAGAAGGAAGTTACTTAATATATCATACCAAGCTCTGGGAGCTTATTTTAAATCGTATAGTGATTTCTTAAGTTTAAAAACGTGTTCTGGACATTTAGAGTTTTCAAAACCTGGAGGTTGATTGACATAAACTTCTTCTGATATATAACCATTAAGAAATGCACTTTTGACACCCATTTGATATAGTTTGATAGAATGATTTACAGCAAATGAAACAAGTAAACGAGTATATTCTAACCTGGCGACTGGGGCAAAGGTTTCGTTGTAGTCAATGCCTTCTTGTTGACTGTACCCTTGTGCCACCAGTCGAGCTTTATTTCTGACAACTTCTCCTTTTTCGTTCACTTTGTTTATGAACACCAATTTGGTTCCAATAATGTGAGTTCCTTTAGGCTTTGGAACAAGATACCATACGTCATTCTTTGAGAATTGATATAGCTCTTCTTTCATAGTTAGAACCCAGTCGTTGTCTTGAAGTGCCTCATCACAAGAAGTAGGCTCAATCAGAGATACTAGTCCTAGAGGAATTTCTTCAGGTACCTTGAATGTTGACCTAGTTCTGACAGGTTCATCCTTGTTTCCCAGAATCAAATCTTCAGAGATGTTGGGACGACTTCTTGATTTCTTCTGGATAATTGAGGCTTCAGTTGCATCTGGACTTTGTTTATCAGATACTTCTGGTGCTTTGGTCTTTTCGTCAGAACCTGTAAGAGTAATCTCCAGATCTGCAAGTTTCTCAATTAGCTTTGACTTTTCAGGGTCAAGCTTATCATCAAATCTAACATGAATTGATTCTTCCACAATTTTGGTTTCTATGTTGTATACTCTGTATCCTTTAGAGCATTATGAGTATCCTAACATAATACCTTTTCGTGCTTTTGAATCAAACTTGTTCCGATGTTCTTTAGTATTCAGAATAAAGCAAGAGCATCTAAAAGGATGGAAATAAGAAATGTTGGGTTTTCTTCCCTTACACAGTTCATAGGGAGTCTTCTCCAGAATAGGTCTTATAGAGATTCTATTCTGAATATAACACGCTGTATTTACTGCTTCAGCCCAAAAGTGCTTAGCCACATTTGTTTCATTGATCATGGTTCTGGCCATCTCTTGGAGTGTCCTATTCTTCCTTTCTACAACTCCATTTTATTGTGGAGTTCTAGGACAGGAGAAATCATGGGATATTCCATTAGAATCGAATAATTCTTCAAAAAATTTATTTTCAAATTCTCCACCATGATCACTTCTTACTCTGATAATTTTGGAGTCAAATTCGTTTTGCACTTTGGAACAGAAGCTAGTGAATACAAAGTGAGACTCACTCTTGTACTTTAGGAATTTTACCTATGTCCAGCGACTAAAATCATCAACAATAACTACTCCATATTTCTTTCCATTTACTGATGTTGTTTTAACAGGCCCAAACAGGTCAATATGAAGAAGTTCCAGAGGCTTAGAGGTGGAAACAATATTTTTCTTTTTAAAAGATGTTTTGGAAAATTTCCCTTTCTGACATGCCTCACACAGAGCATTTGAAGAATACTTCAGCTTGGGTAGACCTTTGACTAACTCAAGTTTATTTAGCTGAGAGAGTTTTCTCATGCTAATGTGGCCCAAGCGTCTATGCCATACCCACTGCTCTTCATGAACATACATCAGACATTTTACATTTTGTTCTTTTAAGTCTGAAAGATTTATTTTGTAAATATTGTTTTTCCTATTGCTAGTGAATAGGACTGTTCCATTGTTCTGATTAATTGCTTTACATGTTTTTTGATTGAAGATTACATCATAGCCGTTATCACTTAATTGACTTATTGATAACAGGTTATGCATTAATCCTTCTACATAGAGGACATCAGATATAGAGGGAAGAGTTCCATTACCAATAGTTCCGGAGCCTTTGATTCTTCCCTTCTGATTTCCTCCAAACCCTACAAAGCCCGCATCTTTAAGTTCTAGGCTTTGGAACATATACTTTCTTCCCGTCATGTGTCGCGAGCATCCAGAGTCCAGGTACCATGACTGGTGTGTTAACTCTGCTGCATAAGATATCTGCAATATAAACAATCTTATCCTTTGGTACCCAGAATCTTTTGGGTCCTTTATGATTAGTTTTCCCAGAGTTTCTTAGAACTTTGGGTTTTCTAGCATTATTAAAACGTTGTGCTTGTGTATGTGTGTAGTGATAAGAAAACGGAGATTTAGGTTTGTCATTTGTGGAAGATTTATCTTCATTGGGGTCATACCCTATTGCTCTTTTATTATTCTGACTTACTCCATAAATCATGGATGCCATTCTGCTTCTCTCTATCCCATTTTTCAGAAACTTTTGAAAAGATTTTTCATATTCATAAATTACTATGTTCGAAGTTTGTGGAGCTTGAGATAACGCTTCTTCAAGTTTTAAACATTGTTTATTTGTGGAGTCTCTTTCTAATATCAAAGTTCGGTTTTCATCTTTTAGTTCTGAAACTGCCATCTCAAGTTTACCACATTCTTCGATGGTTTCTTCAAGAACCTCTTTTATAGCTTTAAATTTTTGTTTAAGTTTATGATATGAGTTTAGAGTTTCAAAAAGGCATGATTCAAGGTCAGAGCGAGAAAGATTAGAAAATACCTCTTCAGAGTCAGATTCTCCATCTGATGTATTTCTGGAGGTGGAGCCATGAGTGCAACATTTGTCTGTTCTTCAGAGTCTAATTCTGAGGAATCAGATCCATTGTCATCCCAGGTGGCCATCAATCCCTTTTTAGTTCTGAATGAGCTTTTCTTAAAACCTTCTCTTCTGGAGCTCTCTTTCTTTAGCTTGGGACATTCATTTCTGTAATGACCTGTTTCCTTGCATTCATATCATGTTATATCTTTGTTTGACTTACCTATGGAAGTGGATTCTGAGCGATCTCCCTTGGGTCTTGGTCTTCTGAAGTTATTATTCCTTTTTCTCCAGAGTTGTTTTACTCTTCTGGTTAAAAGGGATAACTCTTCTTCGTCTTCAGAGTCTTCCTTCTCAGAGTCATCATTGTCTTCCTCTTCAGCTTGGAAGGCTTTGTTTCTTTCTGGTTTACGTCTTTCAGATCTGGATTTTAGTGCTACAAACTTGATCTTTTTTTGAGGCTCATCTTCCTCCAGTTCAATCTCGTGGCTTCTGAGTGAGCTGACGAGTTCCTCAAGGCTGATATTGTTCAGATCTTTAGATAACTTTAAGGCTATGGCCATAGGTCTCCATTTCTTTGGCAGACTTCTGACAATCTTTTTGACATGATCTGCAGTTGTGTAGCCTTTGTCCAACACTTTGAGTCCTGCAATTAAAGTTTGAAATCTAGAGAACATTACCTCTACAGCTTCATCGTCCTCCATTTTGAAGGCTTCATATTTCTGGATTAGAGCCAGAGCCTTTGTCTCTTTGACTTGAGAATTTTCTTCGTGAGTTATCCTCAGAGAGTCAAGTACTTTTTTAGTTGTTTCCCTGTTGGTGATCTTTTCATATTCATTGTAGGAAATGACATTGAGTAGTATCATTCTGGCTTTGTGATGGTTTTTGAATTCACGCTTCTGATAATCTGACATTCTGCTTCTGGGAATGGCAACGCCAACATCTGTCATAGGTGGTGTGTAGCCAACTGTGACAATATCCCATAGATCAGCGTCGTAGCCCAGAAAGAAACTTTTAATTCTATCTTTCCAATAATCAATTTCTTCTCCATCAAAGATTGGAGGTTTAACATTGTAATTATCTCTTTCATTGGTGTTGGCCATAGTTTTTCTCACGCTGGATCTCTCTACACTGTTAAGTGTTTGATTAGAAAATCAATAACAAAGTCGTAGCTCTGATACCAATTGAAGGTTGAGAAAAACAAGAAAGGGGGTTTGAATTGTTTTGGAAATAAAAACTTTTTCAGAAATCAGACACACACTGAATAAAAAGGAAATGACACCGAATTTCATACTGGTTCGCTTGAAATTCAAAGCTACTACAGTCCACCCGACCAAGGTGATTTCACCTTCAAAAAGGACTTAATCCACTAATCTTGAAAGATTACACAACCAAACGTCTAAGAGAATAATCTCTCAGTCCTCTCAAGTATTCAGACTGCACAAAGTCATTTGAGGGAGTAGTTCAAGCAAGAGTATAAATTGTAATGTAAAGTGCTTCTAACAAAAAGCAAATATTAGAGAATTATAAGAACAATAGTTTTTCACGTAAGAGCAGCAACTCGTGAAAAATGAGAGAGGATGAATGAGATTTCTTGTGTGTCTCAGGTGTGTCTTCTTGTGAAGTATTTCGTCCTTTATATAGTCGTTGTGAATGACCGTTGGAGTGATGACAGGATCTTGGTCATTGAAGAATGTTTAATGTCATTACTCTTCTTGTTTCTTTCTAAAACAGTTTTTGAGAACCTCATTATTTCCTTCTTGAAATAGTTTCTTTCCAAATGCAGATTTCTTTTCGGTTACGCATTCTGAGCTGGTGAGTCTACGCCAGAGTCTTGATAGATTAGAGTTTATCTTTAGAGGTTGATTAAGTCTAACTGTATCAGAATTTCTCAAAGCTCTAAACTTCTTTAGATTCAGAGTCTAGATTCAGTATTCTTTTATCAGAGTCTGACTTCTTTATGCTGCGTTGGGTATTTGCGTTGATCAGAATCAGAGTCTTTTGGACACATTCTTTCTGAGTAGCATCTGATAATCGAATATTTTTTATCTGATGTCATTTTCTATCTAATGTTTGATCAGAGTCTTGCCTATCAAGAAAAAATCTCGTTAGAGTACCATTTTGTTTCATCCTTTTGTTATCATCAAAATCTTAGAGATATATTGTAGAGCCAACTTTGTTCTTACAATGCCGACTGAGTTTATGGCAAGTATGCATAACCTCAATTCGACTTAGAGCGACACCTCATCATCACCATTCCCCCATTACCAGGGGTTTGGACCTTTGGCAACCACATTTGGTCGACCCCTAGGGTTCAGACTGATGTCTCAGTCAGTCCCAATTTTTACGTCAAGTTCTGTCGTCGTTATGGGACAACAGATGGACGAGAGTAATCATGAAATGCACACATGCTAACAAAGCAAATGGGTACCATATTGAGGTTATTGATCCAAGATTGAACACAGAGTTACCAACAATTGGAAACCCAAATGACAAGGATAAGGGATTTTTTAGGAGCCTTAAGGGCTCCGGTCCGTCGGAACCATATGCCTCCTCCTCGATCGGAAACACTGACTCGACAAAAGGAAATGATGGATGATACAGTCAAACAAGAATATCAGGAATTCGAACAGATCCCAAGGGTGGCACAAAGGCCCCCCATGGTAATGGTTAACAGTAACCAGAATCCTGACCAAGTGGTCAGACAGGTTCGACACGAGGCAACCATGGGGGAACAAAACCTAAAAGTTATCGTCGAACGGATCATAGTACGAACCAGAGTAAGTCCTTGCCTATAACGGCTGACTTACTCTTCACATCTACCATACTTTGTCTTACAGACAGAATTTCCTAGGGGATAGAAAGTCCCTAAATTCACTAGGTACCAGACCGAGGTTGGCGACATAGCGAACAATGAGGATTTGAAGTTAAAATACTTTCCAAGTTCTCTTACAAAGAACGCGTTTACGTGGTTCACAATGCTACCTCCACAGTCGATCCAAACGTGGACACGGTTGGAGAGATTGTTCCATGAACAATTTTACATGGGGCAATCGAAGATTAGCCTCAAAGAACTAGCCAAAATTAAGCAGAAGGTTATTGAGTCAGTTAATCAGTACCTAAACAAGTTTAGATTGTTGAAAGCGCGTGATTTACTCAAGTCCCTGAACATGAATTAGTTGAGATGGCGGTTAGGGGTTTAGATTATTCTATAAGGAAAAAACTGGATACTCAGTATCTTAGAGATATAGCCTAATTAGCCGACAGAGTTTGACGTATCGAACGCCTGAAAGCCGAGAAGTCCAAGGCGGGTCGATATCATAAGAAGGAAAAAGTGTCATATATCGCAGTCAAGGGAGTTTCTTTAACCGGCGAAGATATAATCGACATAAGCGAGGTTAACGTGGCAGAACTTAAGCCTGGGCCTCCGTATGCATGTAAGGTTTTAAAACCCTCGAATGGGAAAAACACGGCCGAACCAGAAAAAACAGACAAATGCGTAGCTAAGACATATACTTTTGACGTATCTAGATGCGATGAAATCTTTGATCTGTTAGTAAAAGATGGTCAGATTATCGTCCCTAAGGGTTTAAAAGATCCCCCCTAGAACAAAATAAAAAAAAAGGATTCTGTAAGTTTCATAATTTCCTTGGTCACAAAACTCACCAATGTGTTCTTTTCAGGGATTTGATGCAGAAAGCTCTGAAAGAAGGAAGGCTCTAGTTTAGTGAAAGGCCAAAAGTGCAGGTGGATTCTAACCCCCTGAAGGTGGAAGAAGCTTTGTATGCGAAGCCTCTCGAATGCACGATGCTTGAGACTACTGATGGTCTCATAGAGGTTTCCAAAGCAACCTCGTTAGCTGAACTTTTTAAAGTGTTGATGGTCAAAACTACTGAAGGTTTTGGAAATAAGGCCGAAAGGAAATCCGAGTCGGCCTATCCCTAACCAGACGAAGGCTTATCAGACTTCCAAGAGAAGTGTAAGGAAAATGGGTCAAAGGCTCTGTTATGCCCAAAGTGCAATGCGGTGTTCGACGCGAAAATTATCGAAAAATTGGAGGCCAACAATAAGGATGTGAAAGAGGAGAAACCTGATGTCCCACGAGTTGTGTTCGACAAGCATGGAGCACCTCGACAGAACGAAGATTATAGAAGGCATTTTCAACGCTCCCGACCAAAGAGCTTCATTCCTCCGACTGATGTTCCACAGGAAAAGTGGATAGAGTTTGTCAACCAAAAAGGGGGAAAAAGCCAAAATGGAGAGTGTTAGAGAAAGAAACAACATCTCCAGAGAAGAAAAGGGGCTACACAATATCTCATAACTACAAAGGAAAGAATCTGATGACTAGGACACAGTGGATGCTACCAGCGAAACAAAAAAGTTGGGAAGGTTGTTACCACTCCACAGTTGAAACCTTCGGAAACCGCTGGACAAAAGAAACAGATACCAAAGGTCGTAGGACCATGAAAAATGGTCGCCAATCAGACAGTGGCCATGACTGTCGACTCGACGGGAAAGAAAGCAGTAATAGCCACTCATAATGTTGAATGTTTGTTAGAGGTCGAGGAGCAGCCACGAAGTGGGGGCAAATCGAAAGAAGAAGAGCCATAGTATTCTCTCCAACTAGAGGAAGAGGAGCCTGAATACTCCCCTTAGTCTGATAGGGAGTTCGACAAAGACATGTACGACGAAAACAACGATGACATTTATGGTGATGATTTCATTGTAAATTGTGCTGTTGTATTGGTGTTGCCAGCTAAATACGACATGGTATCCGAAGTCTCTGAAATAGAGGGGATTTTGTGCCAGGTGAGACAGATGGAGGAAAACCTCTGGGCTACTATGTCATGAATAACGACATGGTGGAAGAACAAAAAGTTATGTTTGAAAGACCCATCCCAGGGATGATGTACCATCTAAAGCCATTGTTCATTAGAGTAAAGGTCGACGGAATGGCAGTGAACAAGGTCTTTGTCGACGGAGGCGCTGCAGTCAATTTGATGCCCTATACTTTATTTAAGAAAATGGGAAAGGGTGATGAAGACCTTCGACAACACAACATGGTATTATCAAACTATGAGGGGAAAACCAGCAATATAATAGGGGTTGTCCAGGTCGATATCACTGTGGGCACAATAACACGTTCAACACTATTCATGGTAATAGACTCCAAAGCCAATTTCAATTTACTCTTGGGTCGAGAATGAATCCATGGGATAGGGGTTGTACCATCGATGGTTCACCAGAGACTTATAATCTGGCGAAAGGATAACATCATAGAAAACATTAAGGCCGACCAAAGCTATTACCGGGTCGACGATAGGGGTTCCAAGAGGTCTTTCAACCAACACATGGCGAATATAGCACCATGTGATGACGAATCGGGCTCTTATACCTCCGTCAAAACTGGTCGAGTTCTGAACTTAGACTCTGATCATGGTTTCATATGGGATAACGAGGAAGACACGAGATCAGAGACGGGAATTCCACCTACGGGGTGGCCTGCAGTCGATGAGGATGACTGCTGAGTCAGAAAGCTTGGCTCGAATATTGACCTATTTGGTTGAAAACAAGAGGAGGTCAATTCTGAAAAAGGAGAGACTTCAGGATTTGGACTGCGAGGCCGAAGGTTTAGAAAATGGTCGACAAGACCAAACAACAACTTCAGAAAGTCAGAGGCTTGATTGTATTTATGACAATGAGCCTTTGGGGTTCGAAAAGAACCCATTAAATGAGTCCTAGAAGATACAAGTACAAGATCCCCTTGAAGAGATCGATCTGGGAGATGGAATCACAAAAAGACCAACCTACATAAGTACTAAGGTGGGGTCAGAAATAAGGGCGAAACTGGTTGAGGTATTGACCGGATACAAGGACTGTTTTTCCTGGGATTATAACGAAATGTCGGGTTTAAATCGAAGCATGGTGGAGCATCGACTGAATATCCAACCTGGGAAAAGCCAATGAAGTAACACCCTCGACGATTTTCTCCAGATATCACCTTGAAAATCAAGCAGGAGATCAAAAGACTCCTCAAAAGTCGTTTCATAAGAACGATGAGGTACGTCGAATGGTTGGCCAACATAGTGCCCGTCATCAAGAAAAACGGAACTCTTATAATTTATATAGATTTTATAGATCTAAATAACGCCACACCAAAGGATGAGTACTCGATGCCCGTGGCAGAAATGCTGGTCGGTTGGGCCGCAGGTTTCGAATACCTGAGTTTGCTTGATGGATATGCAACAAACAGTAAAGCATATAGGTGTTATGACCTAAATGCTAAAGTGATCATATAATCGAATGATGTTGAATTCTATGAAGACAAAATTCATTTCAAATTGATAAATAGTGGGGGAACTGAATCGAATCACATTCATGTGATAAGAAGCACTGAAAGCAACAACGAAGTAGAAATAGAACTTTTACGAAGTAAAATAGTAAGAGTTGCTAAAGACTATGGTCCCGATTATGCGACTTATAATGTAGAAGAAAATCCAATAAATCTTTAAGAGGGCTTATCATATCTAGATGTAGATTTGTAGCAAGAAGCTATTTATGATAAGATAAATTCTCTGGAATCTAACATGACCTTGCATTTAGTAGATTTGCCTCATGGTTGTAAACCAATTGTTTGTAAATGTGTTTTGAAAAGAAACTAAAACCTAATAGAACAATTGATAAGTACAAGACTTGCCTTGTAGCCAAAGGTTTTAGGCAAAGAGAAAATATATATTTCTTCGATACTTTTTCTCCAGAAACTTGAATTACATCCATTAGGATACTTATTTCAATGGATGTTATTTATAACTTAATAGTACACCAAATGGATGTTAAAACAACTCTTTTTAAACAGTGACTTAGAAGAAGAAATCTATATGGACCAATTGGAAGAGTTTGTAATTAATGGGCAAGAAAACAAGGTTTGTAAGTTAGATAGGTCTCTGTATGGTCCAAAACAAGGTCTAACGCAATGACATGAGAAGTTTGATAACTTAATGATATCGAATGGGTACAAAGTGAATGAAAGTGACAAATGCGTTTAATACAAATCTGAGAATTGTATTTGCACTATCATATGTCTCTATGTAGACGATCTATTCATATTTGGGTCAAACATTCAGGCCGTTAATGATGTGAAATCGTTGTTGTGCAACAAGTTTGATATGAAAGACATCGGAGAAGCGAACATGGTTCTTGGTATCAAGATCACGAGATCCGAACAAAGAGTTTCTTCGAATCAATCACACTACAGGGAGAAGATCTTAAAGAAATATAATTACTTTGACTGTAAATCTACGTGCACCCCATATAATCCAAGTGTGAAATTGTTTAAGAACACTAGTGACAATGTCAGACAAACAGAATATGCGAGCATCATTGGTAGTCTTAGGTATACCTATTATTGTACTAGACCCGACATTGCATATGTCATAGGATTGTTGTGCAGGTTTATTAGTAGACTGAGTAATGAGCATTGACAAGCTATTTAGTGAGTCATGATGTATCTTAAAAAGACTGTGAATCTTGGTTTGCATTATCAAAGATTTCCTGTTGTGCTTGAAGGATATAGTGATGCAGATTGGAATACCTTATCAGATGATTCCAAAGCAACTAATGTCTATGTATTCAATATAACTGGAGGAGTTATATCCTGGAAATCAAAGAAACAGACTATCTTGGCTCAGTCCATGATGGAGTATGAGATGATAGTATTAGCGACTGCTAATGAAGAAGCAAGTTGGTTAAGGTGCTTGCTAGCTGAGATCCCTTTGTTGGAAAAACCTATGCCAATTGTGTTGATCCACTATGATAGTACCACAGTTATTGCAAAAATTTAGAACCGTTATTATAATGGTAAAAGACGTCAAATAAGAAGTAATCACAGTACCGTCAGATATTGTATCTCTAAAGGAGCTGTAAGAGTGGATCATGTACGCACTAATGTAAATTTAGGAGATCCTTGGATGAAAGGATTAGCTAGAGAGAAAGTCCATAATACATCAAAGAAGATGAGACTAATGCCTATTGAGAAGTGAGTTGCTCATTATGGTAACCCGACCTAAATGACTACAAATTCCAAGAAATAGGTTTAATGGTTAATAACAAGTTGTGAGTAATATGAGGTGATCATGCTAGAGTGAATAAGAGAAACATGAATCCTGAAGTGATAAGAGGATGAGATAGTAAAAGCTCTTAATGAGATATATACTTTGTATGAGGGAGTAATTATGCTACATGAGTACTCTTGATAGACTCACCTATGTGATTGTGGGACTTAGGCCGGTTCCTATGGAATTTTGAGGCAAAATTCCTAGAGCCTTCACTAAACCAGGATACGCGTACAAGACCATTAAAGCACAAACTATTATAATACAACTTAAGAAAAGATTGTGTGCAAGTTTGTTGTCTGAGATATAGTTCAAGACAATCGTGTCACTCTTCTTGAATCCGAATCCTACTTGCTACGCAAATGTTCAAGTTGTAGACACATTTGTTTATGCATAATCTTAGAAATGTTTGATGATACTTCTGTAACACTTTTTAAAATTCAAGTTGGGGATTGTTGGAACATTATGTAAATATTCAAATATAGGGAGATGAATTTGAAAAAGTTCCTTAAGTCAAGTCCCACATTGTGTGTTAGTTGAAAATTTGTCATAGTCTCACATTGCTTAGGTGAAATATATTTCCTTCCTCACTTCATTATATAAGGAACTTTCTTATTTCATTCCAAAACACACCAAAAACTTATTGAGTTTTTCCTTCCTCACTCTCATAACTCTGCGTCTTTCGAATTGTCGAAACGCCAACCTCTCCCCTTTTTTTTGTACTCGTTAAATTTTTCGAATATTTTCTTGAATTCTCTTTAGAGAATTATGTTCTCCTCGTTTGAATTGAGAAATTATCAAGTATAATTTTTGGATTCTCTTTAGAGAATTATTCAAATTTCTCTTTGTTTGAGAAATCATTTTGAGTAGTCAAATAATCATTATTGATTTCTCTTTGAAAAATTATTGTAATTTTTCTTGGTTTGAGAAATTATAATGCCGGGTTGTTAAACCAGATACTATGTGTGATATTTATACCATATTCGAATGGTCTTTGTACCATTAAAGGGTGTATTTTTAGAATTAATCTGTTTTATCCTGGAGACGGCGCAGTAGTTCGACTACTTTATATAATTTTGGATAGTGCCGCGAAACATTTCAAAGAGAACGACGTAGTCTACGTCTACGACTCGATCCGATAATTTTGTCTTGTGGCTAATTTTCAAAACTGTTAACATTTAATGCAGAAACCGAGATTTGTTCAGCCGATGGTGTTTCCTTGAAGCTCAACATCTTGTTTATTGCTAACACTGGAAACAACAACATTTATTCCTGCTCCGGTTCTATTATAAAAGAAAATACATTATGCATGTATTGTTAGTTAGAAATAACAAGATACAGTACATTGCAGTAATCCATTTCAGAATTTTCCATACCTAAAAATATTCTGAACACTTTCTCTAGTTAATGCGTGAGTAGACGTATGAATGTTGTCCCCACGAATTAGAACTCGAGTAGTGGCAATTGCATAAATGCCTTCAGTGGCCATGGAGTACTCAAGAAGAGTTGTTTGCTCCTGCAATATAAATTAAGGGTAGAAGGTTCCTTCATCATATTAATAATGTCAACAATTTCAGCATAATTTAAATTAATGTGCATATCAAAGCAACCGTGAAACATATACCGTCTAGGTTAGTGAAGAGGAAAAAAGATAAAGATGATTAAGAGAAATAAAACTAACAATCTAATTAAATATAGAAATAAATCAGATATAACCATGAATATATAAGTCTTCAAGCCTTCACAATCAGATCAACAGCTTTGTACGTTGAATCCACAGGCCCGGTACCAACAGAACAAGCAACGTGAGTGCTACCGTCATCGCCATCAAATTTGACAGTTGCTGTTGAAAGACCAAGAGTTCCACAAGTCACCCGAAACTTGATAGATATTGATTAGTGTGATATGAACCTGGTCTGTTATTACAAAATTTAGAAAAAATCCCCTCATTATTATTGTTGGAATGTGTTGTTACGTTGAACCTAAGCTAATAAATGGTTCTAAATAAAATACTGTCACTTTTTGAGAATTTAATTGGCCACTCCCACTAGAATCTTGAAACCCCATTTCGAATAATGCGACACTTTTTCACCCATTTTTTCAAATTCATCTCTCACATGCGCATTTTTGAATTTTTTAAGGTGATATCGGAAATTTCTATTCACCTATCAAAAATTTCAAAAACAGTATGTTTTTTACCGAACATTATGAAATTTGCGTGATAATGTATCGTAAATTTCAAATTTTCCGTAATTTATCATGAAAATTTGACAATTTGCAGTATAAAATGAACTGCAAATTCTCGGAAATTTCAAAATCTCCGGTAGTTATCAAAACTTTGTTTTTACCGGAAACTTCAAAATTTCTGGAAAAATTAGAAAAATTGTAATTTTGCTGTTTTAATTGATTTTTTTAGTTTTTCTATTATTTACAGTGAAGTACAGGGGGCAGAGACGACACTATTACAGGCAAAGCGACAAATAGAGCGGTAGACCAGACTAGGGCTGCTGAGGCTGAGTTTTCACAGATACTGACTGGACGAGTGATTTCAACCGTTTCACATCGGAAACGGTTGGCTGAGTAGATGCAGTTTCGTGCACCCTGTAGCACTGGATGCTGACCAGTTATATCAGTTGAGCAGTCCATAGATGATGTTGAAGTTGTTCATGCTCAGGATGTTCATGACCCAATGGTTGAGACAGATGTGACACGTATTGCTGGTGAGATGATTGTTGATGAGGTGGTCCAGTCAGATGTCGCTGTTTCTGATCTGATCGTCCAGTCAGATGTCGCTGTTTCTGATTCGGTCTCATCTGCTACTGCTGACACGGAGGTTACAACTCCTTCTACTGAGCCGTTTGTGCACATTGATGAGGATTCTCGGAAGGACCCATTGGTCAGTCGATGTTGATCGAGTATGCTAACCATGTGACATACCGGCTATGATAGTGAGAGGTATATATATTTTATATTTAACTTTAATTTATTTATTATTGTGCCATGAAAGCTAACTACTAATTTTTTGAATTTTTTTTGTTATAAGACCGTCTTCCACAAAAGGTGACATCGCACATGTCGAAGCTGAAGGACTTCCCGAAGACTCGGATGCCTAAGGAGATCATCCGTATTGTTCGTGAGTTTGAGCTCCTTAATTTTGCCCGTTGCTCTCTGTAACACCTCAAAATTTGCCCTCCTCTCTTGGGACTAGCTTAACATATTGCATCTCATTTTTTAGGTCATTAGGCATTGCATATTTGCATATCATGTGGTTACATGGAGCAAGTCATCCTCCTAAGTCTTGGTCAGAAGATAAAGAGGTTAAGATGCAGGCTAGGGTTTCATTGGATTGATTATTAACCATTTGAGGATGTATGATTCAAATTAGGGTTTCTTGGTTGTCAAGGAGGGTTGAGCTTTATCTTGGTTAAAATGGTACATCATCATCATCATGGTTTTATCATCACCAAGAGATTCCTTATGCTTGATCAGATGCCTTGAGATTAGGGTTTTGACCTCTAGTCAACCCTAATCAGTTGTATTGGGCCAATCAGGGCTTGGTAAGGAGATGAGGTTTTCAATAGATATGAGGGATCATCATATGGTTATATTGAGCTTATGGAAGCTAGGGTTTCATCATTGAGCCATTTCATCAGGAGTTTGAAGCTCAATTTGATCAGTCAAGCTGAAATTCATCTATCAGTCAGAAAAGTCAACCACAAGTCAACTGATGGATTTGGAGGTGGGAGAGGGTTAGAGACACTTCATTCGTGTCTAAACAAGTTTCATTTGGCATTTCAAACATCAAGAATGAAGAAAATAAAGTCAGATGAAAACTTTCCAAAAATAGAAAGTGACTTGTAATTCAAAATTGCCAAAAATGGAAAGTTTTTCTCCTCAAAATTACGTGTCCAAAAATGCTTCAAATGAAAATTTGTTCAACATGAAAGTTGTAGATCTTGCTCTCACCTTTCCAGAAAGTCCAAGAACATGAATTTCTCATTTGTGGTTGGCAAGTTATGGATTGATCATTGTCAAAAAAAGTTGAACTTCAAGGAGGCATAACTTTTGAACCATTTGGCCAATTTGAGTGATTCTTTTTTGAGCGAATCCCATTTGACATGCTTTATCATAATGCATCATTACATTTCATCAAAAATCATCACATAAAAAGTCCATTTTTCAAGTGAACCAATTTAAATTTTGGTGGGAAAAAAGGTGATTTTGAAAAATACATACAATTTTCACTCCAAACCAATGCCAATCACTTCTAAACAGAAATTTGGACTTGCTTCAACTGGTTTTACACTGTTCCATTGGTTCTATTTGAAAAAGGGCAATTTTGCCAAATTGCATAACATGTGCATTTTCACTAATCCAATTCATTTGTGTTAATCATGATTACTAACATGTTTAACAATGCATATATAAACTAAATTGTAACTGTTTTCTGATTAGCAATAACAGAATTGCAATCTAGATCTGAAAATCACAAAAACCTCTTCACTTTCTCTCTCACTTTTTTTCCAAAAATCTGCATAAACATAGCATTGTTCTTCATCAATTCATCATTTACATGCATAATTGAAGTTGTGGGAAGCAAAATCTTGGAGAATTCAAGCTCAATTTGGAACTGTTACAAGAGTGTTCATCCATGGCAAGTTGAGATTTCATCAGGATCGTGCACAATCAACACATGAACCTTGCTTCATCCACTTCTACAAGCATCAAAGCACATCTGTTTTCACATTCCAAGGCCTGAAACGTGCGTTTTAACTTCTGCAAGTTCTTCAAGGTCAGTTTTCGAATTCAATGATTCTTGCAATTGATTGATGATTTGGATAGATCTTGTTTAGTAGAGAATTCTGCAAGTTGAATCATTAATTTTCGTTGAGAAATGAGAGAGTTATGTTGATTTGAACTTTCATGCATGAACATGTTTTGGATCGATCCGTTTAAATTAGGATGAATTAGGTCAAATCAATTTGTGATTCATGATGTACGTTGTGAGACCTTTCCATTGATATAAGGTTTGTGTGATTTGGTGACAAAAAGTTCTTGAGTGATGAAGGTGATGAACGCGCGTATGAATGTCAAGAAATTTTTCCAGATTTTCATGTTAGATCCATGTTAGCGCTACTGTTCATGATCATTAGTGTTAGCGCGCGCCAGGGATTCAAATTGGAACTCCCTTCGATTCCGTGCCATGACAACTTCCTTTTTGCCTTTTGTTTTTTCTTCATACAAGTCTTACATGTTACATGGCATCATTCATGCATTTTTTATTTTTTCTCAACATTAAAAATTCCATAACTCACAAACTAATTGTCCAGATTAACTGAAAATTTTTTCACCATGATCCTTGTAATCTCTAGTATTGTTTGGTGATTTTTGTGGAAATTGTGCACGTGTGGAATTTGTTTTAGGCTAGGGTTTATGTGAGCATGTCATTTGTTGCACTTTGCTTACCATTTTGCTCATGAAATGAGGATGCTTAATTGGAAATTCCTGAAATTTTACATGTGTAATCTAGGCACTTTGATGAACATTTTGATATGTGGTTTGTGATTTTTGAGTTCCTGGATTGTGAGATATGCTATGATCTTTAGAGGTGTGACAATTTGTGTCACACCATTTCTTGTCTGACTTCATGAATCTTGTTACCATGCCATATGAACTTGAAATGAGCTTAAATTTTGCATGTTGATACTTCTGGATGTTAGGCTCACATGTGAATTTTCCTGGAATTTTTGAATGCATTTCCAATTTGATTGAGATTTTCTCCCCTGTTTGACCAATTGTGAACTTCTTGAGAGACCTGATTTTATTTGATTTGTGAAATTCTTGTTGTTAATTGGATGGACTTGAAATTTGGCATGTGTATTATAGACACATTGAAGTTTGTCATGGTTTTGGTTTGGTGCATTTATCATGTTCCTACACTGTTTTATGCTTGCTTGAAGTTGATACATGAAATTGTACCTTGTTTGGACTTGTATGAGCATGCTTTAACTTGATGAATTTAATTGACTTGCTTCCCATTGTCCAATTGACCTGAAATTTGGTGTGATGATCCATTAATGAGTTCTGTTTAGACATGAATTTTTTGGGAATTTATCGAATTGTTTTGGATTGAGTTTGAATTGATTCATTCTGTTTGGTCCAATGAGCTTTGAAATGACATGTTTCGCACTATTTGCTTCATGAAATAATCTTGGTTGATGATATGAACATGAGACCAATTGGACATGTTTCTAAATTGATTGAACTTGATTTTTGATGATTTTCATGTTTTGTTTTGGGTTTTTGATCCCTATTGGACCCTAGGCTTTGTCCTAGGGTTTTGCTTCTCATGTTTGGATTGTGTTTCAGGACAAAAGGCAAATGGAATGGAGGAATTAATGCACTTGGTTTGAGTTGCTCATGTGAATGATGTTGATTAACATTAATTTTGTTTTGTAGGTGGTTTCTAATTCATTTGTGTTGAGCATTGGCTGATGCTTTGCTTGATGCATTGCTTGTGTACAGTTAACTGTTTAACTTGTAATTGTTTGTTTGACTGTTTGAGCTGAGTACTGATCATATTAGAATGATTTCAGGTACCTTAGTTGCTATAGTTCATTGTGAACTTGTTGTTGCTGCTGCTTGGTTGTGTAAACCAATTGAGGTAGAATCACTAACTCCATGTAGTCTGGAAGACCTGGCCTGTTACTTGGCCAGGCACCTGTCTGAAGTCCTCCTTAAGAGGCAATGCTTGTGCTTGTTTATTTTTGTCCCCAAGCAGGAAAAGACCTTTGTTAAGGTAATTGGCAGACACAAGAGGTGTGTAGTCCACCTCCTGCTATTCTGTTGAGTCGTCCCTTGGCTCACATCACATGTTGATGCCTTGTGGATCCTAACCTAAGATCAGTTGAGTCAGTGTCATAAGTGTAGAAGGGTTCCCACTTTCTGGACCCACACTTCCTTTGTCTGAAGCTCTCCCTGGCCAGGGATAAGAGCTGTGAGGCACACCCCTCACTCCCATTTCATCAGCTTCACCTTGACTCTCAATGTCAAGGTTAAGAGCTAACATCACCCTGATACAGTTGACTTGCTTTGGCAGTCTAACCCTTGTTTGAGCCACCTCTGTTTGGATATAGTGTGTGCTATTTGTGATTGTTTGCTTTGATTGCTTTGCCTGTTTAGGATTAGCTTGCTGCCTGTGCAAGTTAGGATAGAAACCATAACATAGGGCAATGATGCATGATAACATCTAGGCTCGAGTCCAGCTCCCTAGTAGTGTGTCTCCCTTTGTATCTGGTTAGAAATTCTTTCCCGTTCAGGGGAACTACGTCGCCCTGATCCTCATACCAGATGAGGTACGTAGGCAGGAGACCGTGCGAGGTCTCTCCGGGCACCCTTTTTCCTTTTTTGTGTGTGTTTGCTTGACAGTTGCTAGGCTCGAGTGCCTGACCCCTTAGTAACTTGTTTGCTTGTTTGTTCTTGTGTGTCGGGATATGGATATAAGACCAGCCATTGGCATTCCGTATCCTGATTGTGTTTGTTTGGTTCGGAAGCCGATGTAAGTCCTGCGATTGGCGTTCGGGTTCCAAGTTTTCCTGTGTTTGTGTGTGTTTGTTTCGGCGTGCGTGAGCCGAACTACGGTAGCTCTGATTCTCGTTCCAGACGAGATACGTGTAAGAACAAAAATAGTTCTACAATAGATTCCATGATTTTGATGATAACAAAGGATGAAACCAAAAGTGGCACCCTAACGAAAAGTTTCTAAGTGTGCAGGGTTCTAAAGAAAGAAGAAATAAATCTGATGATGTCATCAGATGCAAAACAAGATCAGATGCAAAATCTCAAGTATCAGAAGCATCTAAAGTGAAATCTCGTTTCAAGAAGCTCTGACTCTGGACAAAACTACAAAATATCAGAAGCATCTGAACATGAAGTAAAGTCTAGAAGCTCTGACTCTGAACAAATGCCTTCTGCAAAGTCTGAAGTTATCAAGCGCCATCTGAACATTCAAGAAATAACATCAGAAGCAAATTTCTCCAGATACACAAAGACTCTAATCAGAATTGTTAATCATGATGAAGTAACGTTTAAGCCAAGTTAAAGTTCTGCAAATGGATTTCCTCAATCAGAAAAGAGACGTTAATCTCCACTTCCAAGAGAGAAGTTACTAATTGTGGTAAGTAGTCACTTCTAAGTGAAAAAGTCTACTGCAGAAGCTATTAATGGAATGGCGTAACTACATCTCAATATCCAATAGATTCAACGCTACTTCAACTCTACTTCAACTCCTATAAATAGAGAAGAAATCTCATTCAGTAAACAAGAAGAAATCACCAGCCAAAACTATACTGAAATTATATCACGCTCAAGAAAAACATCTTTGTTCTTCAAAGATTTTCACTAAGCTTTTGCTTATCAAGTGAAAAATTTGTTCTTAAGTTTGTAATATTTGCTTTCTTAGAAGCATTCTAGATTACACATCTTGTATCTATTTTTATTTGATTTCCTCAAGTGACTTGTTGTAGTCTGTAGACTTGAGAGGACTAAGAGATTTTCTTTTCTCTTAGGGGTTGTTTGTAATCTTTCAAGATTAGTGGATTAAGTCCTTGTTGAAGGCGAAATCACCTTGGCCGGGTGGACTGGAGTAGCTTTGTGTTATAAGCGAACCAGTATAAAATCATTGTGTGATTTCATTTTGCAAAAGCGCTTATTTTTCAAACAATTCAAACCCCCCCTTTCTTGTTTTTCTCACCTTCAATTGGTATCAGAGCTCCGGCTCTGTTATTGATTTTCAAATCAAACACTTAACCGTGTAGAGAGATCCAGTGCGAGAAAAACAAATGGCCCACTCAAATGAGAAAGATTCTTACAATGCCAAGCCTCCTGTTTTTGATGGAGAAAAGTTTGATTACTGGAAAGATAGAATCGAAAGTTTCTTTCTTGGTTATGATGCTGACCTCTGGGACATTGTCACAGATGGATACAAACCTCCAACCTTAAATGGAGCTGAAGTTCCCAGAAGCAAAATGTCAGAAGATCAAAAACGTGAGTTCAAAAATCATCACAAGGCCAGAACAATACTTCTAAATGCTATATCATACAACGAATACGAAAAGATCACCAACAGAGAGACGGCTAAAGATATACTTGACTCTCTGAAGATGACCCATGAAGGAAACTCCCAAGTCAAGGAGACGAAGGCTCTGGCGTTGATCCAGAAATATGAAGCCTTCAAGATGGAAGATGACGAAGCTATAGAAGCTATGTTTTCCAGATTCCAAACTCTTATTGCAGGTCTTAAAGTGCTAGACAAGGGATACACAACTGCAGATCATGTTAAGAAGATTGTCAGAAGTCTGCCAAAGAAATGGAGACCTATGGTTACTGCTCTGAAGTTATCAAAGGATCTGAACAGTATCAGCCTTGAAGAACTTGTTAGTTCTCTCAGAAGCCATGAGATAGAACTAGAGGAGGATGAGCCTCAGAAAAGGAACAAGTCAGTGGCGCTGAAGTCCAGACCTGAAAGACGGAAGTCAGACAGAACCAAAGCTCTCCAGGCAGAAACTGCAGATACTGACGACTCTGAACCTGAAGACTCTGATGATGAAGAAGAACTGTCTTTACTAACCAGAAGAGTTAAGCAACTCTGGAAAAGAAGGAACAACAACAACTTCAGAAGATCAAGACCCAGAGGGGATAGATCAGAGTCAACTTCAAAAGGTAAACCTAATAAAGATATTACCTGTTTTGAATGTAAAGAAACAGGTCATTATAGAAATGAATGCCCCAAGCTGAAGAAAGATAACTCTAAGAAGGAAAGCTTCAAGAAAAATGCCTTCAGAACAAAGAAAGGATTAATGGCCACCTGGGACGATAGTGATTCAGGATCATCAGAATCTGACTCTGATGAACAAGCCAACGTAGCATTTATGGCTACCACATCCAGCAGCTCAGATGAAGAATCTGAAGAGGTATTCTCTGAACTTTCTAGATCTGACTTAGAATCATGTTTATCAGAAACTCTTACCTCTCTTCAGAAATTAAAACAAAAAGTTAAAAGCATTAAAGGTCTTCTTAAAGCAAAATCTGAAGAATGTAGTGAACTTGAGACAACAATTCTAGCACATGAAGATACAATCAAATCTTTAACGTTAGAAAGAGATGGAGCTAAAACAAAAAGCTTAAAATTAGAAGAAGTGTTGTCTCAAGCACCACAAACTTCAAATGAAATTATTTATAAGTATGAAGAAGCCTTTCAACAATTTCTGAAGAATGGGATAAATAGGAGTATTATGGCATCCATGATTTATGGAGTAGGTCAGAATAATAAAAGGGGAATTGGGTATGATTCTGATTCTGATAAAACTTCTACCAGTAACCAAATTAAATCACCTTTTTCATACCACTATACACACACACAAGAACACAAATTTAAAAATGCTAGAAGACCCAAAGTTGTAAGAAACTCTGGGAAAACTAATCTGAAAGGACCCAAGAGATTCTGGGTACCGAAAGATAAGATTATCTATGTTGCAGATATCCTATGCAGCAAAGTTCAGACACCAGTCATGGTACCTGGACTCTGGATGCTCGCGACATATGACGGGAAGAAAGTCTATGTTCCAAAGCCTGGAACTTAAAGACGCTGGCTTTGTAGGCTTCGGAGGAGATCAGAAAGGAAGGATCAGAGGCTCCGGAACTATTGGTAATGGTACTCTTCCCTCTATATCTGATGTTCTTTATGTAGAAGGTTTAATGCATAACCTGTTATCCATAAGTCAATTAAGTGATAACGGTTATGATGTAATCTTTAATCAAAAAACGTGTAAAGCCATTAATCAGAACGATGGCTCTGTCCTTTTCACAGGCAAGAGGAAAAACAACATTTATAAAATAAATCTTTCTGATTTAAAAGATCAAAATGTTAAATGTTTAATGTCAGTTCACGAAGAGCAATGGGTATGGCATAGACGCTTAGGCCACATTAGCATGAGGAAACTTTCTCAGCTAACTAAACTTGAGTTAGTCAGAGGCTTACCTAAACTGAAGTTTTCTTCAGATGCTCTGTGTGAAGCTTGTCAGAAAGGAAAGTTTTCAAAAACATCTTTTAAAAAGAAAAATGTTGTTTCTACCTCCAAGCCTCTGGAGCTTCTTCACATTGACTTATTTGGTCCTGTGAAAACAGCATCAGTCAATGGAAAGAAGTATGGACTAGTAATCGTTGATGATTACAGCCGCTGGACATGGGTAAAATTCCTAAAGCACAAGAGTGAGTCTCACTCTGTATTCACCAGTTTCTGTTCTAAAGTGCAAAAAGAATTTGACTCTAAAATTATTAGAGTCAGAAGTGATCATGGTGGAGAATTTGAAAATAAAGATTTTGAAGAATTATTTGATTCTAATGGAATATCCCATGATTTCTCCTGCCCTAGAACTCCACAACAAAATGGAGTTGTAGAGAGGAAGAATAGGACACTCCAAGAAATGGCCAGAACCATGATCAATGAAACAAATGTAGCAAAGCACTTTTGGGCAGAAGCTGTAAATACAGCGTGTTACATTCAGAATAGAATCTCTATTAGACCTATTCTGGATAAGACTCCCTATGAACTGTGTAAGGGAAGAAAACCCAACATTTCTTATTTTCATCCTTTTGGATGCATTTGTTTTATATTAAATACTAAAGAACATCTGAACAAGTTTGATTCCAAAGCACAGAAAGGTATTATGTTAGGATACTCAGAACGCTCTAAAGGCTACAGAGTATACAACACAGAAACCAAAATTGTGGAGGAATCAATTCATGTTAGATTTGATGATAAGCTTGACCCTGAAAAGTCAAAGCTAGTTGAAAAGTTTGCAGATTTAGAGATCACTCTGGTAGAATCTGAGAAAACTCCAGAAGCACCTGTCACTCCAGACTCTGAAGAAATTAAATCTCCAAAAATTCCAAGGAAAGTCAAGAGTCGTAGCAACGTATCTGAAGATTTGATTCTGGGAAACAAAGATGAACCTGTTAGAACCAGATCTACCTTCAGAACTTCTGAAGATATTCCTCTGGGACTAGTGTCTCTGATTGAGCCTACGTCCTGTGATGAAGCTCTTCAAGATAATGATTGGGTGGCAGCTATGCAAGAAGAGTTAGATCAATTCTCCAAGAATGATGTCTGGGATCTCGTTCCTAAACCCAGAGGCACTCATGTCATTGGAACCAGATGGGTTTTCAGAAACAAACTGAACGAGAAAGGAGAAGTTGTCAGAAACAAAGCACGACTGGTAGCTCAAGGTTATAGTCAACAAGAAGGTATTGATTATAATGAAACTTTTGCTCCAGTCGCAAGGCAGAATTTGAAATGAGTCTAATGCAAGAACTAAAGTTCTTCCTGGGAATTCAAATCAATCAAACTCCAGAAGTCACGTACATTCATCAAAGCAAGTACATTAAAGACGTTCTGAAGAAGTTTGACATGACTGAATGCAATTCGGCAAAGACTCCCATGCATCCAACTTGCATTCTGGAGAAGGAAGAGGTAAGCAACAAGGTTTGTCAGAAGCTCTATCGAGGTATGATAGGCTCTCTTCTCTATCTGACTGCTACTCGTCCTGATATTCTCTTTAGCGTTTGTCTTTGTGCCAGATTCCAATCAGATCCTAGAGAATCTCATTTAACAGCTGTTAAGAGAATTCTTAAGTATCTGAAAGGTACCCCTAACCTGGGCCTGATGTATGAGAAAACATCAGAGTATAGGCTTTCTGGTTATTGTGATGCAGATTATGCAGGAGATAGAATAGAACGAAAAAGTACATCTGGAAATTGCCAGCTTCTGGGAAACAACTTAATCTCCTGGGCTAGCAAAAGACAGTCAACAATTGCTCTATCAACTGCAGAAGCAGAATATATCTCAGCGTCACTATGCACAACTCAGATGCTCTGGATGAAACATCAGCTAGAAGATCTACAAATCTTTGAGAGTAACATTCCTATCCTTTGTGATAATACTGCTGCTATTTGTTTAAGTAAGAATCCCATTCTACATTCCAGAGCCAAACACATAGAAATTAAACATCATTTTATTAGAGACTATGTTCAGAAAGGAATAGTAACGCTGAAGTTCATTGATACAGAACATCAATGGGCAGATATCTTTACTAAGCCTCTAGCTGAAGATAGATTTCGTTTCATCTTAGAAAATCTGAACATTAAAAATTGTCCTGAGTAAAATTTGGCTCTGAACATGTAAAATGAGACTCTGATAAAAACAAATATACTTCTGCCTCTGACTCTGATACTTCTACCAAGTTAAGAAGATATCTGAGTTAGAAATCTTCAGAAATCCTTTTGTATTCCTGAAGATCAGAAACATCAACACGTGGGGAACATGCGTCTAACCCTAGAACTTCTAGACAGCTGTCAAGAGAAATCAAAGGTCAGAACGCTTGAAATCTCCTCGAGCAGTGTGCTTACTGTTGGGATTAGACATTCATTAATGAGCTGTAATCATTTTTCCCCCAAACGTGCCATTTTGGTTTTTGTGCTAACGCTGGTATGTGTGTCGTTTTGCATGTGTTTTTACCCTTAGGTATATAAACACTTTTCTCACATTTCACACACTTATCACTCTCACTCACTCTTAAACCCTAAACCCTCTCTCGAAGTTTTCTCTGCAACCTTCTCAGTTCTTCATCTTCTTCATCAATCTTCATCATGAATCCTCAAGAACAATCTGTTTTTGACTTCTCCCAACAAATGGAAGCTGCTTCTAACCCCCAAACCTCAAACACTCAAACACCCATGGTTGTAGATGTTACCACAACCCCAGTTTACAAAGAACCTCACATTTTGGAACGCGAACAACACATAAACCTTTCAACTCCCTTTGAAGGTTTGGATGTTCTATGTGAATCGCTGGTAGATTTTGAGAATTTGAGAAGAAATGGCGTTGATTTAACTGAAGATCTTCGCAAGCAAGGTTGGGAAAACTACTTCAACAGATTGTATGGTCCAATCTATCCTCTTCTGGTGAAAGAGTTCTGGAGATGTGCAGATGCTGATGATGAGTTCATTGTTTCTTTTGTTCTGGGAGTGAAGATCATCATCACAGAAGCATCTATTGCCTCTTTGCTGAACATGGAGAGAACTGGAGGTAAAAGGATTTACAACATTCCTCCAAGGTCCAAGCGCATCACAGAAGTCATTAACCCTACAATCTTCAAAGCAAATGTTGAAGGAAACCCCTCTAAGAACAAGGAGCTTCATCAGAACCTCCGAGTTTGGTTGAAGATTATTCTGGGAACAATCCATCATCGTCCAGCCTCCAACTCTTCAGATTATATAAATGCTGATCAGAAGTGCATCCTCTACTGTATTCAGAAGGGTATTCCAATCAACCTCCCTGTTCTTCTCTTCAGATATCTGAGGGATTCAGTCAGAGAAACAAGGAACAATATGAAGCCCAGATCCTACATTCCTCTGGGAAGATTGCTCTCTGACATCTTCATTGAGCATGGGCTGGTAGATGCTCTGGAAAAGACCAGATGCATGGATGATCTGGCAATTGACGTTGGAAAGCCTCTGAATGCCAGAAATCTGAGGAGTATGGGAATCATCAAAGACATCAGAGTCAAGCCCACTATGAATGTGACCTGGGAAGCTCTGAAGGATCAGAGGAAGATGCCTCATGGCCTTGAAAGGTTCTTCAAAAATGAACCCAGAGATGCCATTGCCATCTACCTTCAGGATCGTCTGGATGAAGGCATTGACGTTTCTGATTTCCGCCTTGAAGACTGTCTGGATTCTGTAGAAGATCTGGTCAGATACAAAAGAGGCCTTTCTGAGAAGAAGATAGCTGAGGAAGCAAGGAAGGCAAAGAAACCCAGAACTGGAGAATCCTCTGGAACCAAAGCTCCTCTGAAAGTCTCTTCCTCTGGTAAGTCCATTCCTCCTGTCTCTTCTGAATCTGTAATGGCTTCCTCTAACCCTCTCTCCTCTCAACCAATTTTTACAACCTCAGAAATACCACCTTCTACCATTAGAACCTCTCAACCTCCACCTGTTCTAAATATTGCCCGTACTTTTACAACAACCTCTGACCCTAATCAACTATATCACCACAGTTCTTCCTCATCCTCTGAGTATGAGTCACCACCTTACCTTTCCCCTTCTTCTAACCAAGAGTCCTCTGATCATGAGTCCTCTGATCAAGAACACTCTGACCCAAACTCCCCAACAATAGCTGAAATTTATGCTAAAAATTTCGCTCCACAAACTCAAACACAAACTGAAGTAACCTCTCCCCTCCGAACTTCCCTTCCACCACAAACAACCACCACACCCTCTGAAACTCAACCATCTGTAATTCGCCCATCTGAACCTTATATCACTCCACCACTTATTCCCGCTGTACCTAGCCCAGACTCTGACCCATTAGATGTAAACCCACTCTATGCTTCATCCCCCAGTCTTCAACCAGACCCAGATTCTGAACTTCAACCAGAAGCAGAATCTGAACCCCAGCCAGAACCAGAAACTGAACCTCAACCTCTACATCTCAGCCCTCAAAACTCTCCACCTCATTCACCTGAACCTGAACCTGAACCTAAAATTATCACACCTACCCTTGAGGAGGCCATTATGCAGGTTGCAGAATCCTCAGTCCAGAAGATCAAGTCTCTGGCTAAAAATTCTGAAGTCAGTGATGATCCTAAATCTGTTAGGACACACTGGAACAGAGTTATTAGTTGGATGACCTCTGAGTCTTATAGGCTGAAGAGTATCTCTGAACAAGTCAGAAATGGCTACATCAGAGACTCTGAGGAAAGACTCCAGGAGAGACTGGCTAGAGAAGCTGAGGCCAAGAGATTGGAAGAAGAAAGGTTGGCTAAGGAAGCTGCAGAAGAAGCTAAGAGGTTGGAAGAAGAACGCCTGGCAAAGGAAGCAGAACTTCTGAGAATTCAGGAAGCAGAAGCCAAGGCTAAGGCAGATGCAGAAGCCCAAGCTGCTGCTGAAGCTGAAACTCAGCAGGCTCTGATTCAGGGGGAGTCTTCCTCTGCGATCCCTCTGATTCTTAACACTCTGAAGGAAATCAAGCAAGATCAGAAAGAGATCAAGCAAGATCAGAGTGAGCTCCGGGCAAGGATGGACAAACAAGACGCTCTGAATGAAAACCTCCAGAATATGTTTGCCATGCTACTACAGAGACTTCCTCCTCCTCCAAACCCTTAGGCACTTAGGATTTATTTTTGGTTGCCTAGTGTTTTTGCTTCTGTCTTTTCTTTTTTAGCTCTGATATTCTCTTGAATCTGTTGTTTTTGACTGCTGTTTGCCTTTGTGCTGTTTAATGAAGTGTTTTTCTCTCTATTTTTTATGTTTTATGCCTTTTTGATTATGCCAAAAAGGGGGAGAAATTATTAAATAGCTCTGATGAAAACTATGTCTAAAACCTTAAGCATTCTGCAACAATTGTAGAAATAGTTCTGATATAAATAGCTCTGATTAAATAATAGCTCTGATTAAATAACTCTAACTTTAAAGTTAAGCATTTGCAGAAAGTTTTCAGAAACCGAATTACTTGGAAAAGCTCTGGTAAGAACTTCTGAACTCCCTAGCGCTAACTCAGGGGGAGCTTTTGTCTATCTGATCTAATATTTTTCATGTTTCATCTGATAATTTTTATTTGTTTTGTCATCATCAAAAAGGGGGAGATTGTAAGAACAAAAATAGTTCTACAATAGATTCCATGATTTTGATGATAACAAAGGATGAAACCAAAAGTGGCACCCTAACGAAAAGTTTCTAAGTGTGCAGGGTTCTAAAGAAAGAAGAAATAAATCTGATGATGTCATCAGATGCAAAACAAGATCAGATGCAAAATCTCAAGTATCAGAAGCATCTAAAGTGAAATCTCGTTTCAAGAAGCTCTGACTCTGGACAAAACTACAAAATATCAGAAGCATCTGAACATGAAGTAAAGTCTAGAAGCTCTGACTCTGAACAAATGCCTTCTGCAAAGTCTGAAGTTATCAAGCGCCATCTGAACATTCAAGAAATAACATCAGAAGCAAATTTCTCCAGATACACAAAGACTCTAATCAGAATTGTTAATCATGATGAAGTAACGTTTAAGCCAAGTTAAAGTTCTGCAAATGGATTTCCTCAATCAGAAAAGAGACGTTAATCTCCACTTCCAAGAGAGAAGTTACTAATTGTGGTAAGTAGTCACTTCTAAGTGAAAAAGTCTACTGCAGAAGCTATTAATGGAATGGCGTAACTACATCTCAATATCCAATAGATTCAACGCTACTTCAACTCTACTTCAACTCCTATAAATAGAGAAGAAATCTCATTCAGTAAACAAGAAGAAATCACCAGCCAAAACTATACTGAAATTATATCACGCTCAAGAAAAACATCTTTGTTCTTCAAAGATTTTCACTAAGCTTTTGCTTATCAAGTGAAAAATTTGTTCTTAAGTTTGTAATATTTGCTTTCTTAGAAGCATTCTAGATTACACATCTTGTATCTATTTTTATTTGATTTCCTCAAGTGACTTGTTGTAGTCTGTAGACTTGAGAGGACTAAGAGATTTTCTTTTCTCTTAGGGGTTGTTTGTAATCTTTCAAGATTAGTGGATTAAGTCCTTGTTGAAGGCGAAATCACCTTGGCCGGGTGGACTGGAGTAGCTTTGTGTTATAAGCGAACCAGTATAAAATCATTGTGTGATTTCATTTTGCAAAAGCGCTTATTTTTCAAACAATTCAAACCCCCCTTTCTTGTTTTTCTCACCTTCAATACGTAGGCATAGGATGCGATATCCTAGCGAGCCCTCTCCCCTCTTCCTCCACCTGTGTGGTCTTCAGTGTGTGTGTGTGTGATGTTTGTTTTAGCAACCTTAACCTATCTTTTGAGCGTGGATCCCGTCGAGTACGACGGATGCGTAGGGGTGCTAATACCTTCCCTTCGCATAACCGACTCCCGATCCCATTCTCTTTGGTCGCGAGACCATGCTTTTCCCAGGTTTACTTCGAGCGTTTCCTTTCCCTCTTTGGGATAAATAACGCACGGTGGCGGCTCTGTGTTGTTTTTGTTTCAGCCCGCCAGTTGTTTTTCGCGGATGCGACAACTGGCGACTCTGCTGGGGAACAACAACCTTCTGAATAAGAAGTTGACCTATCGCTGGTCCATCTTCCCTAAGCGAGTCTCTCCTAGCGTTCTAGGATAGTTTAGGTTGCTTCTTGATGGGAAAATAGCAAGTGTACTATTTTTCTCACTGTAGTAATAAAAGGGAAATTCCCCGTTTGTCGATCTCAAGGACTGCTTGACGATACAGAGTTTATAGATTGTTTCAATTAGACAAAAGCCTTTGGTTTTCGTGTTGTGAGTAATTATCCTACCAATTGCAAATAAGTAAAGCAAGTAAAAAGGTTGAACGAGATACAAATGAGAGACGATTGTTAGGGTCGGTGAATGAAACTTCCTGTAACAGATATAATTTATGAAGGCTTAGACAATATTCCTGTCCAATTTATTCCGGTCCTTAAGGGTATCTATTCCTAAGTCCTTAGTAAACAGACCTTTGATTATGTAACCTAATTACTATGTCCATAAATAATTAAGTTCATACTCAAGCATTCAAATATCAAGAATTACCGGTCAGATAGAAAATCCCTAGTCCTAGGTTATTTTTACTATCCAAAGTTCTTATCCAGGTCAATGAATAATCGCTGTCCAGCTTAAACTATTCATATTAATCATCACTCGTTGGTCCGACGAATAAAGCATAAAGAACGGTAATAAGAACAAATCAATGGAAAAGAATAACTAATCAATGCATTCATAAACATCAAATCTGTCACATTCAGAATCAGGGTCACCCCCCTAGCAATGGGGGGTTTAGCTACTCATAATAGAAATAAAAACAAAGATTAATATTGTTGTCATTACAGAATTTCGTGAGGAATCAATCTTCAATAGTCGGAAAACTCTTGAACATATGAATCCTTTGATATTCGTCGAGTCTCCAGCTCTCAAAACGCGTCTTTTTTCTCTCCAAAACGTCCAACCCTCGGAAAATCGTGGTCTGGCCTCTTAATAGCTATTCAGTTGGATTTTTCCTGATTTTGTGCTCCATACGCGTACTGGGTTGTCCCATACGCGTATTGCCTGGTCTCAAACGCGTACTGCACGTAACACAACCTCTGATACGCGTATTGCCCAGTCTGGTACGCGTATTGCCCAGACTGGTACGCGTATTGCCCAGGCTGGTACGCGTATCACCAGAAGCTTGTCTTTTGGTTGAATTTTCCATCCCTCTGGTCATTTACGTATGCTACGCGTACTGGGAAGGCCCATACGCGTATCAGGTAAGGCCATACGCGTATGGCCAGCAGGTTCTCCAGAAAATTGATTTTTTCTTCCGTTTTCTTGCTCGGGCTCAATTTCTCATCTGACGTTTGATTCCCTGAGCTTCCAACTAGTTTTTTTTTTACCTGCTAACATACCCAAAAGTGTAAAATATTCTCAAGAAACTCATAAATAACAACACACTTTATATTATAGAATTGAGCTTATATCTAACTAAAAATGCTTCAGTTTACACAGTTTACCTGACTTATTTACGGTTAAATAGTGGAATGTCTAGCATAATTGGTGACTGATCACAACCCCAAACTTAGCTTGTTGCTTGTCCTCAAGTAACATTTTATTACCATCAACGATCATGTCACCCCAAACTTACTGTAAAACAGTTCTTACCACAATACTGCTGAAATCTTTCGCACTGGACCTCTTGATGTTTTCAGGTTTTCTGATTCTTCCACATAGCCAACGAGCTAGAAACTCTTTCCCTCCGAAATATGACTTTACCTGTCAGCTTATATCACACTCTCACCAAGTCTCTCTGGGTTAAAGTGTTATCACTCTCAAATCACAATATGCAATATCAAATCAGAAGTTTGAATAAATTCTCTCATCCTATCAACATGTACAGTCACACACACTATTTGAGGTCTTTTAGGGTTGTAACGGGGCTTTGGTTTAGGTAAGGTATGGAATTTGAACAAAGTTTTTTTTTTTTTTTCTTTTTTGGGTTGTAACGGGGTGTTGGTTTAGGTAGGCTATGAAATTTGAACAAAGGTGTTTTGGTTCAGAGTACATGAAATCATTCTCTCACTACGTTTCTTTTCTATTATTCCTGTAAGGTTATGCAATCCTTTTTTCCTTTTTTTCTATAGTGAATGTAGCATCTTTCAAAAGCTGTTCTTTTATTGTTTTTCGCTTTTCTCTTTCTTTCTTTCTTTTTTTTCTTTTTTTTTTTCTTTTTTTTTTATACGACATTCACTTTTTATACGACATTCACTTACTATTCATGTACTGCAAAGCTACCCCAAACTTAAAGGTTGCTATTCCAACAGCAACCCCAAACTTAGATAGAAACGTAGATATGAAATCAATTCTCACATACTCTGAACAGGGTAGGATAGGTACAAGGTCATGGTTTTAGAAAGAAAAAAAACGGGTATATCAAAAATAAATGATTAACAGGCTCAACCGGGTAAAACTATGGATAATAATAATAATAATAAAGGGATGGCTAGAAAGGCTCTAGGTGATAAACAAAAACATGCCTCAGTGTGTGTATTCGTACAGCTAATAATAACAAAAGAACGTACGCAAACCAAGATTGATAAAGACATACCTGATATCTCTCATATGATGATAAGTGTTTGGCTTTTTATGATCTCACCAGGGCGGGTTAAGCTGACTTGTTCTATCATACCTCTGATTTCAAGGTTCATGCTCGTGGTTCTGATGTTAATCTTAACCAGTGCGTCCAATCATAAACAACAGTATCTACAGTCAGGGGACTGAAAGAGAGGACGCCCCAGTATTTGGTGTAAGTGATCAAGAAACTAATAGCCAGACATAGTCACGTATCTAATGAAATAAACAGGAAAATGGAGGTAAACCAAATCAAATTCATTAGATAAAGCCAACCCATAATAGGTGGTTACATCACAGCAACAGAAATTAAATACTGAATAAATAATAAAAAAACAAAAATTACACAAAGAAAACCAAAAGTACAAAAAACATAATCAAAATCAATCACTCTGTCCACCGTCCTGCATATGGGTATCAAAGTTAATCATATTTGTCGGATCCAACATAGTGCGCCCTCGTGCGAAGGCAGAGATAGGCGTCAATGTCTCTGTGTTGTCCGACGGAGTATGCTACTGCTGAGGTGGTGTCTGGTGCGGTGGCTGCTGCGATGGCTGCTGCGGAATCTCTCCCCCTATCTGAACTGGCTGGTTCCACCAAGGAAAGGTGAACTGGCCAAAGTGAGGTGCTGAAGGTGGTCCGGAGAATCTATCTCTAAAGCGCTGTGCCTCCTCCCAAAGATCTGTCTGATGAGTAAGAACTCTCCCTGACAATCCATACTGAAAGCAGAAGTCCTGCATAACACAAAACTGCGACATCTGCATCCGGTACTCTCTGGAGTTCTCATCAATCGGAGGAGGCTGAGGTGGCTATGTCTCTACTGCAGTCGGCTGAGCCTCCTGGTGCGGAGCACTGGTGCTTCCCTCCCTGTCTCGTGGTCGCCTCAGAGGTCGGGGCGGATCATCTGTGACCGTCCTCTCCTTCATCCAATGGGCGTTCAACGGTGCAGCCGGTCGCAACATCAGCGAATCAGAGAAATCCGGAACACCCGCTTTCTTGCACAGCAGGTAAATCACAGTCGTGACCTGGCCTAATCAGTGAGTTTTTCATATCAGTGTATGGCCAGTAGTTCTTGTCAGACCGTTTCATTTCGGCAAACGGGCAAACGGAATCATAGAATTTGCATTTCAGCACACTGTTAATCGTCTTCCCATCATACTTGATAACTTTGCCCCTTACCCATGAAACGAACGCTGCATTTCCTGTGGGATCGTCTTCATCGGATGTTACCCGTAGGGCATTAGCGTAAAACTCCCAGATCAGATCCAGTGGAACCGGTTGAATTTTGTCATTGAAGTAGATCAACTTCTGCTTTTTTAGAATATTAGTGACCTCTGGATACGTGTCATTCTGATACATCCAATGTTTTTCTTCGACCATGTTTCGACTCTTGATTTGCTCATATCTATCTTCATGGTAGGTGGTACGGAATGTGTTGACTTCGTTTGGTGATTGAGACATGATATTGATCTGTAAACTGAATGAAAGAGAAGAAAACAGAGAAAAATCACAGCAATACGCACAAAACACGTAACGAAAAAGTGAGAAAATGAAGTCCGTACGGACAAAAACTATATAAGCATGCCCATAAAACTGATACGCGTATGATACGCAGCCAATACGCGTATCTGGATGCCATACGCGTACCATACGCGTATCACTATGCCATACGCGTATCATACGCTGCTGAAACAAGTACAAAAAGTGATCTGCGTAACAGATCACGTATCATAATGTGATACGCGTATGGGCTGGTCCCTTACGCGTATCATACGCGTATTCTTCTTCTTTACGCGTATCATACGCGTTTCACCAGAGGAGTGCATTTTTTTGTCCAATACGCGTATCATGATATCCATACGCGTATTGGCAGATTCATTTTCAATTTTTTTTTCGATTTTAATAAAAAATTTCTTAAAAGAAACTGACTCGGGAAAAATAAAATGACAAAATCAATCAAACCTCCCTTGGGTTGCCTCCCAAGCAGCGCTTCGTTTAACGTCGCATGGCTCGACGGGACACCTCATACTCAGATGAGTTTAACAGTTTCAATTGGTCCCCCTTCACCGGGATTGTATGGTTTCAACCTCTGACCATTGACTTTGAAGGTGTCGCCATTCTTCTCATTTTTAAGCTCTATTGCTCCATAAGGAAGTACTTTGTTAATGACGAACGGTCCTGACCATCTTGACCTCAATTTCCCTTGGAACAGCTTCAACCTGGAATTAAACAGCAGTACAAGTTGTCCCTCCCGAAATTCCCTCTTC
Source organism: Lathyrus oleraceus (assembly GCF_024323335.1). Lineage (NCBI taxonomy): Eukaryota > Viridiplantae > Streptophyta > Magnoliopsida > Fabales > Fabaceae > Lathyrus > Lathyrus oleraceus. The sequence continues at coordinate 197,081,816 of NC_066585.1, forward strand.
TGGATCTTTTGATCATGCCATTTTTTTGTTTGTTCTTTGTAAATTTTGGCATTTTCATAAGCTTGATTCCTGAATTCTTCCAACTCATGAAGTTGAAGAATTCGGGATTCACCAGCTTTAAAAAGATCACAGTTTAGGAATTTGGAGGCCCAGAAGGCTCTGTGCTCGAGTTCGAGTGGTAAATGACAAGCCTTACCGTAAACTAATTGATAGGGGGACATACCTATTGGTGTTTTAAATGCAGTCCTGTATGCCCATAATGCATCATCCAGCTTTACTGACCAATCTTTCCGAGAAGCACTTACCGTTTTTTCTAAGATCTGCTTTATTTGACGGTTGGATACTTCCACTTGCCCACTCGTCTGGGGGTGATATGGTGTGGCTATCTTATGTTTGACATTATACTTCTTCAACAGATTCTCCAAGAGTTTATTTATGAAATGCGTACCTTGGTCACTAATTAAAGCCCGTGGTACCCCAAACCTAGAGAAGATGTTATGCCTCAAGAACTTCACCACCACTTTAGCATCATTTGTTGGTAAGGCCACAGCCTCTACCCACTTTGACACATAATCGACCGCAACCAATATGTAATTCTTACCAGATGATGGCGGAAACGGTCCCATAAAATCAATGCCCCAAACATCAAACAGCTCCACTTCTAGCATGGAGTTTTGCGGCATCTGATTCCGCTTTGTAATGTTACCTATTCGTTGGCACCTATCACATTCTCGGACTATAGAATTTATATCCTTGAAGAGCGACGGCCAATACAAACCCGATTGGAGGACTTTTGCGGCAGTTCTATCTCCACTGAAATGTCCACCATACTCCGAATTATGACAAGCTTTCAGAATATCGGCTTGCTCTCTTTCTGGAACACATCTTCTGATCAAACCATCCACTCCCTTTTTATAGAGAAATGGATCATCCCATAGGTATAACCTGCAATCATAAAGAAACTTTTTCTTTTGGTGAGAATTAAAGTCATCAGGTATAACCCCACCTACCACATAGTTGGCATAGTCAGCAAACCATGGTATCTCCTGAACAGCAAGTATTTTCTCATCAGCGAATGTGTCCTGAATAGGATGTTCCTCCTCCATTTCTTTGATTGGGGACATGCGAGATAAGTGGTCTGCGACCGTGTTCTCGCACCCCTTTTTGTCTTTGATTTCCAAATCAAACTTCTGAAGGAGGAGGATCCATCTCAAAAGTCTCGGCTTTGATTCCTGCTTAGCAAACAAATACTTTAACGCAGCATGATCAGTATACACAATAACTTTTGAACCAAGCAAATACGATCTAAATTTGTCAAAAGCATAAACCACGGCCAACAACTCCTTTTCGGTAGGTGCATAATTCATTTGGGTCGGGTTAAGGACATGACTAGCATAATAAATCACATGCAATAATTTGTCTTTTCTCTGTCCTAGGACAGCCCCCACAACAAGGTCACTTGCATCACATATTATTTCGAAAGGCAAGGACCAATCGGGGGCGATTACAACAGGTGCACTGATCAACTTACTCTTTAAAGTTTCGAAAGCTACCATGCAGTTTTTATCAAAATTAAATTGCTTGTCCTTGACTAGCAAATCAGTCAATGGTTTGGCCACTTTTGAGAAGTCCCTGATAAACCTGCGATAAAAACCTGCATGACCCAAAAAACTCCTTATCCCTTTTTCATTCACCGGAGGTGGGAGGTTGGCTATAACCTCCACTTTGGCTTTGTCCACTTCAATTCCTTTGTGGGAAATTTTGTGTCCTAGCACAATTCCTTCCTGCACCATGAAATGACATTTCTCCCAATTGAGAATAAGGTTAGTTTCCTGACATCTTTGCAAAACAAGAGACAAGTTAGCTAAACAATTATCAAAAGAAGAACCAAATACAGAGAAATCATCCATAAACACCTCCATATACTTTTCAAGCATGTCGGAGAATATAGATGTCATACACCTCTGAAAAGTAGCTGGGGCATTGCATAGCCCAAATGGCATCCGTCTGTAAGCGAAAATACCATAAGGACATGTAAATGCAGTTTTTTCCTGATCTTCCGGGGCTACAACAATTTGATTGTATCCCGAATATCCATCCAGAAAGCAATAATACTCATGACCTGCAAGTCTTTCTAACATTTGATCAATAAAAGGGAGAGGAAAATGATCCTTTCTTGTTGTTGTGTTCAGTCTTCTGTAATCGATGCATACTCACCACCCTGTCGCTGTGCGAGTTGGGATCAGTTCATTCTTTTCATTTAAAATTACTGTGGTTCCTCCTTTCTTTGGTACCACGTGCACTGGACTTACCCACGAGCTGTCAGAAATGGGGTAAATCATTCCCGAATCTAACAACTTTACAACCTCTTTCCTTACCACTTCTTTCATTGCTGGATTTAACCTCCTTTGTGGTTGTACTACTGGTTTCTGATTATCCTCCATCAGTATCTTATGCATGCATACTGTGGGGCTAATACCTTTTAAATCCTCAATAGTCCACCCAATAGCACTTTTATGTTTCTTTAGTACCTGTATCAACTTTTCCTTATCTATTGCATTTAGCTCAGAACTGATAATAGCAGGATAATTTGTTCCAGATCCTAGAAAGACATATTTAAGATTTACAGGTAATTGTTTTAATTCAAAATTTATACCTGGTTTACATGCCTTTTCATTTTCTGATTCTGGTGAAGATCTCAGATCCTCCCACCGGCGTGGTTTGGATTTCATCCAAAGAGGTTGTGTATCCAGCATGGCAAGCACTTCTTTTTCTGTTTCATCATCATTCTCTTCATCTTCTCTGACCGACAGACTAAGAACTCTTTCCAACGGTAATTCAGGAAACTTTCTTTGCATTGTGCTAGTGACTATTTGATCAATTACTTCCACAGAGTGATTTGTACACCTATCCTCTTTATGTTTCATAGTATCTCGGACATCAATTCTGAGCTCTTCATCATATACCTTTAGGGTCAAGGTACCTCCCTCAATTTCTATCATGCATCTACCTGTTTCTAAGAAAGGTCTGCCCAGAATCAGAGGTATCTCTTCATCTTCTGGCATTTCTAAAATTACAAAATCAACAGGAAAAACAAATTTATCAACTTTGACCAGAACATCCTCAACTACCCCAAAAGGTCTCTTCACTGAGTGGTCAGTAAATTGAAGTGTCATTCTGGTATCTTGAACATTTCCAATTCCTAGCTTCCTGTAAATAGACAAAGGCATAAGGCTAACACTAGCCCCCAAATCAATCAGCGCCCTTTTAAAAGACCTATCTCCAATGGTACACGGGATGGTCACAGAACCTCTATCTGGCTTCTTTACTGGAATCTTCATACCCTGCAAAATAGCACTACAAGTTTCAGTTAATATAACATGGTCAGTGTCAGTGGTGCGCTTCTTGGAGATGATGTCTTTCATGAACTTCGCATAGATAGGCATCTGCTCGAGTGCCTCAGAGAATGGAATATTGATTTCTAATTTCCTGAACAACTCCATGAATTTCTGAAAATTTTTCTCATCTTGCTTCTTCTTTTTGTTTCTTTGTGGGAATGGAAGCTTAATGATGGGTTTTGGTTCAGATAGCTTTTCTTGTACCACCGGCAGTGTCACACTTTCTTCCTCAGGTGGTGTCTTGTTTTCTAAGATTTCCAGGTCCACTTCAAGCAATTGATCTTCTTCTTCCTCCTTCTTCTTAAGATCTTCAACAGATTTCCCGCTTCTTGTTGTTACCGCACTCACATTATTGTGCTCCCTCGGATTTGTCACTGTTGCACTAGGTAATGCGCCTGGTGTTTGGGAATTTGTTATCTGTTGTGCTATCTGACCCAATTGAATCTCCAGATTTTTAATGGATGCATTGGTATTCTTCTGATTATTCCTGGTTTCTTCCTGAAATTGCATACTCTGAGTTGCCATCTTCTCTATAGCAATCTCCCAATCCGCTTTCTTAGGTACTTGTTGCTGGTACGGTTGCTGTTGGTACGGTGGTTGTTGTTGTGGAGGTCCTTGGTTCTGAATATTACCTTGCTGATCTTTCCAAGAGAAATTAGGATGATTTTTCCACCCCGGATTATAAGTATTTGAGTAAGGATTATTCTGCCTCAGGTAATTTATTGCTTGCACCTGTTCTGCGGTGGAAACACAATGCATGGTAAAGTGTAGTCCACTACAAATCTCACAAATCATGGTTGGAACCGGTTGCACTTGAGCAACAGTCTGGGTACCTAAATTCATAGCTTTCAATCTTCTTTCAACCTCAGCAGCAACCTGGTCTTCCATTTTCACTACCTGATTTGCTAATTTCAAGTCAATTTTTCCTCCGGCTGATTCACAGTACGGTCATATAATTCCAAATGCTCATTCGCTGCAATAGCTTCGATGATCTTTTTGATACCGGTTGCTGTTGAAAAATTAGATGAGCCACCAGCAGCTGTATCAATGAGTTGCTTAGTCTTCATCTTCAGCCCGTTTACAAAATTCTGCATTTGTTCAGTTTCATCCAGATTATGTGTAGGACATGCAACTAAACATCTCTTGAATCTTTTGTATGCATCTCCAAGTGTCTCTCCGTCTTTCTGTTTAAAATTCACAATGTCATACCTCTTACGGATATACACAGAAGCAGGAAAATACTCGTTCAAGAATGCTGTTTCCATTTGTTGCCAAGTAGTAATGCTTCCTGCGGGTAGGGAATAGAACCATTCCTCAGCGTCCTCAGATAACGTGAATGGGAACATGACCAATCTCTTTGCCTCTTCAGAATGCCCATCAATTTTTAATGATGTAGTCATAGTCAGAAACCTCTGCAGATGCTTGTTTGCATCCTCATTGATCTTTCCTGCAAAAGGTTTGCTTTCTAACTGACGGATAGTTGAGGGGTGTAACTGGAAGTGAGCAACATTAACAGGTTGGTTAACAATGGTCAACCGCACTGCTGGGTTATTCTGTCAGCCATAGTCACCTAAAAGTCTTTCCGCTGGGGGTGGGTCTGCAGCCATGTTTACAGTGTCTGGATGTGAATCTGTGTCTGACTCAGATTTTTCGGAGTGAACAGAGACTGGTGTGCCAGGTGTGACCGGTTCTTCGGTGTCAGAGTTTGCCAGTTTCTTTCTTCTAGCTTCTCTGAGCTTTGCACGCAATGTTCTCTCTGGTTCTGCGTCAAAATGAAAATCAGCTGAGGCCTTACCTCGCATACACAGATTAGAAAGAAATTAGTTATAATAACAATAAAAATAAAAATAAAATTAGCAGTAAATAAAATTTTGGATGCAGAGCAACAAAATTCTAATTGAAAATAAATTAATAAACTCTATTATCTTTGGTAGTCCCCGGCAACGGCGCCAAAAACTTGATGGGAAAATAGCAAGTGTACTATTTTTCTCACTGTAGTAATAAAAGGGAAATTCCCCGTTTGTCGATCTCAAGGACTGCTTGACGATACAGAGTTTATAGATTGTTTCAATTAGACAAAAGCCTTTGGTTTTCGTGTTGTGAGTAATTATCCTACCAATTGCAAATAAGTAAAGCAAGTAAAAAGGTTGAACGAGATACAAATGAGAGACGATTGCTAGGGTCGGTGAATGAAACTTCCTGTAACAGATATAATTTATGAAGGCTTAGACAATATTCCTGTCCAATTTATTTCGGTCCTTAAGGGTATCTATTCCTAAGTCCTTAGTAAACAGATCTTTGATTATGTAACCTAATTACTATGTCCATAAATAATTAAGTTCATACTCAAGCATTCAAATATCAAGAATTACCGGTCAGATAGAAAATCCCTAGTCCTAGGTTATTTTTACTATCCAAAGTTCTTATCCAGGTCAATGAATAATCGCTGTCCAGCTTAAACTATTCATATTAATCATCACTCGTTGGTCCGACGAATAAAGCATAAAGAACGGTAATAAGAACAAATCAATGGAAAAGAATAACTAATCAATGCATTCATAAACATCAAATCTGTCACATTCAGAATCAGGGTCACCCCCCTAGCAATGGGGGGTTTAGCTACTCATAATAGAAATAAAAACAAAGATTAATATTGTTGTCATTACAGAATTTCGTGAGGAATCAATCTTCAATAGTCGGAAAACTCTTGAACATATGAATCCTTTGATATTCGTCGAGTCTCCAGCTCTCAAAACGCGTCTTTTTTCTCTCCAAAACGTCCAACCCTCGGAAAATCGTGGTCTGGCCTCTTAATAGCTATTCAGTTGGATTTTTCCTGATTTTGTGCTCCATACGCGTACTGGGCTATCCCATACGCGTATTGCCTGGTCTCAAACGCGTACTGCACGTAACACAACCTCTGATACGCGTATTGCCCAGTCTGGTACGCGTATTGCCCAGACTGGTACGCGTATTGCCCAGGCTGGTACGCGTATCACCAGAAGCTTGTCTTTTGGTTGAATTTTCCATCCCTCTGGTCATTTACGTATGCTACGCGTACTGGGAAGGCCCATACGCGTATCAGGTAAGGCCATACGCGTATGGCCAGCAGGTTCTCCAGAAAATTGATTTTTTCTTCCGTTTTCTTGCTCGGGCTCAATTTCTCATTTGACGTTTGATTCCCTGAGCTTCCAACTAGTTTTTTTTTTACCTGCTAACATACCCAAAAGTGTAAAATATTCTCAAGAAACTCATAAATAACAACACACTTTATATTATAGAATTGAGCTTATATCTAACTAAAAATGCTTCAGTTTACACAGTTTACCTGACTTATTTACGGTTAAATAGTGGAATGTCTAGCATAATTGGTGACTGATCACTTGTGCTGTTATTTATTGCATTTATCATTATTCTGTTGTGTATATATTTGCATAAATGTTTGCATGCATCATACTATCATCGTGTTGTCCTCTGTGCAGGTGGTTCCTCTGTTTTGGGGTGGGTGTTCTGAGTGGGGCTAAAACCCAGGCCCGAGTATACACCTAGGATTAGTGTGGTCTCATGTTCCTCATTTGCTTTATCAGCATATTATTGCAACGTGACATACCACAAGCCGGACGAGGTTCATCTGAGAGCTCTTCCTCAGTGGGGTTTTCCCCTTTGGTCTAGTTACCTCTTTTGAGCTATTGACTTCGGTGACCGATCTTTCCCGGATCTTTGGTTTAGACGATCTCAGGAGAGCTACAATGGCACACCCGAAAGGGCAAACCCATTGAGTATCTCTGCCCGATTGTCGAGACTATTCTCCGTCTTAGGATGACCTGATTAGAATTTACCTGTGAGGGGAGGGTGATTCTTACAGATGCATGTTCTGGTGGCGACTTTGATGGTGACTATTGGTTCCGTTGATCAGAGTCCTATTTATAAGGCGGATTTATGGGTATTTATTTCTGAGACGCCGAAGTGTTGTCCGTGTTATTTATCAGTGAGGATCCGTTTATTTCAGGATTCCCCGGGCCGATTCAGAGATTATTGTGGTTATCTGCTCAGAGATTGTCTGATGATGATGGTGATGTATCTTTCAGTTTCGTTTATTTCGGAACCCTTGAGTTGGATTTATGGTTAATCAGTACCTCGGATGGTTGTGATTAGTTCAAAGATCGGGCTTCAGAGCAACAGATGTTCAGATGACTTGGAGGATGGCAATGCATTGCATTCATTCATCAGCATCATCACATTTTGCATTTACCTGCATCTAACACATGTTTATCCATATGCAGGGACATTTTTGATCAAGATCCTGGTTGAGAGACTTCTTTGCTCAGACATGAGGACCGGTTTGAAGCATGATGTTGCCTATAGTTTCTTTGACACAGAGATCAGTGTGCTGAAGGGGATGATAGCATTGATTACGCCCGACCATGTGGGGATGTTCCGAGAGGCATACGGTGGTATTCTGAAGATGGTTTTCAGACTCACTGACAGTGACAGAAGCGTCATTCATACTCTTCTCCAGTTTTATGACCCGGGCCTGAGGTGTTTCGTGTTCCCGGATTATTTGTTGGGGCCACTGATGGAGGACTACGCTAGCATTCTGGGTATTCCGATCCGAGATCAGATTCCTTTCTGTGCCATTAGGGGAGAGCCTGACATCCTTGGGATTTCTCATGCTCTTTATTTGAGCCCGGAGATGATCAAGGAGGGTTTGAAGGAGAAAGGAAAGTTACCTGGTTTTCATCTGAGTTTCTTGGAAGCTAAGGCCAAGGAACATGCTGTTGCGGGTAACTGGAAGACGGTCTGTGCTTTGATTGCTGTGAGCATTTATGGGACCATTTTGTTTCCTAATCAGAAGAGCTTCGTGGACCATAATGCCATCAAATTGTTCATACAGAGGAACCCCATTCCTACCCTGATCGGAGATGTCTACTACTCGGTTCATAACAGGAACGAGAAGCGGCGTGGGGGTTTGATCAGATGTTGTGCTCAGATGCTATACAGATGGTTCATGGGGTATTTGCCTTCCCGGGGTGCTTTTGCTTTTCTTGATCCTACGGTCAAGTGGTCAGTCAGGTTGATGGGTTTGCGGGCCGCTGATATAGCTTGGACTCATAACGGTATGGCAGGACGAGACTTCATATACAGTTGTGGGAGTTTTCCCAATGTGCCTCTCATAGGAGTTCAGGGTTGCATTAATTACAACCCAACGCTTCTTAGGAGACAGATGGGGTTTGCTATGGAGGTTCCTCCTCTCGAGCGTGAGATCCAGGAGTCTTTCTACTTCCCAGCTGAGGGCAATCAGGCCAAGTTGATGCAAGTGTCTGGGTCATGGCGTAACATTCAGAGGAAAGGAAAGGTTCCTTTTGGCAAGGTTAACAGTCGGTCTTTTCCTCCGTTTGATGATTGGCTTCGGAAGAGAATTGAGCTCACACATCTACCGTTTCCTGGAGGTGATCCTTGGTGTCCTATGATTGAGGGTCCGCGTTCTTCTGTCAGTATGGAAGAATTCCTTGATATGAAGAGAGCCAGAGATCAGCTGCAGGCGGAAAAGACTGAATTGGAGATGAGTGTTGCTCGGATTCAGATGTCTAATCAAGAGATCAAAGTAAGGATGGAAGATCAAGACAAGCGACACGCCCTGGAAGCAAAGCGCTTTGAGATGGACACTGCTTACTATGGGAAGATCAACCAAGCCTTAGCGTCATCCACAAAGGAGCACGACATCACGAAGGAGAAGCTAGCCAGAGCTGCAAAGGTCATTGAAGACGAGAAGAGGAGGCAAATCCTCGTGAGGGATCAGAGGGACGACAGAGTTAGGGTTCTCATTGCTGAGTGGGAGTCAAAACTGAAGACCAAAGAAGCAGAGAACATGAAGATCATCGCCGAGAGAGATCATTATCTTGCTGAGAGAGATCATTACTTCAGACAGATGAAGATTGGCCAGAAGGAGATTGGGAGATTGCAGCAGGAGAACACTGAGCTTAGGTTCGCGGTGAAGTTTACCAAGATGGTAGATGATGCAGAGTCGTCTGTGGGACCTCCTTCAGTGTAGTCTTTTGTTATCAGTTGTGTGGATTACCGTCAGGCCTGTTGACGGAATTCATTTGCTTGTATTTCCTTTCTCATTCTGGAGAATTGTATTTGAATTTGTATCAACTTGATGTATGACTATGGCGCTTATTGTGCATTTTGCTATGCGATGGTTGTTTTCATTCAGTGATCTATCTTTAAGCTTTATTTGCTTTACCGTATGCACTCACACAGCACACACATGGTCGGTTGGGTGATATTTTTGCTAAATCATATATCTTTGATCTGTATGGCAAAATCAACAGATGATGAATGTCCGAATATTGCTGCCGGATTATTATCTGTCTCGATGAAACCAGGATTGAAAGACAGAGTGTTCCTCATATGGATAGACATTGCACTCATGCATAATCATAATAACTTGTCTTCTATTTTGCAGGTGTCAGTCTCTAACCTGTTTGATTGATACAGGAATGACGAATCTCCCCAACGCCGACATTCTCGAATTGAAAGAGATGATGAGGGAGTTATTCAATGTTGTGCAAGGGCTTGCCTTGGGGCAGAAGGCAATCGCCGAGAAGGTGGAGAGGATTGAAAGTTGGCTGAGGATAGGGGAAATCCAGGGAGATGCCCTGTCGTCTGGAGTAAAGAAGCCCTCTGGCAATAGTCAGCTTAAGAAGGAGGGTGAATCAAGTGATGGGCATACCAAAAAGGGTAAAGATCGTTATCACCCGTATGCTGCTGCATTGACGATTCCTGCTGGTAATTCATCGGTACAACAGCAACCTCAACCACCTCAACAAAGAGCACAGAAAGCTGGATGCCAAGTGAGAGGAAAAGGGGTTGATCGTCAATTTGATAGGCCACCCATGGCGTATGCTCTTTGTAGCACCTCAAATTTGCACCTATCATTATGCATACATTTTCATATTAGGTCATAGCATATCATGATCCATTGCATAGCATTTGCATTGTCCCTCAGTTGCCTCAAGAGCAAGCAATCAGAAATTAGGTCAAACTAATCTCCTGATCAGTCAACCAAGCAAGCAAAGGAATTTCTCATTGAATCAAGGCCCTAGGGTTTGTGCAACAAGTTCACATGGCTTGGAGGTCTATTTGAAGTATTTTGGTCAAGGGTTGAAGACTCAGAGGTCATCAGTTCATACACAGACAGTCAAAAACCCTAGAAAAGTCAACTGTCAGTCAAAGCAGTGGATGGTGGTCATTCTTGTGGAATTTGGGCACCATGGTCAATAATCAAGAGTTCAAACAACTTGGGACATCATTTGAAGTCAAATTCTCAAGGAATTAGGGTTTGGAATTCATCAGTCAATGCACAATCAATCAGAAACCCTAATAGTCAACTGTTGGTCAACTGTCCATTTAATCAGAGGTTTGATGATTGGAATTGGTTTGTGGGAGTTCATTCATGTCCAAATAGTCATCATACATCATGCCAAACACCATCATGGAAGAATTTGAAGCCAGATCATGAATTTCCCAAAATGGAAACTGGGCCTATAACTGAAAACTGCCATAAATGGAAAGTCTTGATCCTCAAACTTACATTGTGATACAAGCCTCAATTGAATTTTTGCCCAACATGAAAGTTGAAGATCTTGTTCTCCCATTTCCAAAAAGTCCTAGAACTCTCAATTCCCATGTGTGGTTGGCAAGTTATGATCGAATCGATTTCAGAAAATCTTGAACTTCAAAGGGCCATATCTCCCAAACCGTTTGGCCAAATTTGGTGGGGTTTTTTCCTACAAACCACATTTTTCATCCTCTTTCCAAAAATATAAATTTCATGACCTAAAACCTTACCAATCAAAATGGCATTTTTGGACCTTTTTCATTTAAATTCAAAGTTTGACCAAGAGTTGACTTTTTGACTCAAGCATTTTTTCAACATTTGGCCAATTGGAACAGCTCATAAATATCATTTTAAGTGTGTTTGCAAAGCCAAATTATGCAGAACATGTGAATCTTTCTTGGTTGCTTGAATTGTAAGAAAAGTACCATTTAACCATACTTGCACCATACTTGTCCATGCCTTGCCTTGTACCTCAAGAGGACAGCAATTATACAGCATTTTTTGATCATTCTTCTGTCACTTTTGAGGCCTTGTAGTGCAGCCATACTCCAATAGTACATATGGCCATGTTTGTTTACTTGAATTTTGGAAAATGAGTACAAAGCAACCATTGATCCATGTTTCCACACCTTAATTGGTACTATCCAACAGCAGGGCATGGCATGATTTTCTGTCACTAATAGCAGCATTGGAAGCAGGGAGCAAGCCAACCAATCTTTCATTCACCTTGCCCTCACCCTGCTATGTGCATCTCACCCTTTCTGCCCAAAAAAAAATGACATAGAGCAGGCCCTCACTTTGTTTCTTCTGTCAAGAACAAAAAGCACCAAAACCAAAACCCTTGGCCATTTTTTCTGTCACAACACTGCAGCAGGCAAAAAGAAACTTTAGCAATTGCTCAAAACTAAAAAAAAACCTGCTGCAGCAGCCTAAAACCACAAGACTCAACAACATTTTAGGGGTGTATTTTCCTGTCATAAAACAACCATTGGCAGTAACAGCAAGGGAAGTAATCTAGCAGCAGGCAAAAGGACCTCATTTTGTCCTGTCATCAAAACCAGTAGGACAGCCATACCTCCAGGCCATGCTTGTACTGTCTTTTTCTGCTGTCAAAGGAATAGCATTAGCAGTAGCAAAAGACAACTGACTCCAAAAAAGCACCATCTCATAGGCCCTGCTAATCTGCAACACACAAGCACACAATACTGCAGCAGGAGATAGAAAACCTTGGCATTTTCTCAAAACAAGACTTCCATACTAGACTGGTACGATATCAACAGCAGGTTTTAGGAATGGGAGTTTTTTCTATCATTTTGGAAGACTAAACTGCTGCATAACAAAAACTTCATATTGTAGAAATGCATCCTGAGCCATTCGACCAGAGGGCTGTCAAAATTGCCAAAACAAAAACCCTGCCATGAAACCAGCAGCAAGGCATGGCATAACATCTGCAACCAACTCACACATACACTAATACTCACTCTCCAAAAAGCTCTCCTGGCACTTTCCAAGACAATTTCCAAGTCACACCTTGCCACTTGCATTTGAATGTTGCTTTGGCCAAACTCAAAAGACCTTGTCCACAAAAACACAATGACCTAAGCTAGCTTAACACCACTTCCATCTTTTTTCTCCCTGTCATCACAAAACCAACAGCACTTAGAAAAATGGTTCTCATATGCTAGAGACATCCCTGCAGTGCATCTCAAAAAACCTGTAAAACTCAAAGGAGCAAATCACATTGCAGAACTAGCAACCAAAACAGCAGAAAACATATAGCAGCAGCACAGCAGAGAAAAACCAATGGAGCTTCATTCATTCAAATTCACTTTCTTGCATTTTCAAATTTGCTGTCAAAGCTTAAAACCAAAAGCATCCATCCAACAGTAGAAGCATGTTTCCTTCATCCTAAAACAAATCCCTCTCACTTGCATCTACAAAATCATTCCAAACTTCCAAAAAAAAAGAACTTAAACCTGCCATTGCTTCTCACCACTTCTGAACACACAAAGAACAAAAGCCTGGCTTGGGTTGTCACAGTCAAGACAGCAGCAACATCCCACAGCAGACTTGAGCAACAAAACCAACAAGACCAAGAGCTTCACTCATCCATTTGACTTGGCTTGGCACTTCTATTTCTCAATCCAAACTGCACTTTCCTGTCATGATGAACCCTGCTAGCCGCAACAGAACCAACATAACTTGACATTCTCTCAAGCTCATCTTGGCATTTTACACAAAAGCTGTCAAAACTCAAGGTCAAGTGTTGGAAGTTTTCAAGAGGTGCTGAGCTAACATACTTCATTCTCCATCATTGCAAGGCCAAAAGAAGCAATTGTTTGAGCTCGAATCAACCAAAGCAACACTGTTTCACATTTTCTTCGAAAATAAGTAAGTGAATCGATCTCCTCCTTTTACCATGCCATGATATGTTTTAGATAGTTTGTTGTATGCTGATTCCAATGAATATTAGTTTGCTTGAAATGATCAACTATGCTGAAAGAAATAAGGATTTCATTTTTCATGCTTAAATGTATTTTTCTTCGATTTGCTGTGATGCTGAGGTTTCCATGAAAACTATGACTTGATTAGGTATGTATGATGCATGAGGATCACATTGATATGCTTATCTCTTGTTTCTGGTTATTTCGAGTTTTGAGTTCATGTTGATGATGAAGGCAAGCTGTTGTTTAAACCCTAGTTTTCAGAAGTTTACATGAATGTTGTGGCTTACTATTGCTTTAGTTGTGTGAGAGCCAATACCATGCTGTGGTGTGATTTGCTAGTTTTGATTGTTGTCTGATGATGAATGTCCATGCTGTTGAAGCTTAAACCCTAAGTTCTTTTTGAGAAAAAACCAGAAAACTCAAATGCTATTGGCTGTGGTTGCTTAAGTTACTGTTTCATTAAGGGAGAGCCAATCAGCTTATTTCGTTTGGCTGTGTGAAACGCTGCCGTTTCAATTAGTGGCACACTTATTTACTGAATTGCCACTGCATTGACCATTAGTTGACCTATGCCATGCTATGTTGTTTCATGTTTCATCAATTATTCATCCAACTTTACAAATCCATTTCTCTTTCAATTTTTATCCAAAAATCATGAGGTTTTTTCCACAATGTTCATGAATGTGCCTAGTTTTTGATTGTGATTTTTAATTATTTTTCCATTGGCTGGATTTTAATTGACAATTATTTTCCCAACATGTATGCATAAGTGATACATCTTACCATTTCAATTGTGAAATACTCATGTTACATCCAATGAGCTTGAAATTTTTTGTGATGAAACTAGACATGCTCACCTTCATTTTGGTATAAAGTTTGTGGATTTCCCATTTGTGGTTTGCTGGTTATGATTTTTTGAAGTCATGTGTTACATTTGGTGCTATACCATGATCATGCATTTTCCCTAATTTTGTTCACACGCTTCCTTACATCCAAATGACCCCAAATTTTGCATGAACTTACTCTTGTATGTCTAGTTGACTTGTGAATTTTCTTGGATTTAATTGAACTATTTTCCATTTGTTTGAGATTTTTCCTCCCTGTCTAGTCAAATGTTGACTTTGTGTGACACATGTTCCCATTTCATTTGTGAAATTCTCATACTTTATTGGATGGACATGAAATTTTGCATGAGATAACTAGACATCCTCATCTTTGCCATGGTTTTGATCCCATTCATTTATCATACACCATTCTTGACTTATGATTTTTCTAAGTTGATGCATGTTTGGTTGACTTCATTGAGCATGTTCAAAATTGCTTTGACTTTCTGACTTTCATTGTCTGCCTTCCACTTGTCCAAATGAGATGAAATTTGACATGCTTACCATGCTATATGTTGGGGTTGACCATGATTTATTTGGTGATTTTTGGAAATGTCTAAGTTTGCTTTTGAGTTAAGTCTTGCTGTTGACTTCTGTGAGCTTCTGTTTGCCATGTTTTGACCTAAATGGTTCATGAAATGATGATGATGATTGATATGAGTGTGAATCCAATTGGTTGTGTTTCCTAATGGTTTGAACATGATTTTGGATATCCTTTGCTGTTTTGACTTTCTCATTCACTTTTGACCCTAGGCTTGCCCTAGTGGTCCTGTTACTCACCTCTGAGTTTGTGATTTTAGGTTGACCATCAAATGGCCATTGAGACCAATTCTTTCGACTGAGCTTGCTTGAATATTGTTGTCTAACCTCTTTGTTTTGTAGGTGGCTTGGCTCACATGCCATAAGCCTTGTGCCTTGCACATCCTTGTGCCTCCAATTAACTATTGGTGTCTGTTTCTGTTTGTTTTGTTTGAAGTTGCATACTAACATCTACTTGACTGTTTCAGGTGCTTTAGTTGCTTAGTTCCTTGTGAACTTTTTGCTTTGCTTTGCTTGTATAAGCAATTTGCATTGAGGTATGCTTCTAGTCTCCATGTAGTCTGGAAGACCTGGCCTGTTACTTGGCCAGGCAACTGTCTGAAGTCCTCCTTAAGAGGCAATGTTTGTGATTGTTTAATTTTGTCCTTGCATAGAGTCAAAGTCCTCCTAAGTGAAGAGGCAATTGGTGGAAGGTAGGGATATGCAATCTATCCCCCACTATTCAGTGTGTCATCTGCTTTGCTCACACCACTGTGTTGATGCATTGCATATACAAACCCAAGATCTTGTACAAACTGTACAGTTGAGTCAGTTTTAAATGTGTAGAAGGGTTCCCACTTTCTGAACCCACACATTCTTGTCTTGAGCTCTCCCTGGCCAGGGATAAGAGCTGTGAGGTCTCATCCTCACTTCATCCTTTCATCTGCTTCACCTTAGCCCCTCAATGGCAAGGTTAAGAGCAACATTCACCCAGTTCCAGAGGTTTGTTTGTTGAGGTTGATATGACCCCTTGACTAAAACCTAACCCTTGTTTGAGCCACTTGTTTGTGTATAGCGTGTGCTATCTGTGCTTGTAGGATTGTTTGACTTGCTTCCTGTGCAAGTTAGGATGGTTTGACTTGCTTCCTGTGCAAGATAGGATTGTTTGACTTGCTTCCTGTGCAAGATAGGATTGTTTGACTTGCTTCCTGTGCAAGATAGGATTGTTTGACTTGCTTCCTGTGCAAGTTAGGATTAGTTTAGACTTGCTTCCTGTGCAAGTTAGGTTTTGCTTGGCTTGCTTCCCGTGCAAGTTAAGTATGTGTGGCTTGCTTCCTGTGTGAGCCATGCTTAGGATAGGTTGGCCCTTGTGCCATTTAACTAGAAACCTTAACTTAGGGATGATTTTGCATGATAACATCTAGGCTCGAGTCGTAGTCTCCCTAGTGTTGTGTCTCCCTCTGTTATCTGGTTAGGCTAGTCCTTTATCCCTGCGTAGGGGAACTACATCGCCCTGATCTTCATACCAGATGAAGTATGTAGGCAGGAGATTGAGCTGATCTCTCCGGGCGCCCTTTTTTCTTTTTGTGTGTGTTGTTTGACAGTTGCTAGGCTCGAGTGCCTGACTCCTTAGCAATTTGTTGTCTGTCTGTTTGAGGGTGTGCTTGACAGTTATAGGCTCGAGTCCCCGACTCCCTATTAACTTGTTGTGTTGTTGTGTGCTTGGAAGCTGATGTAAGTCCATCGAGTGGCATTTGGGTTCCAGTGTGAGTGTGTTTTGGTTCGGATGCTGATGTAAGTCCAGTGATTGGCATTCAGGCTCCATGTTTGCCTTCTTGAGTGTGTTTAGGTTCGGATGTTGACATAAGTCCAGTGATTGGCAGTCGGGCTCCACGTTTGCCTGTGTTTGTTTGTGTGCGTGTCAGCCGAGCTACGAATGCTCTGATTCTTCTCTCGTCCGAGAAGATACGTATGCATAGGATGCGACATCCTAGCGAGCATGTGTCGTCTCCCCAGTCCGAACTACTTCGACTCTGATGTCTATGCCTGATAGACTAAGTAGGCCCAGGATGCAATATCCTGCCGAGTCAGTTTCAGTCAGTTACTTTTGTCTCTTTCAGCCAGTGTGCGTGTGTTTATGAGCAGTGTTTAGCAACCAATTTTCCTTTCTTTTGTGCGTGGATCCCGTAGAGTACTACGGATGCGTAGGGGTGCTAATACCTTCCCTTCGCATAACCGACTCCCGAACCCACTCTCTTTGGTCGCGAGACCATGTTCTTTCCCAGGTTTACTCTGAGCGTTTCCTTTCCCTCTTTTGGGATAAATAACGCACGGTGGCGGCTCTGTTGTTTCTTCTTTTCCCGCCGGTTTTTCGCGCGATGCGACAGCTGGCGACTCTGCTGGGGAACAATAGAGAGGTTGACCTATGCTGGTCCATCTTCCCTGAGCGAGTCTCTCCTAGCGCTCTCTAGGTTAGGGTTTTGGTTGCTTTATGCTGTGTTTATTTATTGCATTCATTATTTACTGTTTGCATTCATTGTTTATTGTTTGCATCTATGTTTGCATTAATGTTTGCATTTATTCATCTGTTCACCTGGCTGGTTGTTTGTTTCTCTCTGTGTGGGGGGGAAGAGTCAGTTGAGGTAAAAGGTCCAATACCCAGACCATGAGTGCAATCTAGGACACCTAGGAATAGAGTGATTCATGGGAAGCGGGTGGTATGGCGCCACTTAGCGGAACATTGATATCACGAGCAGTTCAGACCCTGGTGGGATGATGTCGTTACATACTTCGGGTGTGTATATGACAGTATTCTGCGAAAGGTTATTTATGCTGCGTTTCTCTCAAGCTTTACCCTGGCCTAGACTACACCCGTGAGTGGGGAAGGGTTATTCATTACAGGTACCGTTGGTGACTCGGTTCTGTTGGTGACTTGGTTCTGATGGTGACTTTGTGTTCAGACAGTGTTCAGTTGACCTTAAGTTGGATTTATGTTCTGATTTTGACTGAAGCTTCGACCTAGTGATCAGAGATTGCACAAACAGCCAGTCGTGTCTGCATCATTTGCATCATAGCATATTTATTTTTCAAAAGAAACGCAATAAAAAAAAATGAAATGAAAAAATGAAAAAAAGAAAAGAAAAAAAGAGAGAAAAAAAAAAACTAATCTCTACATGCATATCATTTCTCAGGTACATTCCAGAGTCCGTCTACTGATAGAGATGGCAACAGTCTCAGAGCCGAAGCGGAAGACCTGTTCCTACAGTTTCCACCGTAAGCCGTTGACTCCGCTAGCTGAGTTGGGTAGCCTCGTGACAGACGATCGACTGAAGAGTTTTGTCGGGCGGTATGGAGATATCTTGACAGTATTGAAGACGGTAGTAGATCCAGTGCCTCTGCAGACGCTACTACAGTTTTATGATCCAGAGCTCAGATGCTTCACTTTCCAGGATTACCAGTTAGCACCGACTCTCGAGGAGTATTCTATCCTATTGAGCATCCCTATTCAGCATCAGACTCCCTTCTTGGATGTCCCAAAGGAGGTCGATTTCAGATTGATTGCCAGAGCTCTACGAATGAATGTCAAGGAAGTTGGTGAGAATTGGAAGCCCTGTGGGGAAGTTGTGGGTCTGCCATTGAAGTTCCTTCTGAGAGTTGCTAGAGATGAAGCCGAGAAGGGGAATTGGGAAGTTTTTCACGCGCAGCTTGCCACCATGATCTATGGGATTGTCCTATTTCCCAGTATGCCAAATTTTGTTGACCATGCAGCTATCAGTATCTTCATTGGAAGGAATCCAGTCCCTACCCTTCTAGCTGATACTTACTATGCCATCCACAGTAGGCATGGTAAGGGTGGAGCCATCAGGTGCTGTTTACCTCTTCTGTTCAAATGGTTCATGTCTCTTCTGCCAGCTAGTGGACCATTTGTAGATACCCAGAGCACTCTTAAGTGGACTCAGAGGGTTATGTCTCTTACCTCCTATGATATCAGGTGGCAATCTTACCGGATGGATGTGCGTAACGTCATTATGAGCTGTGGAGGATTCCGTAATGTGCCACTCGTAGGGACTAAGGGTTGCATCAATTACAACCCGGTCCTTTCTCTTCGCCAGTTGGGGTTTGTGATGAAGGGAAGACCACTTGAGGCTGAGGTATCTGAAAGTGTGTATTTTGAGAAGCAGAGTGACCCTGTTAGATTGGAGCAGATAGGGAGAGCTTGGAAGTCTATTGGTGTGAAGGATGGATCCGTCTTAGGAAAGAAGTTTGCCATTGCAATGCCCGATTATATCGATTGGGTCAAGAAGAGAGTGGAAACTTTGTTGTTACCCTACGATAGGATGGAGCCGTTGCAGGAGCAACCACCTTTGATCTTTGCTGAGAGTGTGCCTGCGGAGCACTACAAGCAAGCCCTGATGGAGAGTCGTCGTTTGAGAGAGAAGGAGCAAGACACCCATATGGAGCTGTACAAAGCCAAAGCTGATAAGCTGCACTTGGCCCATCAACTCAGGGAGGTGCAAGGAGAAGATGCTAGCAGAGCAAGAGGTAAGAAGAGGTCATATGAGGAGATGGAGTCTATGTTAGATGCAGAACACCGGGAGCGCTTGAGGCTGCAGAGGGTTGAGGCCAGTTATCAGAAGAAGATCAGAGACTTGGAAAAGCAACTCAGAGACAAAGATGCTCAGTCGAAGAAAGAGATGGAGTTGAGACAGAAATCAGAGGACCGCCTTGGAGGAGAAGTCTTGGAGCTGAGAAGACAGTTGAAAGAGAAGATTACTCCTCTACCAGATTGTGCAGAATGCTCACTGTTGATCGACCAGTGCCATTACCTGAAGACCCTCATTCCTGAAGACCGTCTGTCTTAATTCGTATCTCTGATTGTATTTTGTTGAGAATCACCTCCAGGCTTGTTGGATGGGATTCGTTTGCGTGTAGGCCATCTCTTGGATCTTTTGTTAAGAATCACCTCCAGGCTTGTTGGATGGGATTCTTTTTCTTTGTACGTTGTTTATTCAGATATTCTGTTGACATTGGTTGTATGCCTTTTTACCCTTATGTATGTATAAGGATGTCAGCATTTCCTTGTATCTGTTTTGTTCTCTTGTTGCTGCAGGTTGCCATCTTTTCAGGATGGGTCAGGCTCTTTGAATGCCTGAGAAATGAGCATATCATGTGCATCATACGCATCATTAGCATCATACTCATATCATTTTGCATAACAGGTGTTCTTGATCGTGACTTCTCACTCTTGGTTCCTGTTCAGGCAGGATAGCTGATCAACGTCCGCACCGCTACTCAACAAGACTGAATCAACAGAGAAGTATGGATCAATTTCAAGCTGAGTTGGCTGAGATGAAGGCAAGCATGGCCCAGTTTATGAATATGATGCAAGGGGTTGCGCAAGGTCAAGAAGAACTTCGAGCTATGGTTCAGAGACAAGAGGCTGCAAATCCACCGATCAACCATGCTCCGCCAGAGGGAGGCCCAGTCGATGATAACAATATTGCTGCTGCTGTACCCGTCAACAACTATGCTGTAGGTGATGAGTTGGGGGTATTCGAATCAACGGTCAACCTATTGTTCCAGATGCCGCTAATGCCAGAGTAGTCCGTGCTCCGGCCCGTAATCCTGTTCCGATTGTTGACAGACAAGAGGATTTGTTCTCTCTGCTCAGTGAAGACGAAGACGTTCTGGGAAGGGTTAATGAGAGAGACCGCAAAGTTGAAGCTCTTGCTGAGAAGATCCGTGCTATGGAAAGTCAAAATTCTCTTGGTTTTGATGTTACTAATATGGGATTGGTTGAAGGTTTGAGGATCCCTCACAAGTTCAAAGCACCGTCATTCGACAAATACAACGGTACTTCTTGTCCTCGCACCCATGTGCAGGCTTACTACAGGAAAATCTCTACGTATACCGATGATGAAAAGATGTGGATGTATTTTTTCCAAGATAGTCTATCTGGGGCTTCTTTGGACTGGTACATGGCATTGAAGAGAGATTCGATCCGATGCTGGAGAGATCTGGGTGAAGCGTTCCTCAGACAGTATAAACACAACATGGACATGGCACCAAGCCGGACTCAGCTGCAGAGTCTATGTCAGAAATCCAATGAAAGCTTCAAGGAGTACGCTCAGAGGTGGCGTGAACTGGCTGCTAGAGTTCAACCCTCTATGCTGGAGAGGGAGTTGACAGACATGTTTATTGGTACTCTTCAAGGTGTGTTTATGGACCGGATGGGGAGCTGCCCATTCGGTAGTTTTTCTGATGTTGTCATTTGTGGGAGAGGACTGAGAGCTTGATCAAAACTGGGAAGATTCAAGATGCTGGTTCCTCTTCTTCTAGGAAGCCGTTTGTTGGGGCACCTCGTGAAGAGAGGGTGAAACTAATGCTGTTCAACACCGCAGAGATCAGAATAGAATTGAATACCGTCAAGCTGCTGCAGTAACCATTCCGACACCTCAACCTCGTCAACAACAACAACAAAGAGTTCAACAACCGCAACAACAACAACAACAGCAACGTCCTTATCAGCCCAGACAGAAATTGCAGGCTGATAGAAGATTTGATCCTCTGCCCATGTCTTACACAGAGTTATTACCCGAACTACTCAAGTTGGGGATGATTGAGTTGCGTACAATGGCTCCGCCTACAGTGCTGCCTCCTGGCTATGATGCTAATGTTAGATGTGACTTTCATTCTGGGGCACCAGGCCACCATACTGAGAAGTGTCGAGCTCTCCAGCACAAGGTTCAAGATTTGATCGATGCCAAGGCAATCAACTTCGCTCCAGTGCCTAATGTCGTAAACAACCCTATGCCTCAGCATGGTGGGCATAGAGTGAACAATATTGAAGGGAAAGAAGCTGAAGATCTGGTTGTTAATGTTGATGATGTTCAGACTTCTCTGCTAGTTGTGAAGTGCCGTCTGCTGAAGGGGGGTGTCTACCCGGGCTGTGATGAAGATTGTTTGGGCTGTGCAGAATCTGAGAATGGTTGCGACCAGTTGAAGACCGGTATCCAGGGTATGATGGATGAAGGTTGTTTGCAATTCAGTAGGGCTGTAAAAGATCGTGGAACAGCGTCAACTATCACCATTTACTTTAAACCGTCTGAAGAACGTGGACAAAGGGTCGTCAGTGCACCTGCAGCAAATGGTACCCCAGTTACCATTCCCGTGCCTGTAACCATCAGTGTTCCAACTACTATCGTCGCGTCTGGAAGAAGGGCTGTTGAGAATAGTAGAGCCGTGCCGTGGAAGTATGATAATGCTCACCGCAGTTACAGAAGGGCTGAAAGTCAGACAAGACCAGTGAATCAAACTCCAGTGACAATTGGTTTACCGAATAGAGTTCCTGCAACTGTTGGTCCGGCTGTGGATAATGTAGGGGGTCCAGGAGGTTTTACCAGAAGCGGTCGTCTGTTCGCACCGCAGCCTTTGAGGGACAATAATGCTGAGGCTCTCGCCAGAGCAAAGGGTAAACAAGCTGTGGTTGAGGAAGAACCTGTCCAGAAGGAAGCACCCGAGGGGTCATTTGAGAAGGACGTGGAGGAGTTTATGAAGATAATCAAGAAGAGTGACTACAAGATTGTGGATCAGTTGAATCAAACTCCGTCCAAGATTTCTATACTTTCACTGTTGATGTGCTCTGAAGCACACCGTAACGCCTTGCTGAAGATGTTGAATCTGGCTTACGTGCCTCAAGAGATTTCTGTCAATCAACTGGAGGGTGTGATGGCCAATGTGAGCACCAGGCATGGTGTGGGTTTCACCAACTTGGACTTACCACCTGAAGGGCGAAACCATAACAAAGCCTTGCACATCACCATGGAGTGCAAGGGGGCAGTGTTGTCTCACGTATTGGTAGACACCGGGTCGTCGCTGAATGTGTTGCCTAAGCAGATTCTGAGGAAGATTGATGCGGAAGGGTTTGTGCTTAATCCCAGTGACCTGATCGTTCGTGCTTTCGACGGATCCAAACGTTCTGTGTGTGGAGAAGTTACCTTGCCTGTGAAGATAGGTCCTGAGGTATTCGATATCATCTTCTATGTTATGGACATCCAGCCTGCCTATAGTTGTTTGTTGGGGCGTCCATGGATTCATGCAGCAGGGGCAGTCTCGTCGACTCTCCATCAAAAGCTCAAGTATGTCTGGAACGGTCAGATTGTGACTGTGTGCGGTGAAGAAGAGATTCTGGTGAGTCATCTATCCTCGTTCAAATATGTTGAGGTGGATGGCGAGATCCACGAAACCTTATGCCAGGCGTTTGAGACTGTGGCTCTTGAGAAAGTGGCGTACGCTGAGCAGAGGAAGCCAGGTGCTTCAATCACTTCTTACAAGCAGGCTAAGGAGGTTGTTGATTCTGGCAAAGCTGAAGGCTGGGGCAAGATGGTGGATTTGCCGGTTAAAGAAGACAAATTTGGCGTTGGTTACGAGCCTCTCCAAGCAGAGCAGAATGGTCAAGCGGGTCCGAGTACCTTTACCAGCGCTGGGCTGATGAATCATGGCGACGTCTCTGCCACCGATAGTGAAGACTGTGACAGTGATTGTGATTTGGACAACTGGGTTCGCCCGTGTGCACCAGGGGGGTCTATCAACAACTGGACGGCTGAAGAAGTGGTTCAAGTTACTCTTCTGACAGAGTAATTTTCTGTTGTTTTGTCATTTTGCATGAAAATCCTACGTTCTGCCCAAGGCGTAGTGATTCATTTTTGTAGGGCCTCATCATGTTTTAATGATTATCATTAATGAAGGACATTTTTTGAACAAACTTTGTGATCCTTGTCTTTCTATTTTTTGTTTTCATTTTTCTTTTTCAAAAACAATAAAAATGGCAATGTTTTTTGTTTTTGTGACTTTATTGAACTCTTTTTCTAAAACAAAGCATCAAACATGCAGAAGCGATCTTATGGCATTCACTATGAACAGTTCTGTTATGGCTCAGTATGATTTCGATAATCCCATCTACCAAGCTGAAGAGGAGAGTGAGGAAGACTGTGAACTCCCTGCAGAATTGGCCAGATTACTGAAGCAGGAGGAAAGGGTCATCCAACCTCATCAGGAGGAGTTGGAAACTATTAATTTGGGTACTGAGGACGACAAAAAGGAAATCAAGATTGGGGCTGCTTTAGAGGACTCTGTCAAGAGGAGGCTGATTGAGATGCTGAGAGAATATGTGGAAGTGTTCGCCTGGTCGTATCAAGATATGCCTGGTTTAGATACAGACATTGTGATGCATCGATTACCTCTTAGGGAAGGATGTCCTTCGGTCAAGCAGAAGCTTCGTAGAACGAGTCCTGACATGGCAACTAAGATCAAGGAAGAGGTTCAGAAGCAGTGGGATGCAGGTTTTCTGGCTGTTACCAGTTATCCACCGTGGGTGGCCAACATCGTTCCTGTGCCGAAGAAGGATGGTAAAGTCAGAATGTGTGTCGATTACCGGGATTTGAATAGAGCGAGTCCGAAAGATGATTTCCCATTACCTCACATTGATGTATTGGTTGATAATACGGCTCAATCCTCGGTATTCTCTTTCATGGATGGTTTCTCCGGATATAATCAGATCAAGATGGCGCCAGAGGACATGGAAAAGACGACATTCATTACACCTTGGGGCACGTTCTGCTATAAGGTGATGCCATTTGGGCTGAAGAATGCTGGTGCTACCTATCAGAGGGCAATGACGACTCTCTTTCATGACATGATGCACAAAGAGATTGAAGTGTACGTAGATGATATGATTGCAAAGTCGCAGACAGAAGAGGAGCACCTGGTTAATTTGCAGAAGCTGTTTGACCGGTTGAGAAAGTTCAGACTGAGGTTGAATCCGAACAAGTGCACGTTTGGAGTGAGATCCGGGAAGCTCTTAGGCTTCATTGTCAGTGAGAAAGGGATTGAGGTTGATCCAGCAAAAGTCAAAGCTATTCAAGAGATGCCTGAACCAAAAACGGAGAAGCAAGTCCGTGGGTTTTTAGGGAGATTGAATTACATTGCAAGGTTCATATCTCACCTAACTGCTACATGTGAACCAATTTTCAAACTGCTCAGAAAGAATCAAGCGATCAAGTGGAACGATGATTGTCAGAAAGCTTTTGACAAGATTAAGGAGTACTTACAGAAACCTCCAATCCTTATACCTCCAGTTCCAGGGAGACCTCTGATAATGTACCTGTCAGTAACTGAGACTTCGATGGGGTGTGTATTGGGACAGCATGACGAGTCTGGTCGAAAAGAGCATGCCATATACTACCTTAGCAAAAAGTTTACCGACTGTGAAACCAGATATTCACTGCTCGAGAAAACTTGCTGTGCTTTGGCCTGGGCTGCTCGCCGACTGAGACAGTATATGCTGAACCATACTACTTTATTGATTTCTAAGATGGATCCAGTAAAATACATCTTTGAGAAGCCAGCTCTCACCGGACGTGTTGCCCGTTGGCAGATGATTTTAACAGAATACGACATTCAGTACACGTCCCAGAAGGCCATCAAAGGTAGTATTCTGTCAGACTACCTCGCCGAGCAACCGATCGAAGATTATCAGCCTATGATGTTTGAATTTCCTGATGAAGACATCATGTATCTGAAGATGAAAGATTGCGAAGAGCCTCTTGTCGAGGAAGGACCGGACCCGGATGACAAATGGACACTGATGTTTGATGGGGCTGTGAATATGAATGGTAATGGTGTTGGGGCAGTATTGATCAATCCTAAAGGTACTCATATACCTTTTTCTGCCAGATTGACGTTTG
The DNA here is from genome assembly GCF_024323335.1 of Lathyrus oleraceus. NCBI lineage: Eukaryota > Viridiplantae > Streptophyta > Magnoliopsida > Fabales > Fabaceae > Lathyrus > Lathyrus oleraceus. The sequence goes on from NC_066585.1 coordinate 197,107,433, forward strand.
ACGTCACCAACAATGAAGCTGAGTATGAGGCTTGTATCATGGGGATAGAAGAAGCCATTGATCTGAGGATCAAAACACTTGACATATTTGGAGATTCAGCTCTAGTAATCAACCAAGTCAATGGAGATTGGAATACGAATCAGCCGCATTTGATTCCGTATAGAGATTACACCAGAAGAATACTGACGTTCTTCAAGAAAGTGAAGTTATATCATGTCCCCCGGGATGAGAATCAAATGGCGGATGCTTTGGCAACTTTGTCGTCTATGATCAAAGTTCATTGGTGGAATCATGTGCCACATGTTGCAGTGAATCGACTCGAGAGGCCTGCGTATGTGTTTGCAGCCGAGTCCGTTAATGATATTGATGATAAGCCGTGGTATTATGACATCAAGAATTTCCTCAAGACTCAGGAGTATCCTGAAGGTGCGTCTAAGAATGACAAGAAAACCCTGAGGAGGCTAGCTGGAAGCTTCTATTTGAATCAGGATGATGTGCTATATAAGAGAAACTTTGACATGGTCTTGCTCAGATGCGTGGACAGACCCGAGGCGGACATGTTAATGCAGGAAGTTCATGAAGGTTCCTTCGGTACTCATGCCGGCGGACATGCAATGGCTAAGAAATTGTTGAGAGCGGGTTATTACTGGATGACTATGGAATCCGATTGTTTCAAGTATGCTCGGAAGTGCCATAAGTGTCAAATCTATGCTGATAAGGTGCACGTACCACCAAGCCCTCTGAATATCATGAATTCGCCTTGGCCGTTTGCCATGTGGGGCATTGATATGATTGGGAAGATTGAGCCTACTGCTTCGAATGGACATCGCTTCATCTTGGTTGCGATTGACTACTTCACCAAGTGGGTAGAAGCAGCTTCCTACGCTAACGTTACCAAACAAGTGGTTACCCGGTTCATCAAGAAAGAAATCATCTGTCGTTATGGAGTTCCCGAGAGAATCATCACCGACAATGGTTCGAATCTCAATAACAAGATGATGAAAGAGCTTTGTAAAGATTTCAAGATTGAACATCACAATTCTTCTCCTTACAGACCGAAGATGAATGGTGCTGTAGAAGCGGCGAACAAGAATATCAAGAAGATTGTGCAGAAGATGGTCGTTACGTACAAGGATTGGCATGAGATGTTGCCTTTCGCTTTGCACGGGTACCGTACCTCAGTACGTACGTCGACCGGGGCAACCCCTTACTCCCTTGTGTATGGTATGGAAGCTGTCCTACCTGTTGAAGTGGAGATTCCTTCTCTGAGAGTTTTATTGGATGTCAAGCTGGACGAAGCCGAGTGGATTCGAACAAGGTTTAACGAGTTGAGCCTTATTGAGGAGAGACGGTTAGCAGCTGTATGTCATGGACAGTTGTATCAGCGAAGGATGAAGCGAGCCTTTGATCAGAAAGTGCGTCCTCGAAGCTATCAGATCGGTGATCTAGTGTTGAAGAGGATCCTCCCTCCCGGTACAGATAACAGGGGCAAGTGGACTCCCAATTATGAAGGTCCGTATGTGGTAAAGAAAGTCTTCTCCGGTGGAGCCTTAATGCTTACAACTATGGATGGTGAAGACTTTCCATCTCCTGTCAACTCAGATGTAGTCAAAAAATACTTCGCATAAATTGACCCGCTGGATAAAAAGAAAAAAGAGTCCAGGCAAAAATGGGCATCCCGGCGAACCAAAAAAAAAAACAGAAAGAAAAGGTTCGGGCAAAAATTAGGGATAAAAAAAAAAAATTGTACACCCGGTAAGTCGAAAACCCGCAAGGGCGGCTTAGGCAAAAATGGGTATCCCGGTGGATCGAAAACCCGAAAGGGCGATCCAGGCAAAAATTAGGGATTAAAGCGAAGACTACAGTCTGAGTTGTCTGTACTTCATCAAGCTTTATCATCTGCCATCTCGAAAGATGTGATCCGTCCAGTCATTCTTCTCAGAAAGCAAGGAGTTGGGAGGAAAACTGATGATCTGTGAGTTATAACAGAATTGGGAAATAGTGGATGCCGTGTTCACATTGCCATTAGGATAGATTTTTTCCTTTTATGCGCAATTACCTCTTTCTAGGAATTGCTTCCCAATGTATTTGCCTCTTCAGGCACATTTTCAATCAATAAAAATCGTTATTCAGATAAATAGCTCTTGTTTTTATTTTTACTGTTTTGATTGCAAAATGTCCGAATTTTTGATAAGCATTGCATATAAAAACATGAAGGCTACACAACAATGTGCAGAAAGATGAAACATTTGAAAATCATTTTGAATGTTGAGGACACTTGAGCGTATCTTGTCCATGTATCCCCTGGGGGCATTTTGTTGTGTTGTTTTTTCAGATGGGCATATGTGAGGACGTTTCCTCGACAGATATTTTCCCCAAGCAAGTTTGGAAGCTACCAGAGCTATGTTCCCCTGCAGAGACATCCGCGGATAATGCCTTCTATTCCCCGACAGATCTAAGGATTGCCTATCCCCAGCAGGCCTGTATTTGCCGAGTTCCTCCCCGAGTGAGGCAGGTTCACTGAAATTTATCTCCAACATTTATCCTGCTTGTGGACTGAAGGATATCCCCGGCGGAGTTTATCTTTCCCCAGCAGCAGTGCTATTCTTCAACATGAGTGTGAAGTCGCTTTACCATTCCTCAAGCAGAGTTCCCCGCAGAGTATTTCCCCAAGAGGAGTCTCCCCACAGAGTCAGAGTATCTGATCATTTCGGCTCCCTAGCCAGGGTTCATTCGCATTTTGCATGTAGTAATCATCGCATCCTCAAAAATTGCGTAGCATTCCCATTCAATACGGAGCATTACGCCATAGAAAAATTCAAACATATGCATTCATGTGTTAACTTCATCAGACCGTATCCCCGGCAGAGGCGGATCATTCCATTCAACGTCAGCACCAAGTCTGCTACAGTTGCTCTTGACAGCATTCAGAATTGTTTATTCCCCACAGAGGTTTATTTCCTCACCCGATGGTGACAGAAAGTGTGCTTCTCCCCAGTGAGACCCTCCAGCAAGTGGTCAACCTTGCCTTGACATATCTCAGATGTCGTTTTTGTGATACCAGTAAGTGTCATGCCAGCACCCGCGTGTGCTTATTCATTTTTGGTGTCGGTAAACACCATTGTTTCGGTGTCGGTAAACATGAGTATTTTCTCCAGTCATCAGTAAATGTCTGGTCATCATTTTTGGTGTCGGTAAACACCACTTGTTTCGGTGTCTGTAAACATCGGTATTCTCTCCAGTCATCAGTAAATGTCGGGTCATCATTTTTGGTGTCTGTAAACACCAGTGCTTCGGTGTCCGTAAACATCGAGTCTCACCCCAGTCATCGGTAAATGTCTGGTCATTTTTTTGGTGTCGGTAAACATCATCTTTCGATGTCGGTAAACATCCAGTCTTTTCTGCAGTCGTCGGTAAACGTCTGATAATCCCCAGCTAGAAATCCCCAGTGGAGTCATCTGTAAATGTCCTATCTGATTTCCGGTTGCGAATATTTGTTTGTATCTCCCCAATTAATTTCTCATTCCCAGTCATCGGTAAATGTCTGGTCATTTCTTTGGATGTCGGTAAACATCATCTTTCGATGTCGGTAAACATCGAGTCTCATCCCAGTCATCGGTAAATGTCTGGTCAATAAAATCAAAATCCCCAGAAGTCGTCGGTAAACGTCTTGTCTGGTATCACCACAAAGATGTTGTTCCTCCCCAAGTGGAGATGCCATCGGTAAATGGCCCGGTTTTTCTTCGATATCGGTAAATATCGAGTTCCCAGTTGCAGCAGCCATCGGTAAATGGTTGAGTTGAAGTTGGCATCGGTAAATGTCAAGTTTCTTTGAAGACACCATCGGTAAACGGTTTTGCTTCCTTTCTGCATCAAATCTGTTTTCCCAGCAGCCATCGGTAAATGGTCGTGCTGAAGTTGATATCGGTAAATATCAAAGATCCCAATTCTAACCATCGGTAAATGGTTTTGTTTCTCAGAAGTTTGTTTTCCCCAGACGCCATCGGTAAATGGTCGTGCTGAAGTTAATATCGGTAAATATCAAAGTTCCAGTTCTTCAACCATCGGTAAATGGTTTTGCTTTTTTGAAGCTGTCAATTGCAGTCGTCATCGGTAAATGACGTGGTTCTTTTGTATCATATCCAGTATTGTGCAAATTCTACGGTTCTTTGGTATTCAATCCCTGTTTACCCTGAAAGTCTGACAGCCGTTGCTCTCATCCATTCGGGTTCCCAGCTGATTGAATAGGGGCAGCTGTAGCACCTCAAATTTGCACCTATCATTATGCATACATTTTCATATTAGGTCATAGCATATCATGATCCATTGCATAGCATTTGCATTGTCCCTCAGTTGCCTCAAGAGCAAGCAATCAGAAATTAGGTCAAACTAATCTCCTGATCAGTCAACCAAGCAAGCAAAGGAATTTCTCATTGAATCAAGGCCCTAGGGTTTGTGCAACAAGTTCACATGGCTTGGAGGTCTATTTGAAGTATTTTGGTCAAGGGTTGAAGACTCAGAGGTCATCAGTTCATACACAGACAGTCAAAAACCCTAGAAAAGTCAACTGTCAGTCAAAGCAGTGGATGGTGGTCATTCTTGTGGAATTTGGGCACCATGGTCAATAATCAAGAGTTCAAACAACTTGGGACATCATTTGAAGTCAAATTCTCAAGGAATTAGGGTTTGGAATTCATCAGTCAATGCACAATCAATCAGAAACCCTAATAGTCAACTGTTGGTCAACTGTCCATTTAATCAGAGGTTTGATGATTGGAATTGGTTTGTGGGAGTTCATTCATGTCCAAATAGTCATCATACATCATGCCAAACACCATCATGGAAGAATTTGAAGCCAGATCATGAATTTCCCAAAATGGAAACTGGGCCTATAACTGAAAACTGCCATAAATGGAAAGTCTTGATCCTCAAACTTACATTGTGATACAAGCCTCAATTGAATTTTTGCCCAACATGAAAGTTGAAGATCTTGTTCTCCCATTTCCAAAAAGTCCTAGAACTCTCAATTCCCATGTGTGGTTGGCAAGTTATGATCGAATCGATTTCAGAAAATCTTGAACTTCAAAGGGCCATATCTCCCAAACCGTTTGGCCAAATTTGGTGGGGTTTTTTCCTACAAACCACATTTTTCATCCTCTTTCCAAAAATATAAATTTCATGACCTAAAACCTTACCAATCAAAATGGCATTTTTGGACCTTTTTCATTTAAATTCAAAGTTTGACCAAGAGTTGACTTTTTGACTCAAGCATTTTTTCAACATTTGGCCAATTGGAACAGCTCATAAATATCATTTTAAGTGTGTTTGCAAAGCCAAATTATGCAGAACATGTGAATCTTGCTTGGTTGCTTGAATTGTAAGAAAAGTACCATTTAACCATACTTGCACCATACTTGTCCATGCCTTGCCTTGTACCTCAAGAGGACAGCAATTATACAGCATTTTTTGATCATTCTTCTGTCACTTTTGAGGCCTTGTAGTGCAGCCATACTCCAATAGTACATATGGCCATGTTTGTTTACTTGAATTTTGGAAAATGAGTACAAAGCAACCATTGATCCATGTTTCCACACCTTAATTGGTACTATCCAACAGCAGGGCATGGCATGATTTTCTGTCACTAATAGCAGCATTGGAAGCAGGGAGCAAGCCAACCAATCTTTCATTCACCTTGCCCTCACCCTGCTATGTGCATCTCACCCTTTCTGCCCAAAAAAAAATGACATAGAGCAGGCCCTCACTTTGTTTCTTCTGTCAAGAACAAAAAGCACCAAAACCAAAACCCTTGGCCATTTTTTCTGTCACAACACTGCAGCAGGCAAAAAGAAACTTTAGCAATTGCTCAAAACTAAAAAAAAACCTGCTGCAGCAGCCTAAAACCACAAGACTCAACAGCATTTTAGGGGTGTATTTTCCTGTCATAAAACAACCATTGGCAGTAACAGCAAGGGAAGTAATCTAGCAGCAGGCAAAAGGACCTCATTTTGTCCTGTCATCAAAACCAGTAGGACAGCCATACCTCCAGGCCATGCTTGTACTGTCTTTTTCTGCTGTCAAAGGAATAGCATTAGCAGTAGCAAAAGACAACTGACTCCAAAAAAGCACCATCTCATAGGCCCTGCTAATCTGCAACACACAAGCACACAATACTGCAGCAGGAGATAGAAAACCTTGGCATTTTCTCAAAACAAGACTTCCATACTAGACTGGTACGATATCAACAGCAGGTTTTAGGAATGGGAGTTTTTTCTATCATTTTGGAAGACTAAACTGCTGCATAACAAAAACTTCATATTGTAGAAATGCATCCTGAGCCATTCGACCAGAGGGCTGTCAAAATTGCCAAAACAAAAACCCTGCCATGAAACCAGCAGCAAGGCATGGCATAACATCTGCAACCAACTCACACATACACTAATACTCACTCTCCAAAAAGCTCTCCTGGCACTTTCCAAGACAATTTCCAAGTCACACCTTGCCACTTGCATTTGAATGTTGCTTTGGCCAAACTCAAAAGACCTTGTCCACAAAAACACAATGACCTAAGCTAGCTTAACACCACTTCCATCTTTTTTCTCCCTGTCATCACAAAACCAACAGCACTTAGAAAAATGGTTCTCATATGCTAGAGACATCCCTGCAGTGCATCTCAAAAAACCTGTAAAACTCAAAGGAGCAAATCACATTGCAGAACTAGCAACCAAAACAGCAGAAAACATATAGCAGCAGCACAGCAGAGAAAAACCAATGGAGCTTCATTCATTCAAATTCACTTTCTTGCATTTTCAAATTTGCTGTCAAAGCTTAAAACCAAAAGCATCCATCCAACAGTAGAAGCATGTTTCCTTCATCCTAAAACAAATCCCTCTCACTTGCATCTACAAAATCATTCCAAACTTCCAAAAAAAAAGAACTTAAACCTGCCATTGCTTCTCACCACTTCTGAACACACAAAGAACAAAAGCCTGGCTTGGGTTGTCACAGTCAAGACAGCAGCAACATCCCACAGCAGACTTGAGCAACAAAACCAACAAGACCAAGAGCTTCACTCATCCATTTGACTTGGCTTGGCACTTCTATTTCTCAATCCAAACTGCACTTTCCTGTCATGATGAACCCTGCTAGCCGCAACAGAACCAACATAACTTGACATTCTCTCAAGCTCATCTTGGCATTTTACACAAAAGCTGTCAAAACTCAAGGTCAAGTGTTGGAAGTTTTCAAGAGGTGCTGAGCTAACATACTTCATTCTCCATCATTGCAAGGCCAAAAGAAGCAATTGTTTGAGCTCGAATCAACCAAAGCAACACTGTTTCACATTTTCTTCGAAAATAAGTAAGTGAATCGATCTCCTCCTTTTACCATGCCATGATATGTTTTAGATAGTTTGTTGTATGCTGATTCCAATGAATATTAGTTTGCTTGAAATGATCAACTATGCTGAAAGAAATAAGGATTTCATTTTTCATGCTTAAATGTATTTTTCTTCGATTTGCTGTGATGCTGAGGTTTCCATGAAAACTATGACTTGATTAGGTATGTATGATGCATGAGGATCACATTGATATGCTTATCTCTTGTTTCTGGTTATTTCGAGTTTTGAGTTCATGTTGATGATGAAGGCAAGCTGTTGTTTAAACCCTAGTTTTCAGAAGTTTACATGAATGTTGTGGCTTACTATTGCTTTAGTTGTGTGAGAGCCAATACCATGCTGTGGTGTGATTTGCTAGTTTTGATTGTTGTCTGATGATGAATGTCCATGCTGTTGAAGCTTAAACCCTAAGTTCTTTTTGAGAAAAAACCAGAAAACTCAAATGCTATTGGCTGTGGTTGCTTAAGTTACTGTTTCATTAAGGGAGAGCCAATCAGCTTATTTCGTTTGGCTGTGTGAAACGCTGCCGTTTCAATTAGTGGCACACTTATTTACTGAATTGCCACTGCATTGACCATTAGTTGACCTATGCCATGCTATGTTGTTTCATGTTTCATCAATTATTCATCCAACTTTACAAATCCATTTCTCTTTCAATTTTTATCCAAAAATCATGAGGTTTTTTCCACAATGTTCATGAATGTGCCTAGTTTTTGATTGTGATTTTTAATTATTTTTCCATTGGCTGGATTTTAATTGACAATTATTTTCCCAACATGTATGCATAAGTGATACATCTTACCATTTCAATTGTGAAATACTCATGTTACATCCAATGAGCTTGAAATTTTTTGTGATGAAACTAGACATGCTCACCTTCATTTTGGTATAAAGTTTGTGGATTTCCCATTTGTGGTTTGCTGGTTATGATTTTTTGAAGTCATGTGTTACATTTGGTGCTATACCATGATCATGCATTTTCCCTAATTTTGTTCACACGCTTCCTTACATCCAAATGACCCCAAATTTTGCATGAACTTACTCTTGTATGTCTAGTTGACTTGTGAATTTTCTTGGATTTAATTGAACTATTTTCCATTTGTTTGAGATTTTTCCTCCCTGTCTAGTCAAATGTTGACTTTGTGTGACACATGTTCCCATTTCATTTGTGAAATTCTCATACTTTATTGGATGGACATGAAATTTTGCATGAGATAACTAGACATCCTCATCTTTGCCATGGTTTTGATCCCATTCATTTATCATACACCATTCTTGACTTATGATTTTTCTAAGTTGATGCATGTTTGGTTGACTTCATTGAGCATGTTCAAAATTGCTTTGACTTTCTGACTTTCATTGTCTGCCTTCCACTTGTCCAAATGAGATGAAATTTGACATGCTTACCATGCTATATGTTGGGGTTGACCATGATTTATTTGGTGATTTTTGGAAATGTCTAAGTTTGCTTTTGAGTTAAGTCTTGCTGTTGACTTCTGTGAGCTTCTGTTTGCCATGTTTTGACCTAAATGGTTCATGAAATGATGATGATGATTGATATGAGTGTGAATCCAATTGGTTGTGTTTCCTAATGGTTTGAACATGATTTTGGATATCCTTTGCTGTTTTGACTTTCTCATTCACTTTTGACCCTAGGCTTGCCCTAGTGGTCCTGTTACTCACCTCTGAGTTTGTGATTTTAGGTTGACCATCAAATGGCCATTGAGACCAATTCTTTCGACTGAGCTTGCTTGAATATTGTTGTCTAACCTCTTTGTTTTGTAGGTGGCTTGGCTCACATGCCATAAGCCTTGTGCCTTGCACATCCTTGTGCCTCCAATTAACTATTGGTGTCTGTTTCTGTTTGTTTTGTTTGAAGTTGCATACTAACATCTACTTGACTGTTTCAGGTGCTTTAGTTGCTTAGTTCCTTGTGAACTTTTTGCTTTGCTTTGCTTGTATAAGCAATTTGCATTGAGGTATGCTTCTAGTCTCCATGTAGTCTGGAAGACCTGGCCTGTTACTTGGCCAGGCAACTGTCTGAAGTCCTCCTTAAGAGGCAATGTTTGTGATTGTTTAATTTTGTCCTTGCATAGAGTCAAAGTCCTCCTAAGTGAAGAGGCAATTGGTGGAAGGTAGGGATATGCAATCTATCCCCCACTATTCAGTGTGTCATCTGCTTTGCTCACACCACTGTGTTGATGCATTGCAGATACAAACCCAAGATCTTGTACAAACTGTACAGTTGAGTCAGTTTTAAATGTGTAGAAGGGTTCCCACTTTCTGAACCCACACATTCTTGTCTTGAGCTCTCCCTGGCCAGGGATAAGAGCTGTGAGGTCTCATCCTCACTTCATCCTTTCATCTGCTTCACCTTAGCCCCTCAATGGCAAGGTTAAGAGCAACATTCACCCAGTTCCAGAGGTTTGTTTGTTGAGGTTGATATGACCCCTTGACTAAAACCTAACCCTTGTTTGAGCCACTTGTTTGTGTATAGCGTGTGCTATCTGTGCTTGTAGGATTGTTTGACTTGCTTCCTGTGCAAGTTAGGATGGTTTGACTTGCTTCCTGTGCAAGATAGGATTGTTTGACTTGCTTCCTGTGCAAGATAGGATTGTTTGACTTGCTTCCTGTGCAAGATAGGATTGTTTGACTTGCTTCCTGTGCAAGTTAGGATTAGTTTAGACTTGCTTCCTGTGCAAGTTAGGTTTTGCTTGGCTTGCTTCCCGTGCAAGTTAAGTATGTGTGGCTTGCTTCCTGTGTGAGCCATGCTTAGGATAGGTTGGCCCTTGTGCCATTTAACTAGAAACCTTAACTTAGGGATGATTTTGCATGATAACATCTAGGCTCGAGTCGTAGTCTCCCTAGTGTTGTGTCTCCCTCTGTTATCTGGTTAGGCTAGTCCTTTATCCCTGCGTAGGGGAACTACATCGCCCTGATCTTCATACCAGATGAAGTATGTAGGCAGGAGATTGAGCTGATCTCTCCGGGCGCCCTTTTTTCTTTTTGTGTGTGTTGTTTGACAGTTGCTAGGCTCGAGTGCCTGACTCCTTAGCAATTTGTTGTCTGTCTGTTTGAGGGTGTGCTTGACAGTTATAGGCTCGAGTCCCCGACTCCCTATTAACTTGTTGTGTTGTTGTGTGCTTGGAAGCTGATGTAAGTCCATCGAGTGGCATTTGGGTTCCAGTGTGAGTGTGTTTTGGTTCGGATGCTGATGTAAGTCCAGTGATTGGCATTCAGGCTCCATGTTTGCCTTCTTGAGTGTGTTTAGGTTCGGATGTTGACATAAGTCCAGTGATTGGCAGTCGGGCTCCACGTTTGCCTGTGTTTGTTTGTGTGCGTGTCAGCCGAGCTACGAATGCTCTGATTCTTCTCTCGTCCGAGAAGATACGTATGCATAGGATGCGACATCCTAGCGAGCATGTGTCGTCTCCCCAGTCCGAACTACTTCGACTCTGATGTCTATGCCTGATAGACTAAGTAGGCCCAGGATGCAATATCCTGCCGAGTCAGTTTCAGTCAGTTTCTTTTGTCTCTTTCAGCCAGTGTGCGTGTGTTTATGAGCAGTGTTTAGCAACCAATTTTCCTTTCTTTTGTGCGTGGATCCCGTAGAGTACTACGGATGCGTAGGGGTGCTAATACCTTCCCTTCGCATAACCGACTCCCGAACCCACTCTCTTTGGTCGCGAGACCATGTTCTTTCCCAGGTTTACTCTGAGCGTTTCCTTTCCCTCTTTTGGGATAAATAACGCACGGTGGCGGCTCTGTTGTTTCTTCTTTTCCCGCCGGTTTTTCGCGCGATGCGACACTCTTTTGTTGAAGAGGTTGAAGGATCTTGGATTGGTGCGGCCAAGGATGTTGACTCCGTTGAAACCTGATCAGAGGCCTGTCGGGTATGATGAGAATGCCAAATGTGAATTTCACTCTGGTGCCCCTGGACACAATGTGGAGAATTGTAAAGCTTTTAAGCATATTGTCCAGGACTTGGTGGATTCCAAGGCCGTTAATTTTGCACAATCTCTAAATGTTAATGCTAATCACATACCCGCGCTTGGTCAGATGGGGATGAGTGCAATTGCTGGGGATAGGAGGACGATTGGGCTGATGAACGGGGATCAGTTGAAGATTCCAATGTCTGTGGTTCAGAAGCGTCCGATGAAGAGTGGGGCTTTCCCTGGTGTCGATAACTGTTGTGCGGCTGTCGCCACAAAGGGGTGTGTAGTGATTGGGGAAGCAATCCAGAGAATGATGAAAGTAGAAATGGACGATGTGAGGTGTAAAGCACCCAGTCTGGCAGTTGGAACTATCAAGGTGGAAAATGCCATTGGGGTTGAGAAAGAGAAAAAGCCGTCCATTTCTTCTTATAAACAGGTTGTGGAAGTGGTGAGAAATGGAGGGATCCCAGGCTGGGGAAAAATCATAGACATCGTGGTAAAGGCGGATATGTTTGGGATTGGCTATCAGGAAGGCCAAGATTCGTCTGAGCAAAACAGAGGACGTCGTCCACCGTTCGCATTTGTCAGTGCCGGAATGTTGGATCCAAGTCACGCCTATACAGTGGGTGAAGAGATTGACAGTGACCGCGAGCTGGAGTCGTGGATAAAATCGTGCGTACCAGGAAGCTGGAAGGCCTAAAAGATCATCACTGTCACTCGTCCGGAAGAGTAATAATTTCTGTTTCAATTTTATCTGCATGAAAGCCTTACGTTTTGCCCGAAACGTAATGGTTCATTGTAAGGGCCACCTCATGTGTTTCATTTTGCAACATTTTGCATCATAAATAAACGGATGTTTTTCACATTAAAAGCGGTGCTCCCTGTTTTTCATTTATTTTTACAGTTTAAAAACAAATAAAAATGGCAATGTTTGTTTTCATTTTCTTTCCTTGTGTTTTGTCTCGTTCCGACTTCGAAACAATAGTCCTCCTGATCTCATTGACAACAATTTGGTTACACCTCATATGACTTCGACAATTCGATCTATCATGCCGAAGAAGAAGGCGAAGAAGATTGTGATCTGCTGGAAGATTAGCCAGGTTGTTGAAACAATAGGAGAAGGTGATTCAGCCGCACGAGGAGCGATGCGAGATTGTTATTCCAGGCACCGCCAAGGTCAGAAAGGAAATGAAAGTTGGGGCCGCTTCAGAGGCGAGTCGAGAGCAGAATGGTAGCCCTGTGGAAAGAGCATGTGGATACATTCGCCTGGTCGTGTCAGGATATGCCAGGGTCGGGTACCGATGCCGTTGTGCACAAGCTATCATGGAGAGAAGACTGTCCTCCATAGAAGCAGAACGCCAGTGCTACTTATCAGAGAGCCATGGTGACTTTGTTTCATGATATGATTCATCATGAAATCGAATGCTATGTTGATGACATGATAGCAAAGTCCCAAACAGAAGAGGGGCATTTGGTGGATCTGGCCAAGCTGAATGGACCAGTTGAGACAATTCAAACTGAGGTTGAATTCAAATAAGTGCACTATCAGAGTGCGGACCGGCTAGCTGCTGGGCTTATTGTGAGCGGAAAGGAGGAATCGAGGTTGGTCCTGCTAAAAAAAAAAGAGAAAAAAAAGAAAAAAAAACAAGAAATGCCTGAACCGAGAATGGAAAGAGAGGTTCGTGGTCTCCTGGGTAGATTGAACTACATCTCATGGTTCATATCTCACCTAACAGCCACGTGTGAACCTATACTCAAGCTGTTGAAAGAAAAAATAGATCAAACAGTCAGGTGAAATAATGATTGCCAAGGGGCATTGAGAGATAAAAGAATAAGTTGCAGGAGCCTCCGATTCTGACGTCTCCCTGTGGAGGGACGACCATCAATTCTGTACTTGACGGCCATCGAGGGGTCTATGAGGTGCGTATTGTGTCAGCATGACGAGTCTTGTCGAAAAGAGCATGCAATTTACCTTTGCAAAAAGTTTACCTACTGTGAAACAATACATTCACTGTTCGAGAAAACTTGATGTACTTTGGCATAGGCTGCTCGCCGACTGAGACAGTATATGCTGGTTCATACCACTTTGTGGATTTCCAAGATGGATCTGATCAAGTACATATCTGAAAAGCCAGCACTGACCGGACGGGTTTGAGAAAGAGCAAAAGAATGTTGACTAATTTGTAATACTCTCAGAAAGCAATCAAGGGGCGTATTGTCTGATTACATCGCCCGGCAACCTATTGAGGATTATCAACCGAGGAAGTTTGAGTTCCCTGATGAGGACATCTCGAGGTGCTCAAATCGAAAGATTGGGAGTAACCGATCCCGGAGGAGGGGCCTGACCCTGAATCCGAACGGATTCTGATGTCTGAGGGGGAATGTGGATGAGTTAGTACCGTGTTGGTTATGCCAAAAAGATCCCGTTTTCTTTTTGTTGCCCGGATAACATTTGAACGCACCAGCAAGGGTGGATGAATACGAAGCTTGTATCCTGGGTATCGAACCTCGGTACGCCTACTGGGGCAACGCCTTTCTCGTTGGTATATGGAATGGAAATGGTGCTACCGGTCGAGGTTCAAATCCCCTCTTTGAGAGTCCTGATGGACGTGAAGTTGCAAGAGGCGGAATGGGTAAGAACCCGGTATGAAGAGTTGAGCCTGATAGAGGAAAAGAGGTTGGCGGCCATCTGTCATGGGCAGTTGTACCAGCAGCGGATGAAGCGTGCTTTTGACCGAAAGGTACGACCTCGTATGTATCACGTAGGTGATATGGTGCTGAAAAGGATCCTTCCTCCTCAAAACGATCGTAGGGGCAAATGGACACCTAACTATGAAGGTCCATTCGTGGTCAAGAAGGTTTTCTCTGGCGGAGCCTTGTTGTTAACGACCATGGATGGCGAGGATTTTCCATCCCCTGTGAATGCGGACGCAGTTAAAAAATACTTTGTATAAAGAGACCCGCTGGACGAAAAGAATAAAATAGTCCAGGCAAAAATGGGCATCCTGGCGAACCAAAAAACAGAAAGAAAAGGTTCGGGAAAAAATTAGGGATATAAAAAGAAAAACTGTACACCCGGCAAGTCGAAAACCTGAAAAGGTGACTTGGGCAAAAAAGGGTATCCCGGTGGACTGAAAACCCGAAAGGGCGGTCCAGGCAAAAGAGGGATTGAAACGAACAACTGCTTCTGGCATGATCGTTTGCGCTTTGGTTAAAGCATCATGAATAATACCCGGTAGGGATCAATCAGAATCGTCTTGTTCAGAAGGCGGAAAGCACGGAGAGTCTGAGGGCATATGGGGTGTAACTGAGTTGGAACTCGATGAGATCACGGGTGTCACATTGCCATTAGGATAGATTTTTCCTTTTATGCGCAATTACCTCTTTTCAGGAATTGCTTCCTTTGTATTGCTCAGTTTGAGCCACACCTTTTCAATCAATAAAATGCATATTCAGTCAAATAATTTTGTTTTTGTTTTTCATTACCGTTTTGATTGCAAAAACATCCAGATTATTGTGATAAAGAATCTTGCATTTTAAGACATACAGGTCCCTTCCAATGCATGCTTATAAGATTGAGGCTTGAAATCTTATTCGGAATGTTGAGTGACTCAAGTGTTGAAATCTTGACACGCCTGGGGCACGTTTTTATCTAACGATCTCTTTTGCAGGTACTGTTAGATCTTTTCACTCACTTGCAGGTTGTGATGTGGAAGCTGTTGACAAAACAGTCCCCACGGAGTCCAATCAGGGACGAGTGAACGGACGAACGGTGAAAAGACGGGAAGGACGTACGACGATCCTGGATATTAATCAAGAAGACTCTTCAAAGTCTGAAAATGAAAAAGTCTGTGTAAGTCCCAGGAGTTCGTTCTCCGTCGAGTACGGAGCGATCGGGGATACAAGGTGATGAATCAGAAAAGTCCAGACGAGTCTGGGAGTTCTCAAAATGGGAAAGCTGACAAGGGATTTGAATGATGGATGTGGAATACCGTGGTTCGACGAGTCGACGGGTGTTCGGTATCAGATTTTCCTCATCGCCAAGCAGAGTCGGAATGACTAATTCTCCAGCAGGTTCAAGGTCTGTGGCTTCCCTGGCAGGGTCAGGATGGTTATCCCCAGCAGGTTTCAGATCGATGCTTCCCCAGTAGCCAGGCCTGAAGGTTACTCTTTTCCGGCGGAGGTATCTGTGAGGGTTTCCCAAGCAAAGTCGGGATTTATATCCCCAGCAAGTCGAAGGTCGTTGTTTCCCCATAGAGTGCGTTGGTGATTTCTTCCCCAGCGATGTCCCCAAGCGGATCGGGTGCAAAGAAGATATTATCCCCAGCAAGGGTTGCCTTTTCCCCAGCGGCAGTGCTGTTCCCCAGCAGGGTGGAATCAGAGTGTTGTCGAGTTCCTCAGCAGAGTGTCTCGAGCTCTCCAGAAGAGTCCCTTGAGGGGGATACTTTTTATGCATTCATCATGTAGATAAGCATAGCATATTGCATAATAAATCGCGTAGCATTTCCATGATTGTGGAGCATTACGCTGAAAAAGTCATGCATCACCATTGCAAGCATAAGCTAGTCTCTAGCCGTGGTTATCGTTTGAGAGGTGGTTTTGTCCGAAGGCAAATATGTTGCTCTGAGGAGTTTAGCATCACGACGTCAGGTCGGCAATGTTCCCCAGTAGTGCGATACTGGAGGAAGCTTTTCCGTCGGACAGAGATGGAAGTGAAGATCGCGATCAGCGCGACTCAAGCCGTGGTTACCATCCAAGAATGGGTTTTGCCGGTCGGTGAAGATGATACTCCGAGGAGTTCAGCATTGTGACGTTGGGTCAATGGTATTCCCCCCAGTAGCGCGATATTGGAGGAAGATTTCTGTCGTGCGAGACGGAAGTTTGAAGATGTTACTCTGAGGAGTTCAGCATTCTTATGATACCAGTAAGTGTCGTGTCGATCCCCGTAAGGTCGAGTTTTCTTTGGTGTCAGTAAACATCATTGTTCGATGTCCAGTAAACGTCGAGTTTCCTCCCAATCATCAGTAAGTGTCTGGTCGAGTTTTCTTTGGTGTCAAGTAAACATCATTGTTCGATGTCCAGTAAACATCGAGTTTCCTCCCAGTCATCAGTCAGTGTCTGGTCGAGTTTTTCTTTGGTGTCAAGTAAACATCATTGTTCGATGTCCAGTAACGGTCGAGTTTCCTCCCAGTCATCAGTAAGTGTCTGGTCGAGTTTTCTTTGGTGTCAGTAAACATCATTGTTCGATGTCCAGTAAACGTCGAGTTTCCTCCCAGTTATCAGTAAGTGTCTGGTCGAGTTTTCTTTGGTGTCAGTAAACATCATTGTTCGATGTCCAGTAAACGTCGAGTTTCTTCCCAGTCATTAGTCAGTGTCTGGTTGAAGGTGTTACTCTGAGGAGTTTAGCATCATGACGTCAGATCAGCAATGTTCCCCAGTAGTGCGATACTGGAGGAAATTTTTCCGTCGGACGGAGATGGAAATAAAATCAAAGGACGTTACGCGATCAGCGCGACAATCGGGGTTCAATTGGAGAAAAGGAAGTGTTGAGGCATTTTCTGGAGATCGGGGTTCAATTGGAGAAAAGGAAGTGTTGAGGCATTTTCTGGAGATCGGGGTTCAAATAGAGATTGGAGTTGAAGATTATATCCGGGATGAGGTCCGCAGGATTATCTTCTGTTCATGTGTCACCTTAGACTTTGGCTGAGGCCAATGGAGGTCGTTATGGGGGTCTTCTGAGGAAGAGATGCACATGTTACCTTCCTTTTGTGAAGGTGTACCCTCTGATATGTCGCCCTCAGAGTGGTGTTTGGTGTTATTTCCGACGTTGCCAGCGGAATTATCACAAGAAAGCGGAGAGCGGGGTTCAAACGGAGAAAAGGAAGTGTTGAGGCATTTTCTGGAGAGCGGGGTTCAAATGGAGAAAGGGAAATGTTGCGGCATTTTCTGGAGAACGGGGTTCACAATAGCGATCACGAGTTATCGTCAGGCGACTGGGGTTCAAATGGAGAATGGGGTTCATTATTTTGGCAAACGAGATGTCGGGGTTCAAATGCAATAATCCAGGATCATTTGCGCGAAAGAAAATTTCGGGGTTCAAGAAAATGAAAAAAGAGGAAATTTCGGGGTTCAAGAAAAAAAAAACCCCAGCGGATAGGTGGTGTTCAGGCAATAGTTATCCCTGCGTTACCATTTATTTTGGTATACAGGTCGACATTTCTGTTTCGGTGATCAAGCCGACTTTCTCCGTACCAGACGGATTCTTCTTTCAAGATTGTTTCTTTACCGATTCTGACAGGCATTGTTAATTATCTCCCATCAGAGTGCAAATTGTTCGTCTGTTCTTGGTATTCAATCACTCTTCACCCTGATCATCTGAAAGCCGAGGCTATTCATATCGACAGGTTCACAGTGGATTGAATAGGGGCAGCTGTAACACCTCAAAATTTGCCCTCCTCTCTTGGGACTAGCTTAACATATTGCATATCATTTTTTAGGTCATTAGGCATTGCATATTTGCATATCATGTGGTTACATGGAGCAAGTCATCCTCCTAAGTCTTGGTCAGAAGATAAAGAGGTTAAGATGCAGGCTAGGGTTTCATTGGATTGATTATTAACCATTTGAGGATGTGTGATTCAAATTAGGGTTTCTTAGTTGTCAAGGAGGGTTGAGCTTTATCTTGGTTAAAATGGTACATCATCATCATCATGGTTTTATCGTCACCAAGAGATTCCTTATGCTTGATCAGATGCCTTGAGATTAGGGTTTTGACCTCTGGTCAACCCTAATCAGTTGTATTGGGCCTATCAGGGCTTTGTAAGGAGATGAGGTTTTCAATAGATACGAGGGATCATCATATGGTTATATTGAGCTTATGGAAGCTAGGGTTTCATCATTGAGCCATTTCATCAGGAGTTTGAAGCTCAATTTGATCAGTCAAGCTGAAATTCATCTATCAGTCAGAAAAGTCAACCACAAGTCAACTGATGGATTTGGAGGTGGGAGAGGGTTAGATACACTTCATTCATGTCTAAACAAGTTTCATTTGGCATTTCAAACATCAAGAATGAAGAAAATAAAGTCAGATGAAAACTTTCCAAAAATAGAAAGTGACTTGTAATTCAAAATTGCCAAAAATGGAAAGTTTTTCTCCTCAAAATTACGTGTCCAAAAATGCTTCAAATGAAAATTTGTTCAACATGAAAGTTGTAGATCTTGCTCTCACCTTTCCAGAAAGTCCAAGAACATGAATTTCTCATTTGTTGTTGGCAAGTTATGGATTGATCATTGTCAAAAAAAGTTGAACTTCAAGGAGGCATAACTTTTGAACCATTTGGCCAATTTGAGTGATTCTTTTTTGAGCGAATCCCATTTGACATGCTTTATCATAATGCATCATTACATTTCATCAAAAATCATCACATAAAAAGTCCATTTTTCAAGTGAACCAATTTAAATTTTGGTGGGAAAAAAGGTGATTTTGAAAAATACATACAATGCGTGAGTAGACGTATGAATGTTGTCCCCACGAATTAGAACTCGAGTAGTGGCAATTGCATAAATGCCTTCAGTGGCCATGGAGTACTCAAGAAGAGTTGTTTGCTCCTGCAATATAAATTAAGGGTAGAAGGTTCCTTCATCATATTAATAATGTCAACAATTTCAGCATAATTTAAATTAATGTGCATATCAAAGCAACCGTGAAACATATACCGTCTAGGTTAGTGAAGAGGAAAAAAGATAAAGATGATTAAGAGAAATAAAACTAACAATCTAATTAAATATAGAAATAAATCAGATATAACCATGAATATATAAGTCTTCAAGCCTTCACAATCAGATCAACAGCTTTGTACGTTGAATCCACAGGCCCGGTACCAACAGAACAAGCAACGTGAGTGCTACCGTCATCGCCATCAAATTTGACAGTTGCTGTTGAAAGACCAAGAGTTCCACAAGTCACCCGAAACTTGATAGATATTGATTAGTGTGATATGAACCTGGTCTGTTATTACAAAATTTAGAAAAAATCCCCTCATTATTATTGTTGGAATGTGTTGTTACGTTGAACCTAAGCTAATAAATGGTTCTAAATAAAATACTGTCACTTTTTGAGAATTTAATTTGCCACTCTCACTAGAATTTTGAACCCCCATTTCGTATGAATAGTGCTACAGTTTTTCGTCCATTTTTTCAAATTCATCTTTTACACGTGCATTTTTGAATTTTCTAAGGCGATATCCGACATTTCTATTCATCTATCGAAAATTTCAAAAATAATATGTTTTTTTTATCGAATATTATGAAATTTGCGTGATAATGTATCGTAAATTTTAAATTTTCCGAAACTTATCATGAAAATTTCACAATTTGCATTACAAAATAAACAGCAAATTCTCGGAAATTTCAAAATTTCTGGTAGTTATCAAAACTTTGTTTTTATCGGAAACTTCAAAATTTTTGGAAAAATTAGAAAAATTGTAAGTTTGCTGTTTTAATTGATTTTTTTAGTTTTTCTATTTTTTTTAGTTTTTCTATTTTTTTGCAGTGAAGTACAGGGGGCGGAGACGACACTATTGCAGGCAGAGCGATAAATAGAGCGATAGATCATGCTATGGCTGCTGAGGATGAGTTTTCTCAGACACTGACTGGACGAGTGATTCCAACCGTTTCACATCAGAAACGGTTGACTGAGTAGGTGCAATTCTGTGCACCCTGTAGCACCTGGCGCCGACCAGTTATATTAGTTGAGCAATCCATAGATGATGTTAAAGTTGTTCATGCTCAGGATGTTCATGACCCAATGGTAGAGACAGATGTGACACGTATTGTTGATGAGATGGTTGTTGATGAGGTGGTCCAACCAAATGGCGTTGTTGTTGATCCGATCGTCCAGTCAGATGTCGCTGTTTCTGATCCGGTCTCATCTGCTACTGCTGACACGGAGGTTACAACTTCTTCTACTAAGCCGTTTGTGCACACTGATGGAGGATTCTTAGAAGGACTCATTGGTCAGTCGATGTTGATCGAGTATGCTGACCATGTGGCATACCGGCTATGACAGTGAGAGGTATATATATTTTATATTTAACTTTAATTTATTTATTATTGTGCCATGAAAGCTAACTACTAATTTTTTGAAATTTGTTTGTTACAAGACCGTCTTCCACTAAAGGTGACATCGCACATGTCGAAGCTGAAGGGATTCCCGAAGACTCAGATGCCTAAGGAGATCATCCGTATTGTTCATGAGTTTAAGCTCCTTAATTTTTCCCTCTGCTCTCTCACCATGCTCGACGTTCCACTACTTACTACTTTTGTTGAGAGATGGCACAAGAAGACATCTTCATTTCGTCTTCCATTTGATGAGATGACTATCACTCTGGATGATGTCTCCTCATTGTTCCATCTTCCCATTGCTGGCAAATTCTGGACGGCTCCTGTTATTAACCTGTCGCTTGCATGTTTCACTGCTGCACGAGATTTAGGAGTTTCTGAGGTGGGCGTGCTTGAGGAGTTTGACTTCAACAGATGAGCCCACATTCGTATGTCCTGGCTTCGAGATAGGTACATGAAGCTTGTTGCGACACTGATGTATGAGGTTGCCGCTAGGGTGTACATGCTACATCTAGTTGCATATACTCTTTTTTTACGGACAAGTCAATTGTTTATATCAATGTCCGACATACGTGGTTGTTAATAGCCTCGGCGTTACCAGATGGACTTGAGGTTGCGTTGCGTTGACCATCATGTGTACAACACTTGGAGTGGCGACAATATTTGATACCAAACAACTTGTTGGCTATTTGAGTCTATTACAGGTATACTTAAAATTATTATTTATTATTTATTTTTTTGTTAATTGTTACTAATAAAATTTCTTAATTATTATTTATTGTGTCTTTGTTATGATATCAGTGTTGCATATACGAGCATTTCCCCACCATATGTGACATGAAGGTGCATCATTCCCTAGTGGGGGCCCCACGACCGAGGAGATGGAGGATCAGACAGTCACATCCCAGAGGTTTTTCTGAGTACATGAGGAGGTTAGATGCGTTAACTGTAGATGATGTCATTTGGACACCATACACCGATCATAGAGTCCATCGTGAGTTTGATGACTCTTCTTTATATTTAAGTTATATGCGGTGGGAGACCATGGTCACTAACACTTGCCTGAGAGGTGTCTACAAAAATATGGCTATGTTTAAAGCATCCCACGACCAGTTCTAAATATATCATATGCGAGCATTTACAGATGGTTTCAGAGTAACATCATCATCTTTGGGCGTGCCATTAGAGATTGTGTAGTTCCGATTCAAAATGCCTTTGTTAGCTCAAATTTTCGACGCCCACTTCAAATTACCAAAATTGGAAAGCATGTACAACTGGCTTCGACTAAAAGGTGATTCGACCAGCTGAAGGTAGACTGGCTTAGCTGATTAAATAAAGATAAAACTTATAGCTAAAATTTCGGAGCGGTTCCTTAAGGAGCGGTTAAAAAAAACGGTTTCGATCAAAGATTTGAAATTTAAATAAAGGAGGGAAAAATATCTTCAGTAGAAATTTAAATAAAGGAGGGAAAAATATCTTCAGTAGAAATCGCAAGGATACATGTGGAAGCAGAGTGAGCGAACATACACATGCAGGACGCCACGTGTATCGACGTGATTGAAGAACCCTCATAGAGGTTATTTCGATCCAGTATAAATATAGGGTCTTAGAGTTAGAAAAGTGTGTGAAATTGTGTACAAAAACCTGCAAATTTACTAAGTATTCGTGTGAAGAAGAACTGTAAAATGCAGAATGTACGTTGTCTACACCATTGTTTAATCATTTCAAAGCATTACAAAGTTACCTTTACTTTCTCTTCAGAAATATCTTTTCTTGCTCTTTACTCTCAAACGCTTTATTTCTTACTTCGTCATTTACAAGTTAAAGATCTTTAGTTCCTTTCGTTACTTTGAAATTTTACCTTACATTCTTAAAGATTCCAGCACTTACCAACCTTTTCGATTGCTTTCAATCCTTCTACAATTCCCGTCATTTACTTCTTCTTTAATAGTTCTAAATAATGATTTAAGATTGTTCTTTTGTTCAAGTCACTCTTTTGTCTTTAATTTTTATTTAACGCTTCGATTCGACATTTAGTTCGATCATTTATCAATGTTACACTTACCAGAAATTTAGCACATGTCCTAGGATCAATTTGATCGATCCTGTAAGTGACCAAATTTAAAAATTTGGAAGATCAGTCGTTGTTTACCATTTTTCAAGGTAAACCCCTTTTCATCACCGGAAAAGTTGAAAACATCCCAGTTAACAAAATACTGGTAGATTGTGGGGCGACTATGAATCTGATGTCCCATCGCATGTTGGTGAGAATTGGCAAATATGACACTGATGTCAAACCTCATAATATGGTGTTGACCAATTATGAAGGCAAAGTGGGCTCTACCCTGGGGGCTATCCAAGTTGAATTGACTGTAGGAACGATTACTAGGTCCACGATGTTAATGATTGTGGAAACAAAGGCAAACTATAACATGTTGCTGGGAAAAGAATGGATTCATGGAGTTGGAGCAGTCCCGTCTTCGATGCACCAGAGGATTATAATTTGGCGTCCAGATGGCATTGTTGAAAATATAGAGGTGGATCAGGGATATTTCAAAACCCCTATTAATCATGTCAATAGGCGCCAATTCGACAAGCACTTAGCTACTATAGCCCCTTGTGATTCAGCTGAGTTTTCGTTCACCCCTGATGACAACGCCTACTGTTCCTTATCGCTCCACCCCCACTATGGCTTCCGGTGGGATAGAGAGGTAGTGGGCGAAGACAACTTCGGATATTTAGGAGTAGCCGGAATTGACCCCACAGGATGGGGAATTGAATTCAGTGATGATGACTGAGTTTGCAGCGTTAAAGAGGATTTCGGCCTACATAGCCGAAAACAAGCAGCAATTGGCCTTAGAGGCCGAAATAAAAAACATGGTTGTCGAAGCCAGTGAAGTTTCTCCGCCAGAAGGTCCTGGAAAAGATTTTGACCCAAGACCACCTGACGAAGGTCAAGAAGAGCGAGACCAGAGGCTTGATACGATCTACGATGACGAGCCTTTGGGTTTCGAGAAGGACCCACTAGCAACCAATGTTAAGATGCTGGCTCAAGATCCACTCGAAGAAGTAGACTTGGGAGAAGGGGTAATAAAAAGGCCAACTTACATCAGTGCCAACATCCATCCTCAACTCAAGATCGAAGTGGTCCAGTTGCTGAGAGAGTTTAAAGACTGTTTCACATGGGACTATGACGAAATTCCTGGTTTAAGCAGGGAGTTGGTCGAATTAAAACTGCCGATCAAGCCTGGGAAGAAGCCGGTGAAGCAAAATCCAAGACGATTTGCCCCAACAATATTGTCAAAAATCAAGGAGGAAGTTGAAAGACTTCACCGTTGTAACTTCATTCGTACTGTCAGGTATGTCGAATGGTTAGCTAACATTGTGCCAGTTGTAAAAAAGAATGGTACGTTAAGGGTTTGCATAGATTTTAGAGATTTGAATACCGCAACCCCAAAAGATGAGTATTCGATGCCAGTGGCGGAAATGTTGGTCGATTTTGCCGCAGGTTATGAATATTTAAGCATGCTCGATGGGTATTCTGGCTACAATCAGATATTCATTGCTGAAGAAGATGTCCTAAAAATGGCATTTTGTTGCCCTAGACCCTTAGGTACCTACAAATGGGTAGTGATGCATTTTGGTTTGAAAAATGCAGGGGCAACTTACCAAAGGCACGATGAATTCGATCTTCCAAGATTTCATAGAAACTTTTATGCAAATCTATATAGACGATATTGTTGTTAAGTCTATTCCAGGGGAGAGTCATATAAAACACCTTCGAATATCTTTTGAACGAATGAGAAAATATGGTTTGAAAATGAACCCTCTAAAATGTGCTTTTTGTGTGCAGGCGAGGGATTTTTTAGGTTTTGTGGTCCATAAAAAAAGGATCGAAATAAACCAGAATAAAACCAAAGCCATCATGGAAGCGAAAACGCCATCAACAAAAAAAGGTTTGCAGTCATTGCTGGGCAAAATCAATTTCCTAAGGAGTTTTATCTCAAACCTTAGTGGGAAAACGCAAGCATTTTCGCCTTTGCTTCGAATCAACAAGGAAGTGTTCGAATGGGGGCAAGCTCAGCAAGTGGCATTCGATAAGATCAAAGCGTACTTGAGCCACCTGTAACAACCCAATTTTAGTAATTATTTCTTATATTATTATTATTATTATATTTTATTTTATTTATTTAAAGTGTTAATTAATTAATTGGTTGTTAGGTGGTATAATAATTGATTAGTTAATTAATTATTTAGTTGATATGAGATATAATGAATAATGGAATTAATTAACTTGGTATGTATATTTAGTTGGTTTGATTTATTTGAATTAAATCGAGATATTTAAATATTAGGTCTTATTGGGCCTATTAATTAAATTAGAAGTATCATGCTTTAAGCCCAAATAGAATACTAGTATATAAGAGGGGAGGAGAGTGAGAATTATGATTCGTTTGATCATTTGAAGGCAATAGAGAAAGAGGAGAGGAAAAGTAAAGAGACGAGCTAGGGTTTCCTGAAAATTGAAGAGGTAAGGGGGAAATCCTTATTATTATGGGTTAGTATGATTGGGTCAATGGTTAGATGTATGTTTAGGTTAAAATCCCTAATTTTGTATGGTTGTTTGGCATTGTTAGGTTTTGATGAGTATGCTCGATTGTGGTGATTGATTGTATTAAAACTGCAAATTAACGTTATATATTTAGAGTATTATGTGAGTTATAATTTTCTAAACCCGTGGCTTTTTACGGAATCGAAATCGAAGGTCCGGAAGTCCTCCAACGATGAAAATCGCAGAAAATTCTGCATGCTGTCCGTCACAATCGCGGCCTTTTTTTATGTTTTATTATCGAAATCGTTTTGGTCATAACTTTTGATCCGTAAGTCCAAATTGAGTGCCGTTTGAAGCGTTGGATAGCTGAAACAGAAGGCTATAACTTTGTTTCAGGAATAAAATAATTTTGGAGATTATTTCATGGACGTTTTTGGGGTTGAAGAAGATGAAAATTATGTTGAGAAATTTAGAAAACAACAACTTTTTAGTAACGCCTTCATGCACGGTTTTATTCATAACTTTCAACTCGTGAATCATTTTGAGTTGGAGTTTAAAGCATTAGAAAGGTGACTCTAATAGATATTATGTGAATGGTGTATTTTTTTATGAATGTGTATATGTACTATTGGTGGATTGTGAATGATATATTGTTATGAATATGTATATGTACCATTGGTGGATTGTGAATGATATATTGTTATGAATGTGTGTATGTACTATTGGTGGAATGTGAATGATACATTGTTATGAATGTGTATATGTACCATTGGTGGATTGTGAATGATATATTGTTATGAATGTGTATATGTACCATTGGTGGATTATGAATGATATATTGTTATGAATGTGTTTATGTACCATTGGTGGATTGTGAATGATATATTGTTATGAATGTGTATATGTACCATTGGTGGATTGTGAATGATATATTGTTATGAATGTGTATATGTACCATTGGTGGATAATTCATAGAGTTGAATTATGGTGATATGTGGAATGTTAAGATGGTAGAGATAATCTTAATTGCATATGTATTGGTATTTGTACATTCATTCATGGCATGCATGGTCGGCTTCATAGTGGAAGCGGTGAAACTGTGGGTTCACATGGTAGCACACGTTGATCCTTAATTGGAAATAGGCGTGGTAGATAGACGTTAATCCTTAATTTGAAATAGGCGTAGTAGACGTTGATCCTTAATTGGAAATAGACGTGGTGGCTTGGATTCTAGATGTTGAATCGGAAAGCGGTGGAACGTTGGGTCCATATAGACGTTGATCCTTAATTGGAAATAGCGTAGCAGACGTTGATCCTTAATTGGAAATAGACGTGGTGGCTTGGATTCTAGATATTGAATCGGAAAGCGGTGGAACGTTGGGTTCACGTTGAGGTACCGCATGCATAGAGTCACATGTCTTGCATTGAGTCACATTAGAGTTATGTGATAATTGAGTGTATGCATTATTGTGATTGTGATGTGTGTATGAGATATGGTAATTGAATATGATGATGTTTGGATACATAACTTGACAACATATGTGATTATGTGATAATTGTAATTATGTGTATATTTGAGAATATAATATTGGATTTTAATATTGTACTCCTTGAGTTTGATGGATGTTTGAAACATGTGAAATAGATGTTGGTGAATATTGTTTACATGGTTATGCGAAATGTGATGAATTCCTTTAATTGTCGATTTAATCATTATGCTTGATTATACTTTTTATAATGATTTGAATTCTCACCCTTTCTGTTTGAATGTTACCTTTACATGGGTATCGTGCAGATACTCAGGAGTAGTATTGCTGAAGTAAGTGAACGGTAGCACTCGAGGTTAGCTGGAGAGCTTCGATGCTTTGTTTTAGAGACTAAGTAGTGAGTCAATGCTCTGGTCATGTAACACTGGGTAGATTGGTAGTATTGAACTCGTGTCTTATTTGGATACGTTTTATGGTATTACTTGTGAACATGTTTAATTGGAGAGATTATTGAGAGATGATCATGTTGGTGTAAGCCCTAGAGGCCAATACTTTTGGTACTTGTATCGAATTATTTATTAATAATAAAAGGCATTTTCTTTATTATGGTTGATTAATAAAGTCCCTAGAATAGATAGTCCGTTTAATGTATTAAGTGTGACTTAATCATGAGAACACATTAAACATAAGGACACTATTCTTAAAGTATCCGTAGTCGAGCTTTAATGTGAAGTGGGATAACATTAAAGCATTAAGACTATTATGTTTGTAGACTGATGATCACATCTCATGGATCATGGATAAAGAGTTATCAAATCTTAAACATAGGTATGAATATTAGGAGTAATATTTATACCGGATTGACCCGCTATGAGAATACTATATAGAAAGTTATGCAAAGTGTCATAAGTTATTCTCATGGTGATAATAGTGTATACCACTCTTCGACCTGAAACCACTATGGATCCTAGATGTAGAGTTAAGTGCTTTATTACTGATCCAACGTTATCCGTAACTGGATGACCATAAAGACAGTTGATGGGTACTCCACGAAGCATGCTGAGGGACATGAGTGTCCTAGATGGAATTTGTCAATCCTGCGTAACAGGATAAATGTCTATGGGCCCAATATTGAACTGGACAAGGGTGACACGGTCTATACCTTGTGTTCAATATAGACATAAGGGCAAAGGGGTAATTATACACATAATTATTATCACAGGAGGTTTTGTCAGATCACATGACATTTTCGTGACTTGGGTAGCAGTGATGTGTTGCTGGATACCGCTCACTGTTTATTATGTTAAATGTGTGATTTAATATAATTGTCAACGTCGCGAAAACCTATAGGGTCACACACAAAGGACGGATTGATGAGAGATAGAATAATTAAGGAACACCGTAAGGTACGGTGCACTTAAGTGGGAGACGAAATATGGTAAGGTACCAAATACTTAAGTGATTTTGGCATATTATGAGATATGGGCAAAATACACTTAAGTGGGCTTTTTGGCTTGAAGCCCACACAAGTGGTTCTATAAATAGAACCCCTTGGGTAGAAGCATTGTCACTCTAATTCACTCAGACAGAAATTCAAGTAGAGACTTGGAATTTTGTTTCCCTCTTTCTCTCACTCAAAGCCTTCATTCATAACAGCTAGCACTGCGATTGAAGGAATCCGTTCGTGTGGACTGAGTAGAGACGTTGTCATCGTTCAACGTTCGTGATCGCCCCGTGGATCTGTATCAAAGGTTTTGATCATAATCAAAGATCTGCACCAAAGGTCTGAATCGCCACAAGAGGTAACGATTCTATCACTGGTCATGCCCATTCGTAAGGATCACTAAATGGAGAAAATTTTAAATTCCGCTGCGCCTTGGATGGCAATTCTCCTTCAGTGGTATCAGAGCCACTTACGAAACCATGAATCTGATAACTGTTTTTGTTCTGTAATAATATGATTAAAGACAGAATGAATCAAAGGTTAAATTGAGATCGATCAAGTTACATATATGTGATATATGTAATCCTAATGCAAAATACATTATATATGATATAGTGTTCTTGTTTCGTTCATTCAAACCCTCGATGATTGTTTTCCTTTGAGCGATCAATGGTCATTTGCTTCTTGATCCGACATTAGTATGGTGAAGCAATGACATGTTGATCAATCATACTGAATTAACAATCGAGATGTGTTTGACGGTCTGAAATGGGTGCATCAGGGTTAGTGACGACACAAGGGTTGTGTTGTTAGAGAGTTATGCGATTGGGGTTTGATTGCACAAGAGTTGTGCGTCCTAAACACTTTTCCGAACAGTGTTAACCGGTTAACGCGTATGGTTAACCGGTTAACGTAATACGAAATAATTTTTTTTTAATTTTGGAACAGTGTTAACCGGTTAACGCATATGGTTAACCGGTTAACGGAATGCGAAATAAATTTTTTGAGATTTTCAAACAGTGTTAACCGGTTAACGCATTTGGTTAACCGGTTAACGCAAGGCAGAAAAGAGTTTTCTAAATATTTTCAAACAGTGTTAACCGGTTAACGCATTTGGTTAACCGGTTAACGCAAGGCAGAAAAGAGTTTTCTAAATGTTTTCATACAGTGTTAACCGGTTAACGCATATGGTTAACCGGTTAACGCAAGGAAAAATTCACCGGTTCGGCTAGAAAAAGTGCTTTGAAGTATCAAGTGTTGATACGAAAACGACGTCAATTTTAAATGAATTGTTCATTAAAATTTTCGAGCAGGGGCGCTGCCCCTTCGACCCCGCAAGGGGCGCTGCCCCCTTGACCCCTGTCCGCTGAACGGTCAGCGGAACCACCGTCCGCTGACCGGGCAGCGGAACACCCGTTCCCGCTGTCCGGGCAGCGGACCCCCGGCTAACTCTGCGTAGTGTGATCGATCGTCGAAATTTAATTTGATTTTAATTAATTAAAGGAATTAATAATAATAATAAAGTGTTTATTATTGTCTTGTGGTGATCGGTTATGGCCTTAGTCTTCCTTTATTTTGTTTTGGGTTTTTTAAATACGACCTACGTGTCGTGCCTCTCTCTTAATATCCCAAATGTAACTTCTTTTCTCATCTCACTCCCTCGTATGTAAAACGAGTTTCTTTCATGTAATGTAATGATATGAAGAAAGCAAAGAAGTCAGTGCCAAAGGAGGACAACCTTGAAGATCTTGCTTGGAGAAGCTTAGATCGTTGTAGGTTAGCTTAGGTTCTCTCATTGGCTTGGGAGAACAATTGCGCTAGGGGCCATAACTGTTTCATTTTGTTTGTATGTATGTTGATGCATGTGAATGTATGTTGATGCATGTGAGAGACGGTTTATATGATAAACAAGCCGGTGAGATCAGAAAAATTGAAATTCCCTCAAATTAAATATTAAGTTTATGCTTTCCAAGTTTTAACACTCATCAAGACTAGTAATGGATAATGTAGGTTTCGCCTACGCGAGGTGCATGATCTATATATTAGTAAGGTGCGATGGGATAATTGTAATATCCAACTGTTAAAACAATGGGTCAAACTTAACTAAACAAATTATAATAATATTATATGTGTTTGCTTTCCAAGTTTTAGCACTCATCAAGATTGGTATAGGATATGTAGGTTTCGCCTACGCGAGGTGCATGTTCTATATTAGTAGGGTGCGATGGGATAAATGTAATATCCAACTGCTAAGAAAATGGTTCAAACTTAATTATAATTTTATTATATGTTTAGAAGCAACAGTTGGGAATAATCCATATGATGGATTGGAATAAGGAGTTATTCACCCAACAGTAATTTTCGAGAGTTGTATAAGATACAATTGGAAGGAGTTCCTACCTAAATAACCTAGTTTTGTGTAATCCGCCTACGCGGACTTAGAACGAAGTGAAATATGGATCTCGACCCACTAGAAAATCTTCCAACGGGATTTTCCGAATCAGATGATGAGGGTCATTTGTTTTGAGTAAAATAGTGGGAGCATGTTTAATTAAAGGCCTAATTAAATATGTAAATGATACTTATATTTTCATTATTTCTTATGTAGATTACCATGACAACAAACACCTCTAACAACATTTTGCGATCGATCCTTGACAAGGAAAAATTGTCTGGGACAAATTTTCTGGATTGGCACCGAAACCTGAGGATTGTCCTCAAACATGATAAAAAGCTGTATGTCTTGGAGACACCTGTTCCTGAAGAGGAACCTCCTAGTTCTGCACCTAAGGCAGAAAGAGATGCTTATAAGAAGCATGTCGATGATGCCAATGAAACTGCTTGTCTCATGCTGGCTACCATGAACTCAGAATTGCAAAAGCAACATGAGAACATGTCAGCATTCGATATGATCGAACACCTGAAGTTGCTCTATCAAGAGCAAGCAAGGCATGAGAGGTTTGAAGTTTCAAAAGCCCTTTTTCAAAGCAAGTTAGCTGAGGGAGCCCCTGTAGGTCCCCATGTACTCAAGATGATTGGGTATGTGGAAAACCTTGAGAGATTGGGTTTTCCCCTCGAAAAGGAACTTGCAACTGACTTGATCTTGCAATCGTTGCCAGATAGTTTCAGTCAATTTGTCCTAAATTTCAATATGATTGATATGGACAAATCTCTTCCTGAACTGCTCGCCATGTTAAGAACTGCCGAGCAGAATCTGAAGTCAAAAGGGAAGTCCATTCTGATGATCGGAAATGGAAAGAGACAGAACAAAAGGCCCACTAAGCAGAGTGATAAGGGGAAGGGCAAGGAAGTTGCCAATCCCAGACCCACTGCTGCTTTGAAGCCTAGTGGAGGTATAGCAAAAGAAGGCACCTGCTTCCATTGCGGTAAGACCGGACACTGGAAGAGGAACTGCCCAAAGTACCTGGAAGATAAGAAGAATGGAGTAGAGACTTCAACTTCAGGTATTTTTGTTATTAATTTATCTATTTCTGCATCATGGGTATTAGATACTGGATACGGTTCTCACATTTGTACAAATGTGCAGGGGCTGAAAAGAAGTAGAGATTTGGCAAAAGGTGAAGTCGACCTACGAGTTGGCTATGGAGCAAAGGTTGCTGCTTTAGCCGTAGGAACTTTTGTATTGACTTTACCTAGTGGTTTAATAATTCAGTTAGAGAACTGTTATTATGTACCTGCAATTAGCAGGAATATTATTTCCATTGCTTGTTTGACAAGTTTGGTTTTTCATTTATAATAAAGAACAATTGTTGCTCAATTTATTTGAATGATATATTCTATGCTACTGCACAAATGAACAATGGACTATATGTCCTTGATCTTGAAATGCCTATTAATAACATTAATACAAAAGGGTGAAACCTAACGAGTTAAAACCAACTAGGTAAGAATATTAAAACTCTTCGATCAGATCGAAGTGATGAGTATTTAATCCTAGAGTTTGATGACCATCTGAAAGAGTGTGGGATCCTATCCCAACTTACTCCTCCTGGAACATCCCAATGGAAGGATGTATCTGAGAGAAGAAATCGAACCCTGTTGGACATGGTCCGATTCATGATGAGTCACACCAATCTTCCAAACTCCTTTTGAGGATATACACCATTAACATCAGCTTACACACTTAACCGTGTTCCATCCAAAAAGGTTGAAAAGACACCATATGAGATATGGAGTGGTAAGAGACCACATATGTCTTACATGAAGATTTGGGGTTGCGAAGTTTATGTGAAACGACAAATTTAAACTAAGCTTGAGCCCAAATCTGACAAAAGCTTACTTGTGGGGTATCCTAAAGAAACAAGAGGATATTATTTCTACAATCCTTCTGAGGGCAAAGTGTTTGTCGCTCGAACTTGAGTTTTCCTAGAAAGGGATTTTATTCCCAAAGGAATCAGTGGGAGGAAAGTAGAACTTGAAGAAATTCAAGAATCACAAAGTATCGATACACCTATGGAGGAATTAGAGCAGGAAACACAAGTAGTTGTGTAAGAGCAACCTGCTCAAATAGAACAAGACCAGCGTAGGTCAGGCAGGATACGTCACCTACTTGAGATATATGGATATCTGATCAAGGTGATGTATTACTCATGGATCAAGATGAGCCTGTGGCCTACTCATGGAATCTTTGTTTTGATGAAACAGTAAAACTGTATGGATTCATCAAGAACGAAGATGAGACTTGTGTCTACAAGAAGGTTAGTGGGAGCATGATCGTATTCCTGGTATTATATGTAGATGACATATTACTCATTGGAATCGATATCCCTACCCTGCAACAAGTAAAGTCTTGGTTGGGGAAATGCTTTTCTATGAAGGACCTGGGTAAAGCAGCCTATCAGAATCTATAGAGATAGATCATGAAATGCTTGGCCTAAGTCAGAGTACATAGACAAAGTGCTGAGACGCTTTAATATGAATGATTCCAATCTGGTTATGTGTTTTGCTAAAATGGTGGCACTGTGAGCTTGAAAAGTTCAACGCAAGATGCAGTTGCTGATTCTACAACTGAGGTCGAGTATATTGCTGCCTTAAGTGCAGCAAAGGAAGCTGTTTGGATCAATAAACTTGGCATAGTCCCTAGCATTGTGGATCCCATTGGTCTCTATTATGATAACAATGGTGTTATCGCACAAGCTAAGGAGCCTAGATCTCACCAACGATCCAAACACATACTTAGGCGTTGTGTGAAAATATGTAAAGTACCTACACTTGACAATGTTGCTAACCCACTGAGAAAGCCTCTTGCGCAGCAGAAGCATGATGGCCATACTAGATCAATGGGCATACGGGGTATGTCTGATTGGCTCTAGTGCTAGTAGGAGATTGTTGGTGTAAGCCCTAGAGGCCAATACTTTTGGTACTTGTATCGAATTATTTATTAATAATAAAAGGCATTTTCTTTATTATGGTTGATTAATAAAGTCCCTAGAATAGATAGTCCGTTTAATGTATTAAGTGTGACTTAATCATGAGAACACATTAAACATAAGGACACTATTCTTAAAGTATCCGTAGTCGAGCTTTAATGTGAAGTGGGATAACATTAAAGCATTAAGACTATTATGTTTGTAGACTGATGATCACATCTCATGGATCATGGATAAAGAGTTATCAAATCTTAAACATAGGTATGAATATTAGGAGTAATATTTATACCGGATTGACCCGCTATGAGAATACTATATAGAAAGTTATGCAAAGTGTCATAAGTTATTCTCATGGTGATAATAGTGTATACCACTCTTCGACCTGAAACCACTATGGATCCTAGATGTAGAGTTAAGTGCTTTATTACTGATCCAACGTTATCCGTAACTGGATGACCATAAAGACAGTTGATGGGTACTCCACGAAGCATGCTGAGGGACATGAGTGTCCTAGATGGAATTTGCCAATCCTGCGTAACAGGATAAATGTCTATGGGCCCAATATTGAACTGGACAAGGGTGACACGGTCTATACCTTGTGTTCAATATAGACATAAGGGCAAAGGGGTAATTATACACATAATTATTATCACAGAAGGTTTTGTCAGATCACATGACATTTTCGTGACTTGGGTAGCAGTGATGTGTTGCTGGATACCGCTCACTGTTTATTATGTTAAATGTGTGATTTAATATAATTGCCAACGTCGCGAAAACCTATAGGGTCACACACAAAGGACGGATTGATGAGAGATAGAATAATTAAGGAACACCGTAAGGTACGGTGCACTTAAGTGGGAGACGAAATATGGTAAGGTACCAAATACTTAAGTGATTTTGGCATATTATGAGATATGGGCAAAATACACTTAAGTGGGCTTTTTGGCTTGAAGCCCACACAAGTGGTTCTATAAATAGAACCCCTTGGGTAGAAGCATTGTCACTCTAATTCACTCAGACAGAAATTCAAGTAGAGACTTGGAATTTTGTTTCCCTCTTTCTCTCACTCAAAGCCTTCATTCATAACAGCTAGCACTGCGATTGAAGGAATCCGTTCGTGTGGACTGAGTAGAGACGTTGTCATCGTTCAACGTTCGTGATCGCCCCGTGGATCTGTATCAAAGGTTTTGATCATAATCAAAGATCTGCACCAAAGGTCTGAATCGCCACAAGAGGTAACGATTCTATCACTGGTCATGCCCATTCGTAAGGATCACTAAATGGAGAAAATTTTAAATTCCGCTGCGCCTTGGATGGCAATTCTCCTTCAGATCATGGTATGGGACATGGATCATTTTATGAATGCATGAGTATTCATTATTTTCCGCTGCGAACGCATATTCTTGAATATTCATGAAAATTAAAAAGGTGTTATTTTAAATGACCAGGTGTATTGGATATTGATGATGAATGATGTTTGGTTTTTGAAAGCTTTTAGTTTCGAAAACGTCGACGTGACGCCCTTTTGTTTATATGCGTGCTTATTTACTCTGATTATATGTTAAGTATTTTGGGGTAGAAAAAGGGGTGTTACAAAAGTGGTATCAGAGCATGGTCGACCAGTTGGTCAATAGTCATTAGGGTTTTCCATCCCGTTGTATTTGATTTGTGTATCTGACACGATCGATACTGTTTGTCTGGTTTATCTGATACCATTAGTGGTATCAGATCAGGTCGGTCCGGCCAGGTTGTTTAATTATGTTTGTTCCCTAGTATGCGACACATGTGTGAGAACACTGTCGATGCTTGTTTTATTTTCCATTGGCAGGTTGGAAATATAATAAGTGGGGGAGAAGTGTCTGCTTCTCTTGGATGTTCCAATCGTATCGAGCTTGGACATTACATGGTTGCATGCAAGAGTGCAGTGTTGGCTAGTTAACCTGTTTGAGAATGTTGTGCTTTTCCTGAACCCGAAGAGAGGTCGGATTCGAGGATGGTGTTGGTTAGAAGTTAATCGGGTGTATATCAACTGTTTTGAGAAGACTGTTATTTTCCTGAGGTTGGTGCTAAGGAAGATTGGTTTGTGTCTGCTAAGCAAGTTGATGAATCGGTGCGAGATGGTGCCGAGTTGTTTATGTTGTTGGCAACTTTGGATATTCGTGAGAAGATGACGATTGGGGAATTCCCAATAGTTTGTGAGTTTGCGGAGGTATTTCCGGAAGATATAAGAAGATCATGTCGAGCATTTGAAGGTTGTGTTATCGGTGTTGAAAGAGAGGAAGTTGTTTGCTAAACTCTCTAAATGTGAGTTTTGGTTGAGTGAAGTAAGTTTTCTTGGACATGTGATTTCGAGTGGTGGATTTCTATGGATCCTACGTTGATTGAAGTTGTATCTCAATGGGAAGCTCCTAAGTCTGTTGCTGAGATTCGAAGTTTCCTTGGTTTGGCTGGTTATTATAGGAAGTTCATTGAAGGATTTTCTAAGTTGTCGTTACCATTGACGCAGTTGACTAGGAAAGGTCAAGCTTTCACTTGGACTTTGCAGTGTGAAGCGAATTTTTAAGAGCTTAAGAGAAGATTGACTACGGCTCCTATTTTGATTTTACCGGATCTGTTAGAACCTTTCGTTGTGTATTGTGATGCTTCTTTGTTGGGTTTGGGAGGTGTTCTGATGCAAAAAGGGCAAGTGGTAGCTTATGCTTTAAGGCAACTTAAAGTTCATGAGAGGAATTATCCGACGCATGATTTAGAGTTGGCCGCCGTTGTCTTTGTGTTGAAGCTTTGGACACATTATTTGTTCGGATCGAGGTTTGATGTGTTTAGTGATCACAAGAGTTTGAAGTACTTGTTCGATCAGAAAGAATTGAACATGAGGCAAAGGAGATGGTTGGAATTCTTGAAAGATTATGATTTTGGTTTGAATTATCATCTTGGAAAGGCGAATGTTGTAGCCGATGCATTGAGTAGGAAGTCATTGCACATGTCTATGTTGATGATTCGAGAGTTTGAATTGTTGGAGCAATTTAGATATTTGAGTTTGATTTGTGAAGCGACGTCTTCGTGTGTTAAGCTTGGGATGTTAAAGCTTACGTGTGGCATTCTTGACGAGATTAGAGAAGGTCAGAAGTCAGATTTGAAATTAGTCGATGTTATGACATTGATTAATCAAGGCAAAGGTG
Organism: Lathyrus oleraceus; assembly: GCF_024323335.1. Lineage (NCBI taxonomy): Eukaryota > Viridiplantae > Streptophyta > Magnoliopsida > Fabales > Fabaceae > Lathyrus > Lathyrus oleraceus. Next base: position 197,143,933 of record NC_066585.1, read on the forward strand.
GTGATTTTCGGATTGATGAGAATGGTATCATGAGGTGTCGTGATCGAGTTTGTGTTCCGGATGTTGCGGATTTGAGAAAGAGGATTCTTGAGGAAGGGCATAGAAGTGGTTTGAGTATTCATCTTGGTGCTACTAAAATGTATCAAGACTTGAGAAAGATATTTTGGTGGCAAGGTATGAAGAAGGATGTAGCGGAATTTGTGTATTCATGTTTGACTTGTCAAAAGTCAAAGATTGAACATCAAAAATCGTCTAGTTTGATGCAACCATTATCTATTCCCGAGTGGAAGTGGGATAATATCTCTATGGATTTTGTTTCGGGCTTGCCGAGGACATCGAGTAATTGTGAGGCGATTTGGGTCATTGTGGACAGGTTGACGAAATGTGCTCATTTTATTTCGATGAGGATGGATTATTCGATGGAGAGACTTGCTAAGTTGTACATCGAAAGGATTGTGTGTTTGCATGGTATTCCGTCGAGCATTGTTTCGAATAGAGACCCGAGGTTCACTTCGAGATTTTGAGAAGGTTTTCAAAGTGCTTTGGGTACGAAGTTGCGTTTGAGTTCAGCGTATCATCCGCAAACTGATGGTCAAACGGAGAGGACTATTCAGTCACTTGAAGATCTTTTGAGGTCTTGTGTTTTGGAACAAGGAGGAAATTGGGATAGTTTCTTGCCTTTGATCGAGTTTACGTATAACAACAGTTTCCTTTCGAGTATTGGAATGACACCTTTTGAGGCTCTTTATGGCAGAAGGTGTAGAACTCCTTTGTGTTGGTACGAATCGGGAGAGAGTGTTGTGGTTGGACCCGAGTTGATTCAAGAGACTATGGATAAGATTAAGATGATTCAAGAGAAGATGAAGGCTTCTCAGAGTCGTCAAAAGAGTTATCATGATAAGAGGAGGAAAGCTCTTGAGTTTGAGAAAGATGAGCATGTGTTTCTTCGAGTTACGCCAATAACGGGTGTTGGTAGAGCTTTGAAGTCGCGTAAGTTGACGCCGCGTTTCATTGGTCCTTATCAGATTTCCGAGAGGGTAGGTGAAGTGGCATATCGGATTGCATTGCCACCGTCACTTTCTAATCTTCATGATGTGTTCCATGTGTCTCAATTGAGGAGGTACATTGCGGATCCATCACATGTTGTTCCATTAGATGATGTGCAAGTGCGGGATAATTTGACGGTTGATACATCACCTATGCGAATTGAAGATCAAGAAGTGAAGAAGCTTCGTGGTAAGGAGATTGCTTTGGTGAAAGTGATATGGGGCGGAGTCGCCAATGGCAATATTACTTGGGAACTCGAGGATAAGATGAAGGAATCGTATCCGGAGTTGTTCGTTTGAGGTATTTTCGAGGCCGAAAATCTTTTAAATGAGGGAGAGTTGTATCAACCCAATTTTAGTAATTATTTCTTATATTATTATTATTATATTTTAATTTATTTATTTGGAGTGTTAATTAATTAATTGGTTGTTAGGTGGTATAATAATTGATTATATTAATTAAATTGGTTTGTTAATTAATTATTTAGTTCATATGAGATATAATGAATAATGGAATTAATTAACTTGGTATGTATATTTAGTTGGTTTGATTTATTTGAATTAAATAGAGATATTTAAATATTAGGTCTTATTGGGCCTATTAATTAAATTAGAAGTATCATGCTTTAAACCCAAATAGAATACTAGTATATAAGAGGGGAGGAGAGTGAGAATTAAGATTCATTTGATCATTTGAAGGCAATAGAGAAAGAGGAGAGGAAAAGTAAAGAGAAGAGCTAGGGTTTCCAGAAAATTGAAGAGGTAAGGGGGGAATCCTTATTATTATGGGTTTGTATGATTGGGTCAATGGGTAGATGTATGTTTAGGTTAAATTCCTTAATTTTGTATGGTTGTTTGGAATTGTTAGGTTTTGATGAGTATGCTCGATTGTGGTGATTGATTGTGTTAAAACTACAAATTAACGTTATATATTTAGAATATTATGTGAGTTGTAATTTTCTAAACGTGTGGCTTTTTACGGAATCGAAATCGGAGGTCCGGAAGTCCTCCAACGATGAAAATCGCAGAAAATTCTGCATGCTGTCTGTCACAATCGCGACCCTTTTTTTTATGTTTTATTGTCGAAATCGTTTTGGTCATAACTTTTGATCCGTAAGTCCAAATTGAGTTTCGTTTGAAGCGTTGGATAGCTAAAACAGAAGGCTATAACTTTGTTTCAGGAATAAAATAATTTTGAAGATTATTTCATGGACGTTTTTGGGGTTGAAGAAGATGAAAATTATGTTGGGAAATTTAGAAAACAACAACTTTTTAGTAACGCCTTCGTGCACGGTTTTATTCATAACTTTCAACTCGTGAATCATTTTGGGTTGGGGTTTAAAGCATTAGAAAGGTGACTCTAATAGATATTATGTGAATGGTGTATTTGTTATGAATGTGTATATGTACCATTGGTGGATTGTGAATGATATATTGTTATGAATGTGTATATGTACCATTGGTGGATTGTGAATGATATATTGTTATGAATGTGTGTATGTATCATTGGTGGATTGTGAATGATACATTGTTATGAATGTGTATATGAACCATTGGTGGATTGTGAATGATATATTGTTATGAATGTGTATATGTACCATTGGTGGATTGTGAATGATATATTGTTATGAATGTGTTTATGTACCATTGGTGGATTGTGAATGATATATTGTTATAAATGTGTATATGTACCATTGGTGGATTGTGAATGATATATTGTTATGAATGTGTATATGTACCATTGGTGGATAATTCATAGAGTTAAATTATGGTGATATGTGGAATGTTAAGATGGTAGAGATGATCTTAATTGCATATGTCTTGGTATTTGTACATTCATTCATGGCATGCATGGTCGGCTTCATAGTGGAAGCGGTGAAACTGTGGGTTCACATGGTAGCACACGTTGATCCTTAATTGGAAATAGGCGTGGTAGATAGACGTTGATCCTTAATTGGAAATAGGCGTAGCAGACGTTGATCCTTAATTGGAAATAAACGTGGTGGCTTGGATTCTAGATGTTGAATCGGAAAGCGGTGGAACGTTGGGTCCATATAGACGTTGATCCTTAATTGGAAATAGGTGTAGCAGATGTTGATCCTTAATTGGAAATAGACGTGGTGGCTTGGATTCTAGATATTGAATCGGAAAGCGGTGGAACATTGGGTTCACATTGAGGTACCGCATGCATAAAGTCACATGTCTTGCATTGAGTCACATTAGAGTTATGTGATAATTGAGTGTATGCATTATTATGATTGTGATGTGTGTATGAGATATGGTAATTGAATGTGATGATGTTTGGGTACATAACTTGACAACATATGTGATTATGTGATAATTGTAATTATGTGTATATTTGAGAATATAATATTGGATTTTAATATTGTACTCCTTGAGTTTGATGGATGTTTGAAACATGTGAAACAGATGTTGGTGAATATTGTTTACATGGTTATGCAAAGTGTGATGAATTCCTTTAATTGTTGATTTAATCGTTATGCTTGATTATACTTTTCATAATGATTTGAATTCTCACCCTTTCTGTTTGAATGTTACCTTTACATGGGTATCGTGCAGATACTCATGAGTAGTATTGCTGAAGTAAGTGAACGGTAGCACTCGAGGTTAGTTGGAGAGCTTCAGTGCTTTGTTTTAGAGACTAAGTAGTGAGTCAATGATCTGGTCATGTAACACTGGGTAGATTGGTAGTATTGAACTCGTGTCTTATTTGGATACGTTTTATGGTATTACTTATGAACATGTTTAATTGAAGAGATTATTGAGAGATGATCATGGTATGGGACATGGATCATTTTATGAAATGCAAGAGTATTCATTATTTTCCGTTGCGAACGCATATTCTTGAATATTCATGAAAATTAAAAAGGTGTTATTTTAAATGACCAGGTGTATTGGATATTGATGATGAATGATGTTTGGTTTTCGAAAGCTTTTAGTTTCGAAAACGTCGACGTGACACCCTTTTGTTTATATGTGTGCTTATTTACTCTGATTATATGTTAAGTATTTTGGGGTAGAAAAAGGGGTGTTACACCACCCACCAATTTTGACGCCACCTTGTAGAAATAAAAGTATGAGATTGTACATTTCTGCATCTGATAAAACCTTAGGGAGCATGTTAGCGCAAGAGGATGATAATGGTGTCGAAAGAGTTATTTATTACCTCAGCAGGGTTTTAAACGATGTAGAAACTAGGTATAGCATGATCGAAAAGTTATGTTTATGCTTATATTTCTCTTGTACAAAATTAAAGCATTATATCAAACCTGTTGACGTGTATGTTTCATCTCATTATGATATTATTAAACATATGTTATCTAAACCAATTTTGCATAGTCGAATTGGGAAATGGGCATTGGCATTGACTGGATTTTCCTTAACATATATGGCATTAAAAGTTGTGAAAGGGCAAGTAGTAGCAGACTTTATAGTCAATCACTCCATTGATGTCGCCGCTTTGAACTATGTTGAATTAGGGCCGTGGAAGCTATACTTTGACAGATCTAGCCATAAAAATGGCACAGGTGTCAGAGTCGTAATTATTTCTCCAAATAAAATTCCAACGACATTCCAATATAAAGTAGAAGGTATTTGTTCAAATAACTAAGTTGAATACGAAGCCCTCATAGCAGGACTTGAAATGTTGTTGGAATTGGGGGCAACTCAGGTCGAGATAATGGGAGACTCAGAGCTAATCATAAAACAGATCACAAAAGAGTATAGGTGTGTTAAGGAGAATCTGATCATGTATTTTATAATCGCCAGTCGATTATTGAAAAAATTCGAAATGGTTTATATTCTACCTATACCACGAATAGAGAACATGATAGCTAATGACCTGGCCCAAATCACATCTAGGTATAAAATTTCGAGAGAAAAGTTGCACAAAGTCATAGAAGTCAGGGGAAAGGTAGTGGCAACCAGATTAACTACCCTGGATTTAGAACATACAAGATTAAGATGTGCTGATGAGGGAAATTTTGAAGTATTGGCAATAGATAGCTTGGCAGATGAATACTGGAGAAAACCAATAGTAGTATACCTACAGAATCCCACAGCCTCTACTGATCGAAAAACCAGGTATCGAGCATTAAGTTATATTCTTTTGGGTTCAGAGTTGTTTAAGAAATCTCCGGAAGGAATTTTGCTGAAATGCCTCAGTGAGTCAGAGACATACTTTGCCCTTTCAACTGTACATAGTGGAACATGTGGGGCACACCAAGTCGGTCATAAGATGAAATCGCTTTTCTTTCGACAAGGAGTGTATTGGCCTATTATGTTGAAAGACTGCGTTGAATTCGCGAAGGGATGTCAAGAATGCCAGGTGCATGCAGGCATACAACATGTCCCTGCAAATGAATTACATTCTATCATCAAACCATGGCCATTTAGAGGTTGTGCTTTGGACTTGATTGGAGAAATTCGACCTCCCTCATCAAAAACTAAAAGATACATATGGTAGGAGTTGATTATTTCACAAAGTGGATTGAAGCCATACCTTTGCCAAATGTGAGCCAAGAGGATGTGATCGAATTCATTCAAAAGTATATTATTTATAGGTTTAGAATTCTAGAAATAATCACAACGGATCAAGGATCAGTATTTACTGGTCGGAAGATGCAGGAGTTCGCCACAAACATGGGTTTCAAATTGGTAACGTCGACACCCTATTATGCTCAGGTTAATGGACAAGTCGAAGCTGCCAATAAGGTGATCATTAGTTTGATTAAAAAACATGTAGGGAAAAAACCTAATAATTGGCACAAGACTCTGGATCAAAATTTATGGGCATGTCGTACGTCCCCTAAAGAGGCTACTAAGTCGACCCCTTTTCGCCTAACTTTTGGCCATGATGTTGTCTTGCCAGTAGAAATCCACTTGCAATCACTAAGGATTCAGAGGCAGCATGAACTCCCCACAGAATCATATTGGAGCATGATATTGGATGAATTTGTTGATTTGGACGAGGAAAGGTTAAGTGTCTTAGAATTACTAAGGCAACAAAAGAAAATGATAGGAGTCTCTTATAATAAGAAAGTTAAAGTTAAAAGCTTTACGCCTGGAGATTTGGTCTCGAAAGTGATCCTTCCAATGGATCGGAAAGATAGAGCCTTGGGGAAGTGGTCCCTAAAATGGAATGCCCTTTCCAAATTCTGCAGAGTTTTTCTAATGGTGCCTATGAGATCGAAGAGCTCAGCGAAGATAGGAGGATTCTAAGAATAAACAGGAAGTATTTGAAAAAATACCAACCGACAATCCAAGAGGTAAAAATAAGAGACGAGTAACCACGTAAATAAAGCAAAAGCCAAAATGGTAAAAATGCCAAAATGGTAATAATAAAGTCATAAGGCCAAAAGACCAATATTTATTACAATGAGAAATTTTGTTACACCATCAGACAAATAAGAATAACATTAAAACGGAAGATTGGCTTTAATCTGAAGATACTTGGCTTTGAGGAGCTCTAACCGTTTTTCGCACAAAGATCTTTTTGAGCAAAGGAGTTTGACGTCAGATTCAAGTTGTCGAGATTTTTCGACAAACTCCATGCCAAGTGATAGATCTTGAGCCATCGAAGCATCATCAAATTCCAACACTTGTTACATGTCCTTTTCACCATCAGAGATTTTGCCCTACAGTTCTGGTATTTGCTGTCTCCAGGAAGCAATGTTACGATCATGAGCATCGAATTTCTCTTTATTCTTTTGTTTCATCTGTTCCGACTCTATGACCTTATTGGTATATTCTGTAGCAGCATCCCAAGCTGCAGCCTCAGAACCAGATTTTTTCTCTATCTCTCCCGTAAGGTGAGGTAGCAACTTGTGATCAGCGACAACTTGGTCGATCATGGTCCCTATTGTCGCATTACGCGAAAAAAACGGCGGGAAACGAAGACAACAGAGCCGCCACCGTGCGTTATTTATCCTAAAAGAGGGAAAGGAAACGCTCGAAGTAAACCTGGAAAAGACATGGTCTCGCGACCAAAGAGAATGGGATCGGGAGTCGGTTATGCGAAGGGAAGGTATTAGCACCCCTACGCATCTGTCGTACTCGACGGGATCCACGCACAAAAGGAAGGAAAATGGTTGCTAAAACACTGCTCAAACACACATCAAACACTGGCTGACAGAGACACAAGAAAACAAACGAAACTGACTCGGCAGGATATCGCATCCTGGGCCTACTTAGTCTATCAAGCATAGACATCAGAGTCGAAGTAGTTCGGACTGGGAAAAACACATGCTCGCTAGGATGTCGCATCCTATGCATACGTATCTTCTCGGACGAAGAAGAATCAGAGCATCCGTAGCTCGGCTCACGCACGCCAAACAAAACCACACAAACACGGGCAAACATGGAACCCGAATGCCAATCGCTGGACTTATATCAGCTTCCGAACCAAACACACCCACACTGGAACCCGAATGCCAATCTCTAGACTTATATCAGCTTCCAAGCACACAACAAGAGGATACGGAATGCCAATCGATGGGCTTACATCCATCTCCTGACACATACAAAGACAAAACAAAAGGGCGCTCAGAGAGATCAGCTCATCTCCTGCCTACGTACCTCATCTGGTACGAGGATCAGGGCGACGTAGTTCCCCTACGAAGGGAGAAAGGACTAGCCTAACCAGATAACAAAGGGAGACACAACTAGGGAGACTACGACTCGAGCCTAGATGTTATCATGCATATCATCCCTAAGTTAAGGTTGCTATCTAACTTGCACAGGAAGCAAGCTAACCTAAACATGACTTGCACAGGGAGCAAGCCAAACTAACCCTAACTTGCACTGGAAGCAAGCTAAACTAAAAAAGCACAAACACACAAGCACAAATAGCACACACTATATGCAATCAGTTGGCTCAATCAAGGTTAGGTTTTAGTCGAGGGGTCATATCAACCTCGACAAACAAACCACTGTAACAGGGTAATGTTAGCTCTTAACCCTAACATTGAGAGTTAGGGTGAAGCAGATGAAATGGTGAGTGAAGATGAGACTTCACAACTCTTATCCCTGGCCAGGGAGAGCTTCAAGACAATGAAAGTGTGGGTTCAGAAAGTTGGAACCCTTCTACACTTATGACTGACACAATGTACAATGATCTTGGGTTAGTATCTACAATGCATCAACACAGTGGTGTGAGCAAAGCAGGTGACACACAGAATAGGAGGGGATGGATTGCACATCCCTGGTATCTGCCAATGCCTCTTCACTTAGGAGATCTTTGGATATGTACAAGGACAAAAGTAAACAAACACAAACATTGCCTCTTAAGGAGGACTTCAGACAGGTGCCTGGCCAAGTAACAGGCCAGGTCTTCCAGACTACATGGAGAAAAGAAATCCTACCTCAATGCTCAAGCTATCAAGCAAAGCCAAAGCAAGTTCACAAAGGAACTATAGCAACTAAAGTACCTGAAATCAATCCAACATAATCAGTATACCAGACAAACAAAAGTCAAACAGAAAATTACAAGTCCACAGCACAAACAGATAACAAGCATCAATGCACAAAGGTGCAAGCCACAAGGCCTAAGCATAAGTCTCAATGCCTACAAAACCAACTCAAAGTTAGTCATAAACAAGCAATAAACCAACTCCAATTGAGTGCACATCATCAAGTATAAGCAATTGTGCTCTTTGACCTGAAACAAAGCTCAAACATTAAGCACTAACCACTAGCACAAGACTAGGGTCAAAATGGGAGCAATAAACCAAAACAGAACATGAAAATTATCCAAAATCAAGATCAATCAAATAAGAATCAAATCCAAGTGGTCTCATGTTCATATCATTCACCAATATCATTTCATAAGGCAAAGAGTGCAAAGCATGCAATTTAGAACCTCATAGAACCAAACAGAATGATTCAACTCAAATCAACTCACAAACATTTAATAAATCCCCAAAAAATTCATGGTCAAACAGCATTCATAACATGACCTACACACCAAATTTCAAGTCATTTGGACCAAGGGAAGCAAGTCAATTAAATTCCAAAAGTCAAAACATGTTCAAACAAGCTCATACAAGGCACCAAATCATGCATCAACTTCAAGCAATCATAAAATAGAAACCAAACATGATAAATGAATGAAACCAAAGCCATGGCAAACTTCAAGATGTCTATAATACACATGCCAAATTTCAAGTATATCCTATAAACAACAAGAATTTCACAAATCAAATATAGTCATGACTCACAAAAGGTTCACAATTGGTCAAACAGGGGAGAAATTCTCAAACAAATAGGAAATGCATTCAAAAATTCCAGAAAAACTCACAAGCAAACTAAACATTCATAAGTATCATCATGCAAAAATCCAGATTAATTTGAGTTTAATAGGCATGGTAAATAAAATCAAGAAGTTGGACATGAAATGGTGTGACACAAATTGTCACACCTCCAAAGATCAGGTCATATCTCTCAAACCAGGAATGCAAAAATCACAAACTATATACCAAAATTCTCCTCAAGGTGTCTAGATTATGCACACAAAATTTCAGCTCCATCCAATTAAGCATCATCATTTCATGATCAAAATGGTAAACAAGGTGCAACAAATGACATGTGAAAACAAACCCTAGCCAAAACAGAAATCCACACGTGCACAATTTCCAAAAAAATCATCAAAAAATACTAGGAGTGGCAAGGATCATCATGAAAAAAACCTCATGTTAATTGGACAAACCATCAAGAAGTTATGAATTTTCTATTGAGAAGAAAAAATAAAAAATGAATGGAGAGGCATGGTGAAACATGGAAGCATATGTGAAAAAAATAATGCAAAGCCAAAATGAGAAGTGTCCTCGCTCGGAATCGAGCCTTGTTCACATTTGAAATACGCGCGTTTCAAGTGAAACGCCGCGTTTCACTAAAAGACGTGGCGTGCTCTCATTGGCTTCATGGCGCGAAAACACTGAAAACATGCAAAACATGGAGGCAACGGATCTAACACGAGTTCTGGGCAAGGAAATTAGGGTTCTACACGTTCTTCATCATGCTCATCACTCAAGAACGAAGTTGCACATAAATTAACAAGTGATATATCATTGAACTCGTCTTCTCAAGCACAACAACAATCCATAACCAATTAAGCCTAATTCTAACTAATAAATCCAAATCGAGCGAAATAAGTTCTACATCTCAAACTTAAATTCATGATAACTCTCTCAATTCTTGATGAAAATCCACGATTCAAAGTGCAGTACAATCAGCATGGCAAGATCTATGATAAGCATATCAACATTTCAACATTTGCAAGATTCGAATTCCAACCTGATTTGAAGAGCAGAAATGGATTCGTGGTTGTTTGGCCTTGTAGTGTAGAAACAACACTTGCTTGATGCTTATGTTGATGAATGGAAGGAGTTTCGAAGCTCAATTGTGCTGGATCTAGCTCGAATGTGCAGCTGCCATGGATGATGCTCTATGTAACAGTCCAAGAGTTTGTTCGAATGTGGATGAATCCTTGCTTGTAGAAGGTTCAACAATGATTGTAGATGATGAAACAATGAAGAACAACACGAGTTCTTTGGAAAATTTGCAGAAAAAATCAAGAAGAAAAGTTGAGAGAATTTGCTATTTTTGGATCTAGATCTGTGTGAATGAAGTGCTAATGATGAATTCAGTTAGGATTAACTATTTATATGTGCTGTTAATCATTTGTGTTAACCCAGTTTAGCTGAAATGGAAGTGATTAGTGAAAATGCAAGTTTATGCTAAATTGGCCAAAATAACCTCATGTATGCAATGCCTTGCTACAGTGCACGAAAACCTGTCCAAACACACTCCAAATTTCATTTAAGACCAAATTCAAGTGGAATTATGTGTGGAAAATGCATACTTTTGAAAGTCACTTTTTTCCCTCTCTTTTTTAAATTCAAGTCACTTGAAAAATGCCATTTTTATGTGATGACTTTTGATGAAATGCAATGAATTTTTTGGATAGAGCATGTCAAATGGAGATTGTAGCAAAAAACCCCACTCAATTTGGCCAAATGGTGTGAAAGTTATCCCACTTTGAAGTTCAAAAGTTCTTGACAATGATTTGATCATAACTTGCCAACCACACATGAGAAATGCATGTTATTGGACCTTTTGGAAAGGTGAGAACAAGATCTTCAACTTTCATGTTGGACAAAATTTCATTTGAAGCTTGTATGATGATGTAAATTTGAGGAGAAGACCTTTTCATTTTGGGCAATTTGAAATTACAGGTCACTTACTATTTTTGGAAACTTTTCATCTGACCTCAAATTCTTCAATCTTGATCTTTGAAATATCAAATGAGACTTGTATGGACATGAATGAGGCCTCTCAAACCATCTCCCACCTTCAAATCCATGAATTCAGGCATAGTTGACCACAGTTGACTTTCTAGGATTTCAGATGAAATTCAGCTTGACTGTGGAGCTTTGATCATCCAATCCTTGGTCAAACCACTTCAAAAGGATCCCTAGGTCATATGAACTTGTTGAATCAACCCTAGGGCTTTGCTTCAATAGGAAATGCACTATTTTGCTTGCTTGACTGATTCTCCTGACCAGTCTTGACCTAATCTTGTCTGATGGCTTGCACTTGGGCAAAGGACAATGCAATGCTATGCAGTGGACAATGTAATGTTAATGACCTAATGATGAAAATGTATGTACAAAATGGTAGGTGCAAATTTGAGGTGCTACACCTATCTCCAGAATAACGTTCTCCACTTCAGGGGAGGCTTCTAGCAAGTTAACCTAGATAAGAAGAGCTTTCAGAGTTAAAGGGGCAGAAGGATCAACCAACAACAATAGAAACAAGTCACCCTTAAAGACTTTGTCCTTGATTTTAGAAAGGATTTCGCCCGCAGAGGTGCTCGAAGGCTGATCTTCTGACATTGAAGTGTTATGACTCTGATCAAAATAACTCTCCCTACAATTTAACATCGCCTTTAAATACTCCAGTGGTTGACTTCTCTTTAAGATAACCAACTTTTCTGCAGAAATGACACCAATGCTACTTGACGAAACGCCAACCGTTGGATTGTCGGCCATTGCAGGGGTTTGAGTTTGAGCATGTTCTTCACCCACATTGGCTCTTCTTTTTGTTTGGCTCTCGATGTTATCAGGGTTAGTCGCCAGATTTCCTTCATTCGCTTTCTCTACCACCATGTCTTCGACGCCCCATCCCTCGCTCTGAGGCTCATTCATTTCTGCCGCTGTGTGTAGACCAGCCCCGGGGGTTTCTTCATCATCATCTAGTTCATCCTCAACCATAGGGACTTGATTACCTTGGGCCTCATTTTCCTCGCTCGAGTCAGTCTCATGACCAGAGTCACTGGTATGATAATGTTGAGTGGTGGTTTTTGGTGGCGAAGCATCGAGGGTACCGGTTGGAGGTTGATTAATCTCGCTCATGGACCACTTTTTAGAGGATGGTCGATAGGTGGGCTCGTCAGTGCTGTTCAAAACATCTGGCATAGAGGCAGGCTTGGAGGAGGAAGCTTTCTTGGGAGGAATGATGGTGCTCGCGTCACCCTAAAGTCAATACAAGCAGAAGGTGTAAATGACTAAAAGAAGCAAACAAGTGAAGAGAATTGGGGGGGTACCTTATAACCTTCGACCTTGGGGCTAGAATTGTCGCTCTCGCTTTGAGCTGCTGTTACTCTTGCCATTTCTTCAGGAGTAGGTTCTTGGATAACAAGTGCAGCGAACCTTTTTCTTGAGAGTTTTGTGTTTGGTTGATTCGAGGGGTCGATGGGTTTTGGCTGTGGCTTCCTCTTCCTCGAAGTGAGATCCAGAATAGGCGACATGTCATCTTCGTTAGAGTCCACGGTGATGGGGGTAGCAGTGGGTTTTTGGATTTGTAGGGGACTCACCGGAGGTTTTCGAGCAACCTGAAACAAGCATTAAATGTTATATCATCAATGTATAACAAGGATAAAGGAACAAAGAAAGAGAGGTACCTTTGCAGGTTTGCTACTTCTTTCAACCTTCGAGTCAATGGGTCTTTTGTTGGTGTGCTTTTTGGGGAGGATCCTGATAGCTAGAAAAAAAAACAAGAAGAAACAATCAATGTTAGTTAAAAGAAATTCAAAGGGAATCTACTTCGAGGGAAGTCCCCTGTATCACACCTTCACATATGTTTGATTCGATTCAGACATCTTTGATCCCTATATGAAGGTGCCCTTTGAAACTGCCTAAAGTGTGTTTAGTCGCAAGCACCCGCTGAGCCTTTTTCTGAGATTGTTATTGAAGGATTTTAATGGAATCTCCACAAATAAACCAATCTGGGAATAGGGGTGCAAGAGCCACTCCGAAGTTAGCATTTGGCAGTGGAGGAAACTTTGGGGGAAATGATTTAAGAGCCATTTCATAGCGTTTCTCACAGGGATGTATGAGGGAATATTTAAAGTTTCTAGTTTCTTTGAAAACTTCTCTTTGAGCGTAACAGCTGCTTCGCGGATGGTTCAACTAAGATCATCAGGTTGATAGGCAGTTTTGAAAAGCTTAAATTTCTTTTATAAGCGTATAAGTACCTTTCTTGGTCCTTTCCTGCACAAGGAGAAAAGCTTGGTCAAACAATTAAATAAATGAGGTAACATCGCATAATTCCTCGATGTAATATTTGGCCCACTACTTCCCAAATTCTCAACTACAAAGGAAGCTAGGCTCAAAATGAAATGGAGTCAACTGGGTCCTGCCAGTATACTTGGCTATTTGTTTGAAAGTCGTAGTTTCAGTATGAACGAGCTTGTGAAGGAGGAAGCTACTCTTCTTGTCGTATAGGCATTTCGGGAAGACATGGACCAACCCAAATTATCGAGCAACAAGGTTGGGCTGGTAAGTTATTAGTGTGACTTGGACTTTTGAAGGGTTAAATCGAAGGGTAAGGATCCGAGGCATCAAGAAGGCTTCCCAAATTAGCAAGGATTTTGTTTCTTGCTTTTTAGATAAGGAAGGAAAAGTCCTGGTAAACCATCTAGGGCCAACTTTCCTGAGAGCGAAGGGAGCCATACTCGAAGTAAAATTATGACTTTTAGAGAACATCATGATGTAACTCATGAAGGTTGATTGAAGAGCCCGTCCTTCGTCCCTGGGGGTTAGTTGAGCTAACCTCGGTCCTTCGACTCTCCTGCGCCTGATTTCTTCGCTATCTTCATCAACGAGGCCCTTGTTGGGCAGATTAGCCTCGAATGTGGCATTGAGCCAAAATTGTAATAACCAAAAAGGGCCAGACAATAGAAGATTTCCTTTGTCCCCCAAATTATTTAGTTGAGCCACTCTGTCGCTTAAGGATTCGTACAGGCTGGCCAAAATCATCTCACTTAAGCACACATCATGCCTCGCATGCAGTTGATTAACTAAGGTGAGATATTTCTTGGCCACTTGTAATGATTTCGAGCAAAACACAGAGTGACACAACCACAAAGCCAGGAAAGCTATATGCTCCACATCAGAGACAATTTCGGTGTCTTTATCATGATAATGAACTATATGTGTTGAAAATGTTGCTCTTGTAGTCGAAAAGGAAATGGTATCTATGGAGTCAACATCAGGATCATAAGTGTGGGCACTGGGTTTCAGCCCTGTGAGAGCGGCCATGTCGAAAAGTGTGGGGGTGATCATTCCACAAGGCAGATGGAAGGTATAGTGTGTGTTGTCCCAAAAGTACAACGAAGAAACTAACATAGGGTTACTATAATCCAGGTCCAATTTCGACAACATAATAAGGTCGTATATCCCTATATCTTTCCAAGCCTGAGATTTTTGTTTCTCTATTTTGTTTAACCGATTGGAGTAATCAGTGGGATCTTTGAAAGTTGGGGTGGCACGAAAGACTCTAAAACCATTGTTCATAAACCTTAAATCTATAGCGTTTTCAGCCGGGGGGGTTTCAGAAGAAGAAGTTCTAGGGTTTTTAGCTTGTCCTATGGGTTTGCATTTATGATAAGACGGAAAAAACTCTCTAAGCTTGTTGGTATCAGTGTCTAAGTCTGCTAGAGGTCCAGATAAGGCGTAAGTTTTATTAGAGACAGAAACATGAATGAGTACCTGAGAAGCATAAATCCAACGTTGTTCCTTTGTCTGAGGTTCTGGTAGGTACTGACGATTACCAACAGCAAGGGGGCGGATAAAGTAGCAAATGGCGGAAGTTCAAAAATTTTCTTCGGAGCTTTGGACCTATTGGCAGTAGTTTTGAAAGAAACTCCTGTTCCCTTGAGAGTTCTGTTTGAAGCATCCATCGTTAAGGTTTAAAAAAGCGAAAATCTGGGTTTCAGTTAGAAAGGATTGGGAGAAAAGAAGGCTTGAACGTTTGAAAATGCAGAGAATGTGAGGAAGTTCTGAAATGGGTAAGTAATTGGGTTTTATAGACCTACAGGGAGACGTTTCAAATCAACATTAATGGTAGACAAGTTAATGGGACACGTGTATCCCTTGGGAAGTGTAGTGAAAATGGCAATTAATGCTATAACCATGATGTCCTAGGAGCTAGGAAACGTGATGAGTGGAAAAGATTCTGTTGTGGGCTGAAAAGACGTGGGTAGGAAAAAAACAATGATGACGCTGATGTCACTAGACAAATGGAGGAACTGAAAGGTTTTGCCAACATTGAGATACGTGGCAGTATCAGCCATTGAGGCGTCGAAGTAAGGTCTCAAAAAATGTCTTTCTCTCTTGTATGTCGAAAATGACATTTTTGGGGGGAAATCTGTCAGCTCAAATTTTTGACGCCCACTTCAAATTACCAAATTGGAAAGCATGTACAGCTGGCTTCGACTAAGAGGTGATTCGACCAGCTGAAGGTAGATTGTCTTAGCTGATTAAATAAAGATCAAGCTTATAGCTGAAATTTCGGAGCGGTTCCTTAAGGAGCGGTTAAAAGAAAAACGGTTTCAATCAAAGATTTGAAATTTAAATAAAGGAGGGAAAAGTATCTTCGTTAGAAACCACAAGGATACACGTGGAAGTAGAGTGAGCGAACATACACATGCAGGATGCCACGTGTATCAACGTGATTGAAGAACCCTCAGAGCGGTTATTTCGATCCAGTATAAATATAGGGTCTTAAAGTTAGAAAAGTGTGTCAAATTGTGTATAAAAACCTGCAAATTTACTAAGTATTCGTGTGAAAAAGAACTGTAAAACGCAGAATGTACGTTGTATACACCATTGTTTAATCATTTCAAAGCATTACAAAGTTATCTTTACTTTCTCTTCAGAAATATCTTTCCTTGCTCTTTACTCTCAAACGCTTTATTTCTTACTTCGTCATTTATAAGTTAAAGATCTTTAGTTCCTTTCGTTACTTTGAACTTTTACCTTACATTCTTAAAGATTCTAGCACTTACTAACCTTTTCGATTGCTTTTAATCCTTCTACAATTTCCCGTCATTTACTTCTTCTTTAATAGTTCTAAATACTGATTTAAGATTGTTCTTTTGT
This sequence comes from Lathyrus oleraceus, assembly GCF_024323335.1. NCBI lineage: Eukaryota > Viridiplantae > Streptophyta > Magnoliopsida > Fabales > Fabaceae > Lathyrus > Lathyrus oleraceus. Next base: position 197,160,440 of record NC_066585.1, read on the forward strand.
TCAAGTCACTCTTTTGTCTTTAATTTTTATTTAACGCTTCGATTCAACGTTTAGTTCGATCATTTATCAACTTTACACTTACCAGAAATTTAGCACATGTCCTAGGATCAATTTGATCGATCCTGTAAGTGACCAAATTTAGAAATTTGGAAGATCAGCGATTGTTTACCATTTTTCAAGGTAAACAGCCTCATAGTGTGAGGATTGTTACTTAGAGTGACACCTCACTGTATCACACCCACACATCATCCCACCTGTTGAGCATACATATCTTGTTGGGTCTTCTGATGCTAGGGTACCTGTCGATGACATGTCACCGCCGTCGTCTCCTACAACTGACGCCGATGATCAGCAGCGCCTCCAAATGATTGCAGTTATTATGGATAATCTCATGGGTTTGGTAAACCCAGATGACAAAGTTTATATTGGATTATCTCGTGTTGCACACACAACCTATTTAACTTGCCAAATAGTTTCTTATTGCTTCATACGTTAGCTTTATTTTTAGTCAATATTCTTCCAAATTTATCTGAATTTCCTCATAAAAATCGTGTAATGATGAATGTCATCACGTTCCTCACCCAATACTTTCCACCAAGCAAAATGACACTATTAAGGAATCAGATAACTTGCTTTAAGCAAACTGATGGTGAATCGCTCTTCAAAGCTTGAGATCGTTTCAAGGAAATGATGAGATTGAGTCCACACCATGGGTTAGAAAAATGGTTTATAGTCCATGCATTTTATAATATTCTTCTCTACTCCACAAAAATGGCCTTAAACTTTACTTCGAGAGGGGCCTTAATGAATAAAGATTATGACGAAATCTAGACCCTTATATGAGGATAATACATAAAATCACTACCAACATGGAAGCAAACACGCTCATATAGAAAAATCCTAAAAAAAAGAGTAATACACGAATATAGTGTCTTTGACCATATCAACACTAAGGTAGATGTCCTAACAAAAATAATAGTCAAAGAATTCAACACATGTAAATTTATACAAATATTTGTTAAAATAAAAATTATTATAAAAAATAAAATATGAGTAAAACAAATTTCTTTTCAAAATATATTTTAAAATAAATTTATCAAAAAATTCCAAACATATTTGATTTTATTTTTCCTCAAAACAATTTTTAAAAATTAATTTATAAAATAAAAACTCATTCAAATATAAAAACCCTCTATTTTGTGTCAAATTTCAGTTTCTCTCCCATATAAAACACATACCATTAATAAAACCCAGTCAAACAAAAGTAAACACAAAATTTGAACAAAATAGAAAATATTACTACAAATATCGAAGATCATACCTTAATCGAACACTTGAAGTAAAATTGGTTTCATTCGTGTAAAGCTTGATGGGTAGGGTTTTCTTTCTTGATTTGGAAGGAAGAGCTTACCGATGCATATTCTGTCAAACCCCTTTTGCCCTTGCCGATCATGTTCTCTCTCGGGTAAACCTCTATCTGAACTGTTCAATTCCGTTACTGAGAGATTCAACTTTTTTTTTGTTAATAGTTACTCGAGTCTTTGATTTTTATTGAACTTTAATTTTATATTAATGTTTGAAGATGGATGATTTTAGTCTCTGATTTGAGGTAAACCCTAGTATACCGTGTTTGCAGTTTTGAAATGCCTGAGTGATATATAAGATGGTGATGTTAATGAATTTATGGGTTTCGAATCGAGGTAATAAGTTGTTGGTTGAAAAATCAATGAGGGAAAAGGATTTCATAGATTTATTCTACGATGAATCATATGTGGAACTGGTTTTGCAACGCGGAAAGTTAAGATGAACTGTTGAGTTTGCTTTTAGGTAGATTGATATATGTTTTAATCGAGGTTTGGAATCGAGGTAATAGGTTGTTGGTTGAAAATTCAGCAAGGGAAAGGGATTTCATAAATTTATTCTGCAAAGAATCATATTGGGAGATGGTGTTGCATCACGTAAGTTAAGATGAAACATCGACTTTACTTTTGGGTAGATTGATATATGTTTTAAGCAGATATCGAGGTTAATGAAGGTGTTGTTGCCATTAAAAACTGGAATAATGTTAATGAGAGAATAGTATAAGATTACTTTATGGAGAATGGAGGTAGATTGTATTTCAGTCCACAACACAACTGTTAGTTGTTCTGATGATATGGGATTTATGGATCTGGAAAACAAATGAATCCCATCTCCTCGCCGTTTCTTCTCTTATGCAAAATAAGGAGTTCGTTCATTCATGATGCGAATCATGCCATTCTCTGCCATGGATTGAGACACATTCCCAAACGGGAAGATGTGAAAAGGGTGATTGAAATAGAATCTTGTCCTAGATAATTGTTATTATACAGTCCATTTTTTAAAATGTACCTAGTTCTTGTGTGCAAATTTTCTTTCTGATATGGCCTAGCAATTTGACTGTGGTTTATTTCTCTATGATGATCAGTCATTCAGCTGTAGTCGAGGGAGGGCATACCTTTTCAGCAAAGTGTAAGTTTATTTGAAACATTTGTTTATATCCCCTGTTCCCTGCCCCTTCCTCCTTTTCTCCCCATATTCATTATCATGCTTTCATATAGATCTACTTTGATATCTGTTCAGTATTGTGCTTCAGACAAACTTAGTTAACCCTCCCTGCAAGGGCCTCCCAATCCCTAACCTAAACCATCTTTTCTCTATTCATATGGAAAATGAATTAAAACACTAAGCATTTATCTTTGATATGTAATATTATGATTTTTTTCTGGCTTGCCCAATTAGCGCCTTTTCTTGCCATGAACCGTCCCATATAGCATCTTCTTGACTGACTATGTCATATAATCATTGTTTGTTAACTTTTGGTATTCGATAGGGTGAATGTTACACTTGGGACTCAAGTAGAGAGATTGATGATATCTGGAATGCATACAGTTGAAGACATATTTTGTTGCTGCTGTGGACAAATTGTTGGATGGAAATATGTGAGCTTTTCCTTTCCACCTCATTTCTTTTATCATACTTTTGGTCTTTTTAATGGGTTACCATCATACATCATGTTGATGATAAAGTATGTTACCAAAATGTAGTCAATAAATGATTTTTTGGGAAGGGTTAATGGACTTGAGTATTTCTGTGATATGATGGATTAACTTGATTTATGATAGGAGGACTTTATGACTCTTTTGATCCTAACAACCAACCCCAATGAGTAACAATGCAAATTAAACCTCAAATTCAGAAATGCTATACTCTTTATTTTTTCTTTGGTTTTAAAGAAATTGGAATTTGATCCAGGGTTTCCACGGGTATATTTTTATTCAAGAGGTAGTTCATTGACATCATTAATTTTGGGGATCAGTCTTGAAAGTTAAAATCAGCAATCGATTTTGATTGAATATGTAGGTAAATCAGAAATTCAATATTTGATTTTTTTAAATGTATATTAAACAGTTTAAACTGCCAACAACTTTTAACTAGTACAAGAACACACAGGAATGATTTTTCTGGTTTCCCAATAGATTGTGTTTATGTAATTCATTTAAAGAAATTGTTTTCTATTCCTTGAGAAGTTAACTTAAATTGATGCATTGCCATGAAACTCTGGATTTGTTTAATGTGATCCTGTTTGGGCTGAAAATCCCCAAGCGTTTAAACTTTTAACTCTATTAGGAGAGAGATGGGCTTTGCATTTGTTTAGATGGATTATCTATTGAAACAAACACTGTAACATCATTGACATGCAAGCACTTGGTTGACTCCGCAATCAATTTTGGTCTTATCTCCATATATATTAGCATCATTTTTTGACGAGCTCAATGCAGTTTGAAGTAATAATGTTTTGAATTCATTCAGATTATAGCACATGAGAAAAGTGAAGCATATAAAGAAGGGAAATTTGTGCTCGAGAGGTATGGAGTTAAATTTGATTTGAGTCTTCGACTTTGACCATGTTAAGGTAAACTAAAATTTGATTACTGTTGATGAATCACGCAGATGGAGGATAGTTGATGACGTTGAAGAGGAATTAAGTTTGGATGCTAATGCTAGTTCAAGCGAATCAGACGAAAACCCTTAGCAAGTTGCTCCTCCTTTCATGAATTCAAGAATTGTAGCTAAGCTAGAAAATATATCATATCTTTAGTTTTTTAGTATTCATTAACATAGAATTTCACAAAGAAACTCTCTAGTTGGAGAAGTTTATTACTTGATTTCAGCATTTATAAATCTTTTCATATGGAACTCAAAGTTGCTATTTCTTTATAGAGGGCAAGGCGTGCCTGCGCAAACATCCTGCAACTCTTGCAGGTTGATAGAGTAATAAAAGTTTTTTTGTACTTGTTCTCAATATATCTAATATATGTGGAAAGTTAGGTTACTGTTCCAGCAATACGTTTGCAGATACAATTTACAGTAGTAGGATTTGTTATATTATAATATAAAATCGTGGCTTCTCTCACTTTGAAACGGTTCTAACTCTGAGGAAGTAGGAGTTCATTATCTTCAAAGTCAATAATTTTGTGAAATTTGCTTTATGTTATTTTTCTACATCTGATTCAGACACTTTTTTTAAAGATTTGTGAGTGCTTCCTGCATTTGTTACATTACTGTGATCGAGTCAGTAATCAAAATCACATCACCAAAAATCATAACAAGTTGTATCTAAAGTCTGGTTTGATATTCAGCGAACAACCAAGTTGGATATGGATAAGTTTATGTGTGACAATGATTTTTTTTAGTCTTTGGAGGATGATGAAGGCCCTTGTATAGGGCTTGATATTGATGCCTTGAAAGGGCCTGCAAAACTTCATGCAACCCTCACAAGTAAGGACACGGATGATTTTCTAAGTAATGTTCACAACATTATGTGCTGCCTGAGGTTACAGATGAAGACACTGTTGTTAGTTAGGTGGTTACCACAGCGGCCAGAAGCATTCAACATGCCAACATTTTATTTTCTGAGTAAGTATAACTATCAAATTAATCTGAAATGTGCATTTGAAAAAACTTAGATCTTGAGCTTACAAATATAAATTAGACATTAGTAAGCCAGCCTTAAAAATAAGCAACTTAAACATAACAATGCATAATTGAGTCATAATTTACATCAAGATACAACTCATATAAAAGGAAGAGTACAATACCCACATAATTGATGCAGCAACAGAACACTGCTTCATTAGAAAATTCGAAACTCCCCATTGCGTTAATTTTCTGGGTTTGCTGGGGAGAATTTCATAGATAGTGAAGCTTTATAATAATGTCGTCGTATCTATATCTAGTACCTTTCTTGTGGAACAGTTTGTCCTTTGACAGATCCTGGCTGCACCGCTTGGCATTTCCGGCAAGGTGATATAAAAGACATGAACACTTTCTGTCCAAACCATGTTTTTGTGACAGTTTTTTCCTTGTTTTTACGGTTTCTTGCTTTGATAAGCTGATCCTGGTATTTCCTTAATTTGCTGCCCGTTTCTGCACTGATATGGTGTTGAATATCAATTTCTAGCAATGATCTTAGGGAAAGTGGGGGATTTGTGAAGAAAGATCTATTTTGTTGAAATGCAATTGCATGTGGCTTAATTTGTCCATTAGAAATCAACATATCAGCAGGTGTGATCTTGAATGGATTAGCAGCAGTAGAATATAATTCTGGTTTGATAGTGGAAAATTCAAAATCTGGGTTTGGCTTAGATGCTGCATGGTTATTTTGATGTTGTTGGTCTTGAATAGAAACAAGACCAGCAAAAGAGAATGAATCAGCTGAACTGCTATCTCCTGCTGCATCAGAGATATGCTTTTTTCTTTGTAGAGTACCCATTGATTTATGACTGAATTGGTCAGAGTCAGGATCCGTATATAAGTATGTTAAGTTTGACAGTTGTGTTAATGAATCATGACCTCATTCTTATATACGAGTTAGATGTGTTTACATGTGTTTGTTGCAATGAGATTATTACTGTGTGATGTGTTTTACTAGATCTTGCGGTTTATGAAAGGCCATGCATGGCCTGCAGATATTGAAGTGAATTTAATTTTCATTCGTTCAAAAATCTCTAATTATAATTTTCTTTCATCATATATGCATAATTTCTGTCAAGTGCTATTGGCCAAATTGTGTGACCTTTCTTAGACTTGGAAAGATATATCCAATTAGATTTTGTAAACTTTTCAAAAAAAGTTGATAATAGAAAAAGAAAATCCTACGGTCCAATTAAAATCAGTATTGCTTATTCATTGGAAGAAAACATGGTAAGAAAAGTACCACCAAACTAAAAATCCTTAATTTGAAAGGATATATGGCCAACACATTTGATTATGTATAGACTGAACTTTCGTAACTATATTAGTAGAATTAAAAAGTCCGAGATTATGTCATTGTTTGACTAATTATATGAAAATTACTTCACGGTCTTTTATTAAAGGTGAATGCTAGTTTTCTCGAAGTAACACAATGTTTATGTTTGAGTGAAATCTCAATGAATAAAGTTTCTATAATACTGTGTTTGGATGAAATAATTTAATAATATAAGATAATTTAAAATAATTTCATTAAAATACATTATTTAAATAAAAAAGTGGAAAAATTTGTTAAAATTATATTATAAAATATTTTATTTTATTTAAATTAATTTTTTTAAATGATACTAAAAAGTAAAGAATTTAAAATTGATCATTCTCTCAATATAATGTAAATATGAAATGGTTAATTATTAATTTTTTTTAGTTTGCAAGATGATCATATTTTATTAAAAAAAAAAATAATTTTCAAAAAAATTATCGATAAGTCCCTAATATTTTCAAACATCATAAATTGGTTCCTCAATTATTAAAAAAAAAAAAATTAGTCTATATTTTGTATATTTTAAATTTGACCCAAAAATCTTATAATTTATGAAAATGACTTAAAAAATTTAATAATGAATTAATTTAATACTTCATCCAAACAATTTTTTTAAAAAATAAATTGATTTAAATTGAATTATTTGTTTAAAATTTTGAATTCTTTAAAAATTATCAATTATCTCGTCTAAACATTATAAATATATTAAAAAAATAAATATTTAATATTTCTTTTAGTTTTGTATCTTAATTTCGGAATTCATTTTAATTCTTTAACTTTTATATATATATATATATATATATATATATATATATATATATATATATATATATATATATATATATATATATATATATATATATATATATATATTGATCCCTTAACTCTTTAAAACGTATTATATTATTCCTTTTTATCTTATTAGAGACGAATTTAACGACTGATTTTAAAAACATTTCATCGTTAATTAGATAAAAATGATTAATATTATATATTTTAAAAAATTAAAAAATTAATATAAATATTTTTTAAATTAAAAAATTAAAATAAACTCCGACAGAGAAATATTAAACCTAAAACATATTGTAGAATTCTCATAACTTTTGTAAATGAGTGGATAAAAAAATATTTCAGAAAAATGTGAATCATTTTATAACATAATGTATGCAGATTTATAAAAACAAAACTATTGGAAATAGTGGACACTTATTAGGAGGATGATCGATCTATGTTCCTACAAAAAACTTAATGGGTGGATAAAAAAATGAAATAGTTAGATACTTCATGTTTTAAATGTTGGTAAATTGATAAAGTTATATAGTAAAATATGAAGTATGTATTGAAATTGATAATAAGTAGAGATGTAGATTTACGAATTCGTTGACATAAATTAAATTAATTTATAAATTATTTGAATCAATTTATAATAATCGGTATATTTTTTATTTGGATATTAAATTTAAATTTTATAATCTGCAGGTTAACTCATTGAATATGATTTTAGTAATTTCTTCTTATTTTTATTATCATTTTAAATAAAAATAAAAAATTAATATCTTATTAATAACTATAATTTTTCTTTAAAAAAATTATTCTTCATCAATAATATTATTAGATAAGTAAATTTACGTAATTCTAATATTAAATATTTTTTTTTATATTTTTTTTATATCATTTTCAATTTATATATTTTATGAAAATAATATTTTTCATTGAATTTTATACTATTATAAATATTATGTCATGATGAATTTTATTAGATAGTATATAATATGTTTTTTGAATATTATAAATGAATATTATTATATTGAGTTGTGTTATATTTTTTTAAATTGATAAAAGTGAAATATTTTTTCACTGCGAAGCCAAACCCAACCTATAAAAATTATATATTATTGTATTGAAATGATTTTGATAATAAAATTGTGATAAACTTAATTCATTAAAATTGGAAAGGATTGAATAATGGATTATACCAAATCCAATCCAACCTAACTCCTGTAAATGATATTCTGAGCATATAAAATATAGGTAGGATTATAATTATAAAATTTGTAGTGAAACAAGATAAAGATAATGTTTACATACATTAAATAAAGTTTTAAGAATTTAGAGAATATCATTAATAGAAAACATATTTTTAGGATGGATATAAATGGGACATAAAGGGAGGAAATTAAGAGGTTCTGAGAATTTTCATAGAGGGTAAATGTAGAGGATAAATTAATCCTAAAATTTTATCTCCTTTTGATTTTATTATAGTTAATGTGTGTTTTAAAAAAATGAGTATTATCACATTCCAGAGTTTTGTGATATAAAAATATTTGGTTAGATCGTAAAGTCATATTTGAAGAAGAAAATGACAATTCAACCTAGAGTATTGGTTATTAACGTAAATATTAGATGGAAAGAGAACAAAAGCAACGGTGGTGTTCCGCAGATGAAGCAATGGCATTTGAAGGGTAAATAAATAAAAGGCCTTTTAACACGAGGTTTTAAAGGGAGGTTTTAAAGGGAGGAAGTATCAATGATATGTAGGCCAATATGATCCAGGAGATATAAAATAGTATTTGTTCTGTTTTGGAATCAGAATTAGGTGTATGTTGATAGTGAGAAATTCAAAATCGATTGTGTTGATCTTCGATACGGCGACGCATGAGTGGATCTGTAAGGTTAGAGTTCAAGATGAGAATAGTAAAAAGTGGAGATCAGAAAGTGTACCTTGAATATCTTGTGTGATGACTTTTCTATTTTGAGTCAATTTAGAGTGGATTGACATGAGTTTGGGCCTTTAGCTGACCCAGAACAGTTGCCCCTAAGACTTGTCGGTCGTTTATTATTCGGGGAAGTCTTAGCAGTCGTGGTTGGCCTCTAGCTATGTCGTTTTCTTTAGATCAGAAATGGAAACGCCTTGGGTCAGTTGCAAAAGTAGTGGGGGAACAAGTACATTAAATGTCTTCCCATCGTTGAAACGTTTTACTACTCCAATCTTTATCCCAATCTCCTGGTTTACCATGTATCATACTTACCCCAATCTTTATATATCTTCAACATTTCCTTTACCTATATCAGTATAAGTGGTAGTCTTATTAGCTTGGCTAGTGACTATGAGAATGATGCATCTCCCGTAGTGAGAATGAGAGTATCATTTGGTTCAAATCCTCCCCCATTTGTCTACGATCGTCTGCATCCTGAGATCATATCTATAACTGACGTTTCTGATTCATAAATGTTCTCTGTGGGCTTTTAGGAGGAGGGAGCTTCCTCTAAGGATTCTTCTTTTGATGCTCTTTTCTCTGATGATGGCACTAAGGGCGACCAGGCGGTTGCTTCCAAGCCTTCTTCTTCTCATGTTATAGGAGCTTCAACTTCTCCCGCTTTGTTGGTTTTGGAAATGCAGGTTGCAATCTTGAGGAGCGAACGTGCTAGAGATTATATTCAGGTTTATCGGATAACCTACAAGAAAGACCTTATCGATGACGACATCAAGGACCACTTAGAGTGCAAGGGTCAACCAAATGAAATTTCTTGGATTAAGCTTTTCGAGAATTTTAAGGTTGATGAGCTATCCTTGAAAAATGGTTACGTTAGTGGAGCCGAATGACACGGTCTGATATAATTGGGTGGTCGTAGAAATAATGGGGACCCCTTCTGTTTTAAGTACAGAGGTGGCTATAAATGCATCCAACATCATGGTCGGCTACCCTTTAGATTGGTCTGTCCATCCGGTGGACTCGAGAAAAAGGATATGCAGCCCCTTGTATGGGTGTTCAGTTCCATTTTATGAGTGTTTGTTCACAAGGATAGGTCTATGGTTGCCTTTGTCTAAGTTTGAGGTCTCCATATTGAAGTACTTGAGGGTTGCCCCTCTCAGATTCAACCGGGTTTTTAGGCTTACATGAAGGTGTTCCAATTTTAGGTTGAGTAGAGGTCTTAAAAACATTCTCTTCAGGTGTTTTTCAATTTGTTCCATGTTGTACATACCTCCCATAATGATAATCGGGATCAAGGGCTTATTAAGCTTCGTCAGAATCTTCCCTGGCTCGCCTCCTTCACTGACACTGGGGCGATTTCCTAAGGCACTTCATGCTGGTGAGGCCCAGTACTCAGGAGGCTCATCTTGCCTGCTGGTCTAGCTTGATTGAGTCCTATAATTATTGCAAAAGCAGGTTTTTGAAATACTGGTTCTGGTCCCATTTCCAATATGAGCCTCATTTTTGCAACATCAAGTTGGATGATACTCACACTATAATGAGTGGGCCCAATCACACGAAGGGGAAAGAGAACTTTGGTGAGGGCGAAGTCCTTAAGGTTTTTTTACATGTGTGCCTATACTTTGCATATAAAATAAATAATTTGCAAATGGTCTTTGCTATTGCCTCTGCTCAGGGCGTCAAACCTAGTCCTACTTGTCGGGATGCTACCCCTTCCCCTACAACTCCTATATCCTCATCTATTGTTGAGGCTACTACAACTGCCACCGAGGTTGATCAACTTACTACTTCTGGTGCCACTCTGTCTATGGAGGATAAACCACAACCTTTTACTGCTCCAGCAAAGAGATACCAGAATAAGGACCAGAGTTTCCCTTTGGAAGAAGAGACCCATAAATTGGCTCGTCTTTCCGAGGGTTCTGCTTCTGGGTTGGCTATTCCTCTTCTTAGAACTCCTGTCATTCTTCATGCCTGAATCCCTCGTATTCTCTAGGAATCTGTTGTCTCTATGTTAGAGGAAGATTTGACATATGTTCAAGGCCTTCCTAAGATAGATAATATGGAGTTGTTCTCCGAGATCACATACTATACTTATTAAACAACTTCCTTGTTCTCCTTAGTTGCTGCTGGCCGGGGTGACATTCTAGTTATGGCTAACCCTTCCAATGAGAGGGACATCTGGAAGGGGAAATGTGAAGACATAAAGCGAAAATGCTCTAAATTCTAGAAGGAGTTGGTTCATCTCCAAGAGAAAGTTAGTCGTGCTAAGGCTTTGTATGGGAAGGCGAAGGTTCACGACCTTCCTTCCATCTCAGTTGCCTGAATCATTGAGTTAGAGTCTCTACTCAAATAAGAGAGAATAGGCATCAGTAGATAGTCAATGTTGTTGGGGAGGTGTACCTTCGTGTGGAGGAGGCTCAAAAATCTCTACAACAAGAAAAAGAGTCTCGTGTCGAGTATCAGATAACTCATGATGGCTAGGTGGCCGCTCTGAAGGAGAGAGTTCAAGAGTCTCTTTAGAAAACTTTGAAGAATGTGTACAGAGCTCTCGGCAAGGCGGTGGATTAGGATAAAGAATTCTTCCTGAATGTTTCTATGCCTGTTGAAGATCTGGATCCTTTCAAGGTTACGCGGGACTGGGCTTTGATGGATAACCTTGATGCACCATCTTAGAGCAAGGAAGCCTGATTTCTTCTCTTTTCTTTTTTACTTATTTCTATAATGTTGGTTGGGCTTTCATGCCTGGACAAAAATGAATTTATATATATATATATATATATATATATATATATATATATATATATATATATATATATATATATATATATATATATATATATATATATATATATATATATATATATATATATATATATATATATATATATATATACACCTTTATGATTAGTGCCTTTATTTATATTTGTGTGCTTGGTATATTTTATTTATTCTCTATGATTGTTCGCTCCATCTTATCGGTTTCTAGTCTACACGCCTTGGATTGATTAACGAGTTCTTATTGTGTCAGGGCTTGCTCTTTGTTCCTGTAATTTTAAATTTAATTGCTTTGTACTTGTTGGTGGTTTTTGACGTGTTCATCGAACTCTGTAGTCCCAACTGAAGTTTCATCGTTACTAGATCTAATTGGGAAGAGTTATTTTCATTCTTTAGCATCATTAGAACCATCACATGCCAAAGGTAAAGTTTATGTCCCTGTCCTCAGGGTTGACTTGGTTTGGGTGGACATTTATGGGCTCCACCGCCTACACTCTTGGAGTGGCTAGTTCCTAATAGGGGGATGTGCCATCTACGCTTGAAGCGTGTTCGGCAAGTGTTGAATTTGGATCTAAAGAGCGAATTATGCCATCTTGATAGGGGTTACAAGACCCTTTGTGGTTGCAATGTCTCATAGTTAGAAAATTAATTATTGAAATTGGACGAAAATTTTACAGTATACTTTGCTTGTCGAGAAAGTCAAAAGGGAGTATGTTTTCCTTCTTTTTTACTCGCTCTTCGGCTAAGTGTGCAGTCGAGCATGCAGAGCATCTTTCCATATGTTCGATGGATGCACTCATCCACCATGGGTTTGGTCCGCGTACCTTTTTCTGATGGGCGATATAGAGAGGCTTGTATCTTCATAGATGTCACTCGTTTGCGACCGTAGAGGTTCAGTCGTCTATGGGCGATCACTATGGGTTGTTTCTAATGAATGGTCCGCTGAGTAATACATCTTTTTTGTTCCTTTATTTTGAGGTTGACGTTGCTTTCCAACAATCCTCTAAAATTCAGTTAATAGTGTGCTCGTAGGGGATGTAGAAATTTATCCCCCAAGATTCTATTGGATTTGGCTTACTCTAAGAGTGTTGTCGAATAGGGGTGAGATTTATTAAGAGCCTCTCCATTAAGTCCCTCTCTAGTAGGTGTGGATTGAGCTTGGTTTCTTTTTCTACTGTACCATCTCCATGTGGATTGGCAAAGTCGGGCATTTAGCTTGATAAGACGATTGAGCGAAGACGTCTTAGACAATGTTTCCCTTCAAGGTTATAAGAAATAAGAGGCACATTCCTCTCGCCTACACTTTCCTACCGATGGTGCGATCTTCGTTTTTATATGAGAGTAAGATATAAAATTATCGAAGGTCAAAGGATCTCCGTTATCATGTGTGTTCAAATTTGACTGTCTAAGATTTTATTGCTCGGCTGCACCTGATTGGTAGATAATTTTTTAATCTTTGTTGATGCCTCATGTTAAGGCGAGATCTGGTTGATAAAATATGTTGTTGTTAATCCTAAATTTTGTGCCCTTTAAATTTATATGTTTATCGGTATATTCTTGGGGGCGTGGGAACTCAAATAGGCGAAATAGGAAAATTTTGGATCTCTTCAATAGAGAGAAAATCGCAAGAAGACATATAATGGGATTAACCGCCATGTTTCATGTGTAACTTGAGTTTCGTAAGTTCGTTTGAGGTGTTGTCAATTATGTTAGAAAGCTAACACAATAATATTTCTTTTTAAATTATGGAGATTGGGTCTAGAAGCGATATAATAGTAATAGTTTTTGGGTTTTTATACCAGAGGTGTATTCAAATTTCCATCATGCATTAGTCATCTTGTTTCATGCGTAACTTGAGTCTCGTAAGTCTGTTTGAGGTGTAGTTAGTTGTGTTAGAAAGAGAGTTTAATGATATTTCAAAATGGAGAGTTTCATAATTTTATCATAAGTCTGTAATGTTTGGTTCTATTTTGAAGTTAGACATTCTATTTTAAAGTTTATGCAGGAAATATTGTGATATGGCTGAACTGAAATGAATAGAACTAGAGTTCTGTGACTTCGATCGAGATGTAATTAATTGCGTTTGAAAGAGGGTTTAAATAAATTTTAAATTGGAGAGTTTCATAATTTTTTCATATGCCCATTATATTTGGTACTATTGTGAAGTGAGACAATTTTAGAGTTAAGCCCAGAGTTTTAGAAACCCTTTAGCAATTTACTGAATTGAATATATTTATAAATAACTTTGAATTGAGTTATTTGATGTGTTAGAGTTGAGTTTGATATGTTTTAAACTCGAGTTAAATCAAGGAGGTTGAGTTCTGAGTCACTTGATATGTTTAGAGTTATGGGTAAGTTATTGAGTTACGTTGATGTGTTTGGAGTGTTATGTATGTCAAAAGTGTTGAGTTTTTGAGTTATATATTAGGTTCAGGATCGAGTTAATGAGAAGTTGAATTAAGGTTAGAGTAAACTTTGTGACTCGTAATCCTTGAGTAAAAAGTGGAAGAGTTAGTGTAGCGGTAAATTCATGATCATCAAGCTATGGATAAGCTAGACATCAAATAACAAGAGTCGCCACTACACTTTTATTGTTTCAAAGGGAAAAGGGAAACAGTACGAACAAAACCCAAAAGTAAGAAGTTTTCAAATAAAAAATAATAAAATGTCAGAGAGTACAGGTAAGGGGGTTGGTTACACAGAGGGAAGATGTTAGCACCCAAAGTGTCCTAGGGAGCCCTTTTTGTGTGCATATGTATTTGGTACAAAAATGATATTTACAAACAAATAGAATGGGGGGATGAGAAAAGAATTCAACTAATTATATTTTTTTTGTTTGACAAGACCTTCGGACTTGTGCCTACGTACCAACATAAAAATGAGGGATCAAAATCTCGTAGTTCGTGATACAAATTTCAAAGTGGATGCATTGCTTTTATAAAAAATTAAGTTTGAAAGGCACAAAGGCCTAAAGATGGTTTGAATGAGTTAGTTCTTTTTGGCTTTTTGAAAGTTTAAGTCAAGTATAGTTAAGTTTATTTACAAGTTTGATTTAAGAAAAGAAGTTTAAAAATGCAATGGCATAAGGCCAAAGTTTCTATCTTTTTGCAAAGTGGTCAAAGTTTAGAACAAAATAAGTTCAAACAAAGAAAATTTTAAAAGGAGGGAGAGATTTTGAAATTAAAGAAATGGTGAGAAGATGAAGAGACTAATCGTATACACAAAATTAAAAGTTAAGAGTTAAAAAGATCTGACCGATGGGTAGCAATCTAATAGGCAAGAATGCCATATAGAAACCCCAAATCCCCTTGGACATTTAGAATTAAGCAACACACAAATGCACAATTATATCAATCTTGAATAGCAAAGGCATCAAATAAAGATAGCCACATCCAAGCTTTAGCCACTCCATGATCTTCTTCAAATTAGCCCATGTAACAGCTGAATTTCACAAGTCACAGGTTCAAAATAACAGCTTCACAATGATCATGTTGCAGATGAACTCAAAGGGATCTTGAATGATGCATCAGATGAAGTTCTGAATTGCAAACACTTTGCTTCATAAAAAGCTGGCATTGGCCAAGTCCTTTAGCATAGGAATGTTGCCTAAATTCTAAGTCCATTTGTCCAAGATCAAGCCAACAATCCACACAATTTTTTTAGGGTTTTTGTTGTTATTATGTACATTAATGGTCAAAGACCACACAAACAAGCAAAGTATACACAAACAAGATATATCACACAATATGGTCCAAATGGACAAAGTAAAAAATGCATTAACATAAACAATTATAATAGTATGACTAATGGCAAATGAATAAAGGCTAAAATTAAATGATATTAAAGTAAATGACTTGAAATTAAAAGTTAGTTGTTAATGAGTTAGAAGTTAGTATTGTTTTGCTTTTGCTTTCATTTTTAAGTCATTCTTTGGAGAACACTCAACCCACTTATCACAAGCATGGATCCTTGAGCCAAGACATCTTCCAAAGGAAGGAAAAAGGCCAAGTTTCCACACAATACCATGAAAGAGGGGAGACTTACAATCTCGCTAACTAGAATGCTATGCCTTTTGTGTCAAAAATTTAGCGTTATGTTAAGCAATCGTAATTGGACTTATGTAGAAGTCACAACTATTTTAGGCCGGGCAATAGAATTTTGGTGTTAATGCATGTTTGAGACATAATATAATGGACTATGCTCATGAAACATACCACACACAAAAAGAATATGCAAAAGAGGTGGCCTAATCTCATCCATACTCATGTTGATTTTTCAATCAAACTAGCCTTAATACTTTGAGATATCATAGACCAAATGAGATGAATGCATAAAGAATGGGAATGAGATGAAGAGGGAGGGGAATGGATCAAAACCCAAATTGGTCAAAGGAGGACTTTTACCAAATTAATATCATCTATTCATTTTGGGAGATGGAATGTACATTCCATCAATCCCCTAAATCCAATGATATTAACTTGAAAAAGTCAAATCAACCTTCACCAAGACCCAACAACAAGAGTCAAACTCAAACAAGTCATCACAATTGGTCAGCATAATTAATTGGCATTTATTCAAATTAAAAAGACTAAAATAATACATTTAAATTAAATATGGTTTGTCAAATTCCTAAAACCTCATCAAAACACCAAAGAAATGGCCATGAGATTTATCATAGGTCAAACAAGGTCAAAGGACCTTGGAGAAAAAATTTCAGAATTTTTAAAGACTTAAAAGTATTTTTAAACAATTAAAAATAATCACAAAGTCAATTAAATCATGAAAAATATTAATAATGATCCAAAAAATAATTTTAATTCAAAATATGAAAGAAGAAATTATTTAAATTTTTTTGGTGAAACTCTCATATTTTTTGGATCAATATGAATTAATGAAAATAAAAGGAATAAAAGAAAATTAGAAAATAACAAAAAAAAACGTGGACCACTTGATCTCCCTCATTAATTGAGGTGGCAGATCAAGTGGTTCTCAACGCGCTTTCCACCGTGGACTTAAGTCAATGCGCTACGGGGATGGTAATCAGAACCAACGCGTGCGATTAAAACATTTGAAAAGGATCCTATGGTTGGAGACGTGCCAACACACGGCCGAAGCTGCAACTCCGGTCTTCTTCTCCGGTGGACCTCACCTGACTGGTCCACCTTTAACCATTACCAAAATAAAAAAGAAGGACATGATCTGAAAGAAAAAATGGCGTAGAGCACGAATCTGACCTCAATTTCAACTAACTCCAAATATATAAAAAGATATGAGGAGTTGAATTTTGAGGTGTGTCAACTGAGTTGCTTCGATTTGACCTCTAAGCAACTCAATCTTCTTGCCTACATTGGTAGGACTTCATACAACCAAAGATCCAAGAGAATTGAGTGAGAATCGAAGAGGTGAGGTTTTGTGAAAAATACCTTCAATGTTGTGCAGTTCTTGATGTGGCTTGCTCCAAACACGATCTGATCACACTTGAAAAGCTAGCAGGAAGTGATTAGAGAGGTTGCAAGGCTTTGGATCCTGGAGTTCTTGAATCTCCAACAGTTGAGATTCAAACTCAAATTTCAAATTGAAATTTCTCAGGTTTTCCTTTAGAATGAGAGGGTTTCAATGGGGGGTAAAGCTGGTGTGCAAAGTGTTGTTCAAATGAGCTCAGAGGCCTTCTATTTATAGCCAAAGGGAATAATATTTGCACACTTCAAAATCTGTCCAAAATTGGCAATGTGTATGGCACGACTGCATGGGAATGTACAAGCCCATGATGCAATGCAAAAAGGTCCAAAATGATTCCAAATGAAGTACGAATGAAGCTTGAATGGCAAGGCATTGTGAACTGAAGTTTGTGCAATTGATTCTTTCAAATGATGCATCCCCGTTAAAGCCATGTGAAGACCTAGCAAACCTCATCCAAAATGCATGAACTTGGGTTCTTTGGAAAGCTTGGATCATTGGGAACAAGTTTTATGTTCAACAATTTTTCATTTGGAGCTTGGAACATGGAGAATTTTGAGGTGGAAGTTTAGAAATTTCAACATGTTGAAATTTTTTCTAAGTGTCAAGCCATATATCTCAATATTACACCTTACTTAACTTTTTATGTGAGCTTCAAATAAGAAAAATGTCTTCATCAAAGTTGTAGCTATTTCAAAGAACTTCAAAATGGTCACCAATATCATGTCATTTGGATTTAGAATGACAGAGTTATGCATTTTTGAAGTTTGGAGAAATCACTTGTTCAATGGTATAAGTCAAAAATGACCTATAATGTAACCTCATATCACATGCTCATAAAAGTTGAATTAGCCCTCACTCCAAACATCAAAGTTGAAGTAGACATGTTGAATTTGATTGTGCAACTTGGAAATATTTCATCTCATAAAAAATGAGCAAGTTATGTCCTTGGGAAGTTGACTTTCAAATTAGGGTTTAGACAAAATGACCTATAATGTTTCAACATAGAAGATGATTTTCCAAGCAAGACTAGGTCTAGGTCTCAACATGAAAGTCTTTTGGAATGTCATTTATAGTAACGTTTCTCTTGGAATCATTTTCATATGGTGAAAATTGTAGGAGATAGGGTCTAGGGAGACCCAGTTTTAATCAGATGAATTCACCTGGCCAACCACCCACAACCAACTTGCTAACCTTTAATTATTTTGACTTTATTGGCTCGTGGTAGATCATATATGCATAAGATGATTAATTTTTAATTGTCCCTTGAGAAATTTGATCAATTGGTAAGGTAGCTTGTTGGAGAAGTTACTTAAGATACCCAGTCAAACTAGGGTTTCCAAGGCAAATCACCCTCAAATTCTTGAAGAAAACTTGATGAATATAACATGTAGGAATCAATGGAACTCATATATGATGCTTATAACCATTCTTGGATTAATTCATGGTTGTGCTCTTTGTCATGAGGGTCTCAAACCCTAGATATGAACTTGATAGATCAATGGAGATCATGCCCTACCTACAAAGGAGTTAGGCAAATGCAAAGACATATTTTTGTATTTTGGTTAGTAAAATGATGATATACAAGTATGATACAATCACATAGTGCTTGGTGATCTCTCCCAAAACAAACCCAATGAAAGAGGGGTAAGGAGGATGCCAAGGTATGATCCCAATGCCAATGCTTATGGTGAAATTGCATGAGGGATCTTGGGGTCAAAATTGGGGTCTTACAGCTGGCCCTATTTAAGGACATTCTAACTGAGGAGGCGAAGGTTAAAATCTTCATGTCGACTCAGTAGAATGGGCTTAAATAACAACATAAAGAAACAAATTTTGGTCCCTAAGAGACCTCATGATGCATATGATATGAATGCGAAAGTAAATTCTTTGTGGGGAAATATTGCCACAAAGGAAAAGAAATCAGAGAGACCGAAAGTCCACAGGAGTATAATGCATTCCGTAAGGAAAACTTACTGGGGAGACAGATACTCTAGGGGATAAAGGGGTTATGCGTAGGCCAGGCTACGACTTAAAACTACTGGGGGACTAGAGGAATTCCATACAAAATGGAAAGACTCAGCCGGGGAAACAACAATATCTTCATGGGATATGAGTAAGTCTAGATAAAACTGAAATACTTGAATCATGCAGGGGAAGCGATTTCACTAAGGAAACGCGCACTCAACTCAACTGGAGAAGAAATAAACTTCAACACAGGAGGAGCATAAATCTATTATCTACTACCTGTTACTGGGTGATGAGGTAATAAAGATCTGATAGAGAGGACATCCATCATCGATTAGGATGAACATATCAAGGATGACTTGCTGAGAAAATCCAGGAGGGAGTATTCATTACCGGTTGTCGCATTACGCGAAAAACCGGCGGGAAACAAGAACAACAGAGCCGCCACCGTGCGTTATTTATCCCAAAAGAGGGAAAGGAAGCGCTCAGAGTAAACCTGGAAAAAGCATGGTCTCGCGACCAAAGAGAATGGGATCGGGAGTCGGTTATGCGAAGGGAAGGTATTAGCACCCCTACGCATCCGTCGTACTCGACGGGATCCACGCGCAATAGGAAGGAAAATGGTTGCTAAAACACTCTCACAAACACACTGGCTGAAAGAGACACACGAAAACAAACTGAAACTGACTCGGCAGGATATCGCATCCTGGGCCTACTTAGTCTATCAAGCATAGACATCAGAGTCAAAGTAGTTCGAACTGGGGAACGACACATGCTCGCTAGGATATCGCATCCTATGCATACGTATCTCCTTTGGACGAAGGAGAATCAGAGCATTCGTAGCTCGGCTAACACGTGCACAAAACCACACAAACACGGGCAAACATGGAACCCGAATGCCAATCGCTGGACTTACATCAGCTTCCGAACCAAACACACGCACACTGGAACCCGAATGCCACTCGATGGACTTACATCAGCTTCCAAGCACACAACAAGACAAAACAAAGACATAGGCGCCCGGAGAGATCTGCTCATCTCCTGCCTACGTACCTCATCTGGTATGAGGATCAGGGCGACGTAGTTCCCCTACGGAGGGACACAGGACTAGCCTAACCAGATAACAAAGGGAGACACAACTAGGGAGACTACGACTCGAGCCTAGATGTTATCATGCAAAATCATCCCTAAGTTAAGGTTTCTAGCTAACTTGCACAGGAAACAAGCCTATCCTAAAGCACAAGCAATAGCAAACAATCACAAACAGCACACACTATATGCACACAAGTGAGGCTCAAACAAGGGTGGGGCTGCAAGAGCAAGCCAACTGTACAGGGTGAGTTTTGCTCTTAACCTTGACATTGAGAGCCAAGGTGAAGCTGAGGAAAGGTGGGTGAAGATAAGACTTCACAGCTCTTATCCCTGGCCAGGAAGAGCTTCAGACAAAGGAGCGTGGGTTCAGAATGTGGGAACCCTTCTACACTCAAGACACGGACTCAACTGTACAACTGTACAAGATCTTGGGTTACTGTCCTCAATGCGTCAACACAGTGGTGTGAGCAGAGGGACGACTCAACAAGAATAGCAGGGGATGGATTGCACATCCCTTGGGTTCTTCCAATTGCCTTATCAAAAGGTCTTTACCTGCTTGGGGACAAAAATAAACAAGCACAAACATCGCCTCTTAAGGAGGACTTCAGACAGGTGCCTGGCCAAGTAACAGGCTAGGTCTTCCAGACTACATGGAGACAAGAGA
Source organism: Lathyrus oleraceus (assembly GCF_024323335.1). Taxonomy (NCBI): domain Eukaryota; kingdom Viridiplantae; phylum Streptophyta; class Magnoliopsida; order Fabales; family Fabaceae; genus Lathyrus; species Lathyrus oleraceus. Next base: position 197,181,426 of record NC_066585.1, read on the forward strand.
TTCTACCTCAATGCTAATGCTTAGCAAGCAAAGCAATGCAAGTTCTTAAAAGAACTGAGCAACTAAGGGTACCTGAAATCAATCAAATATAATCAGCATCCCAATCACAAAGTCTAAAACAACAAGATAAGAATCAACAATGTACAATCAAACAAAGCAATGTGCAAAGCACAATCAACTCAAGTGAGCCAAGCATCCTACAAAATGAAACAAGTTAGTCCATAACAAGCACATAAACCAAACTCAATCAACTTGAATTAATCTCTTCAAAGCATTTGCTTCTTAACCTGAAAAAAACAACTCAAATGTGAGAAGTAAGACCACTAGGACAAGCCTAGGGTCAAAAGGAGGTGAAAAAGTTAAAACAGCAAGTGAAAAATGATCAAAACCAATATAAATCAATTAAGAATAGAATCCAATTGGCCTCACATCAAAACTATGCACCAAATCCATTTCATATACAAAACATGTCAAACTAGGCAAGATTGAAACACATTAGAGCAACCAGAATGATCACAATCAAACCAATACCAAAACAGCTCAATAAATTCCACAAAAATTCAAGTCTAAACAGAACACATTCAATGAGCATAATATCAAATTTCATGCTATTTGGACAAGAGGAAGTATGGAAATTACATTCATGAAGTCATGGTATGCAAAAACAAACCCAAACTAGGTCGCAAAAGGTGCATCAACTTCAAGCAAATGTAAAACAGTGGCAACAAATGATAAATGGATGGGACCAAAGCCAAAGTGAAGTTAAACATGTTAATAACCACTCCACCAAATTTCATCTTCATATAATAAGGTATGAGAATTTCACAAGTCATGTAAGTTGATCACTCAAGAAAAGTTCACAAATGGTTAAACAGCAAACAAAAATACCAATCAAATAGGAAATGGATCAACAAATCCTACAAAAAATCATGGTTGAACTAGAGATACCTAGGTAATCACATGCAAAAATTGAGAGCAAATGGCAAAGCATAAGCATGGAAACAAAATTCAAGAACATGGCATAACATAGTGTGACACGCATTGTCACACTCAACTTGATCACATCATATCTCTCTAACCAGGGACTCAAAATTAACAAACTATATACCAAACTCACCAGGAAAGAGTCAAGAACATGCATGTAAAATTTCACACATTTTGGATAAGGCATCAAGATTTTATGAATGAAATGGAAAAACATCCACATGAAGCATACATGATCAAAGGCATTAGGCAAAGTCAAAAAATCAGCCAGGCACAACTTTGACTATCACACCTAAAAATAAACTAGAGAAAATTTGGAGATGAATGCAAAAAACCTCACTCAAATTGGAGCATCCATGAATATTCTATGAATTTTTGAAGATTAGTGATGAAATGAAATATTTATTTAACATTTAAAATGAAATTAAGTGAACTGAGTGGCAATTTTGTAAATATCCTGCATCGTGGACAAAACGCCGCGTTTCCATTTATTCAGTGGCGTCTTGTGAGTGGCTCAGATACGCGATAAACAAGAATTCGAAAATGGAATGGTAAAACACGAATCAAACAGCATCTGAACCCAGAAATTCAAGAACATCATCGAGTTCATCATCTCCAGAAAATCATTATGAACAAAATTGCATGAAAATCATCATGCCATATATGGCTGGAACCGGCATTCAACAAGGATCACGAATATGAACATGAATTTGTCCAGAAATCAACACACAAAAAGATTCGATCAAAAATAGTTTGGACATACAAACTTAAATTCCAGATTTCTCCATGGATACTCAACGAAAACGCTCGATTCAAGTTTCATTCTACTCTATGTTGAAGGATCTACCTAAACCACATGTCAATTGCAAGAATTAGAAGATTCGATTTCTGACCTTATGGATATGCAGCGCCCGATTCTTGTGTTTTTGAGGCTTGGAAGTTGAAAACAGCAGGCCTACGAAGATTAGGAAGAGGACTGGAATGATTCTTTTAGCTCAACAATGCACGATGATGATGAACTTGCAAGCTGCCATGGATGAGCAAGGTGATAACAGTTCCAATTCCTCAATGCTTTGGCCACGATTTTGTGAAACAACTCCTCAAGAATACCTGTAGAGAAGGATCAACACAAGAACAAGCACAATAGATGACGAATTCGATGGAAAATGTGGAAAAAGTTTGAGAAAGTTTGAAGAAAATTGGAGAGAATTTGATGATTTTTGCTTTTGGATCTGAGAAAATGAAATGTGATTAGGAGTTTCTGTTATGATTATGAATTTATACCATGTGTTAATCCAGTTAGTAATCATGATTAAGCAAATTGGAAGTGATTAAGCAAAATGAATTTTCATGAGTTTTGGCCAAAATGCCCTTTTCAAGATGCATCCAATGTAACAGTAGAAAACCAGTTGGAACAAGTCATATTTGTCATTTGGAATGTGTTGAAAAAGGTTTGAAGTGCAAATGCCATGTATTTTTGAAAATCACTATTTTTCCCACCAATTTTTAAATGGTTCACTTGAAAAATGACCTTTTTATGTGATGATTTTTGATGAAATGTAATGATGCAATGTGATAGTACATGTCAAATGTGACTTGCTCAAAAAAGAATCACCCAATTTGGCCAAATGGTTCATGAGTTATGCCCTTTTGAAGTTCAACATTTTCTGAAAATGATTTGATCATAACTTGCCAACCACGCATGAGAAATGAGTGTTCTTGGACTTTTTGGAAAGGTGAGATCAAGATCTTCAACTTTCATTTTGGACAAAATTCCATTTGAAGCTTGTATGATGTTGTAAATTTGAGGAGAAAAACTTTCCATTTTTGGCAGTTTCCAATTACAGGTCACCTGCTATTTTAGGAAACTTTCCATCTGACTTCAAATTCTTCAATCTTGATCTTTGAAATGTCAAATGAGACTTGTATGAACATGAATGAAGCCTTTCAAACCATCTCCCACCTTCAAATCCATGAATTTTGGTACAGTTGACCACAGTTGACTTTCTAGGGTTTCAGCTGAAATCCAGCTTGACTGATGACTTCTGAGCATCCAATCTTTGGCCAAATCACTTCAAAATGATCCTTAGACCATATGAACTTGATAAATCAACCCTAGGGCTTTGTCTCAATGGAAATTACACTTGCTTGCTTGATTGACTGATTCTCCTAATCAGTTGACCTAATTCTGTCTGAGGACCTTGCACTTGGGCAAATGGCTATGTAATGCTATGCAATGGACTTTGTTATGTTAATGACCTAAAAATGAAAATGTATGCACAAAAGGTAGGGGTTCAAATTTGAGGTGCTACAGCTGCCCCTATTCAATCAACTGGGAACCCGAACGGATGAGAGCAACGACTGTCAGACTTTCAGGGTAAACAGGGATTGAATACCAAGAACCGTAGAATTTGCACACTGTTGGGAATCTTTGTTTTCTTCAAAGGTACAACCACATCCAGACATCACACACGATGAATGGGAAGAGAAATCACAACTAGATGCCAACAGACACCTAGGAAAAACTCAACGTTTACCAAGACCAACGGAGAGGTAAGCCAATCATTGATGAATGACTGGAAGGATAGCGATACAACCATACGTCAACGGACGAAATGGGAAAAACTCAACGTTTACCAAAACCAACGGAGAGGTAAATCAGCTGGGACGACCAGGAAAAACTCGACGTTTACCAAGACCAACAGAGAGGTAGCCAGACATTAATGAATGAATGGGAAGACTCGACCAGACGTCAATGGACGAACGGGAGAAGCTCGACGTTTATCGACACCAACGGAGAAGGAGAAAACTCGACCAGACGTCAACGGACGAACGGGAGAAGCTCGACGTTTATCGACACCAACGGAGAAGGAGAAAACTCAACCAGACGTCAACGGACGAACGGGAGACAACAACCGGAAACCGAATAGGACGTCTACTGGGGATTCTGGCTGGGAATCAACCAGACATTAATGAACGACTGGGAATAGGGTATACAACCAAACGTCAACGAACGAATGAGAAAAACTCAACGTTTACCAAAACCAACGGAGAGGTAAATCAGCATGGGGAAGGGTACAACTAGACGTCATAGGACGACTAGGAAAAACTCGACGTTTATCGACACCAACGGAGAGGAGGTTCAACTGGGGACGACCCTGTGGGGAAAGATATCAACTATACGCCAACGGACGCATAGGAAAAACTCGACGTTTATCGACACCAACGGAGAGGAGGACTCTTCTGGGGAGAGTGAACACAACCAAATCATCAATGGATGATCGGGAAAAACTCGACGTTTATCGACACCAACGGAGAGGAGGAAACTTCTGAGGGGAAAAAGACGACGTTACGAACATCGAAAGATGATGTTTACAGACATCAAAAGAAAACCAGACACTTACGCATGACTGGGAAAGCACCGAAAGATGGTGTTTACCGACACCAAAGTAGACCAGACACGTACGCATGACTGGGAAATCACCGGAAGATGGTGTTTACCGACACCAAAGTAGACCAGACACGTACGCATGACTGGGAAATCACCGAAAGATGGTGTTTACCGACACCAAAGTAGACCAGACACGTACGCATGACTGGGAAATCACCGAAAGATGGTGTTTACCGACACCAAAGAAATAACACACACGGGTGCTAACAGGATAAAGACATCTACATGTCAGGGCAAGGCTAAACACTTGCAGGAGATCTCACTGGGGATCAAGGTCACGACAGCGAGCAAACAGGAAGGAACACCAAAGATACCGGGTTGTAGGTATGAAACAGGTGACCGACCAAAGCGTGAATTGGTTTGTGTTCCAAAACACTCAACATCCTGAAGAGGGCTAGAAAAGCGGTCTTGTTAAAGGATGGACATTCGATTCCACGAGGAATACGAATCTTACTCGACTGGGGAGGACGACTTCGACCCAAGAGCGCATGAGACATATTATCTATAGCCGTCAAAACGTAGATAATAGACTCGCATGGAAGATTATCCATAACCGGGTTGCAGGCTGTTAAATGGATAAACGACCGACATCATCCTGAAGAGAGCGAAAGCAAACTTGTTAAAGGATGGACATTTGATTCCACAAGGAATACGAATCTTACTCTGTTGGAGAAAAACAATCAAAAGATTGACCAAAGAGTGCATGAGATATATTATCTATAACCGTCAAAACGTAGATAATACACTCGCATGGAAGATTATCCATAACCGGGTTACAGGTTGTTAAATGGATAAATCGACCGAAAAGAAAGGCATCAGAGTACCAGGCCTAGGTGTAAGACCCCAATTTTGGCCCTAAGATCCCTCATGGCCTATATCATATCATA